>NC_063162.1:51002881-51606631 GCF_023159225.1 Perognathus longimembris pacificus | reverse complement strand
CTGAAAGATGGGACTAAAGAGAGGCCTACCATCTTAATATTGTGGTAACGACCAAATGAATCAACATGAAAATTGTTTAGAGCAGTGCCTCTGGAGGGGGGCGGTGCTTGAAAAGTCTTGGCATCTTAGTTGGGAAATGCCATCCGTCTTGCTCCAGTTGACATGTTATGGCTGTTAGGGAGGCCCACGAGGTGGGAAAAAGAGAATAAATCCTTCCCTGGGTACAAAGATCAGACCCCAGATCATCACCTCTGACATCCTTTCCAATCGCTGAGCAGCTCTGGGCTTGGCCATCCAAAAGGCTTGAGCTGTACCCAGCAGGTCTTGGTTTAGGTTCAGCCACATGACAATGTTGGATCTGTGTTTATAGTTCATTCAGGCTCCTGCCAGCCTGACTCACCATGGTCAAGTTGGCCTGGAAATTCTCACTTCATCTAGCTCCCCAAGCTGACCAGGGCCCAGGGCTGGGCTCCTTCTGGAGCTATACATAGTGACTGTATGTGTCACAGGAACCACCTTGGCAAGAGGACAAATGAGTCTTGTGGAAAGAGGGTCAAGTAGTGCCTGCTGTGGTGCTCACACTCAGTCCTCCCAGGCTGTGGAGAGAGGCTGGCAGGACAGATTCAGGCTGGTTACACGGGCCAGATCAGCACTGGGATACCCAGAGGTATATTGAACAGCCATTTTGGTGGGATGTGGAACGAACATGGAGAGAGCATGCTGCACATGTGAACCATCTACTCTGAGCTTGAACTTGGGGCCTTACACTCTACCTTTTCTTTTTCACTCATGGTTGACATTCTGCCACTTAAGCAACCACCTCCACTTTGGGCTTTTTTTTTTTTTTTCTGTTTAGTTGGAGATAAGATCCCTCAGATTTGTCTTCCCAGGCTGGCTTTGAACTGTGATCCCCTGATCTCAGCTTTTTGAGTAGATAGGATTACAGGCATGAGCATGGTGCCTAGCTGTCCTTTAAACTCCTGATCCCTCCCCTCTAAACATTCCTCCAGACATTTCCAGAGGACCTTCTGGAAGCCAGGTGCCCTTCAAGGATTATGGGTACTTATCGGTTCTTCCAGAAAAAAAATCTGTAAAAGCGCAAACATCCAAATGTTGAAAGTGAAAATGTGAATGCTTCTGGGTGGCAAGGTTTCTGAAGTAGAGTTTGGTGATAAATCAGAGCCTGTCATCCATCTGTCAGTTTCTTGAGCAGCCCTGGGAGCTTGATTCTTCTCATCTTGTTCTCACATCCTGCGCATGTCTGTTGCTGGATCCCAGGGGTCTGAGTAAATAGGTTTACATGACTAGTGTTAACCAGACTCCCTCCTTTTCTTCTTTCCCTCCCTCCCAATCAGTAAAAACTGGCGCCCCCTGGAGGTTTTGTAGGATTTTTTTTTTAAACCTAGCTTTCTCAGAAAGGCCTCAGAGATTACTGATGGTTTACCAGTGTCAGATCAATATCCCAGAGGGCTGCGACTTTCCTTAGTGCTTCTATTCCAGCTGCGAGAATAGTTTATCAGGGAAACACAAAAATAGAGACAGAGGATGATGACAAAATTTGTCAGCTTTTGTTGTTGCTGGGAAACATGTGCTTGGAAAGTCACACGGGGGACCACACACAAGCTGATGCTTCCATGTTTAGGTTGCTGGACTATGTTTAGGAAAAGGCAGATGGACTCGTGTCTGTGGGCCCTGAAAAATCTCGATTGGGTGCACTAAGAGCCCCATTTTCAGGGTCTGAGTTCAGAATAAGGTTTCATTCCAGAAAAACAGTGATTTCAGGAGAACCACATTACCAGCATGCCACCACTTGTCCTAAAAACTTGTAATGTCAAAAATAGTTTCTTCTGTTTGAATAGATGCAGTGTTTGAACTTGGACGTGGCAGTTGCTGCTTCTCTGCCTTTGTGGGGGGTGGGGTGGGGGAGGGAGCTAGGCCTTGTCCCTTGGCTTTTTCACTCTACCATTTGAGCCATAGTTCCACTTCTAGCTGTTTGGTGATTAATTGGAAACAAGAGTCATGTGGTCTTCCCTGCCTAGGCTGAATTTTGAACTGACATACTCAGATCTCAATCTCCTGAGTAGTTTAGGATTATAGGCGTGATCCACTGATACCTGGATTTTCTGTCTTTCTTAAGGAATGAGGGCACTCCAAAACTCAGTTAAACATACCTGAGCCCCTTATGCTTCAGGGCTACGGAGTTCATAAACATGACCTTGTACTTACATGGATGGCCTTGGGAAAGGTGAGATGCCAGGAGGCCATGTGGCAGCTTGATTTCTAGTGTACCAGCCTGAAAAGGAAGTCTTTTGTCTTGCCCTGGAGCAGTGAAGATTCCTCTAAACCTGCTTGTACCTCTTTTCTGGGCAAGCAGATCTCTGGGCTTTCCATGCTTAGTGAAGGTGAGTTAATCCAGAAAATAAATGGAATGGACATACTGACTCCTGCCCCAGGACATGAGGCTTAGGACCTAGCAGAGTAATTAGAAAACTGGAGAAACCTTTACCTTCTCCAATCTGTTCCCAGGCTGTTCTAGCAAAGAGGCTCAAGTCTGACCTTTTTCTCATTCCCTTTTTAATATTCTTTTCTCTTTTTGTGACTATGTGTGGAGCACTTGTCCTGAGGGATAGAGAACAGTTCAGTGAATACTCAGGAGGATGAGGAACCTTGTATACATTGCCCTCCTGCAAATCCTATCTTCATTTGTTCTAACAATAGCTTGAAACAGAATCTGAAACAGGTTGGCTGGCCTTGTCTGTTGTGGAAACCTTCTAGGATCATTAGCCCCAAGTCTCTGACCAGAAAAGTATAGAGTGTGGAAGTGAAACCAGGTTTTTAGGTTCTAGGCCCAAAGTCCAGGAGTCCCAAGCTAGGTCTGGCCACTCACTGCCATATGACAAAGAGTTAGGAAGGACAAAGAGATCGATTTATTACATGGCAGCCATGGGAAGATAGCACTTTAGTACATTTTCAGCTGTCATTAACTTCAGCTGACATTAACTTCTGGTTAAATAGGGTGAACTAGGGGCGGGGAATGAGAAAGGTATGTATAGTTAATACAGATCCAAATCACAGGCATGGCTTGGTTAACCATTAGTTCAGCCTTTGTCCCTGGAGGAGCTCAGGAGAAGTTGCTACCACTTTATCACTGGAACAGAACAGAAACAAGATGGTCTCCTTAGCTTTCTGGGCTTCTTGCTGTGAGGTGATAAGAAGTCATTGCTTGTTGGAAGAGCAGTTTACCTTCCACACTGCCCCTTTCTGGTAACTGCAGAGTTGGCTGCTGCAGAGAATAGCTCAGATCAAAGGGCTCAGACACAAAGCTGGCTGGCTTTTAATTAATTCACAGGATCCAGCCAACACATCTTCTAAGTTGCCACTAACAGAAGCCCACCAGATTGTTTCCTCTGTGATGCATTGGACAGGGGTCTGTCCTGAGCTGGTTCTAGCAGCTGGGCATCCACTGAGCTGCCTGCCTGGGCTTGGGATCCAGTGTGAAAACAATTTCTGCAAAGGAAAATGGTTGTTTAGAGGAGCTGTGTGATCCCCTGAGGCCTGCATGGGCTCCCAGAGAAGCTGCCATGATGTTATTATCTTCCTCTGAGCCAGGAGCAGGACACCTTGGTTTCCGGGCTTCCTTGGTTTTCTTCAGGATGAATACTCAGTTGAGAAAGAGAGGAAATTGTTTTATCATGTAGGTCCATAATAGGTCTCTCTGAGCCTTGGGGTTTGGAGGCAGTGTTGGAGATCAATTCAAGATATAAGTGTGGAGGTGAGAATCACTTTTATCTGAGGACCTGTGGTCATCAGAATACTGTTCTAATCCTAGCTTGGCTGTAACTTTCCTAGGTGACCTTGGATAAGCCTTCCTCAAGGTTTTGGAGTCACCATGGGTAAAATTCCTATTAAGCGTTAAGTGTGTTCCTTTGTAGCCCCAAACACGGTTAGTTTATTCTTCCTCAAAGTCCTTTTATTAGGTCCTAGAGAGAGGCTACTGGAGAGATACCGTATGGAAGTCCCTTCATAGGACTAAGGATACCCAGTTTGCAAAGCCCTGGGTTTGTGTGCTGTTTCCCCAGAGAATGTGAGAACAGAGGCAGGTCTCCAGGGTCTCTGGGTTTGCAGGGGCTTAAAGATGGTCTTACAACAGACCTAGTGGAGGTGGTTCAGCAAGATAGTCTTTAGCAAACAGAGTTCTTCCTGCCTGGGCTGAGATAGAGACACCAAGACAGGGGAAAGAGGAACAAATAAGTAACCAGTTTCTCTTTCATTTAACTTTGCTTCAGAAACAACCTCTGGTGGTAATTATTTCTGCTATAGATTTTGTCAGACTCTTAATCCCTACCCTTTTGCCATAGGTGCATATTCTAGAGATACAAGGTGACATACAAAAACAATCTGCCTTCTGGAAAGATAATTTTGTGTACATTAAACAGACACATTAAGCCATTTAGAAGAGAGCTGTTTGTTCTCAGGAGACTAGAGGAAATCTGAATTTCTAATTCTGGGCTCTTTAATAATTTTCAAAAGAACTGAGGGTAATAATTAAATGTCTTTGAACTTCCGTGGGCTGTCTTCAATTCCATGACCTGAAAGCATTTGAAAAGGCATATAATTCACTCCCTTGATGTAGTTCTTAGGAGGGTAGAGTGGACGTTTGAATCGGGAGCCTAATGTCAAGTGGCTCAAAAAGTACCTAAGATCATTGTCAGAGCTGTGGACAGAATTGAGAAGAGCCTTGGTACTATTTTTAAAAATAGCCTTGGCTGCTCATTCTGGAAAGAAGGCCAGAGGAGAGAAAAGGTAGAACTTAGTTACGCATGTCCATAATGACAGAATACTTAGACACTCCATTTCTAATTCTAAGATTAGAAGAGAGCCAGTCCAGGATTGGCAACAAGATTATTTCCTGGTTCCATCCTGACTGATGCAAAGTACCCACAGAGGATTCAAAGTCCAGCCACAAGAGCCATCCAGGCTCTGCTCTAAAGAACACCGTTTGATTAGTGATGTCTGCCATGAGTGCCAGCTCAGAGGATGGCAGAATCAATGTTATATTTATGCCTTAGCTATTGGTTGTGGATTCTATTCCCTAGGCTTAACTTCCTGGGTGGCTTAGGTAGAGCTTGTCTGAGGCCATACCATCTGTCCCAGGCAGCATATGGGCTAGAACCCATGTCTGCTGACAATGATTAGCATTTGATGGCCCAGATTCATAGGTTGGGCCACAGAGGAACAAAGTTGTTGACTTCCTGTGTGAGCTTCCTTTTTCTTGTATTCCGCTCTTGCCTCCCCCCCCCCCCCCCGCCTCCCACCTCTGTATTGTAGCCTGACTTCAGATTTTTCCATCTGGAGACTCTTCAGTGTTTGGAGGAGCAGAGAGGTGTGGATTTCAGAGCCACTATTCTTTTGCAGACAAACACAAACACAAGGGCCTTTTCTCGCTCATTTGTTATGTCCACTCTGTTAGAATTCTCTTAGCAGGAAACACTCACAGAGCTCAGCCTTCCTCCTGCAATGCTTCCCAGCCTACTCCCGAGATCCATTCTCTCTCATCTCTGCAGCTGCCTTTCCTGCAACCCCCACCTTCAGCACCCTAAAATGCTTGTGGCAGGGGCTGATGCGTCATGGTGTCCTTCCTTCAGTCTCGCCTCCTATTTCTTCCTGATTTCCCTTTAGTGTTCTATCTCTTCAGCTATTCATGCTCACATCTTAATGGCTGTGCTTACAAAGATAAATCCATTTTGCCTCTGACCAAAAATAGTTTTCTGGCCTGACTTGAATTAAAAAGTCTGCCTGAGTTGCAGTCAGGAACCTGGGGCACCATCCTCAGTTTCGTCCGAGGAGCCATAAACGTTTGCTAAGAGTTTACCATCTCCATCAATATGAAAATGGGATTCCAAGACTTCAAATATGAAAGATAAATAACTAGGCAAATTTCAGCTTCTGTCAAAGCCAACATCTCTTCGCTGGTTTTATGAATCTACTTGCTGTGCCTTACCCTGGCAACATTTCCTTAAGAAATCACACAGAATCCTCTCCAAGGACATGTGCAAAACTGGGATGGGGTGGAGGATTTTAGGCAGTCAGTAGAGCTTGGAAGGAGGCTGACTGGTCCATCATGTTCCTGTGCTGTAACTCTCTTCAACTCTTCATTCTTCTTCCTCCCCTTCCAATATATTGGGAATTGGAATAGAGAACCCATAAGCTGGAAGACTTAAGCTAGCTTTCCCATTCTGGGGTTGTGATTTATCAGACACTGACACACAGGACAGTGTTTTGATGTCTCAGGCAATCTTTCACATTGAGGTGACCAGGAGGCTTTGTCAGGACTGACCTTGCTATCTTGTTTTCAGTGACCATTTGCATACAGGTCGGGGAGGCTTGGCTGGTGTTTTCATAGACCAAGGAGAGCATAGCACATTTTACCTTCTCTGGACACCAATCTTGTAGAGAGCCCAAGAGAGTTGGCCAATGAATGCTCCCTACGACTTTCTCCTGGTTGGGGTGAAACAGATAGAGACAGGCATGTGTGTGTGTGTGCACGTGTGTGTGCACATGTGTGTGTGCACATGTGTGTGTGTGTGTGTTGGTACTGGGGCTTGAATTTAAGGCCTGAGTGCTATCCCTTACCTTTTCCTCTCAAGGCTGGCACTCTACCACTTGATCCACAGCTTCACTTCCAGCTTTTTAGTGGCTATTTGGATATAAGAGTCACTCTCCTGCCCAGGCTAGCTTAGAACCATGATCCTCAGATCTCAGCTTACTGAGTAGCTAGGGTTATAGGCCTGAGCTGTGATTGGTACCTGGCTTGACACAGACATCATCCACCATAGCAGTAACCAAGTCCTCAGGGTTTGTTCTTTCTCCATTGTCCTGGAGCCCTGAACTTTCTTCTCACTCTAATGACTTCTATGCTGCTCTTCTCAACTGTCCCACCTCCCCCTGCACTCCATGTTGTACACCATTACCATGCGTTCTGAGGTTTCTCCATCCCCTGCAAACCTTCAGTCCTCTCTCATGGTTTAAAGACCACAATTTATGTGGACTGGTGGCACCCTGTCATCTGTCATTCCAACTGACCCATCCTTTGCTTTCCTTCACAGACTCTGGGGTCCAAACTCCACCTCTTCTGTCTGTCCCCTCTTTGAAAATCCAACAGTCATACATTCCATTTACCTACACTGGTGCCCAGGGCCCACACACATCTACCGCGCCCCCCCCCCCCAAAAAAAAAAAGTTCTTTTGCTGAATGGTTTAGGGCACAGGTTGTTGAGTCAGATTGGCTGAGTTTGACCTTGGCACTGGTTGGGCCAATGACAGAGGGCACTAATAGTAACCCTTTCATAGGGGTATTATGAAGATGAAATAACCCAACATTTGTAAAGGACTTAGAACAGTGTCTGGCAACAGACTAAGTATTATATAACTTGTTTGTTAATCAAAGACAATAAATGGTAAGTTCCTTGAGAAAAGGAAACATATTTTAGTTTTATAATCTCTTTTGTCTTATACTGAGATGAACCAGATTACTATGAAAATGAAAAAGAGAGAGAGAGAGAGAGAGAGAGAGAGAGAGAGAGAATTTTGTTATCTCTTCATTCAAATGATATTATCAAGTGTCTGGAAATACCAGAAATACTGTATGCTTGGTAGCGGTTGGTCACAAGAGAATGAGATATGGTCTCTGTCCTTAACATAAATCCATATTACACATGTTGAATGTAATGGTAGAAAACAGGTGATGGACATTATTTTTGTCTCATCCCCATGTTACACATGTGAGAAAACCAAGAAATAGAGAAGTTTTGATAACCTAGGTAAGATCATATGTCCAATAAACATTAGAGCAGGGATCCTAGATCTTGATGCCATTGGCCCTTTCTACTGTCTTCTGTGCATTTCATGAAATAATCAAGTAAGCATGTGAAAGTAGGAATGGAGGTACTTCCAAACACAGATGTCCCTTGCTATCAGACAGAGGACACGAGCAGGGAACCCAAGCCATGATGCCATAATTATTTGCCCAGTGGAAGTTTTACTATGGGGCACATGTGGGGAGCAGTTTCCTAGCTTCCGCCTCAGCCCCTGCTGCCTTCCCTTGATGTTGTTTGGCCATTTCTTTCTGTAGCAAGGTGATTTTTACTTTCTTCTCCTTTGAGCAATACCCAGGAAAGAAGGTGAATGTGACCGTAGGTGGGAAAAGCACGTCACCATTCCTGCTTTGATTGCCTTTCATCATCACAGGCCCCATTTGGAAGGTTTCCATAGGGACAGGGACATTACCTCTCCATTGGACTTCATCCATCACCAAATGATCAGAGCGCCAGGGAAGAAGTCTGGAGTGAGGCTGGCTGGTTTCCATGGCAACCGCTGCCTGCCTCAACCCTGCACACACACCTCCCTCTTCACGTAGGTGTGTGTTTATTTATTATTGGCTCGACCTGTGAGGGCTGAAGTGGCTACATAGGTGCCACCTTCACCTCCACGGCTGAGGTTATTACGGATGTGCAGCTGGGTGGTGGGGACAGAAGGGTTTGCGTGGTGAGGGAAACCTCTGGACCTTGTGTCGCCTGCCAGCATGATGACAGAGATCTCTAGGGAGAGGGCTGGACACGCTGATCTAGAACCAGTGGAGGCAGACACCATCTAGGCTGCACAGTGAATCACAACCTGTTTCCGGAGAACTGGTGGTGACGCACAGAGTTCCATAAACACACGGCTGGTTCCTCTCCCCTGGGGATGCCCAGGTGCTAGCTGAGCTGACACAGACCTAAGCAACTCTAGACATAGACTCTCCACCCTTTGCAGTGGCTACTGAGCACTGGAGAGATGGCCAGTCTGAATTAAGGTGTGCTGTATGTAGGAAATATAGTAGGAAAAGAAGATGACAGAATAACTTGTGTATTTCATTTCATATTAAATATTTGAAAATGGTAATGTTTGGGGTAGATTACATAAATATTATTATTAAAATTAATTTCAACTTTTTCTTTTTACTTAAAAAATATGCCTCTTAGTCTGGGTGTGGTGGTATACATCTCTAATCCCAGCACTTACAAGGTGAAAGGCAGAAGGATTAAGAATTCTAGGACGGCTAGGGCTATTAATAGATGGATGGAAGAAGAGGTGTTGTACAACAGTGAATTCTCTTAATACCACTGAACAGCTATATGAATAAAATGATAAATTCTGTCATGCAGATTTTACCTCATTGGTATCTATCTACTACCTATATACCATCTGTCTGTCTGTCTGTCTGTCCATCTGTGTCAGTGGGGGAACCATTCAGCGATGATCATGGCTGAGGGAAATGGTTCTCAGCATTAGAATTGGGCTGGACCCCTACAGAGCAACACAGGACTCAGATGGGAATCCAGTTTTGGGATAGACGTAGTGCATGTTAAGTCTCTGGGAGAAACAGAAGTTTTTTCCTTCTGTTGATACCCAACATGAGGAACAGGTTGCCAAGTATAATGCTTTCAGCCTAGTATGAACAAACTTCCAGGCAACAACTCAAAGATTTCCAAAATACTTTTGGTTCATCTGCACACACAATCCATTTTTCTTCTCTCTGGGAGTAACTGTTGCAGTCCTAGCTAGTAAGTGCTAATGTTCATTAAAGATGTACTAAGTGCTACCTAGGTGCTGATAGCTCATGCCTGAAATCCTCACTACTCAAGAGACTGAGATCTAAGTAAGGGACTTGGCTTAAAGCTAACTTGAGCAGGTAAGTCCATGAGACTCTTTTCTCCAATTAAGCCACAAGAAGACAGAAGTAAAGGTGTGGCTCAAATGGTAGACTGCCAGTCTTGAATGGAAAAGCTAAGGGACAGTACCCAGGCCCTGAATTTATGTCCCAGGATCATCATAACAAACAAACAAGTAAGAAGTGCCATACAAGTCAAATGTTTTCTTTGGGCTATATCTGTAGTTCTCCTATTGTTGCTCTAGGCATAGGTGACATATTCCTTCCCCTTCATTGATTTTGCCAGTGGAGGCACTGGTGTGAGTGGTAGATAACTTGTTTTAGTAATGGCAGACCTGGCAGAAATGCTGAACCAAAGGGACACTGAGTGTTTAATATTAAAAAATTGACTTAGCATGGCAGTATGGGTAAAGGATAGGTAATTATTCATCATGAGATGGACGGAGAGGTCTCAATGTGATTTTATTGCCTTAAGGCAGCCACTACCAATAGTAAAGTACTCTTTACTCTTGAAGTTGTAAATATGTGATCTAACTTTAAAATCTTGTGTTGATAGGCTTTCTGTATTCGTTTTCTTCCTTCTCTCTCTCTTTCTCTCTCTCTCTCTCTTTCTTTCTTTCTTTCTTTCTTTCTTTCTTTCTTTCTTTCTTTCTTTCTTTCTTTCTTTCTTTCTTTCTTTCTTTCTTTCTTTTTTGGTTGGTAATGGGGCTTTGAACTGCAGTCCTCAGATATCAGCCTCCTGAGTAGCTAGGATTACAGGCTAAGCCACCAGTGCTTGGAATATTCGTTTTCTTTAGGATTTGTGTGTTTCTTAGTTTTACTGTTGTTTGGTAGTTTTCTTTCTCTCTAGGTAGATGCTATTTATTGTTCTCAGTATTTTCTGCTTATTTTATTCTTTTTTGTGCTTATTTTATTTTACTTATTTTTGTGTACTAGGACTTGAATTCAGAGCCTGTGTGCAGTTCCTTAGCATTTGACTCCAGGTTGGCTCTCTCCCTCTTGAACCACACCTCTACTTCTGACTTTTTGGTGGTTAACTGGAGATAAGAGTCTCTCAGATTTGGCTGCCCAGGCTAACTTTGAGCCACAATCCTTATATCTTAGCCTTCTGGTTAGCTAGAATTATAGGTATGAGCCACTAGCACTCAGGCAAATTCTTTGTTCTCTCCTCCTGTATATTTATCTTGCTTTTTGCCTTTAGGCTTTACCTCTTAGCACCCCTTAATTATCTCTGAAAAACAATTCAAGGGAATTCTTACTGCTTGTTGGGTAAAAGAGAGGTTTCTATTTTAATTTAAAGGTAGTAGAAGATTTAATAATCTTCCTATCTTTAAAATATGATAACATGATGTTATCCTTTTACTTGGTTTATATCAGGAAAACATTGCAACTTCTTGCTGGACCAAGGTCTCTCATGAGATACAGAGAAGGCTTGATAGTCTGCTAATCTATTTGGCCAAGAAGTTCTTACTTGGTCTGTTGTCTTTCTTGGCTATTTATTATTCAATTTAACAGAAAAAAATAATGAAATCTACACCATTTTCAAAAGTGTCAGAGGAAGGCCTTTTATTTCCCAAACATCAGACAAAACATGTGCTTCTGCTTGTGAACCAAGAACTTCTGATTAGAAACAAGACAATTACCAAGGGTGTCAATGTATCTCATCTTGGTGTTTGTAATTGAACAATAAAAATGTGTGTGCATGGAATGAGACTTTTAATTTGAAGCAGAGGCTATGATGAAGAGCTCCCATTTACAACATTACACAAATAATCTTAGTATGGATAACAACTCTGTCCTAAAATTACATCCTTCTTGCCAAGTGAGTGCCGTAGATTGGGTGGTTTATGATTATGATAATGGTGCTTTATATTTGCATACAATTATCATAAAACTCCCACCCTGAGTTTCCTGGGTGGGATTCTGGATGTCTTTTGATCGCAGCACTATTGCATAGTGTTTTGCTTACTTTATCTCTTGGCCATGCCAGCACCAAGGGCAACTTGAAACCAGAGAATCCAGAACCACAGCTGCTCAGAGCATTACCTCCAGACTTAGCAGGCAGGGTCAATTAACAAACACTGACCAGGTGTGCTCATATAAAGGTCCCTATAAACTACCTTTGAGCTATAGTTGGGTGTCAAGGATGCTCACTAGGGAGTGCCCTAGGAACAAGTACCCAGGGGAAGAGGAAGAGGATGAAGGGTGCACTGAAGTTGTGCCATGATGCACAGTTGCTGTGATCTCAGCTGAGCTCATGGAGAATATTGAACCTAAGAGGAACTGTAAACATTGTCTACTCTAGGCTCACATGGCATTCATTCCCTTGACTTGATTAGTCATAGGAGATGGGTTGCTCCAAGGTTGTGACCCTGTCCAGGAAGCTCTCTACAACTGAGAATGCTGCAAGGAGGCTGGCCACGACTCTTCTAGCAATTGGGCACCAAGTCTTTCCTTGGAGGAGCCTCTGTCCATTACACTCTCACAGTGTCCAAGACACTGTGCTAAGGTTCTGCAGATGGTGTGCAGAACTGTGGCCTCTGTCTTCAGGGTGTTTGCAGAGCTGGGCTCAGCTCCCAGCAAGTCAGAAACTGTCATCAAGGCCTCTACCAGCCAGCTACTCAGTCACTGGCAGATAGGTACCAGTTTTGTGACTGCTTCTGAGTCCCCTGCACTCCAATGGCCCATGATTTTCTCAAGAAGCATATGAGGCCTTGCAGTGTTAAGCAATGCCAGGATGGAAGCTATAGGGCAGGACTTCCTGGATGGGATGGGAGTGTGTGTCACACAATGAGCCAGGAAACCAGGCTCACTCATAAGGCAGTGTACATCCCTGCACTCATAACCACCTTTGACAGTAGGTATGATGTGGTTCTGAGAACCCAGCAACTTCTGCTTTGCTGCCCTTGCCTATCTCCAGTGTCACCTGTGTAGTGTTCCCTCTGTGCTTGGGCTCAGCTGCCCCTGTCTGTGTTGTGCATCTCCATGCCTTCTCCATAAAGCCTTCATCACTTCCCCAGCCCACCTGCCTTCCTCCTCTTCTTGATTTCTCAGCACTCCTTGGTTGGTTGTAGCTATGTTCACTGATTGTTATCTTGCAAGTGTCCTACCCATCCTATAACATACACTTTCACATGGAACAGAGCTGTTATATACATATGAGTTGGGCCTTGAGTGAGGTTCCTGTGCTTATAGTTCTGATGGTCCTGCTGGGTGCTTCCTTCCCCTATCTTAGACACTGCTGTTCAGGCTCCTCTCTGGCCATCTGAGTCTTGAGATATTCTGGAACCCACCAATCCCTAGAGGTCTTGGAGAACCCATCAGCTTCCCATGAGGTTCACTAGCAATATGGCCTTATGCCTGTGTCTTTTGAGGGTCTATAATCTTTCTAACTCCAAGACAAAGGACACAGCAAAGCTTAGAAGTACAGTGACACTTGGATTCCTGAGAGGGAGTATGACATTGGATTGTATAAAGGTAGGCTTGGAGAATACCCAAAGATGGCTTTGGGCCTAAGGCCTTTCTGTCATCTAGCCCCTGTGACTAACACTTAATCAAATGGCCAAGGATGTGTTAAGAGGGAGAAATGTGTAAATGTTTAGAGTGTAGTGAGTTGTGAACTGCAAATGGCCCTGGCAGGCCTGTTTATAAGAAATGAACAGCTCAGGAATGAAATCCCAACAGCTCTTTTTGTTTGCTGGATAGAATTACCCAACTGATGGATGGAGGGAGTGTTCTGGTTGTTAAATATTTGGGCATTGGGAGTCTTTGATGTAGCATCTTATGACAACTGCTTGCAAAGTGAGCTCAGAGTAAGCTTAAAATAGCTCAGGGCCACGTGTTGGGAGAAGAATCCTCCGTGGTTGTTTGTAACTATACCTTGCAAGAGTACAGCAAGAATACAAGACTCTGGTAGATTGGACACTTGGAGAAGGAATTATCTCTGCCGTGTTCTACCACATAGGATACTTAAGGTTTGGGTGGTTGTGGAAAAGGCAGCCCACCAAGGAAAATGTTTAGTTAGCTACTGATATGCACTGAGACCAATTGACTCTTCTTCCCATCTCCCTTTCTCTTTATCTGCTTTTCTCAGTCGCCTTGCTTCCATTCCCTCATTGGGGAATTGAGGACCAAAGTTCCTCACCAAACTAGCCACATTCATTCATGAGTTAGAATGTGGCTGAAACTATGATAAAGGTCACACAGATGTAGACCTATAAGAATTTGACTTCCAAGAGAGAGAGACAGAGCTGGGCAAACAATTGCACTGCCATTTAACAATGACAGTGACAGAGAATTTAGGAGACCAGAGAATGATGGGTGGCTTGGCAGGATGAGGCAAGAGAAGAGGACCAAGGGAAGAACATCAGCCTGAGATTTCAAAGAGGCAGGTAGGTTTGGCAAAAAGGAAGGGCATGATGTGCTGGATAAACTAACTGCTTTTTAAGAAAGGTGTGAAGAATTAAAAGTGAGGCCTTTCTCATTTAATGCACTTATTGTGAGCTTTGATTGCCTGTGTTTGGCCCCAGGGCTTATGTAGGAAGTGGAGGGGATTACCACTCTCATGTGCCATGTGAAAAACAAGTTCTAGTGCTTCTGGAGTGATTCCATGGGACTTGGGCCATGGGCATATTTGGGAATGGGAAGACAAGGAGTTGCAGAGGAGAGACAGGGAGAGAACCTGACCTTTTGCTAAGCAGTAATACAGATGGTAAGCGATGATCAAGCCATTCATCTGTGTTCTGAACTTTATGTAGAACTTGCAGCCAGCCTTTTGGAAGGGCAAACAAGTGTAAGCATCTGGCAGTGCTCTGGGGTTGATAGTTTAGCTGGGAATACAATAGGCTCACAGGAAGGGCTGCTGTGTGTGATATGGATATAATAACTGCTCATGGCTTTGTGAGCAAGAGGGCTCTCTATGGCTTGGGTGGTCAGGAAGAATTTCTGCAGTGGAGATGCTCTTGATTAGTTAGGTCAGGCAGACCAAAGAACAGGAAGGGGCTGCAGGCAGGAACCTGGCTCCTAGTGGAGCCTGGAAGGTGGGATAGAAGTCCATGTTGCCTCAGGAGAAAGTGTGATGTGATAATGATAAAGGCTTGAGGGGTCAGGTGGCGAGGAGACTGGTAGAGGCTGGACCAACACAGCAAGAGTCTTGCCAGACGAAGAACACAGCTGCCTCTGAGATCTGGATAACTGTAGACATTTGATTAATTGTTTGTGATTATTTTTCCCCTTCAAGGGAGGTAAAAACTTTGCATTTTTGTGGAATCTCCTAATTTGTTACATGTTGTCAATTAAATAGAAAAATTCAAATCGTTGTGTGGGTCAAGAAATAGACTGCTGATCGGTAGGAGTAGCCCGTGGGGCTGCAGCCTGTGTGTTGTCTGTGTCCAGTGCAGTCACAGAGAGGCCTGAAGGCAGGTGTCACTGAGGGCAAGTGGTGGAGGGACATGGGCCAAAGCAACCGGGACAGGGCAACATGCCATTGTGACCCCGGGTCATATCATACTGTGCAGGGCCCACTCTGGCCAACACCTTCAGCCCAGAACAGACAGGTGGTAAAATAAAGAACAGAGAGTCACGGTGTTTGGTTCTAGGTTGGTGAGCAGTAAGCATCCAGTGTCTTTTCTCCATGGTCTTTAAAGAGGACAGGGGAAGGCTAGTCTGCACTTGGGAGGCGGGCAGGGGGATTTATCTGGGGATGCTTATTTAAATTGCTCAGGGGCCTCGTTGGTGAGACCGTGACATTAGCACCACACGAAGAGCAGGGAGATCTCAGCTCCAGAGTCACCTGAGCAGCAGGTCGCAGGTAGAGGAGGGAGATTTGGGCACCTATTGGATGTCAGGCACTTTCTGAACACTTCAAATAATTCTCCAAACTGTCCTGTAAAGTACTGAGCACTGTGGCTTTTAAGATCAGGGTTAGAGAGCCGCTTAGTGGCAAGGCTTGCATTGGAACTGGTTTGTGAAAGTCACGTGCATATCTGTATCCCCCCAACTACTGCACTGGTCCATGCTGTGTCCACCCTGTGTTCTATTTGTGCCTTATGGTGCGACCTTGGGTAAGTCCCCTCCTCCTTACGACAGAAAAGCAAGAGAGGAAAACCACAGTGCTTCTCTGCTCTCATCCCCCCCCCATGCTGTGCTCTATAATTGAGGCCTTTATAAAATGAAATCGTATGATTCTAAGAGTCTTTGAATGTCTCACTTCACACAAAGAGCTAGGATTCTGAGATGTGCTGGCCACATATTGAGAATGAACTTAGCATCCCTGTAGGAGAGAATATATTTTCACCATGCTTGGGAGAACTTTGTGTAGGAAATACATACACGGATATCTAAAAACCATTTTTCCAGCATGGTTGTCATTGAGGACCTGTCCTGGATGCCTAGAATACAGACTTGGCTATTATCATGTCTTCCTGCCCTTCTATACTCTCCAAATGTTCTTTTCCCTCTCCCCAAAGGATCTGCAGCTTCAAAGAGAAATATCATCAATGCAGCAAGGTCTATTTTTAACCTGCTGGGGTTGGTGCACATCCAAAGCAGAAGCATTAAGTTTTATATCTATTTTATCTACATCAGTTTCTTTGATCCCCAACTCCATTAAAAGATAAGCAAAACAGAGCTCTCTTCAGATAGCATTCAACTAGTTCATATTTTTTTTTTGGAGGGGGAGGACACCAAATGTGTCAGGTTCCAACTTGCTATGGCTGAGACATGCATTTAACATTTTCAAAGAAGCAAAGAAAAAGACAAGGAAAATGCTAATTACTCCTAGAGATTCAAGGAGGGTTTCCCTCCCAAATGTTCAACTGATTATTTGGTTTAGTAGATGGGGCAGGTGAAAGTGAAAAGTAAAGGTGTTATATTACCATGAAGCCAATATTTGAGATAATAGATCTTATCAATCATAGTCATGTGATTAGATTCTTCTCACATTCTTTCTTCTGTTTCTTCTTGCCTCAGTGTGTTCTAGAGAGACTTTCAAAAAAATAAGAGTTGGCCAGAAGATGTACCCTTGGAATGTTGTTCTAGTTCCTGGGCTGGGGAGGCAAAGTTCTCAAGGACAGGAGATGTGTGCATCAATCAGAGAAATATATCTGTCAAACAGAATTGCTCCTTGAAAGTTCCTTTGAAGTAATTCTTATCCTCAGCAGATTCTCATGTGGGTTAGAACCCTGTGGACATACAGGATTGAGAAGCAATGAACTGTAAGCATTATCAGATTGATAATGAGTGTGAGACCATAGCCATAGGAACCTAGATTGTTCTAATCCCTCTTCTGAATCTAGAGTAGAGCGTTGTACCTGGATGCCACTTGCAATCATTCCAGGAAAACTTCTAGTACCTACTCATCTTTAGAGATGGTCCATGAGAGTAAGGGGCTTATCTGATAAGTATTGGCGAGGCATAGACAGCTAGATTTTTATAAGTGTTCCCAGATAACTCCACTAGCATTTCCACTCTAGAGCAGTGATTCCCAAACTCTAATGAGCAGAGCAGTTTTTCTTGGGTTTTTGTTAGGATCCAGATTCTGAAGGTCTAGATAAATAACAAGGCATGTATCATGTTAGCGGACTGGAAGACTCATCATGATAACAATGTTTGTTCTCCCCCATATTTCTTGGTAGGTTTAACACAGTTCTAACCCAAACCTAAGCAGGACTTTTCATAGATACACGCAAGGCATTATTGCAGTTGATTTGGAAAAGTAAAAGAGCTAGAATGTTTGATGTCATCTTTCACAAAAAGAATATATATGGGAGACATCACACTACCTGATTTTAAGACCCAGTATAATGTTGTAATTAAGGCAATGCAGGGCTGACAAAAGGTAAAAAAATAGAATCTCAAAGTAGACAACAAGCATGGGAGATTGCTTCTTTTTTTTTTTCCTCTATAATTCTTTATTTTTTTTTCTCAAATTTTTATTATCAAACTGACGTACAGGGAGATTGCTTCTTAAAGGTTGGGGATGAATTGATGGAGAAGAACCGTCTCTTCTAAAAATGATGTTGAAACAATTAGACATCCAACAAGGAGAAAAAGACAAACCTCCACCTAGGCTTCAGACTGTACATAAATATTTATTCAGAATGAGTGTAGATGCAAAAGAAACTGTTAAAAGGAAAAGGTCATCAGCTTCTGTAGTCATCAGGGAAAAGCCAACTGAAGCCAAGATGAAGTCATAGATAGTGTCTGAAATAAAACAATATAACACAAAGGTGAAAATGGAAAGCAAGAGGAATACTTCTCAATTTTGGGAGGGGATGCACGATGGGACGGCCATTCAGGGAATGTCTGCAAGTTTGCTTAAAAGATAAACATATGTCTACTGTATGATAAGAATTACACTTCTGGGTAGCTACCAAAGGGAAGTGAAAATTTGTGTCTACATGAAAACATTCACAGACATGTTTATAGCGGCTCTATTTATGATCACTAAAAGTTGGGAACATCCCAAATATTTGTCCATGGGTGAATGGTAAAACCATTTGTAATACAACCTTGTGATGAATGATACTTACTGACAAAAAAGGTACAAACCACTGACGACACCAAACAAATCCTATGACTCTCAAAGACATTTTGCTAAGTTAGAGATGCCAATATTAAAAGATTGTATATTGTATGATTCCATTTATATAACTTTCTTGGAAAGATAAAATTGCAGTTATAAAGAACAAATCAGTGGTTATCAGGAGCTGGGAGAAGGAGGAAAGAGGATGTTAGTATATAAGATGGGGTTGGGTTTTTGTGTGTGTGTGTGTGTGTGTGTGTGTGTGTGTGTGTGTGTGTGTGCTAGTATTGGGGCTTGAAATGAGGGCCATGTGCTCTGGCTTGATTATTTTAATCAAGACTGGCACTTTATCACTTGAGCCACACTTCAAACATTTTACTGGTTGATTGGAGATAAAATTATCTTGGATTTATTTGCCTGGGGTGGCTTCAAATCAGGATCATCAGATCTCAGACTCCTGAGTAACTAGGTTTATAAGTGTGAGCTATTGGCATCTGGCACAAGATAGGTTTTTGGGGTGATGGAACCATTGTGATTGTGGTAGTGGCTACACAAATCTATACATGTATTAAAATTCTTGGAGTGGGGCTGGGAATGTGGGGCTTAGCAGTAGAGTGCTTGCCTAGCATGCATGAAGTGCTGGGTTTGATTCCTCAGTACCACAACAGAAAAAAACCAGAAGCGGCGCTGTGGCATAAGTGGTAGAGTGCCTTGAGCAAAAAGAAGCCAGGGACAGTGCTCAGGACCTGAGTCCAAGCCCCAGAACTGGCAAGAACAAACAAACAAACAAACAAAAACACCCAAAAAATTATTGGAGTGAAGGAGAAGGGAGACTGAGCAACAGGTCCTAAAGTTTAACTAGAAATAAGTTCAGGGGTTCTATTCCATTGTGTGTTGACTATAGGCATTGGTAATGTACTGAACAAGTTTCACAAACTCAAAAGGACCAGGTGTGTGATAGCTCATACCTGTAGCCACAGCTGCTCTGTAGGTAATGAGATCACAAGTTTAAGTACAGCCTGGGCACAGTTAGTGAAACTGCATGTCAAAAACGGAAGTGCTGGCATGTGGCTCAAGTAGTAGTGCAATTGCCCAGGAAAACTGAATTCAGTTCCCAGGGCTATGAAAAGGATTTTGAATGCTTTTTGTTGTTGTTGTTTTTGTTTTGTTGGTTTTTTTTGCCAGTCCTGGCACTTGGACTCAGGGCCTGAGCACTGTCCTTGGCTTCTTTTTTGCTCAAGGCTAGCACTCTGCCACTTGAGCCACAGCGCCACTTCTGGCCGTTTTCTATATATGAGGAATTGAATCCAGGGCTTCATGTGTACGGCAAGCGCTCTTGCCACTAGGCCATATTCCTAGCCCCCTGAATGTTTTAATCATGATTAATGTTTGAGAAGTTTGATATTTAACCTGATTTTAATATTATTTAATGTCTATGCACCAAACAGCTCATGATACCTTACATAATTTTTTATGTTAATAGAAAAATTATAGAATTGTTTGCCAGAATTAAAAAGGTTAATTCTGTTTGTAGTCTTTAAAATGGCTCTGCAAAGTGTAAATTGTGATTCAAAAAGTCTGGCGGTGAGGCCTGACACTCAGCATTTCTAACTAGCTCTTTCTTGGGTGCTACAGGTGCTGCTGGACGTATGGAGAAATGCTGTTCTTGGTAGAGTGAACTTTATAAAGACCCAACTTCAGCACATTTCATTCCTCTGCTGAAGCCTTTAATGATTCCATCCTTCCTCTGGGATGCTGTTTAAATACCTTACTAAAAGGCTCAGGAAATAACTCAGTGGTACAAACTTACCTACCACACACAAGGCCCCGGAGTTGATCCCTAGGATCTCAAAATAAAAAAGACCAATAACACTATTTCATTTAAATAGCTGCCAGTAAAAAGCAGGAAAGCATTAAAGTTTACTACGATCTTGAAAAAAGAAAACACACACCTTATCATTTCACAAACTACAAGGAAGCTTTTTGTACTGACATGTCCCATCTCACAGATGTCACTCATAGGAGTGGGTAGCTCTGCTGGGTGTGTAGATGATCGCACCCTCTTTCACCCTTCGTCGGGGTGAGTACCTTTACTCTCAGGCTGGCTAGAGAGGTGCCTTACCAGTGACACCCTCCTTGCCCCTGCATTTCCTGATCTTTCCCCTGCCCCATTGGGTGGCAGCCCTCCCAGTGTAGGGTAGACAATGGTTTCCTGCTCTCGGGCCTGTTTGGTTTCACAGGTCTTTCTTCTATGAATACCAGTGACTCAAGCCAGGACTTCTCATGAAGGAGGCTTAGTGTGCAGTGTTGTGCCTGGCCCAGAGTGAGGGTCACTGGGAGCTCAGAATAGGAAGACACACCTAATTCGGTAGAAACTGTGATCCAGTAGCAAGAAAGTATCTTGGTAGGATCTGGGGGGTGGGGTGGGGAGAATTAGGGACATTTTCAATCCTCTCAAGGCCAGAGAATGCATGGAAGGAAAGGAACTTTTCAAATCACACCCCATTGAACTTAGGCAAGGCCATCCAACACTCGCTGTGATTCCTTAGGGAGCTGGAGGTATAATCACTCTGAAACTTTCCTTCAGCCACTAGGCCACTGAGGACCCCTCTGCTGCCTCATAGATGGTGCCGCATGGACTTCTTTGTAGCTGCCTAAGCTTTCTCTGGCCAGCTCTAGATTTGTCCATCAGCCAGTGGGGGGCAGTGATTCTCGAAGTGTGGGGGCTTGGGCTGGGAGTATGGCTTAGTGGTAGAGTGCTTGCCTTGCATGCATGAAGCCCTGGGTTCGATTCCTCAGTACCACATAAACAGAAAAATCCGGAAGTGGTACTGTGGCTCAAGGTAGAGTGCTAGCCTTGATCAAAAGAAGTTCAGGGACAATGTCCAGGTCCCGAGTTCAAGCCCCAGGACTGGTTAAAAAAATAAGCGTGGGGACTTGCTGGACAGTTCATTGCTTTTTCCTCACCCAGATCCTACTCCATTAGAATGAATGCTGGGATGGGTCCCAGGAGGAATCCAAAAGGATGGCGATTTCATTCAATACCATGTCTGACAACTGAGAGAAGGGAAAGTCATATCTCTTTCTAGGCCTTTTGCTTTTTTTTTTCTTCAAATTTTTATTATCAAACTGATGTACAGAGAGGTTACAGTTTCATACATTAGGCATTGGATACATTTCTTGTACTGTTTGACACCTTGTCCCTCATTCCCCCTCCCTCCTCCCCCTTTCCCTTTCCCCTTCCCCTTCCCCATGAGGTGTTCAGTTCACTTACACCAAACAGTTTTTTGGTTTTTTTTGGCCAGTCCTGGGGCTTGGACTCAGGGCCTGAGCACCGTCCCTGGCCTCCTTCTGCTCAAGGCTAGCACTCTGCCACTTGAGCCACAGCGCCACTTCTGGCCATTTTCTGTATATGTGGTGCTGGGGAATCGAACCCAGGGCCTCATGTATATGAGGCAGGCACTCTTGCCACTAGGCCATATCCCCAGCCCCCACCAAACAGTTTTGCAAGTATTGCTTTTGTAGTTGTTTGTCTTTTTTTTACCCTGTGTCTCTCGATTTTGGTATTCCCTTTCAATTTCCTAGTTCTAATACCAGTATAGTCGGTTTCCAATATACTCAGATAAGATTACAGAGATAGTGTAGATACAACCACAGGAAGGTGATACAAGAACATCATCAATAGTAGAAGCTACAGATACGGCCTTTTGCTTTTATCAAGAGGGATGGAAGCACTGAGATGCTTAACAGTGGCCAGCTGTCCAGGTGTGGGTTGTTTGCCTGACTCTAATTGCCTTGGCCCCTTGGCCAAGAGCACTGTGACTTAGTTGCATGCTGGACTCTCAAGGCAGTCTCTGTACATATTGGCTGAATGCTTCATGTGACAGCCACAGCCCATCCCTTCCCTGCTCCTGTGCTATTTATTTCCCATGTAACTGCTTTCCTATTCCTATAACTAATGATCATCGTGTGTGTGTGTGTGTGTGTGTGTGTGTGTGTGTATCAGACCCTTCATGTGATTTAGTTTATGCAGTCTTCACACAATCCTATGAGGTGGGAAATATTACAGCCCTTTACAGCTGAGGCAGAGGGGTAGGGATCCACAACTTGGCCACCGTCACCCAAATGGCATCATGTGTTTCTGAGAGCCTACTGTGCACCCACCATCTAAGCATGAGGTACTCGGAACTTGGTCCAGAAGAGTGGGCTAACACGTGCAGATCGGGCCAATCAACCTGTGCAAGGATGTATGGGGCAGATGTGCTCGTGTCTGCTCCCACTGCTGTCACCTTTTCACCACTGTCTCGCTGCCTTGACTGCCCTCACCCCCATCTCCACCGTCCTCACTACTGTCCTTACCATCACCACCATCACCACCACCATCACCATCCTCACCACTGTCCTCACCATCACCACTATCACCACCATCATCACCGTCCTCACCATCACCACCATCATCACCATCATCGTCCTCATCACCATCACCACTGTCCTCACTATTGTCCTCACCATCATCACCATCACATCACCACTCACCACCATCACCACCGTCCTCACCATCACCATCCTCTCCACCATCCTCACCATCACCGTCCTCACCACCATCCTCACCATCACCACCGTCATGCCATCATCATTCATCAGCATCAGCATCATTTTATCCTCTCAGGGTATTACAATTTATGCATTGTGACAAAGATAATAAATCAAGAGCTTATTAGTGAAATACTAACAATGTTAGAACAGGCATGCACAGTGCTAGACGATTTGCAAAGCACTTCCTTAGAACTCAACTGCAGCTGAATATGGATGAAGGTACTGAATGGCTCACCTCACCACAGTCCGAGTTTATTCTTTTTCTAAGCCCTAATATATGATTCTCTTTGGAAATGCTACATATGTGTGGATCCTAGGCAGGGAGCTTCTCCACATTTTGCAGTAGTATGACTAAGACCCCGATAAATTAAAGTTATAGAGCTTGGTAGGGAAAAAGCCAGGAGGAAGCTGGTTTCTTAGTACCACCAGCATCCCTGTGAGAGGCAAGATGAATGGTCTGAACTATCTCTGGGCCAAGGGACAGAGAACAAGTTCTCAGGACTAGTGTAGGAAGCTGCCTACAAGTCCACATGCCAAAGCAAAGGAGGAACTTAATAGAATAGATGGAGATGAAGAATGAAGGGAAGACAAAGAGCGGATGAAACGATATATAGCCAGCCATAGATATGGCATCTGTCCCTACGAGAGGGACAGATAGTGCATTTTGTCCAATGCCTACCCTATGGGACCACCATACTGTCACCTACCCTGAATGACCTCCCCTCAACAGCCAAACCAGGTTGTGCAAGAAGTTTCTACCATGGGGGAGTGAGAGGCTCTTTAGGTTCAGAACTGTGGGTTTCAGTCTTGCTTTACCCACAGCTACCTTGTTGATTGGCCGTGAAACAGTCAATTAATGGAAACCATGTCTGTCTCTGGAAGGTTCTGGGAAGCATGTGGGTTGCTCAAGGGCTGGAAGTGGAAGATTTGCCATTGTGAGCTCAGAGTGGGTTATGAGGTCTTTCAGGGAGGCAGTGATGAGGTGCCCTTCATCCCCTGG
The DNA here is from genome assembly GCF_023159225.1 of Perognathus longimembris pacificus. Classification (NCBI taxonomy): domain Eukaryota; kingdom Metazoa; phylum Chordata; class Mammalia; order Rodentia; family Heteromyidae; genus Perognathus; species Perognathus longimembris. Next base: position 51,582,802 of record NC_063162.1, on the reverse strand, counting down.
TTGAATGTTGGGGTGTGAGGTAGTCTCTCAATCATTTGCCCTAATTTCCACTGCCTTCGGCTCTGCTTTGGTTAGTATAACCTTAGATTCTTTCATGCAGATGGCTCTTGCACCTCAATTTTTCTTTTGGCAGTGACTCCCTGGCAGTGCCCTCCTTGCTGCATAAACCTCAATTAATCCTTCATTAAAATGCAACAGAAACTAAAAGCCATCCCCCCCACCCCTTATTCCCCCTTTTTTCCCTGAGCAGATTAGATTTGTTGCGGCTCCATTGAAAAGGAAGTACTGAAAGCAGGTTCAGATTCTAGCCTGGCTCCTATTTATTTATAGCCTAAGTGATTTTAGCAACTGCTGTCAAGTAAAAACTGTTTAATTGGAGGCAGGTAAACACCCAATTCTGTCTCATGGCTAAGCAGCCCTCTCTGCTGGGGAGGGAGCATGGTGCCACACTGGAGACCACAGTGAATAGCCACTGCCGATTCAGGCTGTGACCCTTGGGTTAGAGTCACCCATGTCCTTGGGTAGAAAAAGCAAGAAGTTCTGGGGCTGAGCTCCCAATTCTGATTTGCCATTAATGATACTGCAAGGTATTGAGCTTCCTAGGAAAGAATTCCTTCACTAATTTAAAAAATGATCATCTTAGCCTGGCCTCAGTGGTTCATGCCTATAATTCTAGCTACTCAGGAGGCAGAAGTCAGGAAAATGTTCAAGCCAGCCCTAGCAAAAAGTGCTCAAGACCCCATCTCAACCAAGGGCTAGACCCACAGTTTTTGTCTGTCATCCTAACTATGTGGGAGCCTTAAAACAGGAGAATTATTATCCACGCTAGCCTGGGAGGCGGGAGTGGGGAAGCAAGGTCCCATCTCAAAAGCAACCAGAGCAAGAAGGACTAGAGGCATGGCTCAAGTGGTAGTGCCTGCCTAACAAGAGTGAAGTTCTGAGTTCACACCCCAGATCTACCATCAACACCAACAAATGTCATTAACTACTAATATCAACAAGCTGACAAGGCTCAATAGATGTGGCTTCTTAATTTGTGGTTCATGGAAAGCATAGAAACTGGCACTTTCATAATAAGTGACTGAATGAAGCCAGGCATTCGAGAATGGATCATTCGAGAATAGATCATTGAGGATCTACTAGGCTTCAGTTGCTATAGCAAATTGATGAAAAACATTAGGTAATGCCCTGGCTTTCAAGAGCTTACCTGGTGGCAAGGCAGTGGACAATAACCACAAAAAACTTGGTTCAAGGCATGTAGATAAGTCTCTTTAGATGAACAAGAAAGTGTAAGAGCGAAAATGGGTAGTAATAACTCATTAGGGGTGGTGAGGGAGTTTGCCTTAAAGAAGACATTTGAGCTAAGATCAGAAGGGAAAGTTGCCCAAAGAGCAGGAAGAGCATGTTTAGCTCTGGTGTGAAGAAAGAGCTGTGCAGAGCCCAGGAAGAAGAAGTAAGGGCAGGAAGGGCTGCATTGGCTAATGAAGCCAGTGTCTGGCAGGAAGGAGGCTGGGAGCAGGCCAAGGACCTGTTAGTCTTGTGGGCCAGAGGAAGCATTCTGTATTTTAGCCTGAGCACTCCGGAAAACTGTGGAAGGGCTTTAAGCAAAGAAGTAATGTGGTAATACTGTTTATTTGGACCAGATGGAATTGAATTGAATAAAAGGTTACTAAGAGTACAGATGCCATTTTTATGGGACGAGCTTCTGCACTTGTCCTGAAGACTGGTATAAGGTGAGGGTCGCAGGGAAGGAAGGTCTGGCTCTTTTTGGCTCTGGTTTCTGCTCTAGAGCTAGTGGACAGGGTCATGGTTGCTGCAGGCTCTAGAACTTTGGGGTCCTGCCCATCTGAAACCATAAATGTTCCCATAGCAGGACCCCTTATGCTTTTGTGTCTAAGAATCTCCAAGAGTGTGGGAATCCAGAAACTATGATCAGTTCTATGTTCTGAAACTAGAATCCCAATTTGATGGTTTAATCCCATGATTGATTAGAACTAAGCCACAGTATCAGGTGATGAAACATGGGTGAAGAAGTTTACCACATTGTTTTCAGGAGAAAAAAACACCAAACACCAACAAATCATAAAACTGCTTGCACTGCAGTGAGTCACCTTGACAGCACAAAGATTCGAATTATTTACCTCACAACCCGAGGATCTTGGTCCTCTTGGGAACCTACCTGTCCCTACTAGGAGATTGTTCAAGTCAAGCTGGCCTTGCATATCTTCCTTTCGCTGACGTGAGACCTCGGCTGCGTCATCTCCATATCTAGGGTGACTTGGTCTGCAGAATGGCAAGGGCTGTCTCTTTGCCCATCCAAACATAAGAGGTAGTCGGTGCAGCCCGTGGATGGATGCAAGTCTTCTTTCTAAGCTAACCACTAAGGAAAGAAAAGAGCCTCTGGACAAAGAGGGCTGATGGAGAGAAGAGTCAGTTCCAGGCACCCAGTGTTATAAACAGCATATGAGGCTCAGTGTCCTGTGGGATGGGTGGCTGGGTTCAAGGCAGGGTCTCAGGCAAAGTGTATCACCAAAAGCATCTCACATTTATTTATTTATTTATTTATTTATTTATTTATTTATTTATTTATTTATTTAATTGTTTATTGTCAAACTGATGTACAGAGTGGTTACAGTTTCATACGTTAGGCATTGGATACATTTCTTGTACTGTTTGTTACCTCCTCCCTTATTCCCCCTCCCCCTTCCCCCTTTCCCTCTCCCCCCATGAGTTGTTCAATTAGTTTACACCAAACAGTTCTGCAAGTATTGCTTTTGTAGTCGTTTGTCTTTTTATCCTGTCTCTCAATTTTGGTATTCCCTTTCACTTTCCTAGTTCTAATACCAGTATACACAGTTTACAATGTACTCAGATAAGATACAGTGATAGTGCAGGTACAACCACAGGAAGGGGATACAAGAGGATCATCAACAATAGAAGCTACGGTTTCACATGGCATGTTGAGAGTAATTACAACAGTGATATAATAGTCATTTCCATAACATGGAGTTCATTACACTTAGCATCATCTTATGTGTTCATAAGACCAAAGCTATTGGGCACTTGTGTTCCTCTGCTGTGACTAGCCTAAACCTTTGCTAATTATTCCCTATGAAGGAGATCATAGAGTCCATGTTTCTTTGGGTCTGGCTCACATTTATTTATTAAGTCCTGCTGTTTTCTGCATACTGTGCTTGACTCCAGTCACCTATGTATCCTTCCCGGGTCCATGAGATAGATGGGCCCACTGAGGCTCATCGTGTTATATACACTTCCCAAAGGCACACATATGTTCTTAGTTCTTTTGCTGTTGGGTCATAGCTTGTTCCTGCTTCCTGCATGTGTATATGGGGGATCAGCGATGCACCCTTTCCAATTGAGTGTTATAATGTGAAATCTTTCTCCTTGGGGTGTAGTGAAAAGCCCAGGGCTATTTTCTTGTGGCCTGTGAGTGTCCATCATGCTGTCCTTCACTATGCTGGGTCAGCCCAGCCTGCCCTCTGCCAGCTTGCTGGGGAGCTTGTGTTAGATAATGGATCTGCAAGGCCTTCAGGGAGGAGAGTGTGCAGGAGAGGTGGCTGAGGTGCTAATGGGCAGCTCCAATTGCTAGTAGCCTGCTGTGGGAGACCCTGGGCCTGGCACAGCTACAAATGGGCTCAGCTCCAAGGAATTCTCAACAGAGAGCTGGACCATGGTTTACCTGCACGGGGTCAGAAGTGGTGTTGCCTGAGCCTGTCACAAGCTCTGGTTTGCACAGCTAGGGAGGATCCTGAATGTCCCGCACTACTTGTTGACTGGCTCTGAGCATTGGGCAGGCCTCTTAGCTATGCTTCTCACAGACTAGCATCTGCCAGGGGTGCTTGATCTTTAGTATGGATTGTGTGGTCAGCAGGTACCTTGTCCTGCCCTATCACAGAAAGTGCCAGCTTGGTCTTGGGCTCCTAGAGACCTGGTTCACCTGCTCCTGCCCCTTGCTGCCCTGCTTCTGCTCTCTCTCTTCCTAGTAGTTGCTCTGAAGTGAGAAGGAACATTACTAGAGCAATTGGATAGAAATTGTACAGAAGTATACATCAAGTTTCCTCTAATCTTTGAGCTTTCCAAATCTCAGCTCATGGCTTGGAATTTCCAGTTGCCAATCTGGGGCCTGGCCTGAGATATGTCTGACAGTGATGATGGTGGTGATCACAATGATGATGCTGGCGAAGGAGGAGGAGGAGGAGGAGGAGGAGAAGAAGAAAAAGAAGAAAAAGAAGAAAAAGAAGAGGAAGAAACTATAGTTAAAATAGCTACCATTTGCCAGTTTTAACCAAGAGCAATTTAAACCTCATCACATTCAATTCTAACAACATCCTTGCAGGACAAGCATTAAAGTCATAGTAGAGATGTGAACATGAATTCTCAGAGAGAATTCTTGATTTTACCCAGATTGAAACAGCTGCAAGGTTACCGAGCTGAAGTTGACACCCACATCCTGAAGGACTTCAAAGCTGGGCTCTGCTCCCAGGGCACCTTGACTGTGATTTTCCCAAACCCCTGTATCCATCATCCAGAAGCTGTCAGTGCTGAGGGGGCCTCAGATCATTCCAGAAGTCTTCCCTTACCCTGACAGGGGAGAAGCTCAGGTTTCTGTCCTCCTCTGCTCTCCCTCTGTGTGGCTTCTGCTTTGCTTCTCCAGGGTCCTTTGGGCAGTGACAGAGACTCAAAGTGGCTACCTGCAGGTTCTTACCTGCATTTCTCTTTGGAGACTAGAAACACACTTGGGAAGTGAATGGCAAAATGAAAGGCAGTTAGTAAGATGAGCAGAGGAAGGCAGCAGCTCTTGGATGTGCAGAAGAACCCGTGTCACTCAGGCCCCCATTGGAGTTTGTCTTCAGAGTGGCTTTCAAGGAGTGGCCTCCTTGGCCTGGCAGACATCAAGGCAGAGGAAGATTCAGCCAGATTTGACAGAGCCTCTTTGAGAGACTCAGGGTCCAAAGAAAAGAAGACTTGGCCAGCTTGCCCATAGAGGGGAGGGCTGGAAAGCCCCGCAGCTCTTTGGCCTCTAGGCTGGAAGGTGACGAAGTTCTCAGAAGCTGTCCAATTGACGGCAGTGGCTTCCCTCCTTCTCCCCGGGAGCCCCCTTTCTTCAAGGAAGGCCTGCTCATCATCAATGCTCAGCAGAAACCCCCAGAATTATGGCTCTGGGTTTTTGAGTACCATTAACATTGGATTGTGTCTACTGGTTTATATGTGTTTTTTAAAGTATATTTTCTTTTATTTATAGACAAATCTATGCATCCCTTTAAGTCTAGGATGGCCCCTTCTTTCATGTGCAGTCAGTTCCAAGGATCATTTAAAAATGACTGGCATAATTCAGCATTCATAATGAAGTTATACTCTTGTGTATTTAGACCAGATGATTTCCCATGCCTTTGTAGTTGATATGATTAATTATTTGTCTTATCATTTTGTGCTGCTCAGATGTGTCACTTTTACATCTTTGCTTTCCCCCCTGTTTTGCCATTGTCTTGGCATTCACTCGTTCATTCAGCAGCTATACACTGAGCAGGTGCAGCATGCCAGGCCCAGGATACAGAAATGAACAACAAAACCCAACTGACTGGCAACTTAATCAAGAAGCAGAGGATTAGAGTTGATGTGGGGAAGCTTGATCACTGGCTCAGCAGTATTCTGTCTCAGAACTGACAGCTCTTGGGAGCTCTGTGGGTTCACTGGGAAACTGGGGCTGGGTGAAGAGGGGGGTACATTCCTAGTCTTTCTTGAATGGACTGAGAATCTGGTAATGAATGAGGCTGCCCAGGCTGGCACATACTGGTGCCTGGAGCTGGAGCTACTGTCTAAGGTTTCATCATGAGAGATTGCTTTTTATAGGGGAGCAGGTATGTGGTAGACTCTGGATTCCTACGTTGCTGCTCTCTTCTGATTATTCCCGGAGATCAGCACCTCTCCACTTGCGTTTGGCTGTGTCTGTGTTTGTCACCTTCAGCAAGGCTGTGTTGTTTGTTCCTGGAGTAGAGAGACATCTGTCATCCTCACTGAGCCTTGAACAGGTGCCACAGTCAAGACACTGGAGCCCATTGGGACACACACAACAGAAACAGCCCATCTTTGCTGTGCTTGCCTAGACATTGGCTGGGGGCAGGGGTGGGGGAAAACCTCCTGTTCCTGTGTGGCAGATTGTGTGTGCACCAATGGCTGGAAGACTTGAGCAAAAGGGCTCAAGACTTGTGGTGTGAAAGATCATCTTAACAGCAGAATTGCAAATTGTCAGTCTGCTAGGACGTGAATGCCTCGATACCTCTGCACGGAGGCAGGGTTATAGAGCTGATCTTAGCCATCATGAGGAAAGAGCAGTGTGGCACCTCACAGATGGAAAAGGGAGACGTCTCCTTTGGTCTGGTCTGAAACAAGTGCCGCGACCTTGCTATCTTCATGAACCAAGATTTGGTGAACACATACAGAAAATGGCACTGATGTTTAGCATTTAAAGGCTTTGCATAAGAGCAGGACAACTTGACTGAGGATGACTTCTAAAGCTAAACATAGAGGGATGAGGATAACAAGCAATGTGATAGGGTGGGAAGATAGAGAGCCAAGTGCAAATTCCCTTAGACTTGTAGGAAGATTCTGGAAATGGTTTCTGTGACAAACTATTTCCCCTTGGGAAATCACCTTTCTTTAGATTTTTTTAAATCTCTCCCTTCCTATGATCCAAAGCTAATGGTAGTTCCAGGCTTATTCTGGAGACGTCTGGACCAAGGGCAGGGTAGTAAGAACTATTGTGCTGCTTGACAGCTTCCTGTAAGCAACCTGGGAAAGCTGCTGGAGAGTTAGCTAATTAGAATTGAAGAGGGAAAACGGAAGAGGTGAGTCAAGCAATATTTTGGGAAAGAGTTGGTCTTTGTTAGGTCCTAAGCAGGGTGCTAGTACCTTATCCCAGGAAGAATGTGGGGTGACACTTGTCTGTAGATGGCACCTTGCTCTGATGCCTGGGATCTGGGGAGATGGAGGACAATGGACTATATCCAGATCTGTTACACTAGCTGATAGGCTAAGTCCTACTTTTTACCATGTGAGCTTAAAAAGAACCACTGGTAGGAAATGACTGGTCGGACTATGAACGCATCCTTGGAGGATTTCCAGTTAGCGTAGCCCACCCAAGCTTTCCATCAGGGTCTTGGGTATTTGGGGACACTATGAAGGGAGGTCTGGTCTCATAGTTTTTAACTGGGCTGTGCTGATCCTGAGGGATTTTAGCCAATCCTCACTCAGCCTCCTAAACTTCTCTCCCAAGGAGCTAGGCCACTTGGACCTTTTTTCCTATGCAATTCTTGTGCATAAATATTTTATTGAGACAAAGGCATCAGGAACTGGGATGTCTCCTTATATCCTGGACCAATTCATCTGCCAGCTCTCTGTGACTTTATGCTGATTCTGTGACTTGGTAGCTCCAGACCCCCAGTGAGCCTTCCCTCATCTTGCTTTTTTTTTTTTATTTCTAAGCGTCTCCTTTCTTTCTTGAGCTGACATTTGCATTCATAGCTTGTTCTTTCTGCATTTCCCCCAGATTATATTGTGACTCATCCTCCTCGTGTTGTGTTAAGTCATGAAGAGAATCTGAGCCCAGCAGTGTAACGGAGAGCCGTCTGCATAACGGGAGAAAGTTTCTGGCATCTATAAAACATCAATTTGAATACAGGATACTGAAGTAGAAGAAAGACTAGCTTTTCCCTTCATTTAAATTACTGTATCTCATAGGAGAATTAATTTAAAAAATAGCATATTCCAATAAAAGAGAAAGCTCTGCTAGATAAACAATGAAGATGTTTTCTTTAAAGAAACAATCCTTTATTCAGCTAGTGAGGAAATAAGGGAATAGAGAAAGATAAAATGGGTGGAATGTCCAGAACTAGGTTTTCACACCAGGGCTAAATTCTTCAGTGGGCTTCAAGCGGGGTCAGGCAGATTCCTTGGACCATCCATCTTGGCTCTGTCATCCTTGATTCTGAAGTCTATGGGTAACTATAAGTGCAAAGCCAGGCTCTGTTAACTGATAGGAGGCCTTGCCAGAATCAGTGCAGAATAGCATCTGGGAATCTTTATGTGTAAGTGAGAGCTATAGTTAAAGTTGCTAAGTTAATAAAAGGTTTGGAGATATAGATGTGGCTTCAGCACTAGAGTGCCAGCCTTAAGTGAAAAGCTGAGCCAGAGTACAAGGACCTGGGTTTGAGTCTTAGTACTGACACACAGAAAAAGGAGTGTGTGGTGGTGGTGGTTGGAAGTTGACATCTCAGATAATTGTTGCATGGAAGTTTTAAGACCCTTCATTTAAAAAAAGATAGTTTGTTAATCCAAATGGGAAAGGAAAACCATGCAAGGGAAGTAGTGAGGCTTCCCATTCAGAGAAGGGCTCCAATGGTAGGTCTAATAGAATCCTATCAGTGGGTGGGTGTTTTAGTGCCTCCTCCCATATCTCCTCATCTGGGCTGAATGTTCTTCACTGATGACCTGTGCATGAGCCACCCTGGCTCCTGTCATTGATTCAGTGGGTAACCAGGGCATTATGGGTAGAAGAAGCATTTGAGTGCAAGGACTCATAGCATTATTAAATTCATTCTTTTCCCCTGAAGATTATATAACTTCTAGTCTATGAAGCAGACTGACAATAGACAGGTAACGGGAAAAAAGACATACAAATTTTATTCATTGCCTAAGGCAAGGAGTAATGAGACTCATGAATGTGACTCAAAGAAGGACAGCTGAATATTACCTGGCACTTGAAGGGCTGCTGAGGGTCTCGGGTTTCCTGGGTGGGGGGAAGGGCTGATGCAGGCTCTAGAAGGTGGGGGTGGACCTGTGTAGTGAGTATAGTGAGTGTGAGTTGTTTTCTGATGTAGATGATTCCAGTCCTGGAGTCTCTTGCTGCCATTGGTTTGCTCTGGTTCTTCTTTCATCTCACACCTCTGCTTTCTAGTTTTATACTTGGTGTTGGTTTTATAGTTGAGCTGCCTTCCTCCAGATGGGATTTCATAGCAGAACCAAATTGTGTGTGTGTGTGTGTGTGTGTGTGTGTGTGTGTGTGTGTGTGTGTGTGTGAGTGATATTCATTTCTTACTATAAGTAGAAAACTCCTAAGTGGAAATACAGCTTCTCTTTTACATACAGAAGTTTGAGCAAAAAAATCTCAGCAGTAATACTCAGCGGGACAGATTGGTTGGCATGCATGTTTCTGAATCAGTCCCAATGGCCAGGACGAGAGGTCTGGTGGGCTTATGGGCAAACCTGAGCAGATATCCTTTCTTGGAGATGGATGGCAGACAGAGAGAACATTCCCAAACCAGAGGTATTGAGAGGAAGAAATGGCATGGGTTTCATTTCCAGAAGTAGCAGTAGCTTCTTGGCAGGTAAGGGTTTAGCTATGCACAGTGATGCCATGTGATCCAGTAGAAATGAAAGGCTAGCCCCAGGGAAGTCCTGGGGTGATGTGTGTTTTCCTTTTGATCCTGTTAGGTGATTTATTTCTGCTTATTTTCTTGCAATATTCCTACTCCTGCCATTTCACTCCTAGATGTCAGAAAGGCCATCCAGAACTTAATTTACCAACATGGATTTGATTTCCTAGAAAGCAGAGACAGGCTCTGGGGTTTATAGTTGAGCTTGATTGACAGGAGAGAAAACATGGTCAGAGTAGTATACAATTGTCATAATCTATGCAATGTAAAGCATCTCACACTTATATGTTTGTGCTTAGTTTGATACACAAAGAGATAAATAGGACATGTTCTTTGCTTCTGAGCTGTATGAAATTGCTTTGTGTTTATATTTACAGAAGAGAAAGAGTAATGTATTTCAATGGGAAGGAAGCAGAGGGAAGTGATGGATTTTGCCTGATCATAGAATAGGAAATGGAAAGAGACATTTGAGTGAGTTTTGATGGGTGAGTCGGAGTTTCCCATGTGGATATGCTGCAGAAGGAAACTGCTCTTTGACTAATGCATGAGTTTTATATGAGTTGGAGCTGCCAGGCTTAGGGAATATGCTATTATTACCTTGGTTCTGCCTTTCATTTATCAGATGGATGGTCTCAAAGATCCACATTTCTTTCCTTTAGATGTTTTCAACTGCAAACAACAGACACCCTAACAAACTGACTTAAATAATGAAAAAAGATTTATCATCTCATCATTTGGAAAGCACAGAATTGGACTCACTTAAGGTGAAGCTTACTCCATTGGGTCAACACTATCACTAAGGTTCTATCCATCTCTCTGTTCCATTTTACATCACGGTGTCTTCCTCAAATGCTGGCTCATTTGGGGGCCTTCAGATGACCAGCAAATCTTGTGCAGTTATATTACACTCTCCTTTTTAGTATGCTCAACAAGAAGGAAATGGTGTCTTTGTCCTAGTATTTCCAACAGCAGGCCCAGGGGTGACCTCAGTTGATCTGCCTTAAGTCACATGACCATATCTGAACCAATCATTTTGTTGCTGAAGGAAGATAAAAGATGGAATCAGTTGTCCTGGAGCTGCATGAAGCTCCAAATGCAATTTTGGGGACTAGTGGGAGGAAGAAAGGATAGTGGGTACTAGAAACATATCCACTGAGGGGAAAACATCAAACAGTTGTTTAACACAACATTTAGGTTAGTATGTTATCCCTTTGTTGGGATAGTAAAGACTGCATATAACTCCCTCAACGAATCTTTTTTTTTTTTTTGCCAGTCCTGGGCCTTGGACTTAGGGCCTGAGCACTGTCCCTGGCTTCTTTTTTCTTAAGGCTAGAACTCTGCCACTTGAGCCACAGTGCCACTTCTGGCCTTTTCTATATATGTGGTGCTGAGGAATAGAATCCAGGGCTTCATGCATGCTAGGGAAGCACTCTTGCCACTAGACCATATTCCCAGTCCCCCCTCAAAGAATCTTTGATGCTCAGTCTGTGGCCTTTCAAACTTGAGACTGCCTTGGTTAAGCCTACCATTGAACTATTTCCTTTTCTCTTTGTAGTCTCTTGCATTGTCCAGGTAAACTCACACTCTCTGTTAGTTGATGATGAATTTTTTATACAAACAAAGGAAGTTGGCACAATGGCCTAAGAGCCACACAGATTGATCTAGATTCTTGCATCATGCAATATCATAGACTGATTTCTTCAAAGAAGGTAACAGATTTGATGCAGCATTTCTTAAGCTTTCCTACCCTTCAAAATGATACCTCCTCCTTTCATGCAAAGGTAGCTGATTTCATTTTCATTCATGTAACAGCAAATAAAGACATTCCCACAATGCCTCATACTGATGAAGAGAACTATTTGAAGACATTAGCCAGTGGTGGCAAATTATATGTGAATTATAGCAGACATAAGCTGGCCCATGGGGAGACTAAGTGGCTGGAGAGAGCAGGCAGACTTGGCAATTAAGTTGGCATTACTAGGTTTTAAACAGACATATACCATGAAGACAAAGAATATATTGTATAGATAGACTGAGTTTCAATGCTAGTTCTGTCACTTATGAGCTGGGTCTGGGTGCAAGACCCAACTCTAGGTCTGGATCATGACTTAGTCATCAAGTTCTAATCTTTCATTCAAGGGATTTTCTCATGTCTTCTCTTGCCTCCAACTTAGCTTGGAAGATGGTGGTTGTCACTTTTGGCCTCAGATGTTTTACATTTATATATATATATATATTACGTGCATATACATATATATACCCATATATTTGTTTACCTGTTGTTATAATTACATGTGTAATTATAAAACTTTAATGTAATATATGCATATGCACATGTATACACACATAGATGTATATACATACTATATCTGTCTGTGTGCGTGTGTGTATCTGTGTACATACATACAATAACATGGAGTACACTTGAAACAGCCTCTGATAAGCCACCATAGGTGTGGTTAGTTATAAGCTTTGGAGACATTGCAGATATTGTCTGCACACAGCAGACACATGATAAATGTTAGACATTATAACAATAATCATGTTGATTGAACTGCTTAATAATAATGAGACTCATCTGGATAGAGCTTGATGGTTCCTGGAGCACTTGCTACCAAGACTGTCGTGCTTGGACCTCGTTACTACTTGGTGAGTTTGTCTTCCTGGGTCTGTGGGAAGGCTGAATGTCTCCCCAGGGTCTTGTGGCCAGGTGGTCACTATCAAGTCTAGGGCATAAACTGTGGTAAGGAGCTCCATAGTCCAGGACGTATTCTGCATCTCCTCATTCCCCATTCTGGAGGCTTCCCGGCCATTTGTCACAGCCTTGTTTGAAATGCATGTGGTTCTCATCTGTAATATTCTGATTGTCCCATTAATCTCCTTTAAGCTTCATGAAAAATACAAAGGGCTGGATCTCAAATAGTTACCAAGTTGTAATTTTGCATTCAGGGGGTTGTTTTCCATGGACGTGAAGAGACTCATGTTTTCCATTTGGCAATTGGCTTTCCCATTAAGTTAGGAAGAGCTGTCGCTTTCTGAATTACCAACCATTTTGAAAGCTTGCATCTATATATCTTCTATGTTGCTGTACTTTTTGTTATTTCTCTACCTTCATGTGTTCTCTTTTTTAATGGAGTTGTTTTATAGCAGTGACCAGAGGGGATGATAGGGAAATTTCTTTGGCTGCATTAAAGAAGCCTAGGACATCTAGTCACCCCATGTTGCTGGGACCCTGGTCACAGAGCAGTGCACAACAGAAATGGTAGCATTTGCTTTTTGTATATACATCACACAGATGTGCACACACACATGCATTATCATTGTCCTTCTAGGTCCTGGATTTTAGACTTAGTTCACAAATTTAATATGGTAGCCACTTGCCACATGTTGTTCAAATTCAGATCAAATGACAAGTTCAGTTGCTTATTTGCACTAACCACATTTCAAGTAGTCAATATTTTGAACACCCCCACGTAGAGGACATTTCTATCAGTTCAGGAAAATGTACCAATGTTTAGCAGGAAGAGAAGGGTCAGGAATTCGCTCAGGGGTGCTGAGCATTCAGTTTCACAGTATCAGAGATCAACTAGGGAGTATTTGTCGTTCATCGAGTGCCCCTCTCATTTCTAGAAGATTCATGTCCAGATAAATGAAAGCCTCTTATTCTTGTTTCCTATTGTAGCACCAGTATTCAATGACAGTAGGATTTTTTTCTGTCTTAGAGAGGAATATCAATGCATATTCTGTGACCTAATTTGAGCCTAACAGTTGGACAACATGCTACATATATTTTTATCCATTAGTAACTAGTATGAATATCAGAAGAAAGTCAATATAGACCAGCTTCACTTGCTTTAGAGAAATTCAGAAGAACTATCCAGCTATGTTGGCACTACTCAAACACTTACAAATGTATAATCCATACTGAACTTTAAAATATCTATCTGTGGATCACTCTAGTAGACTAATCTAATTTGGATAACTCTGTCTACTCATTCAACTCCAAAAGGTACATGCCAGAAATGACTGGAAGATCAGACTTGCCTTGGGTTATATCAAGTATCTATTTGTTGCTGTTTGGTTTTTAAATACTCAGATCACTGAGTTCTATATAACAGATGCAAGGAGGTTACGTCTCATTGCATGAATATCACAAGAAACCCATGATCTCTCTTGGGGTCCATCCAGACCTAGCTCTGAGAATGGCTTGTTAAGTCAGTTTGGAGAGTGTAACACACATCCTCAGACAAAGGTTCTGGATTCTTCTGTCCTTGGAAGGGAAGACAAGCAAGGATGGCTGCAGCTGCCTGGCCTACCGGAGCAAGGACAGTACCACAGCTGTTCCCGAGACCTGAAATCTGAGTGACAGAGTCTTGTTCAAGCAAGAGCTGACATGGCTACCTGAAATGGGGCTTGACCAGTCGTGCTCAGGGCCTCTGGCGAGTATCAGGGTCACTGTGTTCTCAGTCATCTGTGGCTGCTTTACCAGACAGGCTGGAGTCTGGCACCAAATGTCTGTAGATTTTTCCAGAGACCAGAATCTCAGAACAAGAAGATAATCTTCCCAAGGTGTCCTGGTAGTTTGAGTTGATTGTAGCTGTGGTAAGGACTTCCTTCCACCTGTGTTAGGGCCAGTGCTTGGGCATCTTTTTAACCTCTTACTCCTTTCAGAGTCCACTGGTATCAGGAAAATGAGAATCTCCTCACCACTGTCACTGACAAAGATTTCTAACATAGCTCAGAAGTAACTGCAATGGCTCTTTACATTTTCGTAGCCTTTTGGTTAAAGCCTTTAAGAGGCATTGTCACAGGGGTTTTCAAATGCTTCCCTTTGGTCCTATGACATCTTATCTAGACCCACAACTCATAGCACAGATAACAGTGGAGCTTGGACCAAAGAGAGAAAAGGATGCAACTCAGCCCACTGGACCTCTGTTCTCACCCCCACACCTTCCTCCGGCAGCTGAGTCAGCCCCTGAGTCACCACTGAGCAATCACTGTACCCCTGGAGCATTATCCCACCAAGTCGCACAAGCACCAGGTAGGACTGTGAGGTCATCACGGTGACTCGGTGCTGCCCCTGGGCAAGTGAGGCTGCCGAAGAGGGGAGTGTATCCCCCCAAACATTGCTGGACCCCGCTCAAGGAGGGCCTGCAGTCACAGGAAGGATCCCAATGGTTGGGATGGAGGTTGGAATCTGGGTAGAACTTTTCTAGGATAGAGCATATTTCTTACTAGTTCTGTGGAGGTGTTCAAGGCAAACTGCGAGTTACTGAACGCTGGCCTGACACACTAGCACTGTTCAAACACTTTCAGATGTTCCTGTCCCAACTGACTTCAACGAGGCTGTGTGTGCCTCTGGCACATGCTACTCTGAACACCTTCAGAGGATTTTTCTATCTTGCCTAGGATTGTATCTCAGGTTCCTTTGTCAACCTATGCTTGAGTACCTGGAAGCCCCTGCTAGGGTCTATATGCTGAATGCAAGGTCCGTGAACAGAATTAGATTGTCTGTGGGCAGGTGCATTTGCTTCTTAAGTAAGGATGAAGAGTTGCCCTTTGAGGACTCATTCATCCTTATGACTGTAACAAGTCATGTGCCAGGTGCCTCAGCATTCTGGCCTGTGTATGACTCACTGAAAGACTATAGCTTTCCTTGGAAACAGACAATTACAAGTTTTCCCAAATAAATGCTGGTATTAGATAGAACCAACCAATTAGTTGAAGTGACTATAAGCCATCATATTTCAGAACCTATTACTACCAACGCAATATAAAATTTGATTGCTGCTCTTATTCAGATCTGAACCTGAGGAAAGCAAAGACCTGGCCTATGGTCTAACCTTGGCTAATGATGTTCAGATTGACTAGATGTAGAAGAGCTGCCAATTGCTTTCATATGCAGAAAGGCAGAGGCTTAGAAGAAAACGAACTGGGCTCATTTTCGAACCTTGATTTCCTTGTTAACAAACAATGTTTTTGGAGCAGCTTGCTGGCTACTGGGATCTACATATCCATCCTAGAGATGGTATTGGTATGCACATCAGTGAGAGGACAGAGCAGTGACTTTGTTTAGTCAAGCTGTTCTCACAAACTGTCACTTATGAGTGACTTACGAGCAACAGAAATTCTTTTCACACAGTTCTGCTGTCTGAAAGTCAAGGAGCTAGAAGGTTCAGTATCTGTGAGGGCCCCATTTTCTGGTTCCTAGGAGACACCTAGGTGAAGTCCTCTAGGACATTTAAAGTAAGAGCACTCTGTGACTCGATCGCTTCCCAAAGGTTCACCTACTAATGCTATCACATTGGTCCTTCCTTCCTTCTTTCTTTTCTCCCTTCTTTCCTTCCTTCTTTCCTTCCTTCCTTCCTTCCTTCCTTCCTTCCTTCCTTCCTTCCTTCCTTCCTTCCTTCCTCCCTCCCTCCCTCCCTCCTTCCCTCCCTCCCTCCCTTCCTCTCTCCCTCCCTCCCTTTCTTCCTTCCCTAATACTGGGGATTAAACTCTGGACCATGTGATCATTTTGCAAATGTTCTACCACATAAGCTAGACCTCCAATCCTTTTTTCTTTCTTTTTTTTTTTTTGCCAGTCCTGGGGCTTGAACTCAGGGCCTGAGCACCATCCTTGAGCTCTTTTTGCTCAAGGCTAGCACTCTACCACTTGAGCCACAGCAGCACTTCTGGCTTTTTCCCTGCTTGTGGTACCGAGAAATCGAACCTAGGACTTCGTGAATGCTTGGCAAGCACTCTACCACTAGGCCAAACTCCCAGCCCTTAGACCTCTAATCTTGATTGCAGTTTGGTTTTGCCTGAGTCAGTCTTAGGCTGAGATCCTACCTTTCCCTTCTAAGTAGCTGGGGTTACAGGTGTGAGCCAACAGTCGTGACTCCTTACTGGTGACTTCAACGTATGAATGTGGAGGATCACAAACATTCAGACCATAGCAGTAAGAATGTGAATAATTGCATTAAGCAAGTGATTTTAGAGCAAAGTAACTCATCTTCAAAGGCTAATCTTTTGCTTTGAAATAATCTTTTGAAAAGCTTTCTTGGTTTGAAAATCAGCTCAGAGGAATTTAGGAAGAGACTGTAGATTTGCTTCGAGAGAGGGAAAAATGTACTGTTTTGTCTAGAATTCCAGTATTTTCTTTGCTCTGCAAAGGCATATCTCAAAGAACAGTGGCAGCCTATCCTCAGAACAAAAGCACTTAACTTCAGGAAATTGCTGGAATTTCTAGGAGTCATTGGGAAATAATTCAGCAGCTAACGAATATCACCCATTCCTCTCAGAATATTCAGTGTTCACAGCTGTCATCAAAGGGAATTGCAAAAATAAATGTTCGGAGCTTGTTTGGTGATATGGGCAGAGATATAAAAATATATGTATATAAACCTCTGTCTTTCTCACCTGGGAGGCTCCAGTAGCCCAAGTGGATGCCATAGTAGGTCTGGGTGTCTGCTTTCCAGGGCTGTTCCATGCTGAGCTCCTTTTCCTGGTCCTACCTTTGTTACTACCTCTTTGGACCTCTGTGAGAATTCAGATTTCTGACTAGCACATTTCTGCCAATCTAGACTAGAGGACAAAGAACAGCAGCAGCAGCAGCAGCAGCAGCAACAACAACAACAACAACCCCATAGAATGGATAATGGCTTCTCCCTTCTTTTTCCTTGTACTATATAGTGTTTCCCAGAACTGGTGGGAGGTGGTTCTAGCCTAATATAAATAAATATTTCTTGGATTATATGGCATGTCACACTGGTCCCCTCAAAGTTTAGGAGAGGATGAATATTTTATTGCCTTGTGATGGCTTCTCATTGACATATTGATGATGTTTCAAAGTACAGGACCCTCCTGCTCATGTACCCTAGTGGGATTCAATGGACCTTGACTGCCAGTGTCCCAGATAGCAGAGTACTACCCAGGTACTCACCTGGCTCAACCAGGACTTTAAATAACATTTGCACTCAGCCAGGTGAGTAACAGGACTCCGTTTTCAACATCTGAGTTTTTGGCTTTGAGCAGGTTATCTGTTACATGCCTCAGTTTTCTCAACTATAAATGAAGGAAATAAAAAGTATCTACCTCAGAGGGATGCTAGGAGCGTGAGCTGCTATAATTACACTCAGCACAGTTTCTAAATCATAATACTTTCTACATGTGTTAGTAGTTAACTACTACTAGTAATAATTAGTAGTTTGTTATTTGCTGAAGGTTTTTAACAGCATGCTAAGTGCTGTATTGTCTTGTCTTCATGTTACAGAATATGCTATCAGAATCCTACCATGGCTGAAAGACCACAAAGCTACATTGTTTCCTTTAATGCTACTCATAGTCTTTCAAGGATGATGGCGTCATCTATGATTCACAGACCAGGAAGGTCAAATATACTGGCATTGTAAGGAGACCAGCCTGAGTCACCCAGCAAATGCAGTACTCACACCCAAACCTCTGAGCCCACTGCACTGTCCTCAAACTTCTCTGTAGAGCTGCCCAGGGTCCCTAAGAGGGACCCAAATCCAGCAGCCTGGTCTCAGCCCTCCTCCTTACATAAATAAGGGAGACCTGAGTTAATTCTGCCCATCCCTAGCTTCTTGCCTTTGTACAAGTTACCTCTCTGATGTTGACTTTACTCTGTTGTGAGACAGTGATGGTGGTACCTATTCCCTATGAGTATAGAGGCTAAATGCGGTAACAGGTGCAGAGTTCAAGTACAAGATGTGGTATGTATTAGTGCTCTGTGAGTCCCCACTGACAACTACACCGAATGCCAGGTCTCCTGCTAGGGCACCTTCCATGCACAATCCCATGTAATCCCCACACCATTACCAGGAAAAAGGGACTCTTCATTTTTCACATGGTGAAATGGAGGATCCATAAGGTCAAGTGACTTACCCAAGTTGTTAGGGAGCAGACTTTCTCGATGGAGGCATCTTGCCCCTTCTTCCTCTTTAGATCCTTCATGCAATTCATTCCGTGGTTGTCAGGACCCTGCACTAGAGGACATGTTCATCCTGTCTGTGCTGGGCAGTGCTGTCATCTGGGCTTGAAGGCAGTGTTCTTGGCCCAGAAGAAGGTAGCAAAAATCTAGCAGTGTTTCACCAGGAGGGATGCACTGACAGTGCTATTGGTGTGCATCCTGGACTGGGGCTGGGGTCTTCCCCTATCAAGACCCAGCATCCCCAGTGAGTCTGTGTAGTTATTAAAACAGTCACGATGAGCAAAAGAAGCACTTTCTTGTGAGATCATTTGGAGGAAAGTATGGGCCAAACTCCCAACTGATCAGGGAGACAGCGCTTTACAGGAAGCGCAGGAACACACGGGATGCATTCCTCATCTGAATTCTCAAGATAAGCTCTAGTTAGCAATGTTAAAATTGTGGGCGCCCTTCAGTTTGAGGGACAGGAACCAAATAAATGACCTGAGGTAGCAGCCTCAAGACGTCTGAGTCACAGAGAAGGGAGGAAAAGGACAACAGGTGTGTTTTCCCCACCAAGCTGACTCAAAATCAAGGGGAAGAAGGGGGGTGGGTTACAAAGGGAGTATTTGTTTGGATGTTTTTTGTTTCCTGGTCATGAAAACACATTTGACTTTGCATGACTGGGTTTGAAATTGCTTACCTGCATCACTTGGTGCTGGCCCGTGTCTATGAGAAAGATTTCTGTAATGTTTGCTTTTCCCCCTCACGAGTGGGTGGGGGACCAAGAGCAGGTTCTAGTGTTCAGCTGAAGTGCTTTCCCCAGGGTAGCCCTGTTTCACCTTCCTTGGTGCTGGGAAGAGGAGTATGTGTACAAGGAAACTAGTATGGCTATGGTAAAAATCTGGGTGCCCATGGAGATGGGACCTGTAAGTCACAGGCAGAGCCATGAGGGAACAGGGCTGAAGGGGAAGCTAAGGCCAGGAGGGATGGGATGGAGGGGAACTATCATTTATTTGTCCAGTCAGCACTGTCTGAGCACTGACTGTATGCCAGACACTGTCAGGCAAGGCATGAGCATAGAGCAGTGATGAGTGAGGTCCAGTGGACACACAGTCACGTGTGGATGTGGGCGTGTGGAAACCGCAGAGTGTGTGTGTGTGTGTGTGTGTGTGTGTGTGTGTGTGTGTGTGTGACGGATTGGGAAACAAAGCCTGCTGGTGCCATTGTTTACGTGGTTATCCACCTTGCCTCTCCTCCACCCTGCCTAGTTAGTATGAAAAGCACTTTCTTCCTTTCCTCCCTCGCACTCTAGCATCTATCAGTTAGTACTCTAGGGTATTCATTTTGCCTTTATCCCTCCAGAGAAAGGGCAGACACAAGAATGAAATCTACCACTTCATTTTGCTGGGATTCATGTTTTAGATAGAAAAGAGACCACCATTTATGGATGCCTTGAATAAGAATCTTTCTTTCTGAGTCTCCTCCTCTCCCCTCTCTTCCTCCTCTCTCCTTCTATCCCTCCCTCTTCCTCCTCACCCTTTTTCTGGCCTGCTTTCTTTCTTTCTCTTTCTCCTTTTCCCTCCTCTCTCTTCCCCTCCCCTCCCCTCCCTTCCCTTCCTCTCTTCTCTGCTCCCCTCCCCACTCCTTTTTCAGTACTGGAAATTTAGTACTAGAATTGAACTCAGAGCCTGGAGCTTCCAGGGCAAGCACTCTACCACTTGAGCCCATCTCCCATTAGGAGTTTTAGATTTGAGTTTGTTTTCTGGACAGTGTCTTGTGCTTTTCAACTGGCCTGGCCTTGGCCAGTGGTTCCCCCTGCCCCCCAACTCCTCCATCCTAAGTAACTAGGATTACAGATGTCCAACCTCACACAAGCTTTGGCTCTTCTTTTGAAGTTGACCATGCTAGAAAAGGAGGAGTTGGACAATGAGGGGTAATGGTGAGTGCTACACTTAGGACAGGTCACACAGAGAGCTGGTAGGTTGAGGGTTCAACTATATAAAGAATTTAGAGCCATGTGTGGTACCCAGGAGACTAAATAAAAAGGTTGGGTAAACTCTGGAAGCAAATCAGGAAAACGCAAGGCAGCCATTTACTCACCATCCACTCATTCAGTCCGCTCATATTTGTCATAATACATCAAAAATTAAGGATTGAAAAAAATAGGACTGCTTGGCCTTCTTGATATTTACTATCTATGTAACCTTGAACAATTTACTAAATTATTCTCCATGTCTCAGGTTCTTCATTTGTAAAATTGGAACAAGCACTCTGAATAAAGGGAGGTTATTAGGAGGAATAAAAGTAGCTAACCATTATGATCTTTGCTCTTAGGATCCTCGTGTTCATTTGCTTTTCTGTGTCATTAGTCTTTTGAGTAACATTGGTCTGGTGTTGCGCAGGTATCCCCTTAAGGCAGGCACTGGTCTGTTGTTGAGCAAGTGACTCCTAAAGGCAGGTGAGGGCCCTAATTTGACCCATCGTACATCCTAATGGGGGAAAAAGTTTTATTTAAAAGCCAATAAATCAGTGCATAACATACTTTAGGATAGTGACAGGTTCTATGATGGTAACAGAAGATGATGAGTAAGGACCAGTGATTCCCAGAGAGGACTAGGGAAGAGGGACAGTCGTCCCTCCACACAAACATATTTATATTGAAAAATATGAAATGACTATTTGGGTATTTGAAGAGAGAGACAGATGGACAGGCAGACAGAGACAGAGAGACAGAAAGACAGTGGAAAAAGAAAGAGAGAGACAAAGAGACAGAGATAAAGAAAGGAGAAACCTTGATGTTCAAAGAGAGGAATGAGCATCCCCAAATTAATAGTTAAATAAGACTGATTCTGGGGCCAAATAAGGTTCAGGATAATTGTTTTTCCTATAGAGAGTCACTATAGCTCACAAATGAATTCATCTTTTTCTGTTTTCAGTACCAAATGTCCTTGGTAGATGCATTAATCCTCCTTTTTGCCTCGCTTCCTCCACCTGACCCACTCACCTCTGCTTGAATTGAAATTAAGGCCATTCATTTGGAAAACCTATGACTACCCTGCCTGTAGACAACTTACTTCCCACTCAGACTGGCTCTGCCACACTCCAGGCTGTGAGCCCTCAGGTATCTCTGCTGTCTCTATTAGTGTCCCTCTTAGACCAGTGGCTGAGGTGGTAAAGGTCAGTGAATGTTCCATTATTTCAGGATACTTCCAAGTCAGTTCCCATGGTTAGCTGGACATAGGAACTAAGAGACCTGCACTGCTTCTAGACTGAGGTGAGGATCCCTGGTGGAGAGTGTGACTTACATTCCCCTGATGGTACAGTGCAAGATGGTGGAAATTCCTTCTACCTGGGCCCTGGAGTGGGTGGTGGAGTGGAGCTACTTCTGTGCCATCAGGTTCTTGAACTTTCTGGATTCTGGCTGCCTTTGTAACTGGCTTCTGTTGTGTTTTATAGGTGATTGAAAACCTTTGAACAAATGAGTTGTTCTGTTTTAGATAGTTTTGCTCCAACACAGTTTTCAAAGGCTTTGAAAGTTCACTTTTTTTTTCCCTTTCTAAAACAACTTCCATATTTCTTCCTGCCCTGGTTACTGTAATTTGGGTTTTTTTTTCTAGAATATATTTCTCAAGATCTATGGTTGACTTATTTGTTCACATGCACATATAATATTATATAATTATGTATTATATGTAATATCATATATAATAAATAAATTATAGAAATATACAATAAACATTATATTTTATAATATACTACTATATAATAATTATATTATATATTATATAATGTAGCATTTACATTGTCTTAGTATGTTCATTTATATCACATATATTTATGATGGGAATATATGCACATTACATATATTCATATTATAAAAGTATTTGTATATATATACATATATATATAATTTCTCCTTCTGTATCCTTGATGCCTCCAATAGCACCTTACAAAGAGAGATGGTTGCTAAAAATGTGAATGAATGAATGAATGAATGCCAATCAAAGAGGAAGATATCTAGTGTCTTCAGTTCACTCATCCCCTTCCTTCACTGTTTAGGGCTGGGATGTGTAGTTTATAATGGCAGTTGATGCATGTTTAGAATGACAGCTTCAGAGCCAGATTGCCCATGCTCAAATACGACTTTCTGCCAGATGACAAATGAATCTGGGTTCGCCTCAGTTTCCTCAGTTGCCTCAGTAGTGGTAACTATTGCAGGGGAAGATGAAAAGTCTCAGGATAATGTCTGATTCATAGGAAGAGCCAAAGATGCATTACCATTCTATCAGCTGTTGGAAAGAAATGATCCCTTCCCCTGCCCTCAGTAACCTTGTCATGTGGCTTCAATGTTCACCTATGGTCCCTGGGGTCCATTAGGCAGGAAAGCACAGCCACACTGCTGCCCATTGTTACTTAACCCACCAAGTCTAGCAGAGGTGTCCCCAAAGAAAATGACCATCCTGGGTGGGGACTGAGGGTCTTTTCTTAGGGTTGAAACTCTCTGAGTCTTAGTAGGACCTTTCTCCTCAGCCTCTGTCCTTACCACTGACCTTCAGCAATATTTCCATAATTTTATTAAAAGCTAGTGTGTGCCGGCCTCCTGAGTGACACTTCACAGTGATGGGGCTCTGCTCTGCTCTGCATCGAGAACCTGTTCAATTATATGCTGCCTCTGTGGTGGACCCAACCACAGGCACACATTAGCTTCTGATGATAGCTTTGTCATGTCTCTCTTGACAGGAAGGAAATGAATTTACCTCGTGTCACCTCTGTAGGTTGCCAGCAGCCTCTGATAATAGCAGCTTTCATGTTTTCCAATTTCTATAAGAAGGAAACTTTCTGGCAGTGGCCAGTCCTGGTAGCCTGCATGTGGAGCATGCTTACCATGAGCTGGTCCTCATGGTGATGGGTGCTGCAATGGCTCATAGGGAAGTGATTGGGAATGGTGGTTTAAATTATAGATTAAGTCTTAATTTAATCTATCGATTAAGATTTGCCTCATGGGCTGGGAATATGGCCTAGTGGCAAGAGCGCTTGCCTCCTACACATGAAGCTCTGGGTTCGATTCCCCAGTACCACATATATGGAAAACGGCCAGAAGGGGCGCTGTGGCTCAGGTGGCAGAGTGCTAGCCTTGAGCGGGAAGAAGCCAGGGACAGTGCTCAGGCCCTGAGTCCAAGGCCCAGGACTGGCCAAAAAAAAAAAAAAAAAAAAAAAAAAAAAAAATTGCCTCGTAAGAGTAGAAAGCCTTGACCATTGCAAAGAGAAGAGTCCTAGACCTGTGGTGGTATAGGGTTTTGTTTCACTGATGCCTTGGGCAAATTTCTGAGTCTCCCTTGGTTTCTCTTTCCATTTGTAGAGCAGGCACAGTAATTACCTCCTAGGCTTAAGTGAGAGTAAATGAGCTGATACATACAAAGCCAGAGCTTAGCCATATGTAGAAAACTCAAAGTAGACCCAAGCCTAGCAGAAAACTCAAAGTAGACCCAAGCCTATCACCATGCACCAAGATCAACTCAAAATGGATCATGGACCTCAATATCAGACCTGAATCCTTGAAACTACTGAAGGACAGAGTAGGAAAGATGCTAGAACTTATAGGCACAGGAAGAAAATTCCTGAATATAGTCCCAGGGGCACAACAAATAGGGGAGAGACTCGACAAATGGGACTACTACAAATTAAAAAGTTTCTGCACAGCTAAAGACATAGCCACCAAAATAGAAAGACAGCCAACCATATGGGAAAAGATCTTTACCAGCACAGCAACAAAAGCCTAATATCTGTCATCTACAGAGAACTCAAAAAAATAAGCCCCTCCAAGCCCAATAAACCAAGTAGGAAATGGGCAAAGGAGCTAAACAGAGACTTCACAAGAGAAGAGATAAAAATGGCAAAGAAACATATGAGGAAATGTTCAACATCCCTGGTAGTGAAGGAAATGCAAATAAAAACAACCCTGAGATACCACTTCATTCCAGTTAGAATGGCCTATACTCTGAACTCAGGCAACAACAAATGCTGGAGGGGGTTCGGGGAAAGAGGTCCCTGTTGGTGGGAGTGCAAATTAGTACAACCACTTTGGAGAACAGTATGGAAGTTTCTCAAAAAGCTCAATATAGACCTACCCTATGACCCAGCCATACCACTCCTAGGCATCTATCCTGGACAACAGGTCCCAAGATATCAAAAAGACATTTGTACTTCCATGTTTATCGCTGCACAATTCACAATAGCCAAAATATGGAAACAACCCAGATGCCCATCCACAGATGAATGGATCCAAAAAATATGGTACCTATACACAATGGAATACTACATAGCGATTAGGAATGGTGAAATACTGTTATTCGCAGGGAAATGATCAGAACTTGAACAAATAATGTTGAGCGAGACAAGCCTAGAACACAGAAAACAAAGGGGCGTGATCTTCCTGATATATGACTGTTAAGATGGGGTGATGGAGAGACAGTAGAGACCAGGTCTGTGAAACCAAAAACTGCTTGTCAAATGGTATTTCCCACAGGATTGGGTCAGTGACCCAACATTATGTAACTAAAACCAAACAACTGCTCAACATATAAAGGTCAAAAATTGACCTCTCAGTGGAATACAACAGCTCAAAAGCTATGTATATACGTTCTTATAAGACTACTGTCGACATATTATCTAATGTCGACATTACATTCAAAGTCCTAGGCGAATTTTCTTTGGCGTAGGCCACGTGGCTACTGTATATGTTCTTGATACATTGTGTATTGTATCTACCTATTGTATTGTATATACCTATTGTGTATATGTCTACCTGACCTAGGGAAGGGAAAGAAAAACAGGGTGTAAGATACCACAAGAAATGTACACACTGCCCTACTATGTAACTGTACCCTTTTTTGCACAACACCTTATCAAAAAATTTCTGTTTAATTAATAAATAAATTTAAATTAAAAAAAGCCAGAGCTGTGGCTCAAGCAAAAAGGCCAAGTGAGTGAGGCCTTAAGTTCAAGCCTTGCTCCTGGCACCCACAGATTCACACAGGTGTGTGTGTGTGTGCACGCACACACACACACAACTATTTTTGCTATTGTTGTTATAAAAGGGACAGAACTAAAATTGAAATGTGTCTTTGCCATTTAGTAGCTATATGGCCTTGGATTCCTGTGGGCCATTTGTGAGATGAGAGGAGGGTAGATCATCCCTCGGGGTAGCTGTGAGGATCTAGTGAGTAGCCTATGAAATGCACGTAGAGCAGCTTGGCAGTGAGGAAGCTGAGGAGGTGCATCTAACCATCAGTCAGTCATCATCCGCTTGGGGGCGGGGAGCAGGTGAGCTGTCTCCTCACTCTATGGGAAGGTGGAGTAGAGGGAGCCTAGAGAGGCAAAGAGAACAGAGGTTGTCCGTAGTTCATGAAGGCTTTACCAGGGAGAGTTGTCCATCTCTAACCATACCACATTCCATGTTGGTCCAAGGAAACCTGACCCAGACCAGTCCGCGAGGCAAGAGGGATTCTGGGTATAGTGTGACTCCTCCTACCACTCTCAGGCTTGGCTGATAAATCCAGCCAGAAGGGCTGTAGTTCTGTGGCAGGCAGCAGATGCTCTATATGCTAAGAAGCCCATCTTTTGTCTACTTCTCACCTTTCCCTAGAGCAGTGCTGACAGCCAGGGCCATGCCTGTGGATAGAGAGAAGACAGAATTCCATGGTGCCTTGGAAACATCAACAAGCCAATTTTCTCTCAACCATTTTCTTGCTGTTTGATTTTTTAAAGTTGATATATTTCCAGTCTCCAGTTAATTCTCAATGGCAGTGTCAGCTCGTTCAGGAGAGTCCCTGTGCAAGAGGGGGTGATGAGGCTTTGGAAGGCACTTAAATCTGATTTCTGATTCAGAGTTGAAACAGGATACAAACTTTGGGCCCTTTCCTGCCTTTGTAGGATCTGCAGGGACACAAATTGCATCTGAGAAAGTTCAGCCTCAGGTGCTAGGCCTTGAGGCCTCTTTGAGGTCCAAGGGTTGTGGCTGCTGGATCCTTCTTGTTCTCTGAGACCACAACTTCAGCCAAACCCAGCAGCAAGAGCCCTTGTTTCCACCGAAGCCCAGGCTGCTGTGTTTGGGGACTTGGTGTTAATACATATGAGGGCGGTGCCCTCCAGAGTGCTAGTTAGACCAGGTGAATTGTTGTGTTCTTCCACAGTGAAAATGAGTGGGACGAGGGGGTGAGGGAGAAAGAGCCAGTTACAGACACATGCAGAGAAATAAAGAGAGAGGAGAGAGCCAGAGATGTGGTAACAAGAAAACTTAGACTACAAGTCAGGAAATGAGACAGACAAACTCATAGAAGGAGGCAGATGTGCAAGTAGAAAAGCATCATGATAGCTCCTAAGTATTGAGACTGGTGCCAGGCATTGACATACGATCTTGACATGCATCCGGCAGTCTTTGTAGCAATCTTGTAAAATTAAGATTATTGTCAATGCCATGTTATAGTTAAAACACTGAACACTCAGAAATGTAAACTGTTTTATGTAAGGCCCCCAACCTCTGTGAGGGAAATCAGGTTAGAAACCAGGTCTACTTGACTTCCAGAGCCCAGTTGCTCAGCTCCCTGCAAAGAGATCATGGCACTGAAGTGCCACTAAAGGGCACTGAGAGGCCCTGGCACTCCCTCTTACAACAGGGATGTGTTTGTAAAGAGGCACTGGGGAAGAAAGTGGGGGAATATTACACCTCTCTCTCTCTCTCTTGACTTCAGTGTTCATTAGACTTGAGTAATGGAAGAGCATATTTTCCCCAACAAGAAGCCTAGATGCAGGTTTGAACTGGGGTGAACAAGGCTGTTTCATCATGTCAGGACTGACTTCTCCAGTTTAGATCCTCCCAACTCTTTGATAGATGGGCAGTTTCAGGCTTTGGGTCTATTTCCAGGTAGGAAGAAGAGGGAAGGGCACCACTAGGGAAAACTGTGCCCTCTTCCCAATTGCACATCTTCAGAGCATGTACCATGTCCAGCTGTACATTCCCACAGCTGCAAGGAAGGCTGGAACATAATTATGGGCTTTGTTTCTGCTATGACAGGCACGCTAGAAATCCTTCTGTAGCTCAACAGTGGGGCCAAGGCTCAGCTTCTCCTGTAGCCCTCATACTTCATTCTATTCGAAGTTGTAGGCACATTCCTTGACTTGAGATGCTATTCTGAACTGACCTGATACAGGAGGTGGGAGAGGCAGTGCCCTCAGCTCTTTCCCCTTTCCATGTGGCTGGAGGTGGCACAAACACATTCCCATCTGTCATGTCTGAAAAAAATCAAGACCCAAGTCTCTCAGCTCTCAGATGCCTGCTTTCTGTGCAGCTGACGGCACGGCTCGCATCCCAGGGGAAGAGCGGATTAGCTCATCCAAGGAGCAAAGAGGCCAGGAAAGGGGGTGGAGGAGGCAGGGATGTGGAATTTTTCAAAATGTCATTTTATTGATTTGAAAGAGACATGGTAGAAGAAATGTGAGAGGTGGGTAAGAAGGGGCTCGGTGGAAGGGTGGAGTCTGACTCTCAACCGGCTTGTGTTTGGATTGGAGCCATCTTTAGACCAGTATTCCTCAACTGCACTTTAATTATTGATCAAGTGTTCACATATACCTTGCAAATATTTTTTCCTTAATGATTCCCTCGATGAGATTTTTATACCAAAGATGCATCCTTAATCTATTTATATACTGTATGGACATCTATGTTGCTCTGTAAGAGGAGTAAGCTAATTTTTTTCCACCCCAGATCAAAGTTTTATCTGCTCAGAGGACATTTTGCTTCCAGGGAGAATGTAGGCTTTAGCCTCTTCTCTGGGGCACATCTAGTTTTCCCTAGGGAAGGATAAGCTGGAACCCACCCCTCTAGGCTCAAAAGCAGAGCTGCCAATAGGAGTGACACAGATCTTGAACACCTATAACATGTCAGGCACCTGAAGGGACATGCTTCACATTCATTGCCTCCATCTGCTACTTGTGGGAGCTTTGAGTGGTCAGAGCTGGAATCTCTTTGACAAGTGAGGCTCTCAAAAATAAGAGCTTCACCCGTCCTGGAAGAGGTACACCTTGCCTGGGCAGAGGAGCTAACACTATTCCTATCATGGGTGGCTAAGTGTCACATGGAATTATGGCTTGGATATGAAGTATCCCCACAGAAGGCTCCAGTACTGTATTGAAGACTTGGTTTCCCAGATGGTGGCAGTCTCCTGAGAATTTTGGGAACTCTCTGGAGCCTTTAGGAGGTGGGGCTTAACTGGAGGAACTAGGTCACTAGGGATGTGTCCTTTGAGGGCTCTATCTTGTCACCCGTGGATACCTCTTCATTGCTTTTTCTCTGTTTCCTGCCTACCATGAGGTGAACAGCTTCTGTCACATGGTGTCTCATGATATTCTACCTCACCATGGCCTCATAATCAACAAGGTCAAGGACTATAGACTGAAACTCTAAAACCGTAAGCCAGAATAAATCCCTCCTCCCTTCACTTGTTTGGGTCAGGAATTTTATCCCTGTGACTAAAGTCTGATCATCAAGGAAAGATGGGATCAGAGCCAGTGGCTTGAGCAGAGAACCAAATGGACTGGAGTCAACAGTGGGCATTGTGTAGGCAAGGGCATGTGAACAGTCCCCAAAGGAGACATTGGGATAAAAAAGGGAGTTAATCTAAGGGGGAAACATAAGGAGCAGGAGTTTAGGACTTACAAGGGTCTCTAGCTGTAGAAGGGGTCTTTCAGTGCAGTGCTGTGAGATCCTCAGACAGAGGCCTGGATGGGGCTTATTTTCCCTGGGTGTTGGTTGTAGCATGGTATTGAGCTGGGGGCCCAGCCTGAGCCTGCCTTGCACCATCTTCACACAGTCCAAAAGCATTCTTTACAGGTTAGGATGAGAGAGTAGAGACATAAAAGTCAGGAATCTGGGGTTTCTAACTTAGAGTCTTCTAGAAATAGAGTGGTATTTTTAGAGTATCCAAATGGAGGAAATCTTCAAAGGAAAGGAGACTCTCTTTTACCAAAACACAGTGAGAATCTTGTTCCTTCATTCCTAAGGTCCTTCTAGCTCACTTACCTTCCCCTACAGACATTCGCAGCACTATTTACTGATGTAGTCATTGATATTTTATTAGCAAGAATAGGCTCCAGTAACAAAAGACCCCAAACTCATGGGTTGCTTCAAAAAATGACAACAACAAAGCTGTACCCCTTGGTAGTCATCGTCTCTGTTCAGCTAGTACTATAACCCAGGCTTTTGGAGCCTATATTTCCTCTACCCTAAGGCCTTTATTTTTTATTTTGCCAGGCTTGGGCCTTGAACTCAGGGCTTGGGCACTGTTCCTGAGCTTTTTGCTCAAGGCTAGTAATCTACCACTTGAGAGATTAATTGAGGATCAGAGTCTCATGGGGACTTTTCTGCCTGGGCTGGCTTTGAACTGTGATCATCAGATCCCAGCCTCCTGAATAGCTAGGATTATAGGCATGAGTTACTGGTGGCCCTGCTAAGGCCTTCATTTTAACATGCACTCCCACTATCATTGTACCAGGAGAAGAGGATATGGAGAATTGTGCATAGCTTCTGATGTTTCTGTCTAGGGTGACACATGCCATGTCCATTGATGAGACATGTTAGGCTTAGACTAACTTCAAAGGTTTCAGAGAGATGTCCTCTTGACTTGCGCTCAGGATGTAAAGTAATTAATTGTTGGCAGAACTAAAATTGACCACAGTGATGATAGCACATGAAAAAAATGTTAAACTGTTTCCTCAAGATGGAGTAGTAATGGTTTTAATGATCTCACCATCACCATGTGCCATGGGTTTTCTTTCTTTTCAAAGCACTCTGATGGAGTGAAATTTGGTGAACATTTCTTGGTTGACCCAACTGAGAGCAGTACCCATGGGCAAGGAATATGGTGAAGGAAGGAAATACAGTGTTTATTAAGTCTCATCTCTACAGCTAGCACAGCAGTAGATATACGGAGGAAAATCCCAGTCTCTGAGGGTGGGAGGTCTACTGAAGGTTACAAATGACTGGCCTCTAGATTCCAGAACATCCTCAGTCTGCCTCCATCCTGGTGCCAAGTATTCCTCTTGCTTGTTGATTGACTCTCTTACAAGACAGAGTAGGGAAGCTTCAAGAAGGAGATGGCCCATGAACCAGTGTCCCACAGGTAACAGATGGATGGTGTGTCCTTGGCCATCACAGTACTTTGCTTTGAATGTTGGCTTACTCAACTCCTTTCTCATTTGTTTCTAGTAGGGCAGGTATCGTTAGTCCCATTCAACAGACAAGAAAACAGAGTCATACATGGTGTATCATCTGGGTCTGCAGTGTTCTTTGAGGATGAGCATTCATCTCCTCTCTAGCTGTGTCAGTCAATCTGGACCTGCCAAATCTCAGCTTTTCCATCACTCAGCACCCAGTACTATCAATCAAGTGTTCTCAAATTGGTGGAGCTTAAAAATGACAGCCATTTGAAATGGAGTAGAATTCAGTATTATTAAAATAGCATTCTAAATTTTAATCTCACACATTGACTTTTTAATAGCTTCTACTTTCACTAAAAATTATGGGCCATGCTCACAGACATTCAATTTAAATACTGTCAGGCAAGATTGATTTCTTTTCCAGCATTACCAGATTTTCTTTCTTCTTTCTTTCCTTTAATTTTTGTAAAGAAATAAATGAGTTAACATTTTTACTACTTGGGAATTTTACCAGATACAAAATCTTTTCTTAAAAAAGAGTTTATCATTGTTTATAACACTTGTTCTTCAAGAAAATACTGAGGATTGAACTCTTAGATCTTGATGCTTACTAAGCAGATGCTCTACCACTTGGGCCATACCTTCTGACTATTTTGCTTTAGCAGGTAGAGTCTTGTGCTTTTACCTTCACTGGCCTTGGCTCATGATCCTAGCATCATCGGAGTAGTCGCGATTACTGGTGTGAGACACCGTGCTCATCTCCCTTTTATTATTTATGTTCTACTTTCTGGTCTTCTTTCCAGCCTATTCTCTGATAAGTAGAGAAAGTTCCTGAAAAGTGGTATGGGTTTTTTCCCCAGTGATCGTGCAGTGGTCAGTATGGGTTCCTTTGCTCCTTCCAGACTAAATCTCTCCCAAACTTGCCAAATCTCCCAGGAGATATCTAAGAAAGACATTCCTCTTTCACTGCTGTACCCTATGCTATTTTCCCAACTCTCTCTTGCACCTTTTCCCCTTGTTGTCTTCATGTACCCATTCACATTTCTATTTCTTACCTTGAACTAAGATTGGAAGAGCAGGGAGAGAAGAGATCTTGATAATGAGACACCAATAGGTGATGAGAAAAGTTGCGTAGAGGGCTTGAAGTCAGACCTGATCTAGATCTGAGTCTCTATTTTGTCAGTTGTGACTGTAAACTTCCCTCAGCTTGTCAGAGCTTTGGTTTTTCTCACTTGGAAATTGGACTTAGTGATATCTATCACACGATTTTATAGTATGGACCTAGGAGGAGTAGAGTGGTTACCAGGGAGTTGTAGCACTGTGATTAATGACTTTCATAGCTAATGGACCATTTTTTTCCCCTCTCTACTCTGGAGTCTGACACCCCAGCCCAGCAGTGCTCAGTTCTAGATACATATTAGACTCATCTAGGAGCCTTTTAAAAAGTGCCCAAGACCCCAGGCTTCACTCTAGAAAATCAAGTCAGAATCTGGGTGGGGAAGGTGTGCTTGATAAAAATTCTCTCCAGATGAATCAGATGCACGTGAGGTTGAAGAATGACTCTTCAGTTCCCAGGGTTGCCTAGAGCCTGGACACCTTTTCCTTTTTCGACCAGAAGAATCTTCTTTTAGTGCTTATGGGAAAAGGCCTAGATCTCCAATTAACAGTGGGCTGGCATTTTAGCTTTTCCTAACTCCCTAAGACAACCAAGAGAAGGGGTGGGGTGAAATGTAGAATCAGTGGGTGAGACACGTGTGTCACTCCTGCTTTCACCACTGTTATTTCCACACCATGGAGCAGAGAGGGGGAAAATGGATAAGGAAAAGAGGAGCATGAAAGAAGGGAGGCAGAGGGGCTGCCCTCATGGGACCTTCAGAAGCCCACTTAGATGATCTCCATTTCTGTACTCTGAAAGCACGTTAAGGGAGACCCAGTATGTGTCCACTAGCCATATCCAGTTAATGGACACCTGAAATCTGGTTTGTTTGAGTGAAGATGTTGTTGTGATGTATGTATATTCCAAAACTAATTTCCAAAAGTGAATTTTAGTAGCAAAAAAGAATTAAAAATATTGAATGCACATGGAAATGGTACTGTTTTGGATGTGGTAGGTTATGAAACTAGTTGGAGTTAACCTCACCTGCTCCTTTTTACTTTTCAGTGTTCTGCTAGAAACTTTCAAATGACCTCTAGAGCTCTCCTTATTGTATTTCTATCAGCACTGACCGAGCCTCTCTCTCGTTCAGTGCTCAATGGACATTTCACATGGTAATAGTCTTCATGCTTCCATGAGATAAACAATGAGGAACCTCAGCATCCCATATATGTTATGTTCCCCAAACACCATCACCAGCGTGCTCTGTACCCAGTAGGAAGTTGGTAGATATCTTCTGCATTTGTGAATAATGATATAATGGTGATAATGAAGATGATGATGTAAAAAAGGGTGATGTGAAAAGGTTTATAAGTTTTGTTTATTGAGAGTTTGTACAAAGCAAAACCATGCAAGATGAAACAGTCACATTTTCATTCTGAAGAAGCATCTTCCAATACTTCTTAATTTTTAAAATAATTTATGTACATAAAGATCCTTAGTATTGGGAGTGGAAATGTCTCTCATAATTTCTATTTAGAGTAATTTTTTTTTTAGTAAGAATGTTCCTAAAATATGTAGCAAACTCTTTCTGTGGGCCATTACTAACCAGTGAATGAATGAGACAAAAACCCAGTGCCTTTGGACCTTATCCTGTATGTGAAAGACAACACATCTCCAAGTAAAATGTTGACCTGTCAGGCAGATAAGCAATATCTCAGAGAAAAATAAGCAAAAGAAAATAAAGGGAAAGAGGTGTGGGTGCAGACAGGCGAATAACTTGTGAATCATGCATAGTGAATGCTTGATGTTAAGTAATAACTGGCCAGATTATAAGAGAAGATGAACAACTTTCTTGGCGTTCACTTGAGGCTCCGTTGACCTTCTTGTTTCAGCAGTCCCTCTAATGTTCTGTGTTCCTTTGTTTATTCATTCAACCAATGCAAGCATTGAAATCCTACTGTGTACTTCAGGCAATAGCGACATAGAGACTCAAGTTTCACCACACTGGGAGCTCCTTGCTTAGCCTCAGAAGCAGGAAGATAAGGCAGTTGTACCTCATACTCACTGCAAGCATCCTCTATCAGGCGACACTTCAGCAGTTGCAGAATCCATTGTTAGCCTCCAAAGGTAGCCCAAGCATTCCTCATCTGAACTGTTTTGGAATGCAGAGAGTGATGGAAAGTCC
The DNA here is from genome assembly GCF_023159225.1 of Perognathus longimembris pacificus. Lineage (NCBI taxonomy): Eukaryota > Metazoa > Chordata > Mammalia > Rodentia > Heteromyidae > Perognathus > Perognathus longimembris. The sequence continues at coordinate 51,548,945 of NC_063162.1, read as the reverse complement.
TTTTTGGGAGCCCAAGTCCTCAGCAAGTGCAGTGATGCTCTGATCATCATTTTGAGTCTGAAATGAGTTGAGGCCTAGAAAGAATGCAATTGCAATATAGTCTGAATTTGGACACAAAAGTGAGTTAATTTACCAAGAGAGGCACTAACCGCTGTGCAAAGTGATTCGAGATGATAGGATTCACATCTTGTCCTTTTCCATCTATTTTCTATCATTGTGATTTTACCTTTGGAACTGGATGACAGAATTGCGCCCTTCTCTAACTAAAGAAAGCTATTCCAGAACTCCAGGCAGGAAGCAAAATAAAACATGTGCTTCTGCCGGGAGCCTGTGGCTCATATCTGCAATTCTAGCTACTCAGAAGGCTGTGATCTGAGGATCACAGTTCTAAGCCAGTCTGGGTAGGAAAGTCGGTGAGACTCTTTTATCTTCAGTTATCCACCCAAAAGTCAGAGGTGGAGGAGCTGTGGCTCAAGTGGTAGAGTGTCAGCCTTGAGCAAAAAAGCTCAGGGACAACACCTAGAGCCTGAATTCAAGTCCTGGTTCCCACACAAAACAAACAAACAAAAATATGAAAACAAGGTCTATAGCCTATGTTGGCTGGCTGGACAAGAGTAGTATTTTACGTGTGTGTGTGTATGTGTGTGTGTGTGTGTGTGTGTGTGTGTGTGTATGTTCTCTTGGTAAACCCCCTCCACACTTAGACTTGGTTCTTTATTTCACTGTTGAATCCAGTGAAATTGTCTTAATGAGACCCACTCCCAGGCTCATTGCTCAATCAGTCTGTTGTCTTTCTGCAGTGGTCTGAATCAGACCGACTAAAGGATTTCCTTCTGAGAGCCATGAGATTTTTTTTTTCTGGTTTCAGTTTCTCTTCTCTCAATCCCTCTGGCTTCCTCACCCTGATCCCACACTGTCATTCCAAGACACTCCTAGCTCCACCTGCCTTTCCCACAATCCCCGGAACCATGCCTGATGCTCTGGGGCGGGAGGCAGATGGTAGAGCTGGCCATCTTGCCACACTGGGAGGCAGATGAAGGCAGCTAAGGTGACAGCAACAGGTGGGAAGGTGGAGTTTCTGAACAGAGTCTGCAGGAGACAACAAAACACCAATGACCCCTGAACAGAATAGCTCATTTGGCACCAGTGCTGCTGGCGCAAGGTGGCAGCAGCTACCTCAGCTCCTGTCCAAGCAGAGAATAATGTTGGGCAAATGGCTGGAAGTTTGGTATTTATGGCATTTTTGTATTATGGCATTGATGTCTGAATGGAGGTCCCTGAGCTCTGTTACAAATAAGACTTTTTGCCTCCATATTGTCCTGACCCAGAGCAACTTCTTCTCATTTTCCTCCCCTTTCCCTAACCAACTCCTGTGTACCCTTTGGGTATTAGCTTTAAGCCCCACATCCAGGGAAAGCACTCTTTATCTGTGCTTCCCAATCCCACATCCTGTCCGCCACACTGTTCCATATTCAATTCAGTTATCTGCTTCCCACACTGGGCTGTGCCCTCAATGACAAGAAGGCCTTTGTCTTGCTCCGAATTGTATTCCAGGGACTGAAAATGCATCCTGGGTTCTGTCAATATTTGTAAACTTACACGTATACCATCTGGGCACAAGCCATCATTCAGTTAATTATGGCTATCTCTTGATTATCCATTAAGGGAAGGAAGTAGCCATTTTGATAAGCCAAATGAGCAGATAATCCACAATTTATTTCTTTTAGGCTTTGAATCATTCCCCAGGAAAATTTTGGAGCAGAGACAGGTTGTCTGTCTTCTTGGTCATCCTGTATTTATTAAATAAATGTGAATATTGATAATTAGAAGATACCTTTCACTGTTTCCTGCTTCAGCATCCGTTTTCCTTCATGGGGATAGCCAACTAGAGTACAAGGGTGTTCTATGGAGATGGACATATCTTTATTGACCTACTATTGCCACAGTGCCAAGATACCAGAAAGCAATATTATAGAAAATCAGCATAAGGATACAAGAAGTTATTACTCATCATTAGCTAATATGTTCCTTATGCTCAGAACTACCAGTTTTTGGAGACCCAAGAGCGTGCCAAGTGTGTGTGGAAGCACATCATGGGATGTGTGCTCTGTGGGAATCATCCATGATAACTGAGCTCTCTGTGGTTCAGGCCTGGGGTTGGCAAAGCACAATAGTGCCCCAGAATGTTGTTGAAGACAGTGCATGCTGATGATGCCTCTTTTAGTCTAGGTTTCAGGTGATGTGATATGTTGTTGTTGGAGAGAGAATAAGGCTGGCCCAACAATAGCACTGACAAATGAAAGCATCTTTGTATTTCTGAAAAAACTTGGAATTTTCCCAGATTGTTATTCACCCTCTAGCACCGTGAGTGGACAGTACTATTTCATTTGACAAATGAAGAAAATCAATCCACCTAGGGGAAATTGTTTTCTGCAAGTAGTATAAGTAACAAGTAGTGGAGATTCAAGGATGTTCTTCCTGATTGCTTTGCCCACTAAACATTACTTCCTAGGTTTGCCATGCACTGGTGGATGTGTAATTTAGCAAGCCACATCAGTCTCTGGGCCTCTTCTACTTATTCTATACTCTCTCTGTCTCTCTGTCTCTGTCTCTGTCTCTGTCTGTCTCTCTCTGTCTCTCTCTCTCTCTGTGTGTGTGTGTGTGTGTGTGTGTGTGTGTGTGTGTGTGTGTGTGTGTTGACTGGGCTTACACTCAGGTCCTTATACTCTTGATTGGCTTTTTTTCACTCAAATTGGTGCTTTACCACTTGAGTTACACCTCTACTTTTGGCTTTTTGCTGGCTACTTGGAAATAATAGTTTCTTAGATTTATCTGTACAGGCTAGCTTCAAGGAGCAATCCTCAAGTTTCAGCCTCCTGAATAGCTAGGGGTAGAGGCAGCTAATACTGTACTCCCTACTTTTGAGAGTTGGTAAGATGAGTAAGGAACTAAGTTGCTTGACAGTGTTCAGGAAGGCTTTCGAGTTTAGGATATGGGGACATCTTTGTCACTGGTTGATTTCCAAAGGGGTCCCTGGAGCTTCTGTGTCATGGATGGCAGTATTGAGCCAAGAGCAAACATTCTTCAAAGGAGTGAGTCAGCTAAGGTCTTGCTCTGTTGATCTTCACAGCCTGAAAGAGCCCTGGGGCTCATGGGGCTCCTTCAGAAGCTGACAGAGAGAGGAGGAAGCAGGTAGGAATGGCCCTGAGCATGACAAGGAAGGAGGTGGAGAGCAGCTCTGTTGTGATATGACAGAAGGCAAGTAACTGTGTCACAGCTTTCCTGCAAATTATGGCCTCTTTTTAAAATAAAAATTTTGGAATTCTTTTTTATGTTGAAATGAATGTGAGAATAAATAAAGCATACTTCCCTCAGCTCATATTATCTGCTCACAATGTATTGAGTAGGGTAACTGGAGGGGCTACATATTAGAAAATACAGAGAAGATGGGAGGAAGGAGAGAAAGGACTTCTGTGTTAAGCCTGATTTGGAGCAATAGCAGTAACTACAGAAACAACTACCGCCATCAGTCTGTTTCCATGGATGTTTGTTCCAGAATCTCTTGGAGATCCCAAATCCACACATGCTCAAGTCCCTTATATAATCCAACCTCCTTTTTTGGCATATAACCTACACATATCTTCTCATATACTTCAAATTATCTCTACAGTACTTACAATATCTGGCTTGATGTTAATGGTATGCAAATATTTGTGACACCATATAGCTAGTGAATAATGACAAGAAAAAAGCCCATGAAATCAATTCAGACATGTTTTTTAAGTATCTTTTATCTGCAGTTGTTGCATCTGCAGTTATAGGGGCCCTAAATTTGCAGGGCTAATTGCATAATAGTAATAATAACTTTTCCTAGACTTTCACATGCCAGGCACTTTCTCAGCTCTGCGGGCACATTATTTTACTCTAAAAATTCCTAATACCATCACATGGTTAAATTTGGGAAGATGTTAATATCCTCTCCTTAGCAGGAGCAAATGGTTTCTCATGAGAGTCCTGGGGCTTGAACTCAGGGTTTGGGCACTGTTCCTGTGCTTTTTTGCTCAAGGCTAGTTCTCTACCCCTTGAGCCACAGCTCTACTTGTGGCTTTTTGATGATTAATTAGAGATAAGCATCTCATGGACTTTCCTCCTTTGGCTGTCTTCAAACTGTGATCCTCATATCTTAGCCTCCTGAGTAGCTAGGATTACAGTTGTAAGCCACTGGTGCCTAGCAAGAGCTTTTGAAATTTAATTTGGAATCAGGCTACAAGAGTGAGAAAGCCTAGTTCTTAATCCAAAACATGTTTATTCTCAATAGTTGTGTTTATTTGAACATAGAACCAAATAATCTTGAAAATCTCATAGAAGATATGAACTTTGGCTTCTATTTATCCCTCTAAATATGTGTTTTTGAGCAAGGCACTGGTGGCTCATGCTTATAATACCAGATACGCTGGAGACTGAAATCTGAAAATCACAGTTTGAAGCCAGCTCAGGCAAGAAAGTCCATTAAATTTCTATCTTTATAATAAGTCACCAAAAAGCCTGAAGTCACTGTGGAGCTCAAGTTGTAGAACCTTGAGCAAAAATGCTAAGGGACAGTACCCAGGTCCTGAATTCAAAACCCAGTACTAGCACAAAAATGTATATTTTCTTATTAAATACTATTGGCATTAATAAATTTTTCATGTGGTTGTAAGGTCTCTCTCCTCCCCCATACACATATAAAAAGGATGACCTTCTGTCAGCCTTTGGCCATTTGTTTCTTTCAGAACCATGGACAGGGACCTACATGTTTGCAAATGTTACTTGAGCTAAACCCTGTCCTTAGCTCCATTTATCATCCTTGGCTTGTTTTTGTACTTGTTGTGGGGAGTCACACCAGTGCTGTCTGTGTACACACCTGCTGACACGAGACTGGATGATGCTGTAAGCCTTTTCCAAGAATAGCCTGCAGAGCGGGTAACTGACCTTTGTTGTTGTTTGATTTGTTTTCTGTGCCTTTATTGGGACCTGACATGAACAATCCTTTGCCTTAGATGTGATGTGCCAGCCTGAGATTTGGTTGGTCACTGTAGTTGGTGCCGAAAATCAAAGCAAGTAATGGTCATTCCTCTGTTTCTCCATCATCAAATGATGATGATGACACCGATGATGCTGTGAATCTTCATTGTGTGATTACATTAAGCTGGGCACTGTCTTGATGAATGCTTTGCGTGTACTATTTGATTCAATACTCAGAACTGCATAATTTTAGAGACGGAGAAAACGAGATAGACAGGGAATGCGAGTTGTTCAAGATGATCCAGTTAGGCTTTAGGCAGTGGAGTAGCATCTCCATGCTGACCCTGAGATTATTCTCTGTGCACGGCAGCAGAGTCTTCAGGGTGGACAAAGGAGCTGACTTCTAAACACCTGTCCTCAATGCAGTGCAATGCTGTGACGAGAATTCTCCTTTATAGTTAGGGAAGAATGAGAGAGTAGTCACTGACTTGCCTGGGATCACACATATTATACAGAGGTAAATTCCTTCTCCTCTGTGATCTTCCCCTTCTTCCCAGTGGGTTGTGCTCTTCCCCCATAACAGACAGTCCTACTTTACCACAATGTCTACTTTTTCACTCTGGAGGGGGAGGTAGAAGATGCAGTTGGGATTTGATAGGATGTAGTGCTCAGCTCTCTGCTTTGCTTAGGACCCAAGCTTTCATAGACAAGGGGGTGTTGATTGTCTAGAGGTCAGGATGGCAGGAAAAGTTGAACCCAGAAGCAAACCTGAACAAGGGCTGATAAGTACCCCCAGCCTGGCTGCCTTTGCTGCACCCGCTGTTGCTGGCCTGCTGCTGGGAGAGGAATGTGAACCAGGGCTGGGCAGAGGAGCTTTTCTTTTTTTTTTTTTGGCCAGTCCTGGGGCTTGGACTCAGGGCCTGAGCACTGTCCCTGGCTTCTTCCCGCTCAAGGCTAGCACTCTGCCACTTGAGCCACAGCGCCGCTTCTGGCCATTTTCTGTATATGTGGTGCTGGGGAATCGAACCTAGGGCCTCGTGTATCCGAGGCAGGCACTCTTGCCACTAGGCTATATCCCCAGCCCCCAGAGGAGCTTTTCAAACAACCAAGCACACCATGTGCCTGTGGCAAGCAAGGGCTGGCAGTCCTCCTGTCGGCTGCTATGAATCCTCACTGGGGTATGGGAGCCCAGATTTGACCTTGTGGGGGTGGGGGAAGGCTGGTCTCACCTTGGTGTGGACTAGTTTTATGGACAACCTCAAAACGGAAACACCACCACCTGGTGGGCACCTAGGTCATTCTAGAGAACTCATTAAAGTACAACTGAGGAAGCATGGGAGAGCAGGACGGAGTGTCAGTGTCGGGTCCTCATCCAGTGGTCTTTCCACACAAATTTGATTACTACCCACAACAGGAAAATGTGATCAGTATTGTTGATTGCCAGTAAAACTTCAACCGGAAATCAAGCTTTGAGCTATACGCTTTGAAATTTGTGAGGATAAAGGAAACAATGGTCCTTTCTCTCAGAGAATGGATTGATGGCTTGAAGTATGAGATACAAAGCAGACCACAACTACCATCATCACCAACTGGTATTAGTGTTAAAACCAAAGTGAGATCACCCTCCATGCATAAGCTTAAACCTGGGATCCCAGATACCTTCTCCATCACCACCACCACCACCACCACCACCACCACCACCATCATCATCATCATCATCATCATCATCATCATCATCATCATCAAACCTATTGTAAGCACTCCCTGTGTGTCTGGCTCTGTACAACATTATTTGTATTATGTCTTCACTTAAAATTGATGGCAACCTTATTAGTAATCATACTTAGAGATTGGGTTCAAAGTGCTAAGTAGCTATTTTAAAAGCCCTCCATTATGAAACCCCACATGGGGAAGAGAGTTAATTAGGCACAAACAATAGAAACTTAGAAAAGGCAAAATCATGTGGATGTTTTGTAGCGATGGTGAGACTTGGGGTGTGGGACTTGAGACTTGTTTTCTATCAAGCTAAGGGAGATTTGAAAACAAAGTCTATTTTCTCCAAGCTACAGTGAGATTTGGACAGTGAAAACAGATAAGTAGAGTGGACAGACTTTGTAGGAAGGAGCTACCTAAAGGAAAGGCTAAAGCTTACACTAGGGAGCAATGTGGCCAGATCCCAGGTGAGCGTATGACCCAATTGCTATATAGCACATTCCTTATTCTAGACCATGCACAAGACTCTAAGCATGCAGTGAGGTAATGACCCTGTACTTAGGGTTGGGAGAGATGGTCCCCTAATCAGACGACCTTTACCACAGCTGGTAAGCACTGAACAAAGGCAACCTCCAATGTGTTCAGAGGAATGGAATCCAATTCAGTCCTCAGTATTTATAGTAAAGACCAGAGGAAGTCATGGGAGGACTCTGAATTGGTAAGGGCCCTGGATCAGACCATTTATTTGGTGAGATATTGCTAGAACTGTGGACAGTAGCCTTCGGGGACAAGGAAACCTATTGAGACAATGCAGGCACAAGCAACAAAGCCTTAACAAAATTTGGGTGGGCATCAGTGAGGAGCAACAAGGCAGGAAGGATCAAAAATGATATTCAGTAGATGGTGGAAGGGTAAGAGATGGACCCCAGCAGGCTTTCATGGAGTATATGTTAGGAGGCAGCTGGTCATTGACCTTAAGATCATTCTCTCCCCTTCCCTGCTCATTCTCTGGCTGGGATGGGGGAAACTATTAGTGACATTCCCTGGCTTGCTCAAGATGCATCCAAAGAGCCCAGAGCTGTAACACAAAGCTAGAGCTTCGGACTGTCGAGGGATATAATTCCACTCAAAGGCTGTCTCCTGTAGTCAGATTGGTCATGTTTACATGCACTGTGCCAGCCATGTCTGTTTTCCTCAATTCCCAGTGCCGAGGCTAGTGGCTGTTGGCAGGTGGGCGCTGGGAATCTTGGCTCGCTGTGGCAGGCAAGGAGGGAGACACAGCTGAAGCCAAGAGAAATATTAACTTGACATTTAGCAAAAGGATGAATCCATTTACTGCACTGAAACAATGAGGTGTTTGCATCCTGCCTTGGCTTCTGCTTTCTTGGCTCTTTTTTTGTTTGTTTGTTTGTTTGTTTTACTTCCCAGTGGTCTGGCTAGGATGCAGTCTTGGTCATATAAATCCTTCCAGTTAGTTTAAATTCAACTGGGATACTTGGATATGCGTGTGAGTTGGGTTTTTTTGTTTTGTTTTGTTGTTTTTTGTGGGGTTTTTTTTGGTTGGTTGGTTGATTTTGGTTTTGGTTTTTGAAGACAGGGTGTAGGCTATTTTGAAACTTAAGATCATCCCACCCCAATCTTGTACATGCTGAGATTGCAGGCATTCACCACCACAGCTGGCTGGGCTCACAGACTTTAAAACAGGCTTCCTTGAACTCCTGCTGCATCTGCCCTGTCTCGGTTTTCCAGAAACTGCTTGTAGGCAGGAAGGAGCACAGGCTGAATTCCTTGGGAATGTTGAGAGCACAGGAATTTAGTACTTACAGGGATTCTGTTATTCATCACCTTGCTGTGGCTCACTGAGATAGGCAGCAGAGGTGCCCTTCTAGGGCAGAAAACAAAGTCTAGGGCTCCTGGATGTTCTATGCCAGGATTGATATTGAACACTTTATGTATCACTTAATTCTCATCAGGACACAACAGTTGGCCCATTTTTTAGTTGAGGAAACTGGAAGAGTTTAAGGGTTTTTTTCAGCTTGGGATTGGCTGGGCCAGGAAGGAAGCCATATCTGCCTGACTCTTTGATAGTTGTACCACTGTCCAGGTGGTAGCATGGACAAGCCTCAAGAATGGACACAGTGACTGGACAGTGCTGTACTTCCTGGTTCCTGTCCTCTCCAGTAGCACAATCTTGATGGAACACGGTGTGTTCAAGAGTCAGGAAACGGTCATTCAACCTCAGTGCCCACCCCACCCCACATTCCAGAGGACACATCGTGTCTTCTCTTCTTGTCTTCCCCACCCTGGATCCATATCGTATTCTGCCTTCTACCATTTAGAAAATCACAGTATATTCTCTCCAGAAATCACTTCCTGGCAGACTCTACCCCTTATGGCCTGGCCTTGGATAGCTCTACTACTTGAGCCCAGTTCATAATCTGAAACACTCTTATTCCTTTTCCCCCACACCCCTCCCTCTGTGTCAGGACCAAGATCCAAAAGGCATGACATGATACTGGGCCTCTAAAATGTACAATGATGCATACAATGAGAGAGATAGACAGAGGTACAAAACACATCGTAATTTATCTGTAGGTTACTTAACTTTTCTTCAGTATTCAGATCTCATTCACGACTCTACCCAGGCTGTCTGTATACTGACAATTCATCCCACAGCTCATGTGTCTGATATATCCCTTGTCATAAAGTCACCCTCTTGTACCATAATGGGCCTGGCCATGGGTGGGATGAAGAGAAGCCAAACCAGGCTCTGCTCCTCTAAATGACATCTTTGACATCTTCATGGCTCACTGTGTCCCTACTGAGTCAGTTACCAAGCTTGCACAGGATGCAAAGGTGATTAGCAAAGGCTTTCCTGGTTAGAATCAGTGTCTCACCTCAATCCTACTCTTCCACGCACATTGGCATCTTTGTAGAGTTCAACTTGTCACTAACAGAAAAACCTAATTCCTGAGAGTCGTGGTTTCCAAACAAGGGATAAGTTGCCTCTGACAGCCAATCTGTTCTCAAGGTGACACTAGTGTCAGCCCCTTGGCCTCCATCAACTATTGATTGGGAGTCCAATGGTCTCCTGACCTAAAGGAACAAATATGCTTCTCGTTGCACATGAGGAAGTATTTGCCAGATGCTCTGTGGGAATGCGAAGGCCATGCTCCTCCATTTAAAGGCGATGCTTGCATATTGGAGTAGAATTTGTCCTGAAGACTAGCTCTGGGATTATGAATTCTGACCTTGGCTGGTTGAAATCAACAGTTTGGCCTAGATTCTCATTTTAGTGGTAAATCAGTCTTCAGAAGTAAACCCTTTGCATGTACTCCTACCTCAGGAAATCTCAGAGCCAGTGAGGATCTTGGACATTCTTCAAGTGTAAAAGCTGCAAAAAGAGATTTTGTACACTGGGATGTCGTGAGGGTGTTGCAGCCTGGATGGACTGAATTAAAATTTCTGCAGTCAGTATTTTATTTTTAATAGTTATTACTCCTTCCATTGCTTGGGAACAATTATCTGGCTTATCTCCCAGCTCTCAGGCAGAGAAGAATTTACAACTAAATTCTCCCAGTGTGAGTACTCTTACGGCCAGTCCTCACAATAATAATTCCCATTCTGATTCTGATTCTGAGGAGCAAAACTCTCACCAAAAGCTCAGGGTGACCCTCCTCTGGTTGGTTCCTCTCTTCCCCAAATATAGCAGGTCCTCTCATGTGGCATTTTCACGGTGCTCATAGGACAAAAGCAAAAGAGGGAACTTTCAGGTTCTGACAAACACATACATCCTGCGCATCTGGCCAGCTGCTCAGTGTTCTGGAACCCTTCTTCACCTGTGGTAATTATTTAATGATAAACTTGGAATTCAGACGTTGGTTGGGATACAAGAGTGGCTAAGTAAAATGATAACAACATAAAAGTCTCTTAACACTACAAAGTGATAACCAATGTAGAGAGATGTTTAATCATCATCTCATGCATTGCAATGTGCTATGGTAGAGGATATCTGTGGAGATGATGGAACTGAAAGATGAAACCAGCTTCAACCCGAGTCAGGTCTGCACAGAGATACCGTGGAGAACCAGCAGACTTCAGGGGATTCTGAATGAGTAAGAAATAGTGAGTTTTAAGCCTTGAAATTTTAGGGACCATTTGTTATGGCAGCATAGCATTGCCTCTCCTGGTTGACACAGTTGGTATCGTCTTGCAACAGACTCCCTTGTGGATAAGTTTCTAGTTCCTGGCATTTGTGGGATGCTTCTTCTCCTAAAATCTGAATGGAACTAGAACTTTCTAGGAACCCTGTCAAGCTGCAGTAATGATTTATTGAAGCAGAAAGAACATGGTTATTTTGAGCCATAGAAGAAAAAAAAAGAATTGTTGTCTTTCCACCAGAAATAAATTAAAATACAGGCAGAAAAATGACAAAGGAGGAAAAAACCCTAACAGCAATGCCCGATTTGTGAATGTGCTCTTTGAAAGTATTAATTACATGCTCATGCCATTTAAAAATATTAATTTAAATGCATACAGCTTGCAGAGCTCTTTTTTTTTTGTATGCTTGATGACTTTGGACAAAGCTAGCTGAGAATTAATTGATTAATAACAAGTTGTGGCTGTGTATGTTTTCACTGACAATATCCTTGATACCGGCTTCTTGGAGCTTGGCTTCTGACTGTGGGAGATGTGGTTTCCTCTGTAGGGAAATTGTATCACTTATCAGTGCTATCTCATAAGATCCTTTTTCCTCTGGCAAAGGCAAAAGTCACCTATTTGAGAATGGATGCACGTGTGTTGTTTTTTAGAGTTGTTTTAAAAGGTCTGTTTGGCACGTGTGATATACAGAATGATATGTAGGATGAGGCACTCCTACATCATGACCTATTACAAGCTGTAACATTTTACCCTGAGTAGTGCGTGCCATAGTATAAGAGATATGGCATTCTCCGGAAGTGAGTTGACTATATATAAACACCTTGCCTAGGGAGGGGAAAATATTAGAGTATTATATGAAATTTCCTTAGAAAATTTCTGGGAGAATAGGAGACAAGTCAGACACGTTGCGATGGGAGATGTGAAGTAGGGTGGGAGCTCCTCCAAGTCGAGTAGTGCAGAATGAGCATAAGCTGAGCGCTAGGGGATCTGCTCGGCCCTACAGCATTATTCCTGGAGGTGGACAAGGCTGTGGGTGGTACTAGGGCATGAACTCAGGGATTCTCACTTGCTGCTGATGACAAATTCTGATTTGCTTGGGGTGAGTGGTGAATGCCTGCCTCAGTGTGTCATAAAGGGTCGATTGATTTCTTTCACACAACACACAAGATTAGTTTAGATAAACACAGAATGGGTTAGAACTGTAGTCAGGTTTGTCTAGACCCTCTCAGGCTGGCGCTATGTTTATAGCTCCATATGACCATTATATAGGCCAAGCAATCTGTCTGAATCCTCGAATGTGGTGTGGCTTCAGGTGAAAAGGAGACATAAGAGAGGAAAGGTGCAGACAAGAAATCGGTCCCTTTGTGTATCCCAGCCTGGGGTTGTGAGAGGACAGAAGTAAGTAGGTCTACCCAGGCTGGAACAGTTGAATGACAAGAATCCAGAGGGGCAACATTAATCAAGATGGATTATACTGACAAATGGACATGTTGAATTGAAACCCCTTTATCCAACTACTTAAGGATAATAACCATGACAATCCAGAATCCAGAGATGCAGATTGTTGGATGTCACTGGGATTCCTCCTTCCTTCATCAAGTTTGCCTGAGGTCTTAGTCTCAGCTTTAAAGTCCACAGTCTCATTCCAACTAGATTCCTCATGGATGGTTCCATTCCTCACAGAGATCCCTGCACGTAGATGTCATTTCCCTTTGGAAGTCACCTTGTGTCCAGGTTAACTCTGCAGTCTCCTGTGTCCTTGCTGTGCCCACTTTTCTCATGGCATTTACCAGAGCAGATTTCTGTGCTGTTAGAAATTCTTCTTCAGGATTACTTGGTGGTGGTGCTGGTGGTAAAAATGAAAGGAAGATTCCATGGGCTAACTTTACAGACATGGAAAAGCTGAAGTTTGCTTGTAAGTCAAGAGAAGCTGAATTGTTCAATTATTCTTTATCAAAGAGAGCTACATCAGTCAGGTTTAGCCATGATCTACTACAGTAACAAGCATCCCAAATAGAGGCATAACTCCTCCCCCCACCAAAAAATGTTCATTTTATTTCTTGTAGAATATAGGTATATATGAGTTGTGGAGGGGAGGGCAGAGAGAGGTGACATGCATCATAGTGTGCAAAATGCATTAGCTGAGAAAACCACCTGGCCACACCTAGTTTCAAAGGAGACGAGAAGGCACAAACCTGCCAAATGCAAAGAGAGGAAAGAGCAAGGGTATTTGTAAACATCTCTGATAGCTGCCACAATGGGTGGAAGATGAGGGTCAGGAAGCTTTTTCAGGGAGAGTAGAGAACTTGCACTTCTTGGCTCACACTTCTCCCTAGAGGGGCTATGAGTGCCGGGGGCAGGGAAGGAAAGACTTGGTTCTGCCTTGGGTTAGAAGGAGCTAATGCCATGAGCTATGCGATTCGTGTCCCTTTCCCTACCTTTCCTGTCTCTGTTGCTTCTAAATACAATATATTGGAGTGTTGGATGGAGTAGCATTAGGTTGGGGCTTGGTGAACAAGAGAGAGTGTCTTAAGTCAATGCCACATGTTGGATAAACAAATAATTTGGGATGAAAATAAAAGCAGTACACCAAGGCCCAGGTACTAGATGAGCCAGCACAGCTGACATCTGGGTTGATGTTGTGATTTTGTTTCTCCTAAATTGTTCAAGGTCAAGGCATGTTTCTTGTTTGTGTGTATGTCCCCTGCAGAGCCCAAAACTGCCGTAGGTGAAGTTGCTGCTTAATTGCTTGTGGTATGTTTGTGGGTGAATGAGTAAGTCACAGATTCACTGCCACCTCCTTCCCCGCGCTCAGAGCCCTGCAGGTGGCCAGCAATCAGGAAGGTGTGGAATGGGCCAGTACTCCGCTCAGAAAGTGGAGCCCTCCATTCTGCATCCAACACTGGCCTCTCAGCCTGTCCCACTGCCCTCAAAGGGAAATGCAAAAGCCTCCCTCCATTCCCCTCACCTGCTAAGGTGAGGAGAGCTAGAACAGTGCAAAACACTGGGTTTGAGGAGCTGATTTGGGAGGAGGAGGTAGGGAAGGGGATGGTCAGGACACTGATTTTGGTTCTTTGGCTTGACTTTCCCACACATTCATGTGCTCATTTCCTCCTTTCACTTATTTATTCATCTCTCTACCATACACAAAGAAGACATGTGGTGGCTCTGCTTGATTCTTCATTGCAGTATTTCCAGCACACTTGCTCTGTGCCCAGCATTGTGCCAAACTCTAGAGGGAGAATCAAGAAGAGACAACACACAAAGCCTCTGTCAGCAGAGAGCAGCAGGAATCGGTGCTGTTACTTTATGTTTGTTTATTTATTTTTGTCAGTCATGGGGTTTGAACTCCAGGCCTGGGAGCTATCTCTGAGCTCTTTGTGCCACAGCACCCCTTCCACTTTTCTGGTGGTTAATTGGAGATAAGAGTCTCACAGACTTTCTTGCCCTAGCTAGCCTTGAACCACAATCTTCAGATCTCAGCCTCCTGAGTAGCTAGGATTACAGGCATGAGCCAGTAGTGCCTGGCTCAATGTTGTTACTTTAAAGTGACATAGTTCCCCTTACTTGTGGGGACCTGTCTTTGATGGTCTGAGCTGAAAATATTATGTAGGTAAATCTAGAAATAAACTATTTCTTTTCTAAACAGCTTGTATTACTATATATTATTATAACCGTTTCAGTTTGTCACTGGTTATTCATCTCTTACTGTGCCTACTTTATAAATTAAACTTTACCATAGGTGTGTAGGCCAAGAAAAGACAGTATTCTAAGCAGGGTTGGTACTATTCATGCCTTTAGGGGTCTTGGAGTGAATCTCCCATCAATAAGAGAGTATGGTTGTGTTTCTGATGTTCTAGAAATCTATGGAAATTGGCAGTATAGTCTAGTTCTACTAGGATACTAAATACTGGTGGGAGATGAAGCATGCACATTTGGAATGTGAACCAAAGAAACAGTCTATGCAGGAGCCTCAAAGTCCCTGGGGTTGTGACTTTCAGACCCGATTGAAAACTTCAGGGCCCTACCTGGGCAGAGGGGCAGTGAAGGCTCTTGGTCGGGATGGGGGCAGATTAAAACTATGACTGCTATACCCCATAATAGATTGACACCTAGTTTGGAGCAAGGAATCTACCTCCTTGTGCTCCTTTTCTATTTTAGAAGATCTCATGAAGCTGATGCGAGGTGCTGCTTTGTACAGTTCTTGTTGGTGTATCACTGAGTAACACCTGTGTTGGTTACATCTACAATGGGTGGAAGAGGTAGGCTTGGAGGATTACTATTGGAAGGAAGCCAGGGAAGGAGAGAGTACTAAGGGCACAGAAATACAAGGGGCCACTGGAAGTCTGCTCACAGGCCCTTGCTCTAGGGGACATTTACTTTTCCTCCATTCAAGCTCCCTCTCTCTGACTTTCTCATTGGCTCTGTGTGGTATCTGGTTTCTCTTTGCCTGCATGATGCCAGTTTAGTGCCAGGAAAGATGGAGGGTGTGGAAACATTGTAAAATGGATAGGCAAAATTTTTTTTCTTATCGTATCTTGATGACTTTTGTACAACTTCTACTCAAAAACTGGCTTCCAGGTCCCTGAAAGCAACAAGCTTTCAGCATCCTCAATACAGTTCCAGGCTGCTGCCAGTCCTGAGGACAGTCAACGGTATTCATCGTCACCACCCCCACCCCCACTGTCATCATCATCATGGCATCAGCAAATGCATTTGAAGTGGAGAGTCCCAGTTACCCAACACTGTACCTTCTTTGAGGCACATGGTTTCCCTGATGCAGCCTTAGTCCCAGGGCCAATTTCAGAGGTCACCTGAAGATAGACCCATGTGAGTCCACAAGGTGGGCTTCTTGCAGCTCCGCTAGTGGGTGGGCTCTGTCTTCATGAGGGAAGGGACAGGCAACAAGTGCCAAGGAGTTACCCCAAACAGTGAGCCTCCACCCAAGCTTTCAGTGGAACGGAGACCCCGTGGCTCGCAATAGTAACCACCCACCCACTAGTGTATCCTTCCTAGCTTCTTGCTTGCTAGGTCTTGCTTCCTGACTCCTTGAGTTTCCCTTCACTACCTTCCAGGTACGTAGTTTGCACCAGCTCTTTGCCTTTCAGTCTACTTGTAGCAGGAATCCAATCAAAGATTAACGTGATCCCTACATTATAGATGTAGGAAAAGATATCACATCCTGAAGCAGTAGCTTGAGGACTGTTCTCTGCCTTGGTTCTCAGCCCTGCCCTGACCATCTGTATTCCTTTTCTCCCACTCTCTCCATTATTATTATTATTTGTGTGTGCATGTGCATGCTTGTGCGTGTGTGTGCCACTACCAGGAATTGAACTCAGAGCCTTTCACTCTTGCTTGGCATTTTCATTCAAGGCTGATGTACTCTACCACTTGAGCCACAACTCCCGTGCAGTATTTTTCTGGTTAAAGGAAGGCAGAGCCTCTAGGACTTTCCTGCTTGGGTTGGCTTTGAAACTCATTAGATTTCAGCCTCCTGAATAAGTGGAGTAGAATTAGAGGTGTGAGCCACTGGCACCCAGCTTGGGCCTTAATTTTTAACTGAGGCACTGTAGACACCTTGTTCTGAGTCCTGGGGCTCTGACAGCTGACCCAAATTGCCCATGCATCTCTAGCTTGGCATCCTTGAGGTGAGCTCAGGCCCTAGCACTGACGGGTCCAGCTCAGCTTCTTTCTTTTCTATCAAGTAGCTGCCAACCCATTTCCCCCTGTTAGTATTTGTTGGCTAGACAGTGAAAGCATTCCTGAATTAAAGGCACAGAGAAATGACACTTGAATTCTCTGGGGAACAATTCTATGATGATGGATAAACATGTTAATTACTCAGAATTTAACCTCCAGCTGCTGCTTTTTCTTAGCTCTCTCCTTGGGCCCAGTACTTGGGTCCTGGCACACCGGATTCTCCGGAGCTCTCTGGCCTTGGAGAATCTCTCGTATTTCCCAAATCTGGGCAGTCATGTCGATGGGGGCCCTAGGAGTAGACAGGCAGGCCCCACCTGGGAGACAGTGAGTGGACAGGTAGATAAGTTAAGCCCTGGTTTTCCATGATGTGAGTTCAAATCTCAGCTCTTTCACACCTGTCGCTTGCTATTCCTCACTTCTCCAGGCTGTTGAATGGGTTGTTCTGAGGATTCAATATGTTCCTTGCTGGGAAGGACTTAAAATATACTTGCTGTACTAGGAATGATTTACTGTTATTATGATGACACGTCCTATGAAGATGGCCACCGTGGTGCCTCCCCCTCCTCTCCACAGGGTTTATCGGTTCATCTGTTTGTTCTTTCTTTAGTGTCCCTAAGACCTTGCTTCATACTCCCTTAGATAACTTTGCAACTCAGTTTTCTCCCCCTGAGCCTAACGTTAGCTCTCCGAGAGGAGAAGAGTGAGGCATCTTCATATAGATTCCTGGGACATGGTTGGGCCTTCTGCACATCAATTGATTTCTTTTATTAAACATTTAAAAATGGTTTGCAGGTGCTAGGTCCTATGCTAACGCACGGGCCCTGGTTGCAAGCAGCTTTTGGAAGTGAAGGCAGGATAGGGGAGTGATGCTCCAAAGCAAAGGGGGTGTGGCACAATGTGTGCCAGAGGTCCTTTCTGCTTGAGGGTTTGCTGTAACAAGAGCAAGTTCTGGAGCATGAGTTCTGGAACCCAGCACAAACATGGATTTCAGCATTGGCCATGCATCTTAGTGTATAATCTTGAAGAATACTCTAAACTCTGTAAAATGTGGGCAGTCCTGCTTCACTGTGATGCATTTGTTGTAAACGTGAGAAGTGAAAATACGAATAAGATCCTGAACTCTGTCACAGAGGAAGCACCAAGTGCCAGTCAATACAATGATGCTAATATTGCTGATGATAGCCTGTTGGGCATACAGTCCTTGTACTAAAAGGTACCTTCCCTCTCTGAGATTAGGATAACAGAATGACATGATCTGTATAAGACACATAACACTTTCTGAATGGCAAACTTTATCAGGTAACATTTACCCCAGGCTCTTTTTTTTTTTTTTTGGTCATTGCTTCTTTTCCATCTGTTCCTGTTTCCTCTGGGATATCAAGAGGGGTCCCCAAGTTGAAGGGTTGAGCTCTGTTCCCTAAGAAGCTGATCAAGGAGTTTCCAGCCATCAGGGTGCATTCCAGAGAAGTGTGGGGGTCTCCAGGCTGGGAATGGCTCACTGCTGATAGAATGTGTGAGAGTGCCAGCCAGATCCTACAGCTGCATTCAGAGGTTTATTAATATCGCCTAGAATTTACCTTCCCTGTTGGGAAAATTCCACTAGCATCTGATAAAAATGTAATGTGTGGCGGTCTTGTGCCAACGAGAGCCCTTGCCCTGTCTGCAGCTGTTAGAAAGTTTGTGCGGAGAGCTGCTGTACCTGCAGTGACTAAGGAACACAGAACAGGAAAAAAGGCTTCACATCTTCAAGGAGGAATTTGAGTTTCACACTTCATCTCATCAGGAGGGTCCCTCACACACGGCCACCCAACTTGGTGGTAAAAATGAACTTGAGAACTCCATCTCTTTCTCAAGGTACAGATTCTTTCACTAGGTGCTCAGCTGAGCACCCCACTCCCAATGGACACACTGGCCCCCTGGAAACAGTCCAAGGGACCTCACTTAGCTCCTTGTCTAGAATACAACCATGGAGAGTATCACTGAGAGGGATACTTGGTTGGCTGCAAATGACAGGAGCAGAAACCATAGTGGAGCACAGTAGTATTTCAGCCAGAAGGATCTCATGTGAGCTGTCCTGGAACTTGATCTTCCTAGTGGACACTATTAGAGGCAGATGGGGGACTCCTGCAGTCTTGCAGGAGAGTCCAGGGGAGAAGAACCAAGCTGTGTTTTCAAAGCAAACTGGAGCATGGCCCTGGGAAGTCCCATGTGATAGGGGTGTATGGTAGGGTGGTAGGTATGAGATAGCCCTTCTGATAGGTGATGTTTGTAATTAAGTCAGCAACAGAGAGCTCTGGAATCTTCTAGGTCAGAGTCACCTTTAGCCTGTTATAAAATGTCCAACGTCCTCACCCCAAAGGGAAAAGTCACTTGCTTAGTGTTGCATATGAAGTCAGTAGAAGGGAGCAGGGATAAACTAGAACAGTGTCTGGCTGCTCGTTATGATAGTCTTTCCACCACAATCCTGCCTTTCTTCCTTATGTGCTTACTGTTTCATTGGTTGGCTGGTTTTGTGCCAATAATTTGAGCTTAAACTCGGGACCTGGGCACCATCCCTTAGCCTTTTCTACTCAAGGCTGGTGCTCTACACCTTGAGCAACACCTCCGCCTCTGGCTTTTTGTTGGTTAGTGGGATGTAAGTCTCACAGGCTTTCCTATTTAGGCTGGCTTTGAATCATGACTCTTATATATCAGCTCCCCCCGTGCCCCTGCCAGCAGCTAAGATTTCAAGCATGAGTCACTATCAACCATCATGCAGTTATCTTTAATCTAGCCCCTTCTACCTGCCAGGCACCCTCCAAAGCAATCCATGTTTTTTGACCTTCACAGCACCCTTGCACTTGTGCATAGATTTGACCTTTGGTGTCACAGGTTGGAAGAGCTGCATAGGTTTGACCTTTGGTGTCACAGGTTGGAAGAGCTGCAAGGACTTCTCTCAAGTTAGAGACTCAAGTAGTAGATTCAGAGCTCTATCCTTGATGGGTGGCTCCTTGGACCATGATTGTAATGAGTAGGTTGTACAGTACTTCTCAAAGTTAGGTGCCTAGAAGAGCAGCCTCATCTGGAGCTTGCTGGAATGAGGATGTCCTGAATCATGAACTGTGGAATGGGTCCAGTCTTGTTTGCTCAAGCCTTTCTGGTGATTTAGAGGCAAGCTCAAGTTTGAGTTGGTCTAAGTATTGAATTGGTCTGGTAAAATTCTCCATTTGTACAGTGAGTCTCCTTTTCTGTGTTTATAAACCAAATTGCTGCCTTCTCACCATTCCTAAGGTCTTTGCTACCTTTTAGTTGCCCAGTTTGTAATGGTCCCTTGTAACCATGGCTTCTTCAGGATGCATGAGATTGGCATAAATTCTCTACTGCCCAGCAGGGATCTCTGTTCTTGAAGGCAGAAGAAATGGTGTTGTTGAGCCTTCTGTTGGCCAGAGGGGATTTTGAGAGTCCTGTCTGCTTTCACGCAGACTTGGACAATTTGATCCAGTCAAGTGGAAAATTAACAAACCAGAAAGGAAGGAGGCATGATTTGAGACACCAAATGTTCATTGCAAGCAGGGTGCTTCCAGATATCTTAGAATGGTGTTGGTGAGACCAGGAGGAATCCTATATCTGGAGATATTTTCCCATGGATTCAATAAATATTCATCTTGTCCTTGCCAAATGTCAGGCCCTTTGCTTTGCACTAGGATTATAAAGATGAAGCAATGCAGTCCTTGCCCACAGGGAGACCACCATCCAGTGTGATTATCTGGTGATGGGATTCTCCCACCAGAGAAAATGCAGTGGCTTTTAATTGTTGCAGTCGATGACGTGTGCTTAATGGAGTATCACCTACAAATAAATCCCCTGGTTATCCCATTGGTAGTCAGTGGCACTGAATGCTAATGAAGGCAGCTTTTTTTGGTGGTATGGGGTAGAAGAATTACAGCCCAGTGAAGGAGAGTCTGATGAAGACTTTATTATTTAATGAACCATGTCGTTGTGAACAGCTGTGGTATAACCCAGCCAGGACAATTATGCAAGTTGGATTATGTCTCCAGTAAATTGATTCTCCTTTATTTGATTAGGTTGATTCTCTAAAGACAAATTATTCCAGGTTGAATGAGAGTTAAAATAAATCACTATCTAAACTTTGCTTCTAAACTTTTAATCCTTGCCTTGTTTCTTGCTTTCAAATCTTCAGAGGAAGCATACAACAGCCACTCTACTGTTATCAGCAAGAGAACCAAGAATAATCGTGGATCTGTAATAGCTATTAGTGTGCTGTGTAAAAGACTCACACTGTCTTTTCTCTATGTGCTTGCTCAGGAGGGTGATAAGAGACAGGCAGGAAACCAAGACAATTTTTCTGTGAGCCCTCCAAAAAGCAGGGATCCAGTTCACCAAGCTGTTATCTTCCTTTACACACCACCAAATGCAAGCACACATTGTGAACAGAAATGGGCTCTACGTGAAATCCTTCCCAGACTCCTATTTGTGTCATTTTCAGTGTGCTAGGGCTGCCATCAGTCAGTGCAGTGCATTGTGGGTCATTGTGTACCTGGAACTTGTGATATCTGATTAGTGGGTCATCACAGTTGCCCTGGAAAAATGAAGCAATTTAGTGTCACAGTACATTTCATTATATGTACTATTGTTTGATGGATTTGTGTGTGTGTGTATGAGAGAGAGAGAGAGAGAAAGAGAGAGAGAGACACAGAGAGACATAGAGAGAGACACAGAGAGAGAAAATAGAGTGGGAGGGAAGAGAGAGAGAAGGAAAGGGAGAGGTATAGGAAGAAGTGGGAGGGCTGGGAATGTGGCTTATCAGTAGAGTGCTTGCCTTGCATGCATGAAACCGTGGGTTCGATTCCTCAGCACCACATAAACAGAAAAAGCCAGAAGTGGTGCTGTGGCTCAAGAGGTAGAGTGCTAGCTAGCCTTGAGCAAAAAGAAGCCAAGGACAGTGCTCAGGCTCTGAGTCCAAGCCCCAGGACTGGAAAAAAAAAGAGGAAGAAGTAGGAGAGGGAGATATGTATGTTCTAAATGGTGTTAGAAAGTATTTCAGGGGAGAGTTGTGGTCAAAACAGTTGAAAAATATTGAATATTGATAGCTCAGGCTCTTTCTTGGTTCACAGAGAAGGAATCAGGACATCACAGTTAGCTGCATAGGGACACAGACTTTGGGACAGATGGTGTGAGAACATTTAGGTACAGTTGGGGTCATGACCTGATGCTGGAATAGGTTCACCAAGTCCACAGCCTGGACCAGCTGGAGATCAGATGTTTGGCAGCATGGCAAACTTCACTCCAGGAGTCACTGATAAGCTGGACTTACATCAACACTGCCAAGTTGGCTAATGAGCAGATACAAGGCAGCTTCTCATGAAAACAATGCTTGTGTGTGTGTGCTGATACTGGAGCTTGACCTCAGCGTCTGTGTTTCCCTTACCTTTTTTGGCTCAAGGAAGGCATTCTACACTTGAGCCACAGCTCCACTTCCAGCTCTTTGGTTGTGAATTAGAGATAAGAGTTTTATGTTGAATCATGATCCTCTGATCACAGCCTCCTGAATAGCTAGAATTACAGATGGGAGCTGAAAGAGTCAAAGCTGTTCCTACTCTTCTCACAATCATTCTGAATAAATAGTATTTGTGTTAATCTAGGAAACTTCTTGTTTTTATAGCATTTCTGATTGACCGCAATTCCCAAAAGAATACTTGTGGATGAAATCTGTTTCCTGAAACAAGGGGAGCCCAAGAAGGCTGGGAGCTCACTTGTTTGGGATGTGACCTTTGAAGGAGTAGGTACCCCATGAATGGTTGGATTCGTTAAAAACTTCTAGCCTTGTTAAGACAGTGTATACCCATTGCAATATATCTGCTGTCTAGAAATATAAACCTGGCTTACTCTTACGACTTGTGACACATTTGAGGATCATTTTACTTCTAGAATACTCTTTTTTATCCTGTGTTTTACTCTACCCAACTCTTTCTTATTCTCCATTGCATTTACAGAATGATGGTCAAGGCTCACTAAATTGATTTCATGATCCACTAATAAGTTGAAACCTGCAATTTTAAAACTACCATATTTGATTATATTAAGAGTCTCTTTCAATCCTCAAATCCTGTGAGTCCATTATAAGTCACCACTATAATATTAGGGGCGTGAAATTGTATAGGCGACAGGCTTCCAGATAAAGTGGCTGAGTGACTGAAACCATCTGTTATTCATTCACTTACTCATTGATTCAGTTGCACGTTCATTCTGTTTATTTCTTGCCAGGATCCCGGTACCATAATTCACAGGCAGGGCCATGGTAATATTGATTAAATAAAGCAAAATCCTAGCCCTTGACAAAGTCTTAGTTTGATGCGCAGGTCTCCTGGCATTGGCAGGATTCCAGTGGCTGCTCATCCTGGGATGATTTGAGTAAGGACCACTCCCCTTGACCTTGATGTTCAACATATCTTCCTTTCTCTTCTTGTGTGAAATATTTAATCTTAAATCTTGGTCCAGTAGTAAAGGATTTCACATCCTGTACTTGATTTTTAAAAGAAAGGCCCCCAAATGAATATAGACTGTAAGACAAAGACTGGCAGGGCTGTGGAGGCCCAGTCTTCATGGATCCTGAACCAAATGGTCTAACGGGGAGAGAAGGAGCCCTAATTACTTGTTTCTATATTGGTTCATTTTTCACATAGACCACTATTCCTGCAAACCACCTGTCAGAGCCTCACAAATGAGATTGTTAGTGTTGAGAGCTACTCAGATTTCTTCTATTTTATTTTATTTTTGGCTGTGGGACTTATATTTGGTGCTAGGCACTGTCCCTGAGCTCTTTTGCTCAAGGTTAGTGCTCTATCACTTTGAGCCACAGTGCCACTTCTAGCTTTCTGGTGGTTAATTGGAGATAAGTGTCTCATAGATTTATCTCCCTGGGTTGATTTTTGAACCACGATCCTCAGATCTCAGCCTCCTGAGCAGCTAGGATTAGAGGCATGAACCACTGGCTCCCGGCTGCTACTCAGATTTCTTATGCTTAGGCTAGCTCTGTGTTCCAGTTAAAGGAGTCCCAGATGCAGGCAAGAGAAGAGTCTCTGCTTAACTATTTTTCAGCAAATGGCAATCCATCACAGACTAACCGAGTTAAAGAGGTTAAATGCAGGTTGTGCCCCGTGACTGCAGGCTCCTAGCCTTGTGTATGGTTTGCCCTTTGCCTGGGATGCTTCTCTGCCACTGCTTGCTCCCCCTCTTCACCCTGCCACTCTGTATCCTGAGTGAGTGATCTCTTCCTGTGATCTTCTCCCCGGATTTCTTCCCTTGAGGGATTATAACTGACTACTTCCTAGAGGATTGACTATACAAATCTCATTTGGGGGTTGAACCTAATGCCAGCTATAGAGAATGGAGCACCATGACATTCTTCTGCCTCATCTGCAATGCCATGTGAGCCCCAGAAAACACATGTTCTCCCAGGTATATGTTTGAAGGGTCCACTGAGATGATCTCCCAAAATGGGAGCAAAGCATTATCAGGGAGGAGAATGGCAAAGGGAATAAATAAGGCTCAGGAGTCTGAACAAGGGAAATAGACTCCCGTCTTGCAGAAGGCCATGCTCACTAATGTCCTCTGCGCAGAGGGTTGGATGATGAGACCAAGCCATGCCCAGTGTCTGCTCTAGTAAGGAAAGTCATTGGCACCAGGGACACTGGAAATACAGGATCATCCGTGATCCAGACCTCTCCTTTTGCCACCACCAGACCAAGGCTCAGAGCTGCAGAATGGCTTGCCTGTGGTCACTGTGAGAGTTGTATCCACTAAGACCAAGAGCAGTGGCTGCCTTGAAGGCTTTGAGGAAAAGGGCAACCGTCATCACTTCTCTTTTCCCTCTTATCTACTATCTTCTCTTGGGTATCTTTGTCCTTCCCTGGAGCTGGGAGACAGGGAGGTAGAAGCACCCATTGCCATGGAAACCAGCCGACAGCACTATGGTGAGCTTCTTTCTTCCTGGTGGTGGCTGTTGGTTGCACTGCTGGGCCTTGATGAGGACACCCAGGCCAGGCACAGCCATATTTACCACAGCAGAGGGCAGCAAGGACAACACATGACTTCAACAGAAATCGCCAGACTCAGTGAAGGGGCTGAGTCTGTAATTTTGCCTTCTCAAACCAGTTTCTCAGCCAGAGATCCCTGACAGAATTTAAGAATCTCTTCAAGAAGGAGATCAATCTTCAACAGAATTTGGCTTTTAGATACCAGAACTAAACTGTTCAACAGACAGTAGCTGTGGCTAGCAAGGCTCTGTTTGTCAGTCTTGCCAGAAGAAAATCCAAAATGAAGAGTTACAATTGAAAGAGAGAGGGAAAAGGAGGAAACTTACTTTACTTGCACACATATTTGAGTCTCCTAAACCTTCTAGGAGTTAAGTTAAGGCTTTCACAATAAATACTCTTCTCTGTTCATGAAGGACTGAGGATGGAGAGTGCAGGGGCTGGGAAGGTCCTTATTAGGTCATCTCATCTATCCTTCTGCTTCTGGGCCTATCCTAGTCCCACTTGTTTATAAAACACTCTGGAAAAGGTGATTTCATAAGCTCCCACAATAATTTGTTCCACTGTCTAACAATGCTTAATCTTAAAACCATCTTTCTTGTGGCAGGGCCAAATTCCTCCCACTGCTTCCAAAGCCCATCTATCTGTAGGCCAAGGACACTCAGAGGCAGCTGGGAATTGTGCACCAGGCATGGACTTAACCATCTGCACTCAAGTGTGCTGCCATTTTCACTCTTAGTTCAGGTGATGTTAGACAAGCCTGTTTCTTCCTGTGAAAAGGTTGGTGCAAAGGTATCAGGCCTTGCTATGTATCAGGAACCCAAACATGGCACCTGATCCACACAGATCCCACTCAGCATGTTCTGCTGCTTTGGGTTGTCCCAGGTGCCTTTGGTTCAAGTCTCAGGCATTAACACTTCGGAATTTGGGTCATGGGTCAATGTGAGGGGTGGAGGATGGCAGCACAAACGCAGGTAAGGGGAACTCATAGGTCCTGACCATTGGCCTTTTACTAACCAGTACAATCTGACTATACTAATGCATCAGCCTGAGTGGTTCCTTAAACATTACCAAGCAAATTCCTACCTCCAAGTCTTTGTGTCACTCATTCATGTTCATCAAGCTTTCATCGTCTCTGGAATCCCTCTAAACACAGAAAGACCCAATTAGAATCCATCTGTATGCAGGAATGTGATACAGCTCCAAACTCATGTGCCTGCTATCATGAAGGGAGGGAGAAGTTGATCCTGCATGGCTGGAGCATCAGTGGGCTGTTTCTGCCAAGGAAGAACCTCAGCCACCACCCAGCTGGCAAATGGTAGATGAGGAACTAAGGCCAAACTGGCCATCCTGGGTGTCAGCAGCAGGTCTAGAGCCTCAGGCTTGTATTCATAACTGTCTCAGGACTGGGGCTATTCCTAAAGCATGTGTAATGGGGTGGTACTGAGTCACACAGAAGGGAGATGGGTGGGGAGGGGTACATGTGGGGAGGCGGAGCATGTGGCAGTGTAGATAAATGAAACCAGGCAGTCAAGGTGCATGGTTATTTCTCATCCAGGTGCCTACCCCAGCATTCACTCCAGAGTTTGGATTCTGGAAGTAATAAAAAGCACTGATGCCAGGCACCAGTGGCTCATGCCTGAAATCCTAACTTCTTTTTTTTTTTTTTTTTTTTTGGCCAGTCCTGGGCCTTGGACTCAGGGCCTAAGCACTGTCCCTGGCTTCTTCCCGCTCAAGGCTAGCACTCTGCCACTTGAGCCACAGCGCCGCTTCTGGCCGTTTTCTGTATATGTGGTGCTGGGGAATCGAACCTAGGGCCTCGTGTATCTGAGGCAGGCACTCTTGCCACTAGGCTATGTCCCCAGCCCCTGAAATCCTAACTTCTTAGGAGGCTGAGATCTAAGGATCACTGTTTGAAGCAAAGAAATATGAGAGACTCTTATCTCCAATTAACTAGCAAAAAGCCAGAGATGGATGTATGGCTCAAGTGATAGAGCTCCATCCCGGAGCAAAAAAAGCTAAGGGAAAAACTCTCAGGCCATGAGTTCAAGTACCAGCAAACACACACACACACACACACACACACACACACACACACACACACAGAGCGAGAGAGCGAGCGAGCGAGAGAGAGAGAGAGAGAGAGAGAGAGCATTCATGACTTTCTTATCCCCCAACCTTTTGGGAGACAGCTGACTTGAATCCACATGTTGGGAAACTGGCAGGTTTATTGTTGATTATGGATGTTGCTTGGCTTGGCTTTTATAGGATTTGTTTTTTAAATGGAAAATTTCCCCTTTTATTTTCTTGTCTCTTTTCAAAAATTATCCTTAAGTAGTTGTACATAGGAGTTTCAGTTCAATCTGTCAGTTTATGAGTACAATCCATCTTGATCAAATTCTTGCTTTCCATCATTCTCTCCTATCTCTCTTAGCCCAGACATCCCCACAATTTACCTAGCTCTATTTTCACCTTTGCACATTGAGGACATTTCTTATATAGACTTGCTCTGTTGTTGGGGAGGTGCTGATCAGCCTTGGTGCACCTGCATGATAGAAACATCTAGAGAGTTTGGTTTAGGCTGGGAGGCTAGGAGAGAGCTATGTGAGGGTAGATGTGCGCATGTGTGTCTGTGATCCCCTTTGCTGCCTTCAAATTCTGTCATCGTGTCAAGGAAGCATCCTTCCTAAGGAAAGTAGCAGGTGCAAAGATGCTGACGCTAGATCCACTGAGGAAATACAGTTTTGATCACAGAAATGGTATTTATACATTCGGCTGGCACATGGTTGGCCCAGATGGGACAAATACTGTTGAGATGACAGGCCTCCTTTGGGCAAGGGAGAGGAAGTGGCTGTGAGAGCTCTGGGGAGGGATGCATAGTGCCCTGGAACTCAGGGGATTGTCATTCAAATCATGACCTTGCTGCACATTTACTTTGTGCTCCTGGGCAGCTGTTGAACAACTTGAACTTGTTTCTGGCTGGGTGCTCATCCGTCATTGGGGGTCCATTTCAGGGGAATTTATAGGCTCAGCTAAAATTAACATCTCTGGGGTGTGAGATACAGAGTTTTGAGCCCTCCAGCCTTAATCATCAGGGTGGACTCAGCAGATAAAGGTATGAACAGTGGTAGAGAGACCTACACATAAAGTGGCCACCAGTTTGGCCACATGTTGGTGTTAGGAAACTGCCAGGTGGCAGCCGGCGAGCGCCTTCTTTGCTATGATCTGAAACAGCTGCTGGGATTTAACAGTGCACTTAGAGGAATTACCTGGAATCACAGCAGGCATGATGGCATGGGAATGCATCTCTGTAAGCCAAGGCAAATGTCAGAGGGCAAGAAGCAGAGGCTTTACTGCCTTGCTGGGGGAAATGTAAATACAAGACTGAGATACTGCTCTAAATAGGAGCAGTGATTTCATCCAGGTTGTGCTTAGCTTGAAACCCTGGTTGTACAGCATGCAAAAAAGAGGAGCTGGACATGATTGGGGCCTATTTTCAGATCAAATGTTCAGGGAGTCCACGTTCTCTGGGCACCTGTGGGTGACCGCTGTTTTGGCCAGGCTTTAAAGGTAACACTGGGTAGCATGGAGCTGACCTCATTCATCTACTGTTTCTCCTACTTATCTGTCTCAGAACATGCCCAGGTTAGCCTCTCTTCCGAGTCCAGAGAGTTCCATCCACTGTATGCAGCATATGCTCATCTGTGATATTACACAGGCAGGCGCACTATGCCTGTGTTCTGGTGGCTTAAAGTCTTCTTGGGAGAGGTGAATAATGAGTTTGCAATGACTAGATGACAATGAAGATCACATTATCATGGAGATAAAAGAAATCTAGGCCAGATAAATATGCAGAGAGCTGATATGAATGTCCTCAGAGCTTGGAGTAATATAGGGGTGATATTAGCCTTGCGTGAGCCTTGTACAGCCTGACTGGAAGGTGCACCAGACTCAGATCCATGCCCCTTTCTGTCCTTGCAGTTGATGGACTTTGAACTTCAGGCAATAGGAGAGCTTGAGTTAGGTAGAAGGAAAAAGTTCTACCTATGTACCCTTTGGTAGGCCCAGAGGTCTATTTGACTGAAGATGCCTTGGGGCAGGATGGCTTGACTAGGTGGTGACTTGACTGAGGATCAACACTGGCTTCTCAGTGGCTTCCACTATGACCTGGCTAATGAGATTGGATCCTAAATGCTTTGCAAGTGCTAATAAGCCTAACCACACGATCCACTGTGTAACCCCTAAGTACCTCGTCCTTCTAGCATAAGCTGAGGCTGATGGCCCATCACCCCAACGTCTTAAATGTCACTGTGGTACACTTACCCCTTTCCTAGCTTGGTCTACTGTCACACCCTGTATAAACAATGCTATAGTGTCCTAAAACCTGCCAACATTCCATCCCAGACATCTTCTCCCCACCAAGATGATTGTTCTAGCTGCAGCCGTCAAGAACCTTCCTAAATGCCTTCCCAGTCACGTTAGTTTAATTTCCTCCTTAAAGCTCTTCTCTTGTCCCCAGTGTTCTTAGATGGAAGTCCTTATCATGAAATTCTCAGAAAACCAAATCCTTAGATGGAAATCTCCTTACAGTGTTGGAGGTGGCAGTTGTTTGATCTGGAATTTTGCCATTCTCGATGTGTTACTCCTAATGTGACTTAAGGACATAGAGATCATGGTCCTTTGGGTGGGGACTAGGATGCTATTCTTATTCTATTCCTTACAGATAGCTGGGCTTTTTCTTTGTCGCACTTAAGGAACTACTCTGTGTTACCTGTGCAGTCAGTGTTTGCTTAATGATTAATATCTGCTGTAGTTTGTGTCTGAAATATCTCCCCCCACCCCAAATAAAAGGCCCAGGTCCTCAACCTATTGGGAGGTGATGGAACCTGCAGCCCAAATCATTAGGGGTGGGAGGAGTACCCTCAAAGGGCATTGTGGGACTCTGGTCTCTTGCTCTCTGTTTTTCACTTTCTGGTCAACCATGAGGTAAGCATCTCATTCTACCAGGTTGCCCCCTCCTATATTAGAGACCCTAATGTAACAGAACCAATTGACTGTGGAATGAAACTATGAGCCAAAAGAAATTTTTCTTTTTAAAAAATAATTTAATTATCTGAGGCATTTTATTACAGAACTGACAACCTAACTCACACACTGTCTTCTTCCATTCACTCATAAGATCCCCGAGGACAGGGATCTTCGCAGCTTATTGTCTACTGCTGAAGACCCAGCACAGAAGCTTGTACCTTAAACAGGATTTCAGGACATGTTTGTAGAGGTAGTAAGTAGGTCCTTTGGATTTCTTCTGTGCTGTGTGCCCCATTGGCTAGAAAACCATCTAAGGTCATGTGAGCACCAGGCAACTCAGCCAGGTATTTCCTTCTTTAGATAAGCTTTATGCCTAGGTGTGTAGCAGAAGAGAGGCTTTCTACTCATAAACCAGCAAATTTGTAGTAGAAATCAGTGGGAGAGAATAAATATGAATCCCCATGATGGAATTTTATGGGCTGTTTTGTAGATTGTAATCACCCACTTAGAGTTTGCAAGCTGTTAATTTTGTTTGTAGTGAGGCCCAGGACTCTTGGGGAAGGGGTGTACAATATACAGGTCTGTAGTGTCAGATGCATGTATTTATGCCTCGAACCCCTGAGGGATTTGAAAAGAGATTGACAAGTGGGCTTTGGGGTGGCTGAAACCTTGGGGGCCTTTCCTCTAATTCTTCCCCTGGATGTGGTTCTGAAAACATTTGCCCATTGTTCTAGTGTTTTAATTTTACCCCAGTCTTCAGCTTCTCTCCTTCCTTTGGGCCAAGGGACTGTGCAGTTTTGTTTCCAATCCTTTGAAGAGCAAGTTCTGTCTTTTAAGAAAGTGATGAGCCCTAAAGAGGAGCAACATGGGTCAGAGGTGACAGGCTGTATTCCAGCTCGACTCTTTGGCTTGTGATCTCTAGCCACTTTGTCATTGCTGTTAATTTTTTGAAACACTTTTTCTTTCTCTACAAATTGAGACCAGTGCCCCAACTTCAAAGGGTGATTGTAGAGATAGAGGAGATGAAATAGGTGAAATGTATCATCCATAAAATACAGTTCAAAACTAAGAGTTTATGTAAATAGATAAAAATTATAGTTCATAAAGTGATTGTGAGGGTTGCTGTCTTAACATGAGCTCAGTACAGCTGAAACTAAGTGGTCCTATCTCTGTCAATGACAGGTTGGACAGCATCAGAATTAGCTTCCCTGGTCTAAGAGTCTGCATCAGTAAAATGAAAGGTTTATCCTCAATGACTTCTAAGTTGTTGCTACTCAAACTGGGGACTGTGAGGCAGCATCACCTGGGGACTTCCTAGAAATGCATATCCTCAAGCTGAATGTGGGTGGCTCATGCCTGTAATTCTAGCTACTCGGGGGACTTAGATCTGAGGATGGAAGTTCTAAGCCAGCCTGGGCAGATAAATCTTAAGACTCTTACATCCAATTAACCAAAAAAAAGTCAGAAATGGAGGTGTGGCTCAAGTGACAGTCATTGCAGGTTAACCTGAAAAGCTACTGTGTGCCACACCACCTCCGCCTTTCCTGTATCATTCTAGGAGTCTTTGCTTTCCATCCACATGTTTCTACCTTGAAGTTGCTTTGGAGTCTCAATTTGGTTTGTGGATTTATTAGGTGCATCAGGTATCCACATCAACAGGTGAACTGGGTGTCTACATCCGTAGGATAATGGAGCTGGATCTTATCCTGGCCCCTTTCTGCATTTCCCTTTCTCTACTTCCTGTCAACCATGACATGAACTGCTCTGGTCTTCTCTGCCATATGCTCTTCATCATGAAGGACTGATACTTCAGAAACTGTGAGCTAGAATAAATCTATACTCCTTTAAGTTGTTTTCTCTGGTATTTGGGTCATGGAGATACAAAGTAATGAATACATCTGAGCTCCATCTCTTTCTTCCATCTCTTTCATTGAATGAACCAGAAGAGCCCTCGTGAGCCAGGTGCCAGCGGCTCAGGCCTGTAATCCTAGCTACTCAGGAGGCTGAAATCTGAGGATCACAGTTTGGAACCTTCCCTGTGCAGAGAGTCTGTAAGACTTTATCTCCAATAAACTACTCAGAAAAAGCTAGAAGTAGAGTGCTAGCCTTGGGCACAAAGAGACTCAGGGACAGTGCCCAGACCCCAAGTTCAAGCCTTAGGACAGGCAAAGAAAAAAAAAGAGGTCTTGTCATAAGGTCATCTACATTTTACCATTTGTAAAGAATAAAAATAAATACATTCTCTCATTAGGACACAGCACTGTCCAGATATGAACAATCCAAAGGGGAGACAAATGTAAATCAGGTTTTCTAGGGTTTATCCTACCACACATTTTAGAGCCAGAAGTGCATGTATAACATCTTTAGTCAGATGGAGTAGGTTCCACCCCTTAGGCAAATGTTAGCTGGTGCTTGGGGCTGCACTGAGTTTAAGTACCAAGTCTTTCAGGAACTATGAATGACCAGGATCAGGAGTCTTCCAGTGAGGAATCTGCTCCTGGATGGACATCAGGTAGAAGCAAATATTGTTTTATTAATTCACCACCAAATGCTCTCCTCTTCCTTTAACTATTGAAATACACATCTGCTCTCTCTGGGAGACATGTCCTAGAACCCAGCAAACAGGATCAGGGCCCCCTTTCTGTCACTGTGAGTTTCCTGCTTCATATCCTGCAGCTTGGCTGCTGCTGAGATCTGAGGGCCCAAGTTAGAGGAAGAACAATTATATTCTGAGGTTCCCCTGTCCTGTATGGAGGTAAAGACAGGAAATGTGGGTTGGGATCCTAAGTGGGATCATCTGTCTCTACAGTTGTCCTTAAGTGATAGCAGAAAGATGCTTCATTTCCAGTCTCTTCGCTAATAGCATGCAATCATTCCTCAGAAAGCTCCCTAGTTGGGAAAAACACCTGCTGGGTGAAGACAATGGCCTCATTCTTTCTCATTCCTGTTTTCTCCTCTTACCATTTTCCCTTTCCCAGAGTTCCATCTTCCAGTGCAGGGAAATTAGGTTGTTGAGGTGAAACCATTCATGGTTTTGTAGCCCATCAACTTGCCCCATTGGCTCCTTAATATTACTTCCAAGGCCTATGTTTGTTACTCTTTTGGGAAAAGCCATAAGGACATCTGCGAAATGCCAGTCTTATGTCCCAATAGGGGAAATAGTATCTGTGAAGGGTGATAAACTAATGCTATGTGAAAACTGATAATGTTTTAAAGTCATTAGAGGATTGGAGCTGGCAATGGCTAGATTGCAATGAGTGTCATCTTTAGTCTTATTGCTGATGGAGACAAATGGAGCGGTGTTGTGGTTAAGAGTGCAGGTCCTGGAGTAATAGTTCATGGGTTCATGTTCTGAGTTTATGGATCTTGAACCCAACACTTTGTGTTTTTAACTTAATGCCACATGTGGAAACCAAGGTTAGGACACAGGGTAGTAGGCCTGTGCTGTCAACTGAGGTCCACAATAGAAGGTTGTGGAATCCCAGGGGTGACATGGGATTTAGAATAACTGACATCAACTATGAGTTTTTCTATCACAGAGGTTAAAGGTTGGGAAGTAGATAGATGCATTAAGTAACAGAAGTCTGTCAGAGGCTCCTTCTGTTCAAGAAACGCTCTCAGCAGGCTTCAGAATCTATCAGAATGAGGTTGGACCTAGACCAGGATCCTGAGTGGTGAGAGAAGAACAAGAGCTTTCCTGAAGGAGTTGAAACAGGGCTGCTCAGGTCCATATTAAAAGTGGGAGGATGGATATCAGTTTCCAACACCCTCCAAGGTGGACTCCTTTAATGTTTGCAGCCCAGCAGGCATTACTAATCCCATTTCAAAGCTGGAGAGGAGAGGCCAGAGGGGTTAGGTGACCTGTGGGAGGTTGCACAGCTTGGTGGCAGAATGAGGATTTGAGCTCAAGACGGATGTTACAGGATAGCACTGCTCAAATGTTCAGGGATATTGTGATATAAGGATGTTGGGGACACAGAGAGAGAGAGAGAGAGAGAGAGTGACAGAGACAGAGAGACAGAGAGACAGAGAGAGAGAGAGAGAGAGAGAGAGAGAGAGGGAGGGAGGGAGAATATGTATTCTCAGCCAGAAGCTCTGGAATGCAGAGCAGCCCTCCTCACGTCTGGATCCAAGGGCTTGGAGCAAGTTGTTCTACCTTTTGGTAAAAAGAGACTTGGAAGGCAGAGAACTAGGCCAGCTGAATATTGTGCTGTCTCTTAGTGAAAGGGCAGTCCTATAAGCACATGGAGACACCAACCTATCACCTGGCACACAGTGCAGTCACAGTAATTGATAGTTCTTCCCTGATGGACCCACTGCATCCCTGCCCCCCACGCCTGGCAGTTAAGATGGAAGGTCTCCTGCTTGCTTTTAATTGGCTTTGATTTGCCACCTTTCTTGATGGGTATGCCAGAACTGTGCATTCAGATGGGCTAAAAACATTAAAGCTGACTGAGATGCTCCGTTACTGTCATTTAAAAGTGTTTCAAGGCCTTTCTCACTATATTGCCAATTTCTCAGAGAAATAAACATTTAATGCCTTAATCAGATCTTGTCCTAGGCTGCATACACATAGAAATGCATGAGCATCCTCTAGGGGCTGTTGAAGCTAGCTTACTCCAAGTCTCCCATACGCAGTAGCAGCCTTGCATTGCAGTTGGTGACATGAATAATGCTCATAATTTGTTCCGCGTGGGATGTGGAGGGATAGCAAGATCTGCCATAGAGAGAAATGCCTGAGTTGGACACAAGAGGAAAAAAGGAAGGTTGGAAATAATCCCTTGGATGTGCATCTGGTTTACCTCAAAATGGATTTACCTTAAACATTAGAAGAAATTGGTTTCTCGTGGTTATCCTCACCACTTGCCATTTCTTCTAGACTCATACCTGCATGGATGTTATCTTGCATTCTAAGCATAGTCGCTTTGGAGAATTAGGTCATTTGTAGATCAAAACTTTACAGAAGTTGAGGTGTGTTTCTAGATTTCCAAGCGTAGCTGGCTTTAGAAAGGAAGGCTTAGTTTAAGGCAGGTTCCTTCATCTCCCAGCTTAGCTTTGACTGTGAGGGCTTAACCCACCTCAAAACAAGAAATGCATGGCCTGAGGAAGAGTTGCTAGGTTTTTGTAAGTGAGCTAAATCTTGATTCTCATAGAATTTGAGATGAGTATGGCCAGCTCCGTGTTACCTGGGAGGAATTCAGACTTTGAAGGGAAATGGGACTGACTAGAGCCAGAATGCATGCGACATTCATCTAGTGACTATTTAAAAATCCCAATACTCAAATCCCACTAATTAAATCAGAACATCCAGGACTATGGCGCTCACTAGGATCACAGAATTTCAGCCAGGGCTGCAAACCACTTAGCTACCTAAGATTCTCTTGCAAGTGTTTAGGAGTTGAGGTTTAAGAGTACCGTCATAAAGGATCCATAGGGCCTGGGGTGGAAAGGGCATGATGGCTTGGATGTCTTCTCAGTTCCCAGGGCTGTTAATGGAGACTAGGTTAGGTAGCTAGATTCTCCTGAAGAAAGAGCATCTTTAACACTGCTTCTGTGCCTATGCATGAAATGGTAATTAAAGATCATATTTCCTTGATTCTAAACGTGTATTGATTACCAAGATGCACAAGCAACTTAATATCTGCTCCCCCCACCAGGATTAGGGTAGGGAAAAACCTCTGTTAAATATGTATTAAATTATGCACTGATTGTGAGCTAGACCTTAATTTCACAATCATTGTATGCTGGGAAAAATATGACTGTTGGAATTGATCTAACAACATAATGATATAGTGCTTTACATAAATTAGCTTATTTAATCCTTACAATAATTTCTACCTGTGAAACAGGTGCTATTTCTCACCCCATTTTACACAGGAGGGAGTTGAGGCGCAAAGCAAGGTTAAAGATAGTATCTCAGGCTGGTTAGCTATGGGACTGGAATTATAAGTTTGATTTTTCAGAGGTAACTCAGTAAAAGTAACAAGAGCTGGGGCCACACCTCCTTAGGTTTCTTTCCTTCTCTAGTATCTAAGGAATTGGTATGGCCTTAATCAAGGCTCAGAACCCCCATATAAAAGAACTTTTAGCTGGAGTTGTTCCTGTTGAGCATTGCACAAGGATATTTGGCATAGGGAATGGGTGAGAATAGAGTCTGACTTGAGGTCCTTCACTAGGCCTTGATTCCAAAGAATTACTTCTAATTCCAAAATGGCTGAGCTGGAACTGCCCAAGGGAGAGAAGATGCAGCATAGGGCTGAGCAGAGAGCACCAAGCAAGCAATGGGCAGGGCCCCTCCCTGCTTCCTGGGGCTTCTTTCACTTTGCTGGACTCAGCTTCTAGAAGAGTGACTCCACTGGTCCTACTTGATCCGGGTAGATCCTTGTAACATGGGGGCTAGAGGTGGGAGGCACTCTGCTTGAGCACCTAGGTCTGGGCAGAGAGTGGTGATGCCGACCAATCCTTAGAGAGTGCTAAGTAAGGCAGGGGGGAGTTCAGGTCTGGGTGGAGGACATTCTGCTGATGCATCTGGGGGCTGCAAGCTGCCCAGGAAAATGAAGTGGCGAGGCTGAGGACCTGATATGGAGGAAATGCTAACAAGTTACAGTAGCATAAGTTGGGTAATGAGTACTTTTCTTTTTAAACAGTGTCACGTCTTCTCTCACTTCTCCCAGTTTTTTCCTCCGGATCCCTCTTCCCCACAAGTTGTATAGTTCATTTTCAGCATAGTATCTAGTGAGTACCACTGCTGCATTTGTTCACCCTAACCTTCCCCCAAATAGATAAACTTACATACAAGATAAAAGGTACAGAAATAAAAAACAGCAACAAAAGAGAAAACACACAAACCCAAACAAAAAGCAAAAGAACCCTCCTGTTTTCATTTCTTGGAGTTCATTTTAATGTGCATCATTTTATATTATCATATACATAGCTATTGCGCATTGTGGTCCTCTCCTAAGCGCATCCTCCTTTGGTCTCACTGTGTGAATGTTTAGAGGCCCGTATAATGGAAGGTCTTGGAAGGCTGTGTGGATCTGGGGCCCCTGGGGCCGAGCCTCAGGACAGGACTCCCTGGTTTTCCTGCTTTTTGCTCTGGCAAGGTGAGTGGACATGGCACAGAGGATACTGGGGCGGGCAGGGCCCACAGAACCCAGCAGCTCCTGGGTTCTAGAAATCAGTCCCGCTGGTTCAGGTTTCCTCCTCCTTTGCCCCCGCCCCCATTCTCCTGCTCTTTGGTGGGAAGGGAAAGCAGAACCTCTTAGT
This sequence comes from Perognathus longimembris pacificus, assembly GCF_023159225.1. NCBI lineage: Eukaryota > Metazoa > Chordata > Mammalia > Rodentia > Heteromyidae > Perognathus > Perognathus longimembris. The sequence continues at coordinate 51,512,040 of NC_063162.1, read as the reverse complement.
TACATTCCAGAACAACTTGGGTAATGGAAAGTACAAAAACAACTTAAACTTGTTTCCAAAGCTTGACAGGTCACACCGACTTCTCAGAAAGTGTCTGTTTGGACCCACAAAATGAAATAACATTTGGAGGCTTGCTGAAGGAGGGGTGAGGGGCTGCGGGTGACACAATTGCAGACACAGGCCAGATGAGAAATCCAGGCCCTGGCTGGACAGCGAGGTCCTTTCTGCTGCTAGCTTAAACAATCAAAGTAGCCGGAATCTTGGGACCCTGCTCTATAACACATTGCACCTGGGGATGGAAGGAAAGGGTTCATCCATGCTAAAGTTAGCTGTCATTGGAATGATGCCTTGTTTTCTTTTTTCAAAGAAGGAGGTGAGGTACAGCAGGAAGGCAAGGAAGGGGTGTTGTAGAGTGTGAGCTATCCTTACCACAACAACATTCAGCCAGCTCTGAAGAAAGTGCCCTGCTCTTCTCACATGCAGTAAGCCTGAATGACTACAGGGGCAGAATAAGTGAATATGTAGTATTATGAGATCGACCAAAAATCAGTGTTCTGATGACTCATTTAGCATTAGGGAAGCAGGGAGGCTTGTTCAATGCTCTGGGTGCCTGTGCAGTGGGGTTTCCGGTACCATGCTTCAGCCCCTTCCCCAGTGAATACCTTTACAGAATCTCCTCCTGCCCCCCACGCAGAGGGTACCCTCTGCAGCTTTGAGCTTATGACCATCGTGTGGGTGCATGGCACTTTTCTCTCAACCTGTTGGCTCTCAGGTCTTAGGAATGGCAGGAATTCTCAAATAAGGGGCCCTGGAGGCTGTCAGGGTGGTGGTAGTACTTTGGTTCAGTGGGGTATTTGATTCATGCCATCTGTAGAGAGTAGGTTTGGAGTAGAACCTGAAGTGTGTGTGTGTGTGTGTGTGTGTGTGTGTGTGTGTGTGTGTGTGTGTGCCCGCGCGCGCGCGCATGCGCTACATGCATGCACCAGTAAGGGGGCTTAAACTCAGGGTCTCTTGCTGTTGCTTAGCTTTATCACTCAAGTCTGGTATTCTACCATTTGAATCACACTTCCAGTTCCAACATTTTGCTGGTTAGGTGGAGATAATACTCCCATGAACTTTTCTGACTAGGATGACTTCAAACTGTGATTCTCAGATCTCAGCCTTCTGGGTAGCTAGACTTACAGGAATGAGCCGCCAGCGCCTGGCTAACTCTCTATTTTAAATCAGCTCCTCTGTAACTTCTCAGTTCTGGGAGTCCCCTGACCAGCCAGGACTCTGAGAGGACAACTGTCATCTCTTTGTTGACAAGTTCTGTCTGTTTTAGCAGAAGCACACAGAATTACTGGTGCATTTTTTTTTTACTTCATTTTGATAAATGTTATTTTTTATGATAAGAGGCACATAGGTATTGTACCTTTGTGTTCCTCTTCTAAGAGTATCCTCCTTTGGTCTCACTGTGTGTGCATCTGGTGTACTTTTATGATGTAACTCACGAATATAAAAGCAAAGGGTTGTATATAAAAGCATAGGGTTGCTAGCGTCTCAATGCCATCCAGGGTCTGAGATATGAGGAAGAGGCCAGCTAAAGGCCTCTGGGTGCCGATTGATGCTTTTGTTGTGCTATTTGGTGTAGCTCTTAGGAGTCCTGTGTGCACTCTCTTAAGGGCCAGCTGTCACATAGATGTCTTCATTTAGGTCTCCCTGTTGGATTGCAGGCAGGAGAAATGACCAAGCTGTGAAATGCATCTTCTCACTCCACTTCTGTTATGTCCTGATCTTAGGAATAAAGAAACTGAGCAATGAGAGAGCAGACATAACTCAGCTCAAAAAAGAATGTGTGCTTTTCTTTATTCTTCTCCCTTTCATAGATAGAGGCTTCCTCTTTTCTACCATTGGCCTTCGAGAGCAGTCAAATTAATGAGTGGATGTAGAGCCATACTAGCCTTGCCTCCAGACAGGAGCGCAGCACCTTGCCGTTTACAAACTAGGCTCACATACTAATCTTGTTTGACTTAATGAGATGATGATTCTACTGGTTATAAATCATCATAGCTGCACCATGTGTCATGCTTGACAACCACAGAGCTGGAATGAAGCTGTCACTAGAGTGAACAGAATGGATAGACACTGCTCCTAAGCAGAAAAGAGAAAGTCACGAAAATGGAGCCACGGAGGCTCTTGCTGTTGAATCTTTGGCCCTTCAGTAGTTCACGTGGAAGATGGCCCACACGATTGGCTACCAGATCAGATTCTGACGCTGAAAGGGACTTGAAGACGGTTGCTTGGGCTCCAAGTTGGAGCATATGGGTGGGGTAGGGTCTCCTGGTTTGTCGTTCTTGGGACAAAAAAGGCGATGGGAATGTGTCCTGATTTGTAGCTCTCTGGAAGCCAGTAGCATGCTGTGATTGTGCACTCCCCTCCACTCCACAGATAGTTTGCTGCAACCTCATCCAGGACTTCTCAACCAGGCACAAGACCCTCAGTCCTCCAAAATGGAGGTAGCTGAAACTGAGAAAAGTGAACACTTAGTTGGATATCTTAGGTGTGTGGTTTAAAGGTAGGTCAAGTTCTGGAAGATCTTCATTCATCTTCACCTTGACCTTCTAAACATTCTTCTTACATTTCATAACCACTAACTGGTTCTCATGAGCTTCTTCATAGAGCCACATCACCTTCTTGACAAATGGGACTGGCACATGCTCAGGTAGAAGTGTTATTCTGCTAAGAGAGCAGCAGTAGGGCTCTATCTAGGGTCCTTCTGCCATCAGTCTGTCTTCATTAGAGCTGGTGAGCTGCAAGGTTGGGCAGCCGGGCTACTGTCCTTCTGAAACTGACATTGGGCTTCAGTTGTTTTCAAACTTGTGTCTCTGTATGAGTTTCCTGTTGCTGCTGTAACAAATCACCATGGACTCAGTGGCTTAAAATAACAAGAACTTACCTTACAGCTTTGAACTCCGAAGCCTCACATCAGTCTCTCTGGGTGACACAAAGTGTCCATAGGAACTCAGGCACAGTGCGTGTGAGAGGACCTGCTTCCTTGATTCGTCTAGTTTATATAGGTTGGCTGCACTTGTGGTCTGCGTCCCCTTTTCATTCCACTCTGACTTTTGCTTCTGTTACCACATTTCCTTCTCTGCCTCAGAATCATTCTGCCTCCCTCTTGTGAGGACCCTGGGATGGCCTTATGCCAACTGATAGTCCGGTTAGCCTTTCTCATCGCAAGATCTTCAACTTAAATGGGCGCCGGTGGCTCACACCTGTAATCCTAGTTACTCAGGAGGCTGAGATCTGAGGATTGCAGTTTGAAGCCAGTACGGGCAGAAAAGTCTCTGTGAGACTCTTATCTCCAATTAACCACTCAAATAGCCAGAAGTGGTGCTGTATCTCAAATGGTAGAGCACTAGCCTTGAACACAAAAAGGTTCATGGACAGCACCAGGCCTTGAGTTCAAGCCCAAGGAACAGAATAAAAAAAAGATCCTTCAACTTAATGACACCAGAAAACCCCTCCTGCTAGGAAAGACTACATAGTCCCAGTGCTAGGGATAAAAAAAAAAAAAGGATGCATTTCATCAGTAGCCAAAGAACAATTCTACAACAAAGTTCAAGCTCAGACTGACATTTATTAGCAGTTCATGGATCAAGCAGTCTCCCTTGTGAGAAATAGATAGGTATGCGGATGAGCTGAGTAGAAAAGAGCAGAAAGGAAGAGAAAAAACTGTGAGTCTTCTAAACCTGTTTTTGTTTGTTTGTTTGTTTGTTTGTTTTGGGGTTTTTTGGAGAGTTAAAGCAGGAGAGACTTAATTATGCTGGCTCAAGCAGGCTGGGCCTTTTCTGGTTGGTTGCTCTGAATCTCCTGGTTATTTTTGTTTGCTGGTTTAAGCTGTCAAGAGTTCAGTTCAGCTTGATTGCCTGGCATCTGGAATGAGTGAGTCTAATCTAGTTGGGTCTGGTCCCTTGGAAACTTGGCCAATATATGCCTTTTTATAGTTGTCTTTTCCTACACATGTTACTGTATCTGTGGGATTAAAGGGGGGAGTATCTCACAACCTAGGGTGGATTCTAGAGTTACAACCAGACTACACAAGAGAGAGCCATTAAAAAACATATACCAAGCCAAGTGCCAAGCCTAGCTACTCAGGAGGCTGAGATGTGAGGATCAAGGTTTAAAGTCAATTCATGTAGTAAATTTCAGAAGACTTTGACCTCTAATTAACTAACAAAAAGTCACAAATGGAACTATGGCTCAAGTGATAGAGCAGGAGCTTTGGAGTGTAAACAGGACAGCATCCCAGCCCTGAGTTCAAGCCCCAGTACTGGCACTCACACAAAAAAGCAGATGCCAAGATGCCATGTCACATGCTAGGGGGAACACCCTAGGTCTCTTTGAGAATCACTAATTTGAAGGGACTTTCCATGTCAAAAATTGAGGCAGGGTGGGAATTTGGATCTGAGGGCTGTGGTGGAGCCCCATTCTAGGAGGAACAGGCCTGGCAGGGGCACAACATGCTCTGGGAGAGTGCAGCCACACTGGCTGTGGCCAGACTGCGTGGATGTGACACAGCTATTGTTTGTGAAAGAGATTTGACACTTCATTAGAGAAAAACTGTGTACAGAAACGTGGCAGAGGTTTCTTAACGGCCTTCTGATTAAAGAAGCAAACAGCCTAAATGCCAGATTAGTAGCATTTGGGGGAAGAATGCACGATGAGGACTGCATTTCTATTTTCTCCTTTCCCTCCGCCTTGCTTGGTGGCGTGCATTTTTCACTTTGAGGAAATGAGAAAGGGGCTGGCTGATGGGGCAGAGAAGGAGGTGGGAAACAGAGCAAAGCCTGGAAATAATGGCTCTCTTGTAGCCCCTGGGAGAGGGGGTAGGTTGTAGCTCCTGATTCAGTATGTTCAATTCCCAGAGTCCTGAAATGAAATCTGGTCAGCCTATGTGTGGCCTCAGAATGTAAGGGTTGGCTGCTGGGCCTGGGCCTTTCTACCAAGAACCTTCCAGAATGGTTGAGGAGGGGATTTCCAGGGCTTTCAGGGTAGTATAAAGGTGTGTTATTTTTGATCAGAGAATATACTAAAGGCAAGATGTCTCCCCTAAAACCATCCTTCTGAACCTGTGGCTGTCCATGTATCCCCCCTCCTATCTGGCCATGGTGGGGTGGGGAGTTAGTTTACTTTGACCTTCAAGATGCAGTGGTACATCTGGACAAGGAAATTATTTGGCAGAGTGAGGAGGATGCAGTATTAATATCTGATGTACATATATGAAAATGGAACTAGGAAAAGGGAGAGAATGGGTGGGGTTGTGACAGATAGGGGAGAACAATGACAGGAGTGACACTGATCATGATGCCCGTGTACTTACAGAGTGACATGTTGAATTGAAATCCCTTTGTAGAACTACTGAAAGATAATTTTTAAAAATAAAGACCTCTGGACAATGAAAAAACATCCTGTTCATTGACCAAAATGATCTTCTAAAATGTCAACCATCTGTAAATCCCCAACTCTTTGTCGTGGTCTTACTTCTAACCATATCATTGTGTAACGCCCACCTTTCACTCATGCTTTTAATTGTACCTACTTAGTTCCTGCCTAGAGCCCCTGGTCTTGTAGTTTCCCCTTCCAAGACTGTTTTTCCCTGGACATTTCCTGGGAGAACTCCACTGTAGTCTTCAGAATTTAGCTATGTGAAATGCCTCCTTGCTCCCTATGACATGGCTGATCACCCCTCAACTCCTGCCACCCCTCTCCTGTTTTTCTTTGTAGTCCTCCTTGCTTATAGTTGTAAGTAATGACTGTTTGCCTGGTGATGTGATTGCTTCTTTGATGACCATGTTTCTCCCCACTGAAATGTGACTTCTCAGAGGCAGTGGTCTGGTCGGTTGTAGTCAATTTCCCTAGAGGTTAGCATCCAGGCCACTTTCAGTAGGGGAGAAGATGTCATGTAGGGAGCTAGGTATGCTGGCTCAGGACAAGTAGAAAGGCCAGTTAGGCCACCGTTGGGATAGGCAAGAGCAGAAATTCAGAAATGAAAAGACAGAAGGAGGTGTCATGGAGGGGATTCATCCAGTCACTGCTGAAGACCTGAGAAAACCAGAGATGGAAGATAGACTTGGAGCTTCTCCCTTTCTTCTACTCTCAGGCTCCCTGCCACCCCTGCTCCCTCATAATTCCATTGGCTGAACTCAGAGTGAGCTATTGGCAAGAGTGTCTGGGTGACACAGTTCTTTGGAGGTTAGCCCCAGTCATCAAGAACATGGGGAAGAAGGTGGGAACCAACAAATCACTCCAGTGACTGGAGCTTTATCCGTCATCTCTCACAATCCCTGCACAAAGGAGGTTTTCAATACATAATGATTGAATGAATGAATGAAACACACCAGTTCACAGCAGTCAGTTCCACTGTCAATTCCAATGTGACCTATCGTGTCCTGATATTAAAATACCAGAGTCTAAGGTGGAGCTTTGAGGGAGGAGCGCTGAGAGCTGGAGTTCCTCAGTTATATCTTCTGTCCCATGTATGCCTTGTGCCTGGTGTGCTAGCTCTCGCTGCTACTCTGGCCCTGAGGAGAGAAAAGGATTTTTATTTCTGGAAATAACAGTCTTTCATGAGCCCTTTAATCTGAGTTCTCTGACACGTGTTATGTGCAGCCTTGTGTTATGTGAAGAATTTCCTTTGAAGACAGTTTTCAGCTTCCATTCCTTCTTTCAGTTTTAAAATTTGTAATGTCTGGGACCCTTCCCAGAACCCTGGTTTTATTACTGGTGTCCGAGTGTTAAGAGAAGAAGGTGCTTGGAGCGGAATTCCACATTTCCACAGATCCCTATCTGGTGACCTGGGGAATTTATTTCACATAGTAGAGCCTTGATTTGGTCTGTAAGGTGGAGCTAACAGCACCTTGGCAGGAACATGAAATAATGAAATAAAAGATCCAAGGAAATAACTGACCATAAAAGGCACTTGAAAATGTTATTCATTTTCTCCAAGCACTGGGAAAGGGCCCAGGGTCTTGAACCATCCCACCAACAGCTCATTCCAGTCTCTGTTCTGATGTTCAGGGTTCTTTCCCTTGGTTTTCCTCCATGGAAGAATTTGCTGTGGCAAAGGAGATGGTTGGCCATTTATTAATGCATCTTTTTATCCTCATGACATTGTGTCCCTCCAAAGGAGTAAATAAAGGTTTTATGAATCCCTCTAAGGATTTTTTACATGTAAAAAAATTATAATCTGCCTAAACTGATTTATGTGGGTCATTTGTGGAGTGCCTGCTTTTCTTTGTTCTCTTTTTCCTCTTGCTTTTTGCTGAGATTAGCTACCCGTTTCCAGAGTTTTGCATGAGGGATGATTTTTTTGAAGGGCAATATTTAGATGTTAGCATTGAATGGGACACTAGCAAAGCTATGTAAGTCTATTTTATTATAAGGAAATCTCAGCAGGTTAGAACCCAGGGACTTTTATTTAAACCTCTAATGGAGCAATGACAGCAGCCTGTAATTAAGGTATGTCTGAAAAGTGAGTGAAATTGAGTTGTAGAAAGGAAGGTAATAACCCATGGGGCTGGTGGTAAATTCAGAGGAAAAAGTTGCCAGGCAAGTGAGACTGGGAGGAAGTACTTCTGCGTGGGGTGAGGCATGGGTGTGTTAATGTTCCTGGACTTCAGTCTCAATTGCTGCTGTGGTAGTAGGTAAAAAGGCATCCTTTTAAAGAACACAGTGTGTCTGGTAGACACCCAGTTGTATTGATTTTCCAGATCTTTTCACTGCTTTTCCTGATCAGCCTCATGAGACAGGGATAGGAAATGAGCTATAGCCTTCAAAACAGTCACACAGACCCTTGTGCTTGCACAGCGCTGGGCTTAGTTAGGCTTAGGACAACACAGTTCTTCCTTTGTTTAAAAAAAAAAAAAAGACCAGTAAAGCTTCTTTGAACCTTGCTCTTCAAAGACAGACTCATTGTGCCATTCTTTTTTTTTTTTTTTTTTGAGGCACCCACAGAACTGACAGAAAGTGGAATTTCCCACACAAGACTAGGATTTCATCCACCTTTGTTTATGACCTTCATCTTTGCACTGTGTGTGTGCATGCGTGTGTGTGTGTGTGTGTGCGCCTATGTGTCTCTGTGTGTGCCAGTACTAAGGCATGAGCTCAGGCCTCCTTCATGCTCTGGCTTGGCAGTCTACTTGGAGCATACCTCTTCTTCTGGCTTTGTGGTTAATTCGTGATAAACACACACACACACACACACACACACACACACACACACACACAAAAAAAAAACCCTCACAGTCTCTTTTCTGCCTGCTCTGGCTACACACTGGACCCTCAGATCTCAGCCTTCTGAGTAACTAGTATTACAGGCGTGCACTACCAGTGCACGGGCTAGTCCTTGCAGTTTTGAAGGACAAATTTGAGTGTTGAAGGGAAGTGGCTTACTCCCAATTACGGGTCTGTGCACTTGAACAATCATAATGGAATGGAAGTGCAGGGAGACTCAGTTCCTCCGCCTTGGAGGACACAGGAGGACAGAACCTCCAGGGCAGTGGACCCCTACAGGAGAGGTGGGGACCCAGGCCTTTTGGGGCCCTTCTTCTGTGGAGGTGTCAAGACTAATTTGGCTTCTTTTGGCAGTACTACCCATTCCTCTGACCTGATCCCCGCCCTTTGTGTTTTAAAAGCACTTTAAGATGTTATTCTGTTTAAGCTCCACTACAACTTCATCCTTTTAAAATTCTGACCAATCAATATTGTTGTAAATATAACCCAGTTTAGTAAAAAGAAATGAAGAGCAATTTATTTCCAGGCCTCTTACTGATTTTTTTGTTTTTAAAAAACGATTATATAGTCAAAATGACTCTTTTCTTTTTTCATTATGTTGGGTGAAAGGTTTTTAAAAGCACACGTGTGGGTGGATGTGTGAGAGTGTCACCAGACTCAGGCCTAGGACTAGCTCTTTAACACGCCCCCCCTTCCATTTTGAACCCCTGACCACCAAAGACCTGCTTTCTGTTACTACAGTTTTCTTTTTTTCAAGAAAGGAAAATAATGGCAGATATGGTAACGCACGCCTGCCATCCTAGCTCAAAAAGCTGAAGCAGAAGGATTTTAAGGTTGAGACCAGCCTAGGCTACATAGCAAGATCCTATCTGAAGAATCACAAAAATTCCAAATAAGCATAATCCAAAGTGTGTGACATTTTGAAATTAGCTCTCCTATGGACCTTTTTTTTTTAGAGGTGGGATTTTTTTTAATTGGCAATAAACAATCAGAGCCGGAGGCATGGCTCAGATGGTAAAATGCTAGCCTCACAAGTGTAAGGCCCAGAGTTCAATCTCCAGTAACACAGAATTCAACTAACTGAACCAACCAAAACATGCATTTGATTGCACCTCTCTGTTAGCAAGCATGAACTATGAATAATCATACTCGGCTACCTATTTCATTGTAAAAGAAAAATTTTATGTGATATGTATTTTAAAGTGTCTATTTAAAGTCCCTTATATTTATGCTTCCTAGTTATACCTACTAAATTTGTGTCATGTTGAGATAGCATCTGTGAAAATCTAATAAAGTAAAATGAAATTTTACATCTTATGGTATAGGTATTCGTCAGGTCCTCTATTATTTCATTTAGGCAAATGAACACACTCTGGGAGGGGTGTTCCTGGCATCATGCCATTGTTTTCTCCTTTTATTCAAGCTTGGGGGAGTCTGAAAACCTCCTTAAAAGGCAATTTCACCAGGATTTAGTCATGAGGACTATCTGGTGTCTGTGAGATCTTCATCTCTGTTCTAGATACTGACACCTAGTGGACACTGAGTAACTTTGTCTGGCTGCAGTCCATCCCTTACCTAAGTACAGGTGGCCGGTGTGTGCTTGGAGGGAGGCCAGCTGGAGTTCCAGATGCTTGCTGATAATCAGAGCATTATCGATGTAGTGAAGCATGAGGGAGTCCTCTCACACGCCGGCCACATGCTGCTTGGGTAAACCCGAGCTTTGGGGCTGTTGGCTGCTGGGAGATCCCAGTCAATGGCTAGAAGGTTCTATGTGGGAAAAGAGCTGCCACAGAGGCAATTGGGAGAATGGATTTGATGATTTCCATCTGACACCCACCAGGATGCTTCCCAGGGAGCGGGAGAAGATAAACCTGTCTGTTACAGGCTCCCTTCTGCTTCAGACTCAAGACTGTCACTGCGAATGGACAGGGCTTTGTGGTCCCCAGAGGAGAGTGGGCTATGTGCAGTGTTCCTTTTCAAAGTGTAGAGGGCTCAGAGATGTCAAGGCCACACTGGGTGAATCAGCCTTTCTTCTGGCCCAGTCAGAAACTGGTATTTACTTCTGAGATACAATCTTGGGGTTATTAGGAAACCCTGTTTCTTTTTCTTTCAAGGAAGGTGGTTGAAATGTAAGTAAGAGTCACATTGGGGCTGGGAATATGGCCTAGTGGTAGAGTGCTTGCCTTGCATACATGAAGCCCTGGGTTCAATTCCTCAGCACCACATATATAGAAAAAGCCAGAAATAGTGCTGTGACTCAAATGGTAGAGTGCTAGCCTTGAGCATAAAGAAGCCAGAGACAGTGCCCAGGCCCTGAGTTCAAGGCCCAGGACTGGCCCAAAAAAAAAAAAAAAAAAAAAAAAAGGAGTCACTTTGTATGCTGAGCCTCAAATCTTCTGGAATTGGTTGATCAGTCAGTCAATTGGCTATAACAGACAGCTGTTATTAACCATTGCTGAGAGGTGCCAGGCTATTAGGAGTCAAGTATCAAGAAGCAGTGCTTAGGAAACATCTGTCTTCCAACTTTAGCATCTGACTAGATGATTTCTGTGTCCACTGTCAACCTTTTTCAAAAACAAAATATTTTTTTGTTTCTGGTATTGGGATTTGGAGTCAGTGCTTGGGTACTATGTTGTAGCTTTTTCACTCAAGACTAGCACTCTACCACTTGAGCCACAGCTCCACTTCTGGCTTTTTGGTGGCTAATTGGAGATAAGACTCTCATAGACATTTCTCCCTGAGTTGGCATTGAACCTCTATCCTTAGAACTCAACCTCCTTACTAGCTAGGATTATAAGCGTGAGACATTGGTGCCTGGCAAGTGCCGACCCTTCTGAACCTTGGTCTCTCCATCTGCAAAATGGGGGTGGCCACAGCACATCCTTTATCAGCTTGTTATGCAGATTGAATTGGTTGATATGTGCTAGGTAATTAACAGTCAGCAATCTATCCTTGTAAGTTACATTAGGGACTCCATGTTGGCTACTTCTACTGATCTTAGGCTGAGAACTGCTAGTGAAAGTGATAGTCTCACTGTGTAGGGAAAGAAGCTGAGGTTAACACAGGCTTAGTGTTGTGCCCCAGAGGGGTTGGTGCCAGAGTTGTCCCTTGACTCTTCACCTCTTTCTTCCCATTGCAGAGTAGAAAGATGCTGATCTGTACCAACACTTTGCTGTTGGGCATATTGTTGACTGGAAATCTCTATTAGCTTGGACTTTCATCAAGACAATAGTAGCTGCAAGTCACTGAAGAAGGATGTCACTGGCTGTAGTAGAGTTCAGCATATTTCTGCTGTGCTCATTTATCTGCATAATGACCACTCGTGTCGGTTTAAGAGGCAGTTGATAGTTAACTGGAATGTGTGCTTAGCTTCCATTTGCCAGCCAGGAGTGATAACAGAGTTCATTGCCACTTGATCCCCTGGGCCAGCCCTTCTCTGTCAATTTCTTTTTCCCTGGTGTTTGCCTTTTCCATCCAATTGTTCCAGTGACTAAGCCTGGCTTGGTGATGACAAGTTTGTTAATAGGGAACTCAAGATAAGGCAGCAGTAACTCCCTTCACCCTGAGAGTTTGCTGCCTGCCTGGTGAGTGACCCAGGGGCCTGTCAGTCCTTCCAGTGGATGGGTATGAGGCACTGGGGAGCAGGGAGGACCCTGGGCTTGACATTCGCTTGCACACATGGTGGCCTGTGCTCAACCTCCCCTCCCTCACCTCTCTCCTTGTACAAGTTCCTCCTGCCAACCCCCATGTGATTACTTTGGAAACGTGTTTTCTTTATATACTCAGACAGTGATTCAAGTCTGGCAGTTTGGTCAGTCCACAAGCCAGATAACTAGATCTCAGTTGCTAACACAAATGATCAGTCATCTGACTGAGGATCCCAAATCACTGCTCCTGTTACCTGAGTTTCTGGATCAGGCAGTGTTATCTAATGTTGCTAGGTAGATGTGGTGACATCATAGAGGTGGAATAACATGGCTGCATCTCTCTGCAGTTGTAGCTTTGGCTTTCTCCGTGCAGGCTCTACCAGTGTGAGGATTGTTGCTGGGCATGTGTGTGCTGCTCTGACTTCTCTCTGCCTGGTGTTTGTCTCTTTGAGTGCAAAGATGTGATGGTTGTTTATGCATACATGGAGGAGGGCTTGGGCCCATGGGCGAGACTTCCCCTGCATTCATTGTCACATTCCACTCCTCCTATTCGAGCAGTCAGAGCAAACCTTGAGAGAGAATGAACTAGTGGGTGTGAGTGAACAAATTCAGATCTGCTGAGCAGGCTACTTCCAGAAGCCGCCCTCAATTCCCCTGCCACTTGCCGAATGGACACCTTTCCTAAATGAGTGTGGCATTTGTACAGGGTGAAGGCCGTAGCTCAGGATGAAACGTGATTGCGTGCCTATTCCAATCCTTGCAGGGTGACTTTCCACTTAGGGTATTTTAAAGCACACATGTGGTGTTGGACCCATATAATAGTTGAGACTAGGAATATATAGGGTAGTCTGGACCCTAATCTCTGGTGCAATTTAGTTTGATGCATAAAGCTTCTGTAATCCCCCACACCTCCACTTACTGATCAGTTAATAACAGTGTGCTAGAGGGAATCACTGGTCTATAAATTCCATGAATTCAAATGTCTAACTCTAAATTTCTAGAATTCATTGGGAAGTCTGACTTTCAAGAGAGTTTTGGAAGTCTGAGTCTGACTTCAGTGAGAATCCCTCTGCATCACTTTGTGCAAGATGGACATTGTGGTGTGATTTGAGGCAGTGCCTTGGGTCAGCCCCCATGCTGTAGGCTCCCTGGTGAGCAGGATGAGTTTCATTTCACATTCTCTTGTGATCACAGGAAGAAACCTTCCCCTGAATTCTGCTGGTCCGCAACACCTCTCTAGATTTAATCAGCCTCAAGCCTCAGGTTCCAGGTCTTGGCCAGATGACTGCATCAGGATGGAACCAAACTTATCTGTCTCTTCTTGTCTGTTCTTCTCTCTCGTTATAGCCAACAAGAGCAGAAACCCATTTCAGTTAGTAATGTAGGGCTCCATGTTAAAAACAGGCTGGGCATCATTGGCTCACACCTCTCTCTTAACTTTTTCACTCAGGGCTGGAGCTCGCCCACTTGAGCCATAAATCCACTTCGGGCTTTTTGGTGGTTAATTGGAGATATGATTTTCCTGCCTGGGCTAGCTTTAAACCATGATCCTGGGATCTCAGCCTCTTGAGTAGCTTAAGATGATAGGCATGACCAACTCCCTCTGGGCTGAAGGTGTCTTTGTTTTTATACTTTTTGTTTATAGCTAAGCTTTTATACCTAGACTTGGTGTGGAGTCCATTAGAAGTGTGTTTACATATGTACCATGCATGTAGGGTACCCTTTGCTTTCTATAAACATTCAGCTCAATTAAATGCCTTTATTTTTTTTCTGAGTAAATTTTAAGACCATGAGCTACTGCTTACATTGGTAGGTCTTATTAAGCCACCAAGAGTATCATTAACTCATTTTATAAATTGCAAATGCTTACAGAATGCAGAAGAAATGAGACTACTTGAGGCCCATTCATGAGACAACAGAAAAGACAATTTGTTAATGCTGGCCTTTTTTTTGTGATTGTGTGAGAAATAAATGGATGCTTATATTAAGTGACTGTAAACTTAATTTAAGAATTCTTTATAAAGCAATTAAGTATATTCACAGAGGAATATTTCTGGTATTTTGTTCAGTATTTTCAGTGTAACCATGTCCTTTGAAGAAGGATAACAAAATCATTTCAAGCCCAAACTTGTCTCTACCAGCCTTCACACATCCTTGCTCTCCTTTCTCTTCTCCCCTACAACATGCATCTTTAACTTGAGGGTGCCACCTCAAGGGCTTTCTTTTGCCTTGCACTTTTGTTAGTAGCTCTACTGGAATTGTGTTCAGCTCCCCCATGCTCTTGACTTAGCCCAAGGTCAGATGTTATAGAGCAGATTGCTGGGTGAATGAACAAACCAAAAGTTCCCTGAGTTTGCTACAAGTCTCTCCTCAGTACCTAAGTCAGCACCAAACACACAAGAAGCACCTGATTAGGTATTTAATCTAAGGGGAGGCCTCCTGCTAGTCTTCCCCTAGTACCAAGAAATCTAGTTCTCCATCCATATTCCTTAAATTCTGATTTTGAGCCGTGGAGGGGTTGGATATGATGAGCTTACAGACTTCTCGGCCTGTACTGAACTTTCTCAGGACACTAACAGGAAATGCACTGTCCCTTCTCAAGCTACTGAGTCGACAAGTGTCATCTTTCTTTGAGGTGTGGCCCTTGAGGCTGCTTTCTAGAAGCTTATGGCTTCATTTGTGGGGGCTGGCTGATCTAAAAATGTTGCCTGCCCCCTAGGGCCCTTCTGCAGTGACAGCCAGGGATCTATCTGGACAGTTTGAGATGGAGGAAAGAGAAGTTACAATAGCCTTGTGGGAATCATTAATGCCAAAAGAAGGTAACTGATGGAGAAGGAAAATGGACATTTCCTACCTATATTTAGTATTGTGTGGCCAGTTGCTCTACCTCCCTAATTCATTCACAGTCACAGGTGAGCATGGGCCAACAGTGAGCAAAGGGCACACGAGGCCAGTCCATTCCTTGTGTTTTCCATTAGGGTACCATCCAGGAAGGAGTTATGGCCCTTTCTGTATTAACTCAGAAGAGGGAAAACCTCCCTGCCAGAGAGAGGAGTATGCTGGGGTTCAGGAGTCTGGGCTGAGTCCTTGTGTTCTTCACCCACCAATCTAATCTTTGTTGTTCCAGGCTGCATCCTGGGAAGAGGGGTGGGGATGGAGGGGTGGTCAGGGCTCCCAGTAGGGAGAATGGATGCTCAGGTGTGCCTTAGAAGAGGCTATCCTGTGTCTTTGGCCACCACCTATTCACCACCCATACACAAAGATGACTTGTTGCTCTGAGAGCCGAGGGGGTCCAAATTCAGCAAAGGATTCTTTTTTTTGTTTTTACTGCTAATAAAATTTTTATTATGAAATATTTATGGATTCGCCATACAAAAAATAAGATTACAGTGGATTTCATGTATACGTCTCTCAGCTTTCTCCATTGCGTACCTAGCTACATTTCCTTGATCCATTCGTGCCTTGATTGGCACATAGGCTGATTCTATGCATTAGTTATTATGAACAGCACCAAAATACACATGTGTTTATATAGTCTCTTCCAAGGAGGTGTATTACATTTCCCTTTTTATTGTCATTTGTTAATTTCTCATTGTCAGGGTTTTCATCATGATATTTCCATACATGCATATAATATACCAGCTTATCTATTACTCTTTTTTTATCCCCTCCATCTCTTTCTTCTTTTCCCTCATTTCCCCCTTATGATATTGAAATATATCTTTTTTTATTATCAAACTAAGTTACAGGGAGGTTACAGTTTCATACCTTTGGCATTGGATACATTTCTTGTACTGTTTGTTATCTCGTCCCTCATTCCCCCTCCCCCCTCCCCTTTCCCTCCCCCCCCCATGATTTGTTCAGTTCATTTACACCAAACAGTTTTGCAAGTATTGCTTTTGTAGTTGTTTATCTTTTTTTACTCTGTGTCTCTCGAATTTGGTATTCCCTTTCAATTTCCTAGTTCTAATACCAGTATACACGGTTTCCAATATACTCAGATAAGATACAGAGATAGTGTAGGTACAACCATAGGAAGCGGATACAAGAAGATCATCAGTGGGGCTGAGGATATGGCCTAGTGGCAAGAGTGCTTGCCTCGTATACATGAGGCCCTGGGTTCGATTCCCCAGCACCACATATACAGAAAATGGCCAGAAGTGGCGCTGTGGCTCAAGTGGCAGAGTGCTAGCCTTGAGCAAGAAGAAGCCAGGGACAGTGCTCAGGCCCTGAGTTCAAGCCCCAGGACTGGCCAAAAAAAAAAAAAAAAAAAAAGATCATCAGTAATAGAAGCTACAGTTACACATAGCACGTTGAAAGTAGTTACAACTGTGATATAGCAATTGTTTCCATAACATAGAGTTCATTTCACTTAGCATCATCTTATGTGTTCATAAGGGTATAGCTATTGGGCTCTTGTGATCCTCTTCAGCAAAGGATTCTTAGCAGGATGCTTGGCGGGAGACCACGTGAGGGGTCATCTGATCAAAGGAGCTTGGATGCGGGGGACAGGAGAGAATGTCCTAATGCAGAGGAGAACACGTATATGGTTTAGTGTGGGCACAGTAAAGGCACAGTTGAGTCACAGAGGAGCACCCAGTGTGTCTGGAGCTCATAGGAAGAAGAGACCAGAGGCCAGGCATCAGGTTGTACAAGCCACCATGGGGACCCAGACTATTTCTCGATTTATTTTCCTGCTGTGCTGTTGGAAAGAGAACAAAGCAATGAGAGGTGGGATAGAAAGGATGGAAGGAAGTGGGAAAACCTTGGAGGAGAAAAACAAAGTGATATTAATTGAAAATAAGATTTCCAAGTACAGTGGCAGCTGGGGCCAGGAAAGCAGAACATCCCTGGATTCCACCCAGCCCCAGCCATCCAGCCTTTAGAATCCACTCATCCATTTATGTAGCTTTGCTTTTATTCCCCCTGGATGTTTAATATAGTCATACGATATGTACTCTATCGTGTCTGGCTTTTCTCATGCAATGTAATGGTTTCCAGGCTCATCTGTAGTTGCGCTTCATTCCCTTTTTATTGATACTTAGGTCCTTCTTGACCCTCTGAAAAAATGCACTCTGTTTGTTCCTAGGCTGTCACTGCAGTCAGTGATTGTCTTCTGTCTTGTTGGATAACAGTGTCTGGATCAAGTCAGCCTAGATACAGGACATTTTCTAGCAGCTATTCTCTAGCTCTGCATTTCTGCTATGGCCCTGTGTTCTGGATCCTGAGGGCTCCTTCTATCTGGAGCAGCCATGTACAATTGCATAGGTTATGCACTTCACAGAGATGCCCAGATGAAGTACAAGATAGGATTCAAATATAATCCATACCCTATATACCAAGCCACCGACTACAGAATGAACCTGTGTCCATCTGGAGTTGAGGGGAGGGCTCCTTTGATTGACTGGTCTTTTTTAAGTCACCTAAGGGTATTCCAAATGGTTTATGGCAGTCCTTGGGGTGGCCTGCTGCCAGGTTGCAGACTTAATCACAGCTGAGGTCTTGGGAACTGTTTACATCTTTTATTTGAATCAAGACTGAGGTGGTAACCAGGCACTGGTGGCTCACACCTGTGATCCTAGCCACTCAGGAGGCTGAGACCTGAGGATCATGGTTCAAAGCCAGCCCAGGCAGGAGAGTCCACTCTTATTTCCAATTATCCACCAAAATGCCAGAAGCAAAGCTATGGCTCAAGTGGTAAAGCACCAACCTTGAGTGTAAAAACCAGGGACAGCATCCAGGCCCTGAGTTCAAGCCCCAGTCCTGGCACACACAGACAATAAAAGTCTGAGATGGTGACAAGATAGAAGATAAAAAGTACACAGATTTGTGTAAACAGATTAATGTGCAGATTTGATCCTACAAGGAAAACTTCCCTACTTTGTGCTCAGGATTTGGCAGCTCCCTGAGAGCAAGAGAGACCTTTCTGTTTCTCCCAGAAGCTTGCTCCTGAGATCTGACACCTCTGCTTCCCTCTGTATCTCCAACTTTCAAGCAGAACGTTTCTGAGATTGCACTGATGCGAAAAATGAGTTCTTCACAGAAGGGTCCAGTCATGGCTCTCAGATACCAAAATGAGTGTGTGGTAAAAGGTTTATTCTACCTCTTAGTCAGTGGGAGGAACCAGGCATGTGTATGATCATTTGAAAAATCCAGACTTAGTGGTAGATGAGGAATAGGTGGAAAGAAATACAAAAGTGTTTGCTCTGCCAGAGGAGATGGGAGATGTCAAGCGCATGGTGCCTGGAAAGAAGCAGAATTCTTTATGGGAGTTATGTAGACTGTAAAAACACCTTCAAGGTGGGGATGGGGTCTTACATGACCTTCTTTTCTGTGGAATCAGTTCCCCTGGTGTTGGCCCCAATTTGAGCTGCTTCTAGCACATTCCTGAACCTAGGTATGTTTGTGTTCTGGGTGAAACTTAAGCAAAGGTTGCTTTCAGGTTCCAAGTGGTCTTTGGTATGGAAGCTTACTTGTGGAGGAGGAAGACTAGCAACGTGCAAAGGGACCATGGTCAGGACAAAGGGGAAGCAAGTTTGGAGTGCAGCATCTGTTATTGTAGTCTGGGAACCATGGGCTGGATTGTATTCTCACCATCACTACCTATGTCCTCTGTGACCTTAGGGCTTGCTATCGATTTCTTTGCCTCTGTGTGACAGAAAAATAGGCATTATCTGTAAGCCTCATTGAAGGTCTCTCATTCGAAGTCCTGGTTAACTCTAGAGGGATTAATTTGCTTAGCTGTGCCATTTGTTTTCGTGTGGCGATCCTGACAATCTTGAAGTAAAGTGATCATCCACACCCTCCGTTTCTTCTATCTTACTATCCTTACTTTGCTGCCACAAATTACTTCCGCAGGTAGAGCCATTCCATGGGATTAAGTGTATCAAAGGTGAAGTTGGGAATCTTCTGTTCACCCCTGAAAAATCTAGTATGAGAAACCTTAAACCTTCTCTGGAGTTTCTTTCCATTTCTTCCAACTATCTAGTAGTTGAGGAATAATTTTTCTAAATGGAGTAGAACTTGCTGTTAAACTGGGTGCAGTGGCTTGCATCTGTAATCTGTGCTGTTCAGGAGGCTGAGAGTAGGAGGGTTTCGGTTTGAAGACAGCCTGAGCAAAAAAGTTCTCAAGACCATATCACAACCAGTAAAAAACTGGTATGTGATGGTATATGCCTATTTTGTGCAGGAAGTATCCATAGGAGAATTGTAATCCAGGCTTGCGCAGGCAAAAAGTGAGACCTTATTTGAAAAAATAATGAACACCAAAAAGATGTGGGGGATGTGCCTCAAGTGGTAGAGCCCTTGCCTAGTCAGCATAAAACTTTGAGTTCAGACAAGACCATACAAAAACCAGGAATGAAGCCAAGTGAAGCTGAAGCTCTGGAATACTTCTAAGATCTCCTTATGTTGAAATATACCATTCCTATTCATTGCAAGGGCCTCTTCAGGTATATTTTCCCTCCATGAAAAAAAGCCATTTTGATAGGAGCATCTATAACGGATTTACAATGTAATGTGTTGTGTCTATTCATTTTGCTGTACCTCACAAAGCTAGCCTTCAGAGGTATGGGTAATAGGGTAATAGTAGCCTGAAGAGGTTCTTTTCCTATTGGCCGTGACGCACTAATGACTTCACTTTCTGTCCATTTTCCTCCTGGGCTGGCAGAGGTAATATTCTTTCACAAATTAAGTCATCTGTTTCTTACTTTCACCACATCACATCATATATACCACATGTTAATCACCAAATTTCTTTGTCTCCACTGTCCCTATGCATTTTGACAATCTTGGGTTGAGGATGGACTTTGGAAAATGTTTTGTTCTTTTGTTTTCTTTTTGCCAGTCCTGGCGCTTGGACTCAGGGCCTGAACACTGTCCCTGGCTTCTTTTTGCTCAAGGCTAGCACTTTACCTCTTGAGCCACAGTGCCACTTCTGGCTCTTTCTATAAAGGTCATGCTAAGGAATTGAACCCAGGGCTTCATGTATGCAAGACAAGCACTCTACCACTAAGCCATATTCCCAGCCCATTTTATTCTTTTTCAGGTACAGGAGTGAAGAACAGCAGCCCCATCTCAGTTCAGCACACCTCATATCTGAGGTCTACTGGGATCTAGTGCCAAAGCTCGCATGTACTTCACATCCTTATAATTTTGTGTACATTGTTTTGTGTGCAAGTTCTAGGGCTTGAACTCAGGGTTTGGGTGCTGTTCTTTAGCTTTATTTCTTAAGGCTATAGTGCTCTACCACTTGAGCCACAGCTCCACTTCTGGCTGTTTTATTGGTGACTAGATGTAGATAAGAGTCTCATGAACCTTTCTGCCTGGGCTGGCTATGAGCCATGATCCTCAGATTTCAGCCTCCTGAGTAGTTAGTATGACAAATGTGAGCCACAGGTACCTAGTTTTATCTACTTTTGACAGATAATTTCCCCAGCCATTTTAGCACATGCCTGATCTGCTCCTCAATTCCTACAGTGTTTATTTTCTATCGCTCCTACTGATTCCTGTCTAACCAGACAGTCTGATGACATTGTCCATGCATTTGTTAGGTATTCATTGTGTCTCCCCACGAGAAATACATATTTCTTAAAAGACAGAGTTATACTGATACATTATCCATATTTATAGTTACTTCTCTATAGCACCCAGCAGGTTCAGGAGTCATGAGAGGTGCTGAGCTCATTCTTTTCCAGTTACCTGACTGGTACTAAGAGGCACAGCTCCTCACACAGCCCTGCAACAGAGCTCGCTGATGACAATGTCTCAATGGCAGAAGAGAGAAATGGCTTGCTTCTGAGTGGGAATGGGCTTTCAGAGCAAATGGAGATGGTGGTATGAACTTAGCTGAAAGAGCCCCTCTTGGCATTGAAGAAGGGCAGGAAAGAAACCTGTGATTGTTTGGATGGAAAGGAAACCTCTCTAGAGCCCTGTTTTCCTTGGAGCCTTAGAGGCAGAAAGGTCTCAACAGATCCTGTCTTCTGGGGATAAATGTGGACACCTCAGGCAGCCTTGAGAACTGCTGTGGTGCTGGGAACCAGGCGTACCGCAGGGGGAGTGTTTAGAAGGCAGTTGTTCCAGCCTGGTGTAAGGAGATGGCTCCATGAACCCGCTGTGCTGCAGTGTTGCTGGCGAGAAGGTGTTCTGTGGGATCCTGTTTGGGTTACAGAGCCAACTGCACAAATAACAAACCAGGGGCCTTTTTTGCAACATGATATGTGGTGGTATGTGCCATCCAAGAAAAAATGCCATCCTCAGTTTCTTGGAAGCCAGATATTTGGAGCACAGATTGAGTGCTGGTGTTGCGATCAGACCTGGCATCTCTGACAGGTTGGCATGCAGATTGTATATTGGCTGTACATACCTGAGGTTCCCCTAGGTAATTCCTTTCCCTGGGGAGGTACTGTCAATCATTTAGAAGCTTCTCAAATGCAGCAGCACTTTGGACAGTTGCATGCATAATGGAAGAAGGCATCATGTTGGCTGTGTTTGCATTTAGCAGTTGTTGACCTGTTTATTGTGAAAGGCCAGCATCAGAGCCCTAGGAATGCTCTTTCTTGTTCTCATTTGGCCTACAGCACAGCCCCCACACCCACTGCAAAGGCAACCTGTCATGGGCTCCTTATCTCTGCCCCTTGCTCCCTGAGGAGGGAGGGCTTGGTTCCCAGGAGAGTCTGCTCATGGCAGCAGATCCAGGACAGAGACGACAGACAGAAGAGATGAGCCCCACAGCTGGCTGGCATCTCAGGAAGGACTGGTACTTTGGAAGATCACAACTGTGGGCCCTTTACTGGCTGCGGGATGTTCAGTGGGGGTGGCGGGGTGGGGGTGGGGGTTACCTAACATCTCTGAGCCTTAATTTACGCAAATGTAAAACAAAGATTATCACAATAGGAACTATCTCTGAAAATATTTTTGGGGTGATGCAAAATGTATACTATATTTTGCTTGCTATTCATATTTTATGATAGAACTTAAGATATTACATGTTTTCCTATATTTAGTACAGACAGACAGATGAACAGACACGCATTATTGGTATATTCTTAAGCTAGGTCCAGTCACTACACTTTGGATAGCTCCCCACTGTGGACTTGGCTGAGATTTGTTACTTGTTTAGTCTGTGTAACTCTTGGAAGGACCTTACTCATTATACAGGGCACATCAAATTGATTATAATAGTCCCCTCTCACTAAGTAGTCATGAAATATGCCTTTTTGCTCCATCCTGAACCATCCTCAGGTTTTCCACACTGTATATCCTATCCACCAGTTCAAAACTATTGTGCCTTCCTGCTCTATCCTGCCCGGATGTGAGCCATCGCCATGTGTCAATACTGTGTATAATGTCCATCTGCCTTGGTTAACATACAAATGTCACTGTATCATAGTGCTTATGTTCAAGTCTAATACTCTACTATTTGAGCCATGGATCTACTTCAGCTTTTTGGTGGTTAATTGAAGATAAGAATTTCATCAACTTTCCTGCCCAGGTTGGCTTCAAACTGTGATTGTCAGATCTCAGCTTTCTGAGTAGCTAGGATTCCAGGCATGGGCTTCTGGCTCAGTGACTTTTAAGTTTGATGCTGGAGTTCTGCGTGGTGTCCAATTTCCTTGGCTTTCCTGTCCTCTAATTAAGAGGTCTTGGACTTAGAGATCAGATTTCCTGCACTCCTCTGAACCTCCTGCTCATCTGCAGTGAATGATACAGTCAGTAGGACAGTCTTGAAGCCTAGGACCTTTACTCAAACCTCAGCCCATGAACTTTAGGCCAGCACAGGCTCTCAAAAGGATCTGTATTCCAAAATGAAATTTTATGCCCTATTAGAAATAATGACATTGCCCCATTCGTAAGGAAATGGAAGGACTTGGAAAAAATTACACTAAGTGAACTGAGCCAGACCCAAAGAAACATGGACTCTATGGTCTCCCTCATAGGGAATAATTAGCACAGGTTTAGGCTAGTCACACCAGAGGATCACAAGAGCCCAATAGCTACACCTTTATGAACACATAAGATGATGCTAAGTGAAATGAACTCCATGTTATGGAAATGACTGTTATATCACTGTTGTAATTACTTTCAACATGTGATGTGAAACCGTAGTTTCTATTATTGATGACCCTCTTGTATCCCCCTCCTGTGGTTGTACCTGCACTATCTCTGTATCTTATCTGAGTACATTGGAAACTGTGTATACTGGTATTAGAACTAGGAAACTGAAAGGGAATACCAAAATCGAGAGACATAGGGTAAAAAGACAAATGACTACAAAAGCAATACTTGAAAAACTGTTTGGTGTAAGCCAACTGAACAACTCATGGGGGGAAAAGGGGAGGAGGGAGAGGAAATGAGGGAGGAGGTAACAAACAGTACGAGAAATGCATCCAATGCCTAACGTATGAAACTGTAACCTCTCTGTACATAAGTTTAACAATAATTTTTTAAAAGGATCTATATTCTATGTGGTCCATTCAGTGATAATCCATTCAAGAGACTAATGAAAATCCCTTTTACATCAAGATAACCATTGCCAAAAAGTTGGGTTGAAAAGGGATCTAAGGACTCATCTATGTGTTCACTGCACAGGATATGATGGGAGGAAAAGTCCACCCTGCCCACCTCTACCTGCCCTCCTCCATTCTCACCTGCTTATCCAGAGATGGCTTCTGGGGTCATGAGGTTCACCTTTCAACAGAAAGGAAATCTGGTGATAGTTGGCCAACTGGCCAGATTTATGCCATTTCCTCTGACAGTCGCTAATTGTTCATCACTTACACTCCTCCAAAGCCTGTAAACTCACCTCCCTTTTGTGTCTTTAGGGCAGTAAATGGTGTTGTGTGAACCAGCTGGGCTTTTGTGGTCTCCAGCACACACTGCTTGTGCTCTTGTCCCCTTATGTGCCTTGGCTTGGATGAAATAGTGGGCTTTCACCATGCACGGCTCAGCAGTGGTCTGTGTTTTATTGGACAATAAATTAATGCAGAACATTGCCATGGAAGCAGATAAATGGATAGGTCAGCAAAACACATCTTTTAAAGCAGGAAAATGGCCTTTTTTTCTCAGTAGCACCATTTAAATGATTAGCTCAGATATCATGAAGGTTACTTGACTGTGGAGGGGAGAGGGACCCAGTTTAAACACATTTCAGGAAACAGCAGCTTCTTCTCCAGGGATTGAGATGGGGTGGGAGGTGGGAATTTGTTTAGCATCCTAAGTTGCGGTAGTTGATTGGGTTTGTCATATGAATCTTACCTGAGTTTTAGGCCTATATGTAATACTTGGTTCAAAGCTTGCCATACCTACAGACTATAATCAGAATAGTCACACTTGAAGGAATTAAGAGAAATGTTTTATGATTTGTAGTAGACATTACCTGCCTGCCCATGGTTTTAATAATGGCATGACGGAAGGGGACTCTGAGAGAATATTCCTCATTTCAACACAAGTCTCACAGCACCAGGAAAAAGTATAGTCATTATCACAAAGGAAACAGAAGAGAGAAGACGTGTTCCTCCCTTCAATCCTGGATGTGTGTGTGTGTGTGTGTGTGTGTGTGTGTGTGTGTGTGTGTGCAAACATCTGGTTTTGCATGGCTTTTTATTACTCAGTTCTACAGGGCCTTTTTCTACCGAAACAGCAGCTCTGTAGGATATTTGCGGTGCTTAGCATATAATAAAAGATCAATATATATGTATTGAAAAATACAATTATGAACAGGTCGTTTTCACTCTCCAGTTCCATCCAGTATTTCCTTATAGCTTAACCACACTTCCATCAGCTCCTTCCCCAGTCCTGAGTTATTGCTGTCTTTCCTGCTCACCTGAGTAACTCTTTTTTTTTTTTCTCATTGCAAATGACAGCCTTGCTCTGGACCATATTTTCTATTGTCTCAATTTGACATTAAAATATTCTCATATTGATCTTTTCCTTTTCTTTTTTTAAATATCTATTCCACAAACCTTTTCAAGTTGCTATAAATTTTTTATCTGTTTCCGTAGGGCTAACTGAATTGCACAAGAGTGAACTCAATTCATCTTGCAAGAATAATAGCTTATCATACATAATAGTCTCTTCATGTAATGAGAGAAGAGCTCCAGAAAGTAATTTAGTGTTTTCTGGATTTTTTTTCCCCACCTCACTTCAAATGATTGGTCTCTATGCTTAATCACTCAAAAATTTGGCTTTCTGATAGAAATTGAATTTCCATTTTCATGTGACCAACCTACTGGTTTTTATTTTAGAAAGAGGGTAACAGAATGAGAGAGAGGCAAGATGAGAGACAACCCCCCACCCCAAAGGGTATGTACTCCCATGTCCATAATTTCATTTGAGTAAGTTTTGAGGGCTTATTCACAACTATCTTAGTAAGGATATTTACAAGATATAAATGTTATAAGATGTGAAATCAGAGAAAAGGGAAGATAGTTAATGCTTTTTGGATTTAGGGAATTAGTCCTGCTATTTTTTTTTTGTATGCATGTGTGTTTGCTGTGTGTGTGTGTGTGTGTGTGTGTGTGTGTGTGTGTGTGTGCACGCTAGTAGTGGGCCTTGAACTCAGGGCCTGGGTACTGTCTCAGCTTTTTTTCTCAAAGCTAGCACTCTACCACTTGGGCCTCATCTTCATTTTGAGCTTCTTTGTAGTTGATTAGAGATAAGAGTCTAGTGCACTTTTCTGCTTGGACTGGCTTTCAACTGCTATCCTCAAATCTCAGCCTCCAAGTAGCTCGGGTAATAGGCAGGGGCCACCTGTGCCTGGTTTGAGTCTTGGTTACTTTTGATCAAGGGAACTTTCCAATATTTTGAATTTCTGTTGCTTAGCATATTTCTAAGTGTGTTTTTTTCCTTCATTGATGTGGGTGAGAAGAAATGGCAGGTCTTGTCAAGAGATTGCTTTATTGGGACAGCCATCTACAGTAGAAATGTGTTTAAAAAGATAAGCGCCATTTTGAACACAGTGTGCTGTGTCCTTGGCAAGGAATCTGAAAGATGACTCAAAAGCTTTCTTGAAACACTGCCATATAATTAAAGAAAACCAACTTAATGATCTAACATTTAGCATTATCCTTTATAGTTTTGCTGGTGGACTGGAAAGCAGCGGCAAAAATAGCTTCATTTAATTAGGATGAGAAACATAACAAACACATGTAGATGCATGGGTGTGTGTATTTACTTCATTTGAGAAATCATTATTTGTAGAAATAGTCCACTATGTATGAGCAAGAAAATTAATTAAAGGTCTGTGCATTGTCCTCCCCATTTATTCATCAACAAGCATTCGCTGAGGATGAGTCTTGTGCTGTGCATAAAGAGGATCACAGGAAGGCTGCTGCAATATCCAGGCCTAGCCTGCAGGGGCTTATGTCTCATTGGGAAAACAAGTCACACACAGAAAAAGCAATGTATACTCCAGGTAGCATGGAATTGAGTGCCCTGCGAAAGATGCAAAGGGATCTACTATAATGAGTAAGGGCAAACAGGAATCTTTAGGTAGAAATTTCCTTTCTCCTGCCCTTGTTTCTCCCTCTTTCCTCCTTCTCTCCCTTCCTTTTTCTTCCATCTCTCTCACTTTCCTTCCACCCTCCTCTCTCCTTCCCTCCTTCCTTCCCCCACTTTGTCCTCCCCCTTCTTCCCTTCCTTCCTTCCTTCCTTCCTTCCTTCCTTCCTTCTTTCTTTCCTTCCTCCTCCTTCCCTCCCTTCCTCTTTTGCTCCTCTCTCCCTCCCTCCTTTCTTTCTTCTTCTTCCTCCCCACTTCCTCCCTTCCTTCTTTATCACTTCCTTCCTATTTCCTCCCTTCCTGTTTCTCACTCTCCCTTTCTCTCTACTCCCCTTTTGTCCTTCCATCCTTCCCTCCCTCCCTCCTTTCCTCTCTCTCCCTTTCTTTGTTCCTGACTGGGATAATAGTTACAATGCAGATGGCATTTGTTACAGTGTAGTGGGATTCAGGTTGTCCACATGATTTTCACCATCCAATTATTAATCTTTAATATTAAGTACATGATTAAATAAAATATTGTGGGCACATTGATTTAAATATGTATTTTAAACATGAATATCATCTATCTTTTTATTGTGGCTGATTAGAATATTTTAAATGACAAATGTGACTTGAATTCTGTGCTGATTGGAGGGCTCTCTGCTCAAGGCACATGTGAACTTCTGGCCTGAAGTCCCCCACACCCCGTGTCTCAAGAAACAAGGGTTTGAGTGATGAGGGAATCCCCGCTGTGTACTGGGGACCCTGAGATAGTGTCCAGAGGACCAGTTCTCCATAGCCCCAAATTCCCCCCAGCACCCATTTGCTTATTCCAGTTCTCCTTACTGGGATCAGCAGGTGTGATTTTTTCCCCCCTTAGATTTCACAGCGGGAGTGGTACAAGAGAGCTTGGAACTCATCTTGCACATGACCTCCATTTTGCTCAGAAAGATGTGGGTTTGGCTAGAATTGGTTGGTCTTTTAGCCCTGTTCTACTCATATCTGCTTCCTCTTGACAGCCCCTTAATGATTGACACCTGCATTGATTGCCACTAGTGGGAAATGACAGGCAGCAGCTGTCCACCCATCCTGATGCTTCAGGGCCAAGCTCATAGGTGCCTCGGAGTGGGAGGTGACAGGACCTGTGCTTGCTTGCAGGATCCTGCAGAGCCAGGCAGCCCCTGAAGCAACTTAGGCTTCTGAAGTCCAGACAGCAGCTAATGGTTCACTCATTGATGTGTTCTGATTCAGTCCTGGCCATCACATTAGTCAGTCCTGCAGTGCCAAGGAAGAGTATGGGTGTGTTTAGAAGGAGGCATTGCTCCTCAGTGGCTGCCTTGACTAATGAGCACTCGATGCTGATGAGCGTTCAAGGTCAAGCAAGTGGAGACATTGGAGAGCAGGGGAGTGCCCTCTTTGCTCACACAGACCTGATTCTCTTGGGCATCTAGGCTCCTGACTTCTTTGTCCCTGCTGCTTAAATGTTGTCCACTTTCAAACACATGCTATCAGTGGTTCTCAGACTTATCCGTACATTGGAATTTCTGATACAACAGGAAAATATTAATAATGCCTATCCTGGTCCCAGAAGTCTTGTAGGTATAACCTAGCTTTTAAAGATTATTAAATCCTTCCCTGAGAGGATCTGATACATTAAAATACTTTTGTCAAAAGGGTATCAGAATTACAGGGGAACAGAGTATAAGGTACCTATGTTTATCAGGTCTTTGGAATCAGAACACTTGGAAATGCACTTTTAACCAACACCCTAAGTGAATATTCAGTGCATTATAAGTTCATCACGCTTCATATGATTTTCTTCATGATTCCTAATGCTTTTTAAGAAGGCCAAGAAAAACAATGACAATAAAACTGAAAGGAAGTCCTCTAATGGTAAAATGTCAAGATCTTAGATGGGAGATGTTTGGGAAACAGACGGTTCTTAAGAAATTCTAAACGTCTCTGAAATGAGAAGCTCTAAAATTCCCTGAAATGATGACATGGAGGTGAGCAGCCTTCCAGGCAGCTACTCAGTTCTGTGCACTGGAAGGATGGCTGATGTCTTCTTTGGGTCTTTCTCTTCCTCATGGCTATGGATGTCTGAGGGCAACATCCAGATAAATGGGTCATGAATTAAAAACATCATTAGTTCAAAATCCACTTAATTTATCCAGCCCACCAAACATCTTAGCCAGGGGTTAACTGTTTCCAGTCATAATCTCATGGCTCAAGGCCACTGCCCAGCATTGCAAGACATTGTTCTTCTCAGTAGCTCAGGGAAAGAGACAAACTCAAAATGCACATTTCTGCCTAATTCATTTTGCTTTCCCACCATCATCAAGTAATGAAATCCTAGGCTGAACTGTGTGTGTGTGTGTGTGTGTGTGTGTGTGTGTGTGTGTGTGTGTGTGTGTGTAGCATCCATATAGAACTCTCCAGCTTTCTGTGTTTGGTACTTTCTATTTTTGTTGGAATTCAGAGACTCCTCAGACACATTCTCACAAGTCTTGCTTGTAATGCTGAATGGAAGCATGTCTTCAAAAATCTAAACCTGTCAAATTCAAGTGAGGATTTTAATAGTTTTATTAGCACTGGTGACATTCTATTTAATCTCTGCAGTACCTTCCTAGGGAGAAGACATCAGCTTCAGTTAAAAACAAGAAGACCTTTCTGGCCTTATCAAATCCATCTACCTAGACTCTAAAAACGATTTCTGGCTAGTTCAGGATTTTTTAAGACTAGAGGTAATTTTCTATTTTTCTGCTTTTTTGTGAGTTGTTGAACTCAAGATCTCATGCTCCATAGGCAGGGTCTTCTGTCACTTGAATCCTCACCCTGTTTCTTTTTGCTTTTGCTATACTTTAGATAGAATCTTGTGCCTTTGTTCCAGCTGGCCTCATTCTGTGATCCTCCTATCTCTGCCTCCCAAGTAACTGAGATTACAGGCTTGAACACCATGCTAGCTTGAAATGTCTTTTAATAGACTTTCACTATGAGGCTGGGGCTTATCAGCAACCATCAGCTTATGGTAGTGCTGAAAGCTATAACATTTCCCCCAATGGAAATCCATCTTGTCATAGATACCTTATGGGGATTTCGTCCACATAGCACATATCAACAATGTATTTGTACACCCGTATTCAGTGACAACACAAACTATCTCAAAAGGATTCTTTTCTTTTAAATGATGGTGTTAGATAGCCATCTACCAAGATAGTTTGGTGGAAATGCAGATTCTTGCCCCTCCCCCATGCCCTGAGTCCAAGGCTATAGGACATCAAGTCTGTCTTCAAAGCACCCCTTTCAGATAACTCCAATGGAGACCTGTGGTAATTGCTATCTCCCCAGACATCCAAAGGAGCAGATGCTCAGCTATCCCCTAGGCCTCTGTCAACCTGTACATTGAGGACTGCGGGGGAGTTCAGTGTACACATGTGAAAAGGGAGTTTGTAGAGTTAAGAGAGCTGGGACAGAATGCTGGAAGGGATGGCAGTGTACTTATAAACTGAAAAGTTGAATTGTAAACCCTTGTACCACTATTAAAATATATACATATGAATGGAAAGTGGAGTTCAAGTTGCACAGTAGGGTACATCTGTCTTCTACTCTCTGTTCCCTGCTGACTCAGCCCTGGGCCTCTAGGAAACAGATACTAATGAGTGAAGCAAGCAGAACTGTACAACAGAGGGAAAGCTTACGGAAATGAATTCTTGTTCCTAGCAATCCCTTTTTTGTTATTGTTGTTAGTCATAAGGCTTGAACTCAGGGCTTTAATGCTGTCCCTGAGATTTTCTGCTCAAGGCTAACACTCTACCACTTTGAGCCATAGCATCACTTCTGGTTTTCTGGTGGTTAATTGGAGATAAGCGTCTCATGGACTTTCCTGCTTGGGCTGGCTTTGAATCGCAATCCTCAGATTTCAGCCTCCTGAGTAGCTAGGATTAGGGGCATGAGCCACCAGCACAGAGCTTGCTGGCAGTTTCTTAATGTAATACAATGAGGAGTGGTTATGGGTGATATCTTCAGCTGTCCTGAAATTCACAGCCCAAGCTCTGGTAAGGCCATACTTGGCTCCATATATACTTGGGAAACACAGAAAAACTGCAAGAAGCACCAGGAAGCCTCACAGTTTTGATCTCTCCCTGGAAAAACTGTTGAAGCTCTTAAAAATATGAAAGAGATGTTGGGCTCTGGTGGCTTCTGCCTGTAATCCTAGTTACTCAGGAGGCTGAGATCTGAGGATTGCAGTTGGAAGTAAGTGTGGACAGGAAAGTCTGTGAGACTCTTATCTGTATCCCCCCCCCCAAAAAAAAACAGAAGTAGAGATGTGGCTCAAATGGTTAAGTGCTAGCCTTAGCCTTGAGTATAAAAGCTCAGTGACAACATTCAGGCCATGAGTTCAAGCCTCAAGACTGGCACCAAATATCACACAGACACACATATGTATATATGTTCCTATGTGTATATATATATATATACATGTATATGTGTATATGAGAGATTTATATGTCTAATATATATCATATATTATATGTATATATACATATATATATGAGAGAGAAAGCTCTGTGTAGATTTTCTGTCCTTGCTGGTGGCATGGTAGAGAATCTTGCTGATGCCCTAACCATGCACCTGGTGTGCCTGTGGAAGATGCTGATGTATGAATCTCATACATATGCTCTTCCTCCCGGTACATATGCTCTTCTGACACTCAGTGACCTTGAAGAGACCATAAAGGACATTCCACTATGTCCTTTTCTTCTCTTTAGTTTGCACAAAACAGTGTGATGCTAAGAAAGACAAGAAAACTTTGCATCCTCTCACCCCCAAACAGAACAGCTCATATGTGTGAGAGGAGGATTAGGAGGCAGAACTCCAGCTCCCCAGATCCTATCCCTCTTTCCAACCCTTACTGGCTGACAGAGATCTGTGAGGTGGTTGCAGAATATGCAAAGACACCCAGGTGGGACAGCTCATCCTTTCTAAGTCAACAGCACTGCCATATTGGCTGGGGTATCTGCCCTCACTCAGAGCCATGTATTGCTGGCTCTGGCTCGTGAAAGGGTGTGACCAGGTCTTGACTGTCCACGCCTTTGAGGCTTTGACTGGAGAGGGGAATCTCAGCGTCCACACCAGGTCTCTGTGGCCTCACAACCCACCCAAAACAAACAAACACTAAAAGTGAAATACACCAGACACTAAAGTGATAAATGCTGTAAAATTTCATTCCCATGAGGTCAGTAAGATAGCTCAGTTCATACAAAGGGAAATTGGAATGATCATTCCCAGAGGTTGTGGGCAGCGGGGATGGAGACTTATAGAGTACAGAGGTTACGTTTTACATCATACGGAGTTCTGGGGAAGGAGGATGGAGATGGTTGTACAACTCTGAGTGTACTGATTTATGTACATGGCTGCTTACAAGTGGCTGAAATGGCAAATCATATGCATGGCATACAATATGTAACACATATGAACACATTACAATTGTGTTAAAGTAGACAGACAGACAGACAGACAGACAGACAGACAGACAGACAGATAGATAGATAGATAGATAGATAGATAGATAGATAGATAGATAGATAGATAGATAGACAGATAATTGAAGAACCTACAGGATTTGACAAGTTGGGCAAAGATGGCTATACATTGAATCCTTGATGACTGTGAGTAGTGATTGATGACCTATAGACAATTTCTCATCTTGCAAATCTAATTAAATTTCAAATCCAGTTGGCCAAACTAACATGCATATAAGCCAGATGATTGCTCACTATGCTCGTTAGCTGCAGACTTGGGAGTACCACCCACAGAAAGTGGTTTTCCTCCAGGTTTTCAATAATTAGACAAGAAAGTTCCTTCAGACCTTACCTGTAAAATGTAGATTTTTTTTTATTTTACCAATATACTGGTTTCAATGTTGGTAAAATTATACAACCCCTTCAGTTTTATGATGCAGTGATATAAGATTTCAGTGTCATTAATCTTGACTTTGGGAGAGACGTAGGTTTTAGGGGAATTGTCTGACTTTACTGTTATGATTGTTTTTCTTCATTTCACTTTCTGATTTCATTTATAAGTTAGGACCCCAGAGGAACAGCTTTGACTTTTCTGTATTTTTAATTTGGGCAAAAGGAAATAAGCATTGGCAAAATCCAGGAGGTACGAAGAGTCTTGAGACAACTGGGGACCACTAACCAGCAGAAAACCATGTTTGGCTCAAAAGCAAGGTCACCCCGGTTTCTTACAAGGAGAAACATAAGGCAACTAGGTTGTAATAATGTCCCAGAGTCGACTTTGGAGAACATTAAACATCAAGAAGAGCTAGGCACAGGTGACTCAATGCCTGTAATCCTATCTACTTAAACAGGCTGAGATCTAAGGATCACTGTTCAAAGCCAGCCCAGGCAGGAAAGTCTGTGGGAGTCTTATCTCCAATTACCTACCAAAAATAGGAAGAGGAGTTGTGACTCACTCAAGTGGTAGAAGGTTAGCCTTAAGCAAGAAAAGCTCAGGAATAGTGTGTAGTCCCTGAGTTCATGTTCTAGTACCAGCACAAAATACATTACAAAACAGAGGAGGGAGGGAGAGAAAAGGTGAGGGAGGAGGAGCTGGAGGAGGAAGAGAATTCAAGCCCTTCACCTCTATCTGTATTAGTCATATCTATCTCAGCCCTCTCCCCCAATCCATTATGGCACTTCACTTTGTATATATGCCAGCAGATATGTGATTTATAAGAAACTGGGTCTTTGTAGTTTACACTAAGAAGTTGTCTGATTATTTTCCAAGGCTACACTTTTTTTTCATTTCATTTTTCCTATCGACAGTAATTTTGAAATGAAATGATCTTGTTTTTTGTGGGGTTTTTTTCCAGTAGTAGGGCTTGAACTCTGGACCTGGGCACTATCGCTGAGATAAGAATCTCACAGACTTTCCTTCCCCAGGCTGGCTTTGAACCACAATCCTCAGATCTCAGCCTCCTGAGTAGCTGGGATTACAGGTGTGAGCCACTAACGCCCAGCGACCTTGTTTAAAACACAGGCAGAGAAGCATTGCTGAGCATGTAACTCGTTAATAAATATTGGTAGAGTTTAAGCATTTGTGATTAGCAGTCTATCAGTTTATCTCTGTGTTTCTTGTGGTGTGTACAAGTATATTGATATTTATATACAGGCGCTGTCCATGTTCATTTATGATGTGAATGCTGATTTTTCATCATTTCATATCTCTGTGCCCCCCCCCTTTACATCATATGCTTCACTTAGCCCTTTCAGATTCCTAGCCCTGATGTACATCTCACTACTCCATTTTTTCACTCCCCTACATCTTCTGCCATGGTCCGTGGTCCTCATGTCTCTCTGTAAGGCTGTTGATCTCTAGCATTTTGGCTTTCCATGGACCCCTATTCTTTTTGTGTATGTGTGCTAGTAGTGGGGGCTTGAACTCAGAGCCTTATGCTCTTGTTTGGCTTTTTCTGCTCAAGGTTGGCACTCCACCACTTCAGCTACACCTCCACTTCTGATTTCTTGCTGGTTAATTGGCAGTAGGGGCCTCTGGGATTTATCTGTCTGGGCTGATCTCAGCACCTGAGTAGCTAGGATTACAGACTTCCAATGGGGCCTCCACTCTTGTTCAAAACCTTTTCTCTCGTGACAATTGTCAATGTGATATGGCCACCTCCCTCTCTCCTTCCTACCCCTTCCATTCTACCCTCTCTCCTTCCTCCTTCCCATTCTCCATCCAGGGCTTACCCATTATTCCCTGATGACTTCCACTGTCCATTCTTTCTGATCCAGACTCCATATCTATGCACAAGAGTCTCCCATTAACCCTGTTTATGCACAGTGCACCCTCATTCTCCACTGTGATACTCTTCATCCCCACTCCAGTCTGGGTCCTGCTATCACCCAGAAATACATCCCTGTGCCTGTATCTTACTACTAAATCTACGTAGTAAGATGGTCCATGTCCTTCTATCCTTCTTTTGCTTACACTACATGAAATCTCCAAACTTACTGTCCGCACTGAAAGCATAGGTCCTGGCCATCCCAGAGGACCATGCGTAGATAACACAGGCAGGAGAAGAAAGTTCATAAGGAGGTTTATTAGTGGGGCCATAGTTCCCACGGGAGAGGGAGCTACCTGGCATCTGCACCTTATCCAGGTGGCAGCTTCTCTCTAGGGAGGTAAAGGGGAAGTAGTTAAGTAGTGAGTAGGAGTGGCTCATTAGATATGGGTGGATCTGGGGGCTAGTGGGAGGAGCTGAGGACCTGAGGCTAGGGAAATGCTAACATGCACTTTCCCCAGATATCTCTACTTAACAAATACTACTTCAACCTTGCAGTTTAGTGCTGACTGAAGATGAATGTGTAATCTACCTTCATAGAGCTTGCAGTCCTGCAGAGAAAGCAGATGATTGAGTGATAGTAAAGAGCAGTGTGAAACCGTGGATGTACTAACTGCTACAAAATCAGACTATGACTGGGCAGCAGTGGCTCAGGTCTCGTAATACAAGCTACTCAGGAGGCTGTGATCTGAGGGTGGCAGTTCAAAGCCTTTCTAGGCAGGAAAGTCCATGAGACTCTTATCTCCAATTATCTACCAAAGAAGCCAGAGTTGGTGGAACACTAACTTGGAACACAAAAGCTCATAGATAACACCCAGGCCCTGAGGTAAAATCCCAGTACTGGCGCGCGCACACACACACACACACACACACACACACACACACACACACACACACACACACACACATCAGCCCATGGTTATGGGTAACTTTTTACATTAGAGGGTCAAGAAATAGCAGTAGAGCTGATTTCTGGTGGATGGGTAGCCTGTGAGATGGAGCAAGGCTTCTAAGAGCGGGAAAATGCTGTGCCAAGGCCCTTTGGTGTAGGTAGGGATAGAGTATACCAGAGTGAAAGAGAACTGAATGTGCCATGTAATTGAAATCTGGACAAGGAAGAAGAATGTGCAAAGAGAAGAGGAAAAGATGACTCTTCAAGCTCTTCTCCCTATCAGAAGCTATGGAAGTCATTTGGAGCTATATAAGGAGGGATTTTTTAAATTTTGTGCATCTCCTGAAAAATCCTATCCAGGCTGGGAATATAGCCTAGTGGCAAGAGTGCTTGCATCATATACATGAAGCCCTGGGTTTGATTCCCCAGCACCACATATATAGAAAACGGCCAGAAGTGGCGCTGTGGCTCAAGTGGTAGAGTGCTAGCCTTGAGCAAAAAGAAGCCAGGGACAGTGCTCAGGCCCTGAGTCTAAGGCCCAGGACTGGCAAAAAAAAAAAAAAAAATTCTATCCAGTGTATACTGTACATAGCTTCAAAGTATTATAATTTTGAACTACCAGATCCAACTGCCTGTTAGACCATAGGTATTTTTCCTAGGCTTTCTTATATGTGAATGTGGGGTTGGGAAATTATGTGCTTAGCCTGTGCAAATGTGCAAAGCTCTGCACTGAACAACAGCAATAAGCCCCAGACTCGAAACCTCATATGTGGGTGCCCCACACTGGTCTCTTCTTGGAAACTCTGTGCATTGCATTTTAGTTCTGAGATTTCACACACCAACCGCTGAAAACAGCTCTTTATCCTTTCTTTCCTCTTGAACATGTTTCCCCCTAAAGCATCGTTTGGAGTGTTGGCTTACAGAGATCAAATCACAACATTTTGTTTTTTGCACTTCTGTAAGTCAAACGTTGTGTGCCAGGATGTCAGGCAAGGGCTTTGAAGCAACTTTGGATGTGTAACTAGTACCATCAAAATAATTTTCTTTTCTTCTTACTTTTTGTCTGTCATGGGGCTTGAACTCTGGGCCTGGGCATTGTCCCTGAGCTCTTCAGCTCAAAGGTAGTGCTCTATTACTTTGGGCCACAGTGCTGCTTCCAGTTTTCTGGTGGTTAATTGGAGATAAGAGTGTTATGGACTCTGCCCAGGCTGGCTTTGAAATGCAGTCCTCAGATCTCAGCCTCCTGAGTAGCTAAGATTGCAGGTGTGAGTTACTGGTGCCAAGCTCAAAATACTTTTCACACTTTCAAAATCTTGTTTTTTAAATATGATAGCAAAATTATCTTTGGTGGTAGCAATAGTCTATCTTCTTCTGTTGGGACCCATTAATGATTTAGGAACATGAGAACATACTGTAATATTTGCTTGACTATAAAAAGTGAATTCTTCCCTTTCTTCTTCAGTAAGAACATTAAGACTCAGAGCTGTAAAATCTGCAGAAGCACAAGCTTTCTACAGACTCCCAAAGGCAGGAGGGAAGGGACAGACCCTCACTCACATGCTTGTAGTGATGACAGAACTGAGCCCAAACTGGAGAGAGTGCAGGAATAGCCCTTCATTCGACTCTAGCATTAGTCCTGTGGGCCAACAACTGCATAATCAGGTGATTTAACCAGTCTCTAGTTTGTGCATGGAATTTTATGAAAGAGATTTCTACACAGATTTTGTACCAAGCATTATTATCATTTTCATCATATCACCATGCTGAATTATAATTACATACAAAAGACATATCAATGCTGCCTTCTCAAAGTTTTTAGGAATTCTGCCATTTGCATTATCTGCCAAGGTCCCTACCTACTTGTCCTCTGTTCCAACTCATCATTGCACAGATTGGCAGACACAGTCCCAGAGAGATTCAGTGACACATTGCAGATCATACCGCTTCACAGGGTCCTGTGTTCACCTCTGCACACATCCTTATTCTCTGTGCCTGGAGTCTCTTCTCCTGCCTAGCACAGCCTGGAGAGGATATAGGGTATCAGGAAATCTTTTCTTTTTCTGGATTTTTTCATCCTCCTCCATTCTTTCCTTTCCATACTGGGAGTTTGTAGTGACAAGGATGTCACGTCTATATCTGAGCCTTCCTTTGACATCCCGAAAGCATCTGTCTGTGTGTCACATTTCTTATATCTACAAGGGACTCCTGAGTGATTTCAACTTCTGCATTCTTTGCTGGCAGAAGGCAAAGGCCAGGCCTGATACTGCTATTTTAGCTTTTGTTATTTCCCTGTCTCTTGCTGTGGGCCTTGGACATTTCTGTTCAAATAAATGTTTGTTGGAGTTGTTAAATTCACTGGACCAAACATTATAATTTAGATGTTGGAATAATATTATCTCTCAGAAACAAAATGTTCCCAGATGGTTTTGCCTTGGGATTTATTCTGTCTGTTTTTTCTCTATGTATTGTCAATTTTATTGTATGTAAATCAAACAAAAAAATACCCTCATTGCAAAACTGTCTATTTTCCGAGAAAGGGCTCTGCTACCTATAGCTGAGGCTACATCAAACATGGGCACTCATTAATTAGGGTCATTTGTTCTGCTGTGAGCTAAGGAGAATGTGGAAGGCCTGCTCAAGAGAGAATTAATTCATCCTTCTCTCTGTGCTTTCTTGAGTACTCCTTGCAGATTCTCCAAGCCTGCAGGCCTCATACATATGTTTTAATGGGCTAATTGTTGAGGCGACATTTGTAAATTAATCTTTGACTTGAGCTAAGTGGTTTCCCCTAATGGTTTTAACTCAGCAACTCCCACACTTGGCAACAAGTCAGATCCCTGGGAGAATCTGTTAAAAACAGAGATGCCAGGCCCCATTCTACAAGGCTCTGGTACCAAGGTGGGACAAGGGAACTTCTGGATGTTATATTTTGTTTGGTACAGGTATTGGGGCTTGAACTAGGCACTATTCTCTTCCTTAGCTTTTTTTTTGCTCAAGGCTGGTGCTCTACCAATTGAACCACTTCAAGCTTTTTGCTTGTTAATCAGAGATAAGAGTTTCATGGACTTAATGCTCTAGTTGGCTTTGAACTGTGGTTCTCAGATCTCAGTTAGGATCCTTAGATCCTAGGATTATAGACATGAGCGACTGGCGCCCTGTTGGGACCTTTGCTTTTATAAAGTCCTCCTTCTAGCATAGCACTTTAGGCTTGTCACCTTTGGACCCTTAGCTATGACTCCATTTCTGAAGATGATGAAAAGCGTTTGGACCTCAGTTGGAGTCAAGGGTCTTGAAGAAGCTCTGAAGATGCTCCTTTCCAGAATTGGTCATCTCTGTGTACACATTGCTGAGTCTGTCTTTTTCTGTCAGCTCTGATCAGTTATATACTTGGCCGTACTGTTTTCTATCTTTGTGACTTTTCTCTGGCATTTCAAAAATCTGGCCTGTTGTGATTTCCACCTAGGAAAATAGTTGTAAACTGCTTTCCACTCTCCGCCTATCACCAGAACCCACTGGAAGAAGGAGGACAAACTTTTGTTTTGTTTTAACACACTGTGTACGTTCCTTGGCATTCTTCTGTGCAAACACTTGTCATGTGTCATCTTGAGTTATAAAAATAGGTGAGTCATGAGCACTATTGTTCCAATGACATTTATCAAATTGCTTTTGTTTTAAGATCCCTGGCACTCTGGAAATATCACTCAGTGTTCCAATATCACCACGCAGCGTATGGGTATTTTCAGTAAATCCCAGCGCATGCAGCAAGTACCATCCAAGATAACTGAGGTGACAGGGTGAGTCTGGTCTAGGAGAAGTCAGACAAGTTGGACAGATCCTGGTGAAAGCTGGCAGAAGCCTTGTCTTGAGTGGTGATAGGCAAATGACACCTTAGGTCTCCAGACTCTGGTGTGGGATGGGCTTGGTCAAGGACGTTGAGGGACAGGTATCAGGGATACAAAGCGGCTGAGACAAAGATCCACATGGCAGGAAAGTTGGTCACTGTAAGGGTCATTCTGTGACTGCCCCCCACCCCCAGAAGGGCAAGTGTGTTTTGCTATCTGGGGTATTATGCTTTTGCTTGACCTCATCTTACCATCTCCCTTGGGTTTTGGTCCTCTTTTTATCTCCGGGTTTATAGAGGCAGGCATATAGAAAGATCCACAGCAGCCCTACCCCTTCCTGGATACTTTGAGAATTAAGGGATTCCCTGGTTTCCACCCTCTACTTACTCAGAACCCACTTGTTCAAAAGCTTGTTATGCATTTGCTATACTTACACAGTATAATTTGGTCACAAATTGCACAACAACATAGGATTAGTCTATGCAAATTTTCCTTCTGCTCTTAGCCTATCTGAGAGATGCTGATATTTGAGTTTGCATCTGAAGAGGCTAGCAGGGTCTCCTTTCACTTTGTCACTGGCTGATTTGCTTAAATAGATTAAATCTATGTACATATACTCAAAGCATATGGAATCTCTCAATTGATAAAGTGTATTTTAATAGTCCAAAGGGAACGTCAGTCTTATTTCTCTTAGGCCTTATGCACTGTATGTTACATGAATACTTAGATGAAGTATATTACTGTATAGTAATACTGCAACATAACT
The DNA here is from genome assembly GCF_023159225.1 of Perognathus longimembris pacificus. NCBI lineage: Eukaryota > Metazoa > Chordata > Mammalia > Rodentia > Heteromyidae > Perognathus > Perognathus longimembris. The sequence continues at coordinate 51,472,291 of NC_063162.1, read as the reverse complement.
GTTATCACTTAAACTAAAATCTAGTCATTTTGTATCCTTAAGATTCACATATGGTGGGTATTTGTTAGAGTTAGAGAAAGAGTGAGAGTAGACTCTTTCTTCTGGTGGCTTTACTGGGGCCACATGGAAGGAATCTCTGCTGGATTGACATTTCCAGGGCTAAGTTGTTGTGTTTCTGTAGCACTTGGATCCAGGTTAACAGTGTAATCAAGACCAACATGATAAGAAGCAATCTAGCAAGTAAAGGTTACATCCATCCCCCTCCATACTGGGAAACCCTTGTTCCCTATCAGCTGGTGGTGGTGAGAGGTAAGAAGGACAGTCTGGAGTCCCCTTAGCTCTCAGGAAAGAAAAAGCCTTGCAGAAGGATGTTGTGGACCCAGGCATAAGACCACTAGACAGAGCAGCAGCCAGGGCCAGTTCCTGGCTCTCTCAGCCTACCTGGGAGACTCTGGTATTTGAGTTTGCATCTTAAGAGGCTAGAAGGATTGCTTCCCTCCTCTAGTCACTGGCTGATTTGCTTAAATAAGTGACACATTATCCCCCATCACACATGCCAAGAGGGAGGCAGCTGGGACAAATTAGTGACAGTTACTCAGGACAGCCTGATGTTGGGAAACCTTTGCCTTTGCAGAAGTGCCAAGATTTTAATTCTTCGTGAATGGCACAGATGCTACCTGCAAGGAATTCAATTTTCCTTTCCTGCCACGGCGGCTTTTAGTGACTTAGGGCTCGATAGCGAGCTGATAGAGGCTCAGCATTCACAGATACACAGAGCCAAATTGACAGGGATTAATCCTGGATCTGCTGTTTATGAATGAAGAGATCCCTCCCTTCTTTTCTGGCCACACCCTTTTCCCTTTGCAGCTTTTTGAGAATGAGGTCAGGCCCAGGATCTAACTGCTTATGTCTCAAAAATAGCAGCACAGTTCCAAATTAATCTCAAGCGATTTGTTTTGCTGTCTTCTTCAGTTAATAGAGGAAAAAAGCAAATACTCCCACCCCCTCTCTTTCTGTACCTTTGCAAGAAATACAGGAATGAATATGGGTGCGGAGAGAAATGGAGAATGATCCAGTCAAGAGGGATTCTAATGGGTAGCTAGCTGGTAATGACTGACAGAATGCATGAGTGGCCTTGGATTCAATTGGATCATGTTTTGGATTTTAATCCAAAACGGAAGGATAAAAGGAACCCCCAGTAGTGCATTGCTATAATACTTTTTTTTTTTTCCAAAATGAGATTTTAGCAGTTGCTGTGTAAGCTGCACATTTCTTACACCATGCCGTGGTTGGACCGTGGTTGTCTGTACTGTGTGACTTACTTTCCCTGTCTAGTAGACCTGCCATGAGTGAAATGAGTATTTCAAGCTGACTTGATTTCATTGTCCATCCTGTGAAATAGAAAGATGTGCAACTTCTCTCTCTGTTGCACACATATTCTGACACATAGAAAGAGAAGGAAAGGAGAGAGTGTGAGAGTGAGAGAACGAAAGAGAGGGAAGAAGAGGGGGAAAAGAGAGGTAGAGAGAGGAGAGACTTAAGAGGCATGCACAGATTGACTTTACTTAAATTGAGCTTCACCTCTAACCATTATCCAATGTCAGTGGGATGTCAGTACATGGATATCCCAGAGACTGAAGCTCCTCAGGCTTTCCCCTCAGCAGCTTCTCTAGGATATTAACATATCTAAAGGGTATTTGTTGACTGGCAGGTGGGCATTGTGAGCCCTGGTGCTGTTTACTTTCTGTTTCCAACTTCCATTATTGTCTGGAAGCTTCTTTTTATGCTGGACTATCCTTTATTTGCATTCATAGTCTCCTTTGTGAAAGCATTAAATAAAGACATTAGAACCTTGAGTGTGGAGAGAAGTGTCAGTTATCAGGCTAATCTGCTACATATTCATTAGATGGACTTCGGAGTGACAGAATCCATCGAAGGTGGTGCTCAAACTGTCATTTGTGTCAAAGGTGATTCATTTTGAATGGAGAGTGTAAAGTAGTAGATGAATTGCCATATAACTGGCTGAATGTATTGTCTAATGTGGCACCTAAGTTGTTTTCACTAAACAAGTAAGAAGTATTATAACAGAAGATATGATTTTAAATATGTGGTATATATGCAATGAAGGTATCTGTATCTTGCATATCTATCTAAATCTATCATTTGTCATGTATAATTATCTATGTATCGGACATTTATACAAACAAATATGTAATTTTCAACTGGATATCTCTTGTATTGAGACAGAAAGTAGATTAGTGATGCTTGGGAGATGGACAGGACTAACTTAACAGACATGAGGGCCCAATGAGATCCCAAGAAGGGATTAAAAAAAGTGATCTGAAATGATCATGATGATCACACAATTTGGTAAATTTACTAAGTCATTGAAGAAGTATATGCTTAAAATATAGTATAGCAATTATCATGCAGGAAAGCTATTAACAATTAGTATTCCGGAACTTGAGTCCCTTTAGGTGCTAGGTTATGTATAATATGAGGATAATATCACCTTGAATTTTACCTGGTCTCTCTCCTCCTGAGGTTTCATGACTTCAGCTGCAAAGACTTTGGGCCTTGATAAGACAGGGTCAGATAAAAACCCAGTGCTGGGCTGGGAATATGGCCTAGTTGGCAAGAGTGCTTGCCTCATATACATGAAGCCCTGGCACCACATATATAGAAAAAGCCAGAGTGGCGATGTGGCTTGAATGCTAGCCTTGAGCAAAAAGAAGCCAGGGACAGTGCTCAGGCCCTGAGTCCAAGCCCCATGACTGGCAAAAAACAAAAACAAAACAAAACAAACAAACAAAAAACAGTCCCTAAGTTGTAAAAGTCTTCCCTGACCCCTGTTGGCCAGGAGTGAGGTTGCTGTCCACTACCAGGTAGAGTCAGCTTCAAGGTTTTCTGTGAGGCAGAAATGGCACAAAATTTCAAGCAGGGCCTGCCCTTCACAACTGCTGATGTATATCGAAAACACAAACATCTGCTGCTCGCCTCTTAAGTGATGGCATTCTCTCTTCTTTTGCAGGTTGTCTTAGTCTTTGCTCTCAGCATTGGTGCACTTGTAATATACTTCATAGATTCATCAAAGTAAGTATTCAAATGGGTTGTCCTGCTCTTTTTCCCCCTGAAACAATCATGACCCTTTACACTGGTGAATTTACTTACCTGAATACCAACCTTTGAGGGAACCTCCTGAGGGCCAAAGGCATTGCAAGGAAGGCAGTCTGATCTGTGCCCATTTTCAGAGCGGGAAAGAAAGGAAATCTTCAGAGGGAAGGTGACTGCTGGGTATTATTTATTTTTAAATAGCTTTTTCCATATGAGGCATTTGTGCTGAAGATGTCATGAAGCTAAGAGGGCTTTGGTGAAAATTTAAGCCTCTGGGAGGGCAACAGATGAGAGTTTGAGCTAGTCTGGTTGTATTGTAGGATCCCTGTCTCTTTGGGGTTTCCTGTGTTTTGATCTTATTGGAGGCTAATTTAGAAAACATGGTGCTCATATTTCACCTGCCACCTGAACATTCAGCCAAAACACCATTCACTGATGCTTCTTAGTTCATGAGGACTTCAGCGGTGGGGTGAGTTTTCCCATGGGCTCTCAGCGTGGACACTAGAGCAAACCCCTGGGTGTAGTTGAGAGCCTGGGCCACAGAGGGGGGAGACCTAGAGCTGAAGAGAGTACCCACTAGGGCTGCTAAGTGGTGCTGTCTGCCTTGGCTCCTGCAAGGGCTCCCCTGGGTGCCTCATGAGCTTCAACTCTCCTGGGAAATGAACAGTGCTGGAATTTGACTTGATTTTCTGTTCTGACGTAAACATGACAACTCAGGCCACGGACAGTGGCTTTGAACTTGCTGCCTTCTCATTCTGTGAGTTTTGTTTTTTTTAAACTCCATTAACTCTATCCCTGGTAGACACTACTAGATCTTTGATCCTAAGAAACCAGCCTGGTGTCCCTGTTGGCTTGGGACTGTGGGGGTGCCCAAGTGTTGGATTTAGTGTTCTTTTCCCGTGGCTCAGAGTGGTGGTCATTTTGCGCATACCTAAACACTGAGTTTCTCAGAGTCCTCTGAGACTTGTGTTCAGTTGAGAGCAGAGGGAAAGTGTCACGTCAGGGAAATAAAGAAGCAACATTACCAACTCTACTCACCTGTCTCTGAGAGTCATCTAAAACTGAGGCTGTCAGAATTCCCAGAGTCCACTCCATGCCCAAGACTTTCACCCAGCTCAGATGGAGAGTGCTTTAAACACTCCATGGCATGAGATTTCACAGGCTTCCTCCATCAGAAATTCTTAACCAAGAAGAAGAGTGCTCCTAAGTTCGGGAGATCTCAATTGATGGACCACTGAAGGTAAGTTCCATTTTTGACCTTTTTCTGGACTATATTAGAATTGAACTAAAGATTTCTCAAGACCTGGCCTCATGTCTTTACTCTCTCTCTCTAGAGATTTTCTCAACATGTGGCAGATTGCATACCCTGTTGATGCTCATGCCGAGGGCTCAGGAAAGAGGTTTGGACATAAACTCTGTCTCCCATGTGGAGGTGAGCATGCTGGGCCATTGAAAGGACAGATTCCCGGCCTCACCTTCATTCCCTTCACCTCCCTTTTCAACTATTTGTATTATTTTTTTTTGAAATAAAGTTCTATGAGATGGGTTGAGATGGTGTCCTTTTTTTAAAAGAAAGAAAGAAAGTTTTGCCTGGTGTCAGGTGTTCTTTGGCTGTGCGGATTCTTATGTCCTTGTCTCTAGGGAAGAGGTTGGGAAAGTATGAAGCCCCCATTGTAGACACACTGCCCCCATACCTTGCTTACTCCCATGTCCTGTGGATTTAATTCTGATGCAGAGAATCCTAGAGAAGCTGGCATTTGCTTTCCAATTATGATTTTAAAAAATTAAGTCTGTTCTCAGCTCTCTTTTACTATGCCAGAAAAAGAAATAATAAAACGGAGACCATCCTCATCCTCCCTAGTGACTACAGAGCCTTATCTTAACTTCAGTCTTTCTTCTGTGACACAGAACTCTGTGGTTTACTGTAGCAAGACTGTGGCTATAAGATGACATGGTATTTACAAGCTCCTGTCTGCTCGTCATGTGCACTACTTCATTTGGTCCTCAGATTGTCTCTCAAGGCTCTCAACCCCAGGAGCTCAGTCAACAGTCAGAGCAAAGATGCCTTCTGTCTTCCTGAAGAAGGCCAGCAATCACACTCTGTTTAAGTGGAAGAATTAAGGTGGTGTCTGTAAAGCCACCATTATTGGTAGCCCACAGGTTTCCATATTTAAAACCAAATGAAGCCTGTTGGATAGATCATAATCAATCTTAGTGAGCAAGATAAAATGAAATTTTATCCACATGACAATGCAGATAGAAAGAAGATAAGAAAATAGAATGAAAATTCTTAAAATTCATTTTTTTAAAAGATTTACAACGATTACCAGTTTAACAGATGATTTGGCTGGCCGTTTGGGCACCTTGGAGAGCAGTTCTAACTTCTCTTGGGAGCTCTACCAAGTCATCAATCTGGTATTCTTGAGATGAATTTCAGTTACTATTTCCTCCATCCAAATAGATAAACCAGAAATGAACCTGATTAGCCTGATGTTATCCATGAAAGGGCTTGTCTCTGCAATTAAACAGAGCTGGCCTCACTAAAATGTTAGGCATTTTCTAGTTGTATATGCAAGCTCAAGATGTGAGGCATTCTGCACTCTGCCCATCGGAAAGTGTGTAAAGCAGGCTACAGTGGCCAGCCCCTCTGAGCTCAGGGAAGCCCCTATAGTATGCACACATAGTCAAAAGACTCAGATCCCACCTCTGTGTGTCAGGTGAAGGATGTTTAGATACATGGCAGATAAATAATTAGATAAAAAAACTGATGCTTGATGATCTTTTTACCTTTGGAAGTTCAGTTCACTCTCAAGAGATGGAGGATAAGTCACTTCCAAAGGCATCTTCGTTTGTGTGTCTTTTGTGTTGAGCTCTTAGGTAGAGACAGATAGAACCCTGAGTGGGTCTTCCTCACTTAAGGATCTGGGAAGTCCTCCTTTGAGTCTTAATTTTCCTCTAGAGATCACTACAGAAGAACCATTTGTGTATCCTCAAGTGATTACTGTATAAGGCAGATGGTCCGCAGAGTTCCTGGAGTTGAGAGACAAAGAGAATTACAGTCAAGTGTGCCGAAACGATGCTTCATCGCCCCAGTGGATGATGTCTGCAAAGACCTAGACGAGGAGAGATATTCCACAAGGGCTTTGGGCAGACATAAATATCTGTGCTTTCACCAACACTGAGACACTTGACCCACTTGCCCTCACAGGGAGCCTATCCGGCATGTCCCCCTTAGCCACTCGATGCACATATTGTCCAAAGGAATTTTCTTTTCCATTCTTTTCAAAAGGCCCTCCTACCCAATCCCTGTCACACGTCACTGCAGCTTCTAATTCTGTCATTTTTCTAGTGCCTCCACAGGTACCTTTTCTCCCATGCATTCTGTCTGGTGCCTGTGAAGCAAAGATTTAAAATAAAACAACAACAAAAATAAATTTGTATGACCACGTCAAAAGTGCCTTGCAGTACAAGTGAGGGCCAGCGTCACTGATGCCAGTTCCCCAGGACACAGGAACAGTAATTCTTACCTAATAGCTATGGGAGGAAAAAGGAAAAGAAAGGATGGGGATGTCAGGGTGAGGGCAGGATTTATGGGTTGCATAATGCAGCAGTCCCATTGTTTTCTTTTTTCCAGAATTTCAGGTGCAAGCTGGAACAGACAGCGGCTGGAGCTCTGCATATTTGCATTTTTGTTCCAGGGGCATTCTGGGAAAGGATGACTCATATATGTGAAGATATTTATTCATTTTGATTCATGTTTAAATGCTGCTATTCCTTATGCTGCCCTTACGTGGGTTATGAATATTTAATGCTGCATATACAGCAAACGAAGGTCAAGTTCTGATCATTGGTGACTTCAAGGCAGGCTCTTGTCTCTAAGAGGCATGCTACCTGCTGTTAGCAGAGTAAAACTGAAAGGTTATGCATTGTTAAATTTTTCCTTAATGACTTTATCTGCTCCAAAATGGTTGGTACACAGTAAGGGCGCCTGCTGGTTTTGCCAGCCTCTGCTCTTGGCTTCTGGTTTCTGCACTGCTGGTTGGAGAATACGGACATTAGAAAGGAGGAGGGAATCACAGCACAAATTTTGTAGAGCTTTGAACCCAAGTGCTCCATAGCCTGGGAAACAGTGATATTGTGAATGGAAAATTTCTCTCCTCGGTCTTTAAAGTTTTGCCTTTTGTATTCACTCATTCATTCATTCACTCATTCATTCCTACAAATTCACTTATTTGTTCATGCAAGACATCTTGAGTGTGATGATGTTGAATACTTGCTAATAACTGAAATTTCTTATGGCTGAGCAAGGTTAAGGAAAACTCTAAGGTTGCAATCGGAATTGTCCAGACTGATTTTAGTTTCTAAAATAACACTGACACTGTTGTTGTAATGAGAATGCTTAGAACTTTAATAGGACCAGGTAGTCATGTCACAGTTTTATCTGTCTGTATCTATCTCACGTAACCTTTCATGCCACTGCTGAAAAATTTTTACCTTGCAAAAAAGGAAAAGAGGATAGATGGTTGAAGCAACTAGCAGTTGCTACCGATGTGCAGTGTGTGAGCTACAGTACTAGGCATTTTAAAATAAAAGACATGTGCAGCTCCAATGGATTCTCTTGACCACTTCCTTGGATCAATAGTACCATCTCAACTTTATAGATGAGGAGTCTGAAGCCGCAAATGTTGCTCCAAACCACATTGTTAATAAATGGAAGAAACAGGGTCTGAGTCAGCCTCACTCATTCGAAAACCATATTTCTCCCAAGGCCAAGAAGTATAATTCCAGATTGGGGCAGTAACTAAAGCCCTTTTGAGGGCTTTAGTGCGATGTTGCAAGAAGTGTAAGTGGCATTTCCTTAGCCCGCCAAGTCTTCTCTTTTCTGTTTTCTTTTGTTCTCCACGTCCTCATTCTTGCCCTTGATCAGAGTCTACAGTGGACAGTGTTTAGGAAGGTCCCAACATATGTTTCCCCATAAGATTCTTCCATTGGTCATGGACTGTCAGATTTCTCTTTGGGATTTGATTCCTTCCCACTAATGGCTTAATAAGACCCTCTTCTTCTTTTGCTTTTTATCTTAGAAACACGTTGTGATGAAACAGTGGCATAAGGTCAAGGACATTAGTGGTGCAGGCCTCCTAATCTTGCCACTCATGAGGTTGAGATCTGAGGATCATGGTTTGAAGCTAGTCCATGTAGTAAACTCCATGAGAGTCTTTGTTTCCAATTAAGATAGCAAAAAGCTGGAAGTAAAGCTATGGCTCAAATGGTAGAACACCAGCCATGAATGAAAAAGCTAAGGGACAGCACCCAGACCCTGAGTTTAAGTATCACTGTTGGTATGTGAGCACACACACACACACACACACACATACACACACACACACACACACACACACACACACACACACGATCAAGTTAGCCAAAAATGGGAGAGTTCACTATTCATTCTAAGTAGAAAGATCCTAAGTTTCCCCATTTTGACCTTGTTCTTGGTTCCCGTTATTTCACACACTGGACTAGATTATGAGATATTTCTTCTTTCTTGTTCAATAAATTCGTCTCTCCCTTTAGAGTTGGCAAGATTTAGCTATTGTGATTTTGTACTAGGTAGCAGCCAAGCATAGGGAAGGAAGCATTTCAGCTTGTCTTCGTTCCTGGCTCTCTCAATGGATCAGGGCCTTTCTAGGTGTTGTTCTAAATAATTAGTTGTAGCATTCTGCTTTTGTGTCTTGTTTAAGAAGCCATGGCAGACATTTAACCTTTGTTGAAGAAGTCAACACAAACCACTGTGCCTGCAAAGCATCTCTCTACTCTTTTTCTTCTTTTCCTTTGTAAAATACTCTCCCCTCAATTTTCTCCATCCCTCCCTGACATTTTTATTGCTAGGCTTAGGTTTGGAAAATTATGGGTAAGGAAAGTTCAAGGGCAGGATGTTCAGAACAGCCCTGCACATCTGTGAAGGGAACACAACAGGAGAGCCAGCAGCTGTTGAAAGAATAGAATGTCAGATGGTAGAGGAGCCTAGCCCCTGGGGGAAGGGGAAGAGGAGACTCCTTCCGGGCAGAGATGCTCTAAATAACTCCCAATCGGAAGTCCTTGTCTGCTCTCAGAATTTAACCTTCGATGGCACCACTCAATCCTCTGATATGGGAGGAATCCTAACTCAACCTTTCTAACTCAACAGGTCTTTCCAGAAACCATTCTTCCACTAATTAAGAATAAATCTAAATGAGAAGATGGGTAGAGAGTACATCTAGTAAGAGAGCCAATTTCTCTGTGTGTGTTTTTGTCTCCATGTGGGTAGATCTGGGGATAAGCGTTCTTTCATGGTATAGCAGATTGGCTCTATTTGTCTCAGAGTTCCAACCTTTCAAGGTTGTGAGGCAGTCTCTGACACCTTAGTAATTTCTCACTGCATGTGTTTATTTATTTCTCATCCCTAAGCACTGCAATACAACAACTGCTTACATGGCATTTATTTTCTTTTCAGTATTATTTGTAACCTAGAGAGGATACAACGTATCTGGGGAAAGGTATATACATTATATATACAAGTACTACACCATTTGAATATTTTTATTTTATTTTCTCTTTCAATTCAGTGTGTTAGTTTGTGGGTATCGTGCATCCTGATCAATGTCGCCCCTGCCATCATTCTTCCCTTACTATAACATTTTAAATAAGGAGCATGGGCATCCCTGGTTTTTGGCATCTGTGGGGAATCCTGTAACAAGGTAAAATATCAGAGCATGAAGACATCAGAGGCCTTTCCGTGCCACTTTCCCTGTACCTCAGTATCTTTTTTGGTGAACAAAGGCTAGGTAAGAAGTTCAAGGACACCTAAGTATCCAGGAGCAGAGATACATCCAGAAGCCAGAGCTCTTCCCTTCAAGCCCAGCCCCTTTTCTACATGAACTCTTGGGTCCTTTGTTCAAAATTTAAATGGCAAAGACAATAGCCTACCCTCTGAATACAAAGCATACGTTGGCTTTTTATGCCAATTCTGGATTCTCAGGCCTTCACCATGAGGCAAAGTTTAGAGCCAAAGGCTAGCACAAAAATCTTCGCAGGTGAAACCAAGGCCAGTGGCTTTTGGGATTAGTTTATTTCATCTCCATTGGTAGGGGGCCTTGAATTCCTTGGTGTGCATGGCCCTATGCTGTTTCCCTCTGTCTCTCTGTCTCTCTGTGTACTGTTTTAGGGTGAGTGATGAGTTCAGCTTTGTCACAGAAGGCTAACAAGACTGAATACTGTGGCGTGGTGGGTTTGGAATTTGATGTTCATTGATTTTTGAGGATATTTTGCCCACTGATCATTTTTAGTCTGATGGCTGTGTCTATAAACCCATATTTACTCTACATTCAAGGTGAGATTGGGTTATTTCTATCTTGACCACTGCTCCCCACAACTTAAAACAAATATCTTAGATGACCTGATGCTCTCTGTGCCTTCTTTGAAAATAATGGTTATTTCAGGGAAAACAAGGGAGATGCACCCCTCCTTTCAGACCCTGTAGTTCTTCTTGTCCTCTGCAATTAGCAAGAGCTTATGCCACAAGAGGGTTGAATCTTCCTCCTGGCATCAGAGGAGGCTCTCCCTAATGTCACAGACTGGACTGAGAGTCAGAGGATCCCAAAGGTCAGAGTAGGAGCCAGCTGGAGTAAAATGCTGTGGTGTGAAATTCAAACCAGGGCAGAGTTTGTGCCTAACATGGCCATCCATGGTGGCACTAGGTAGTGGCCACTGGTACAGCTTCATTATGGGGCTAAGGGGCTGGAGGAGATGTGACCTTTTGCTTGCCTTTTATCCCTTGTCCTTTGTCCTGACAGCTTGACAAATGGTAGCTAGCCAGTGATGAGTTATTTGTGCATTAAAATTAGAATACTTTGCAGCAAGTATGCTTTTGGGACTTTTTAATGCATATGTCATTGTTTGCAGAATTTGCCTGCCTACATGTGTACATGTGTATGAAGAGAAATCATGTTTCCCCCTGTAAGTGAAGTTGGAAGGCAGAACATGGGGGTTACTGACACCAGACTCATGACAATAGTAGACAAGCTGGGATCGTGTGTGATCAGAGGCCTCAAAGGTGTCAGTCAGATCTGTCAATTAGATCTCTATTGACTATACAGGACATTTTGTTTGTTCTTGGGCATATTGATTGCTACAAGTAAGGCTGAATTTTTTCAATTGAGATATTTTAATTTATGTTTTTAGGAAGGTCAGTAAGACCAAGTGAAATAACAAAATAAATGTACGAGAATCAGTAGGCAGTGTATTATATAATCTATAGTATATCAGCTATTATATATGTGCTCTTGGTGCTGAGCACAGAAGGAGATGAGACATGGCTGGATTTGGACACTCTGGAAAACTGAGATGAGACAGAAGACTCAATCTCTTGACCCCCATGAAACCATAATGAGAGTGACATTCATTATAGTCTTCACCCTAAAATTTTCACTTTTATAAGTAAGCCAAGTCAAACCCTATCTTGAAGTTGGCACAGAGAACAGGAAATCAGGAAGTTGTGTATCAGGAAGGTTTACTGTCTTCAGTGATCCCAGTTTGCAAGAGCATACAACTGAAACTGTTGGGAAGTTTTGCAAGTGGCTGGAAGATGCCCACTCTATCTTCTAAAACTGAGTTCAGCCAGCTTTACAGGCATCTTACTTATGGGCTTGCCACATGCAGAGCATGGCAGAGATGACATAGGGAGGAAGGTAGGCCACAAAATGAGGCCACACAAGTGGCCTCCAGGCCATTCCTGGGCCCAGGATGCTAGGAAGAGACCAGCATCTGCCCCAGGGTTCCACTGCAATTTTCCTGACTTCTCACTTCTGTCTCTTTGGGTCCTTTCCTCATCTAGAATACTAAAAGATATATCTTGTAGTTACTTTCATATAAAAACAAACAGAGGAATATGGTCTAGTGGTAGAGTGCTTGCCTAGCATGTATGAAGCCCTGGGTTCGATTCCTCAGCACCACCTATATAGAAGAAGCTGGAAGTGGCGCTGTGGCTCAACTGGTAGAGAGCTAGCCTTGAGCAAAAAGAAGCCAGGGACAGTGCTTGGGCCCTGCGTTCAAGCCTCAGTTCTGGCAAAACAAACAAACAGAATCCATGCTGGATTCATTAATAACATTTTACTCACTTATTGGTTGCTATTGGTTATGTTTTTGGTTTCTAAGGAAGTTAACATTAAGGCATTCTTATGGATCTCTAGAAGCATGTTCCTAACCTCTACACCTATTCTACCTCATGGAGAAGTTGACTCTATTTCTTTCTCTTTGTCCCAACCTTCCCTCTAGAAGTTTCCAGATAAGAGAACACATTCGGAGATAGATGCCTTTGACCACAGTTATCTGGATGCCATCAAAGTGTTGCAGAGGAGAAAATAAATATTCTATCTAGGCACCGGTGGCTCACGCATTTAATCCTAGCTACTCCTGAGACTAAGGTCTAAGGATCGTGGTTCAAATCCAGCCCAGGCAAAAATGTCTGTGAGACTCTTACCTCCAATACACTACTCAGAAAAAATTGGAAGTAGTGCTATGGCTCAAGTGGTACAGTGCTAGCCTTGAACAAAAGAAACTCAGGAATGGTACTCAGGAACTCAGGCCCTGAGTTCAAGCCCCAGGATGGGCACAAAAAAATCCACTTATTATATAAGCCTTCTCTTACAACCTAATTTTGGTAAGTACTCACCTCAGCCATCCAGTATTGTAACAAGTGGCACCTGTGGCCCAATCTACCAAAAAACTTAAGAAAACCTAATATTGTTGCTGTTCTCCATTTTGGGAAAACATGCTTTTCCTATTCTTATATCTCAAAACTGTCTTTACTGGTTTAAGAGATCTGTTTCACTGTGAGAGGCAATATTTTGTCCATCAGAGGGCTGTAAGCCTACCTAGACAGGCAGGGCAGATGTTAAAATGGAAGGAGGCAAATGTGATAAGGACCAGGACAATCTGAGAGTGTGGGTCTGTCCTATATGGGCACAGTCCTTGCCAATCACTTCCAAGCAGAAATGTAGACTCCAGCAGCCAAGCCTGTTTCTGAGAAAAGCAAGCCTGTATATTTCATCTCCAGTTAAAAAATATTGGACATTAATTCAAAACATTTAAAGGCCTCTCCAGGCCAAGCAAAACACCTCTGGCAGGCCAGATTTGGCCCTCCTATTTTCAACTTTTGTTCTAAACTTTCAAAATCTCTCTCTCTTTCTGTCTCTCTCTGTCTCTCTCTCTCTCACTCTGTCTCTCTCTCCCTCACCCCCCCCCCCCCTGCTTGAATTAGCTCTGCTTCCTGCTTGCCAGAAAATATTCTTAACTCTTGCTTCTCTCTCTCCCCAAACAGGTCCCCTTTTCCCTCCAAGGCGGGGAATTCTTAGTCTCTGGATGCTTAGAATCATTTCCTGTCTATCACCTTTTCAAACACTGCTTAGTGAACTGTCCACTTTTTCTCTAGGAAAATACTATATTCCACCACCATAAATCAACTACAACTTACTATAAAGCCCTAGCGTGACATATCACTAGATCTACGTCATCTCTGAAAATAACGTCGTTAGAACCTCATAAACATACACTGTTTGTTTAAGAACTACAAGAGCTTTTTAAACATGGTTGCTAAGTCACAGGGCATATTTTCCAGGGCATAAATGGAAGCAAACCTATCCTTCTCAAATTATCCAATTCTTTATAAGAAGAGAGGCCCATTCTGCTCATGGATTAACTCGACCAAAACAGTGTTGATGATTGTTGGAGACTATCTTACTTAGCTAAGTGGACTTGTGATACAAAACACAGCTTCATTTCTAGTCTAGGTAGATATAAGGCATGAGTCGACATAGATTAATTCTGGCCACACATAAAAGCTCAGTTTATTGAATGTTCAGTATTTACTGATGACACTCTTGTGGTATCTTTTCTCCATAAAACAACATCAGATTTGGTTCCAGGTCTGGGCTACAGCCCTATGACTGACCTTTCTCTTTTCCCATGGAAACTTGGCATTTCATGCTAGGGTAGCATTAGGCTTTGTTTGAATATGGTGCCTTGAGCTCAGATATTTTCAGAACTGGGGAAAATGATAGCCAAATGATGTCAGTCAGCCAGTTCATTCCAGTAGAGCTGCTTCTCCTGTGTGGCTTCTGCGTGGAAAACACCACGACCACTTTGTAGCTATCCAGACACTCAGAAAGAAGCTGCAGGAAGGGCACATGTTGGAATTCAAGGTGACTTTCACCAGGATGCTCTGCTTCTTGTGCCTTTCTGTTCCTAGCAGTAAGGGAACTTGGTTCTGAGGAGATGATATTTTCCTATGCTTCATCACCCCATGCCACAAAGTATAAAGAATGAACCCATAGCCTAGTTTGAGAATCATTTGATCTCGGTGCCCTAAAGGGCACTGCGGGGATGGGATGTAGAAAAGGCGGAAGAAGCATAGGTGTAATTAGGTGACTCCACCTGCAAGTGCTTTTCCTCTAGGAGCAGTCAGAAGTGCGGGAGGAGTGCATGAAGGACCATGCCCTCTGCATAATAGGATAAACAGGAATAATAAGGCCAGGTCTGTAAAGAGCAGCATTAATAATTGAGATGTGCACCAGGCAGCTGTGCAGCCTGCCAGTGCCTTCCAGCACAATCTGTTATCAGGAAAGGGCAGGGCGGGGGGAAAGGGGGGGAGGCGGTGAAGAAAGGGGGGCAGGTTTGGTGTCTGTGTGTACGCATGTGCATATGGTTCTGCCAGGAAGCACGAATGAGTAGAGCTTTGGCAGCTTCAGCAAGTGAATGCAGAGAAGGCAATGGGTGTAGCTCACTTCCCATGTAGATATGTGTGGGGGGGAGGGGTGCTTTTGTGGGTCAAGGAAGTCACCCTAATTTGACAGAAAGCAGAAAAGCATCTGGGGCCCCAAGAGACCTTCTCTCCTCTGAATTCTCTGCTTCCTCCAGATCCCATTCTATTCCAATGAAAACTACAGACATTCTTTGTTTTTCAAAGACCCTAACCTCAGTTCTTAGGACCACGTAGTGATCGCCTTAAAACCCTCACTGATGTCCTTGGGAACCCCACTGATGTCCTTGGAATTCCCACTAATGACCTTGGACCCCTCCCACTAAGAATTGCTAGTCTGTAAGTTTCCTTCCTTAGCTCAGTCGTCCCTGTTCCTTCTTCCAGGAAGATCCTGGACTCCACAGAGGGCTGTCTCCATACTCTATAAAGCCAAATGAATTTCATTTGGGAACTTGGTCCTTTTTGGTTGTTGAACATGTCCAAGTGTAGCCCCTTCAACTCCCCCTCATTGGCCATGAAGAAACAATATTGGTGAAGCCAGGGAAGGGAGAGTCTTGCTTCATAGCTCTTCCTTCTGTTTCCTGCAGCACAGAAAGGAAGAGGTGAGGTGACTATACTGGGAAGAGCTCAGAGCTCTTTGCTTTGGGCTTCTCTTAGGCCTGTGAGTTGCCACCTGTTCTTAGGGAACAGGCTCCTCTTTAGGCTGTGATTCAGGTGTGCAAGCCATCTGCAGCTGGCCACTCCACCTGAGACCCCTTGCTGCTGAGCCAGGACCCAGAAACCCTTGGGGTGTCCAAACAGACACACACACAGCTGCTACCTCTTTGCCTTGAATCCTCCACCCACCGGGGGGAGGAAGAGGCAGATGTGGGGAGTCCCTGGGGATACCTGCTAGCCCACCGGCCATTCTCCAGTCTGATCTGACAGAAAGCAGAAAGAACAGCTCAGGCAGGGAAAGGCCCCCACTCTCCTCTGAATTCTCTGCTTCCTTCGGATTCTTCCCTGCCCTCACCTGTCTCCCAGCCAGCCAACTGTGACAGTTTAATTGGTGCAAGGAAGGCAAGGCAGCAGGAAGCAGGCAGTGGTGACCAGCGTTCTGGAAGACAGAGACTCCCCGGAGACGTCCAGGGGAACCATGACAGACAGGCCTTAAAGCACTGCATGTGGGCAGAAAGAAATGCTGCCCAGCTTCCTCCTCCTTGGATGGGTTAGGCATTTTATTAGTTGGAAGGACCCTCTTTATGGAGGGCCAAAAGCTCTGTTCGGAAATCAAGATTGGTGGGAAAGATGCCTACTGGTTAGTTGAAGAGTTTGGAAGCCGCCCTGCCCTGCTTTGTTTTTCTCTCCCCTCCTCCCGCTCCCCTTTTTATCTGTGTAGCTCTGGGTAAGCTCGTTAACCTTTCCAAGTAAGATGGGGTCAGAGCAGTGATGAGCAACAGAAATAATACCTACCTGAGCACAGTGTACGGATAAATGTAGAGGGGGCGTGGAAACGTTCTCAGCACCATGCCTGTATATTGGACATTTTGATGCAGGATTTGCTTGGAAGCTCGTTGTCAGGTCTTGGGCAAGGTGTGAGGATAGCAAAGCTAAGAGGCAAGGTTTTCATGGCGCAGCAGTGATGAGGATCAGTTATCGAGGGCTGTGGACAAGACCACTGCTTCTGAGAACTGCAATCTCAACTCCTGAATGCTTTGTGAGAGCAGTAAAGGAGCCACTGCATGTTCCAAAGACGGGTCTGTGCAACCTGGAGTCAAAGTTCAACTATGAAGCTCTGGATTATTTGGTCCAGATGATTTTGTGGCTTTTGTTTCAGTCATATCTATAGATCCATATACACTAAAAACATGTGTGTGCACTGGCCTGCAATGACATTTCTGCAGAAATGCCTATGGTAACAAGTAGCTTGAGGAACACTAGATTTGAGTCCAGAAGAGAGAGTCTATGCCTCCTGGTGCAGTAATTTGGGGAAACTTTAGGGAAGAAGACAGGCTAATTATGATGGCTCCCATAATTGGATAATGCAGAATTAGATGATTCTCACTTTTGACACCAGCTGCAAGTTTAGAGGGGAGTGTTAAGCCATTTCCCAAACTGCTATTAGCTTTATTAATTTGCTAGGAGAAACAGAACTCATGATAGCAATAGAATTCACGGTTACAATTTATTACAGGGAAAGGACTTTGATTAAAATCAGCCAAGGGAACAACAGAATCTAGAAAGGATTCAGACACGGAGTTCCCATTATTTCCTCCCCGTGGAGTCCGTGCTTTCTTTCCAGCAGCACTGGGTAACTGCATTAGCAAGAGCATTGCCAATCAGAAGGAGCTTTGCCTGAGCCCCTGTGTTCAGAGGTTTTTCTGAGCGCACACTAGGTGGTTGCTCTCATGGCCAGTCAAAATCTCCACTCTGGAGGTTGGCTGATGCTCCATGACCCCAAATCACACTGTTAACACCACAAATCATATCGTTAAACTTTCTGTCGTATTCAGCACTCCCCCACCCCGTGCTGCTGCCTAGAATTAGATTGTGACCCATATTGCTGGCTCAAGACTCCAGGAAAAGACATTCTTATCAAGTGTGATATTTCAAGATACACTGTGACAAAGGCCAGAGCTTTCTTTGGAAAAAAAAACAAAAACCCTTAATATCTTTGTAAAACTGTCAGTGAGGGACCTTGCTGGCCAGAAGAGGAGCCTTTCCTGGGAAGGATTGGGAGTGGGTCCTTCAACTGAAAAGAGACTTTCCAAATCCTTGGGTGAGAAGGATTGCTCAGAGATCTGTCTTGGTATAAGAACTCAAAAGGAAGCACATACAGGAAAGGATGGCTTTGGAAATGACTTCTCCATCTTTTTATTTTATTATTATTGCTATTAAGTAGTGCTACAAAGGAGTTACAATTCCACCAAGTCAGGTTATTAATAAGTCAGCAGTTCCATACAATTCCATCAGTCAGCTTTTTGGTCAGTGTCACCCCTTCCTTTATTCTCTTCCATTTTCCCTCTCCCATCCAGCCCTCCACTCAAGTTACATAGTATCCTCCATCTCTTGCAGGAGCTCTGAAAGGGGAGAGTATCATCAAGCACCCACCTGAAACACAGAAGTGAACTCATCAGAGTCCACTGTCTACTTGTGCAACCCGCGTACACCGAACACAGGGAAATGCTACTTTCCTAACTTGGGTGCCTCAAGGCTCTAGGAATGTCAGCACCCTCACTGATGAAAATACGACACATCATGCACGACCATGCAGAATAGCCTGCCAGAGGAACCTGTGGCAGGGGAACCTGCGGCAGGGGAACCTGTAGCAGGAGACAGGAGAGGGGCTGCCTGCATGCACACGCCCCGTGTAGGAGAGTTACTCTTGGAATGGGCCTTTGCAGATGAGGAGGGCTTCCTATGCCTTTGTCCTCTGTGGACCTGGTCGATGTGGATGGCTGTCTATCTCCCGGCATTCTCAGCATCTCTAGAGAGGAGAATGTCTGTCTCCCTGCTCCACTTTCATTTCCCTGCTATAAAATGGGGTGAGGTCCAAGTCAAAGAACATGGGCCATCCAGCTGGGAACAAGAACAGAGCTGCCATGACACTGGGCCACTCTGCCCTCTTGCAGCCTGACCAATGATACAACCTCCAGCAAGGAACAATCATAACTGTGCAATCAAATTAACTTGAATTCCAGCTTAATGAAGTGCTTAATGCCCCGAATGAGGCTGAGCCCTAATATTTAGAGAAGCAAGCTGGGCCCTAGGAAAGGAGTAAACAGGCTTTGGATAATGCCTGTTAGTATTAACTGTGCTTACAAAACCAATCTTTCCTGAAATTTATCCTCTCAAAGGAGGATAACCCATTAACACCCAATTCTGCTGTATATTTTTTTTGTGGTCAAAACCTGATAGTATAAAGCTAGGGCATAGTGGTTACAAATACTGATTCTGTCAATTATTGGCTGTGTGGCTTTGGATAGGAAATTAACTTCTCTGAACCTTAGTTGCCTCAACTGTAAACATTAGCAACACATTCCTGTCCCTTAGTAGTGAGAGCTGTGAATAACATTCTGATACAAGACCTTAGACACACCAGTATCTGTTCTACTTGATAATAATCATGATGATAATGATCATGATGATGATGATGATCTTGATCATGATCATGGCAAATATATGAAGCTATTTTCAGCATGAATTACACATCACTAATTTGGTATCTGCCTACTTTATTTTCATTAAGCTGATGACTTAGCTCTTGTTTAGGAAATTACTGCTGATTCTGAAATGGACTCAATATTTATTGCATCTCCATATGTTTCCAGGCACCATTTTAGGCCCTAATAAATGTTAGTGCCAGGGAGTGACAGGCAATAGACAAATTGAAAAATAAATAAAGGAGATGGTCTCAGTTAAAGATAAGTGGCAGAACTCAGGGATACTATCTCTCACCTCTTTGTTCTCAAGGCTGACCTGGTGGGCCACCAAAGTCTCTGCCTACTTCTCAGAATGTTATTATCTATAAATGCATAACTTACGAGCATCAGAGAACAAGTAAGCCAATTATACAGAAATGCTGCTAATAGAATACAATAAACAAATTTATAGTTGAATCTGCTTGCTTCTCGATTAACGTGCTCTTTTTTTTTGAGCTCTAATACCAGTTCTAACATAATATCACAATTTTAAAATGGAATCAATGTATTTTTTTTTTTTTTTGGCCAGTCCTGGGCCTTGGACTCAGGGCCTGAGCACTGTCCCTGGCTTCTTCCCGCTCAAGGCTAGCACTCCGCCACTTGAGCCACAGCGCCGCTTCTGGCCGTTTTCTGAATATGTGGTGCTGGGGAATCGAACCTAGGGCCTCGTGTATCCGAGGCAGGCACTCTTGCCACTAGGCTATATCCCCAGCCCGGAATCAATGTATTTTGAAGTAGCTGCCACAATTATAATCTGGGGTCTCTGCTTTTAGCAAAATCAAAAATACCATTAACAATATTCTAGTCTGTTGGCTGCCTTTGTACTTAAAACAGTGAATCTGAATTAGATGTTAATAAAAATAACGATTTTTTCCTCATGCATATTCATGGTATCTCTAAATACTGTCCCTGTTCCTGTCAGGAGACAGTGGTACCAGGTTAAGAACCCTTAGAATAGAGAGTTATGGCTTGAGCTGTGACTTCAGAGAGATATTTTTTTAATATAAAAAGAATTTCCTCCTTTTAAAAGTCAGTATGGTTGCCTCGTATACATGAGGCCCTGGGTTCAATTCCCCAGCACCACATATACAGAAAACGGCCAGAAGTGGCGCTGTGGCTCAAGTGGCAGAGTGCTAGCCTTGAGCAAAAGGAAGCCAGGGACAGTGCTCAGGCCCTGAGTTCAAGGCCCAGGACTGGCCAAAAAAAAAAAAAAAGTCAGTATGGACCAGGCATAATGGCTCATACCTGTATTTCCAGTTGCTCAGAAGGCAAACATTAGGAGGATCATAGTCTAAGGCCAGCATAGGCAAAAAAAAAAAAAAAAAAAAGCTAGTAAGACTCTATTTCAATCAGTAAGCTAAATGTGGTGCTGGACCTATCATCTCAGCTATGAGGGAGACTATAGTTAAGAGGGGTGAAGACTGAAGCTGGGCATGGACAAAAGCATGAAACTTTCTCTGAAAAATAACTAGAGCAAAAACTGACTCAAGTGATAGAGCATCTGCCTACAAGTGTGATATACTGAATTCAAACCCTAGTACCAAAAACTAAATAGTAAGGACAATTGGATAGCCATATGTAAAGGAGTAAAGTGGGAAGCTTACCTTACACCACAGACAAAATTAACTCAAAATGGGTTAAGGACCTACCTAAAAAGCAAAACTGTCTAACAGGAGAAAACTTAAGGATAAGCTTTTAAAATATTGGTATTTTTCTGTTCAAAGAAACACTTTTGTGTTTCAAAGGACTTTACAAAGAAATTGGAAATATAACATGAAGATTTGGGCTAAATATGACATACCATATATCTGATAACAGTCTTCTATCTGGATTGTATAATGAACGCTTACAGTTCAGTAATGAAAAGATAGCCCAGTACAAATGTAGGCAGAGACCACAAATAGATCATTCTCTAAAAAAGGCATAAAAATGGCCAGAAAATACATGAAAGAATGTTCAGCGCAGTAGTCATCAGGGAACTGCAGCTAAAATATACAGCAAGAAGCCACTTCACACTCAGCGAGCTATCTACAACAGACAAGACAGATCATAGCAAGCATTGGCAAGGATGTGGACAAATTGCAACCCTCTGGGGACAAATGACAACTTTCATGTGTTGCTCTTGGGAGTGTAAAATGATGTAAACATTTTAAAGATGGGCTAACAATTGCTCAAAAATCTAAATACAGAGTTTTCATAGGACATAATCCTACTCGCCCAAGAGAAACAAAAACATATGTCCACACAAAACATGTACCTGAGTATTCATGTCATTAGTCATAATAGCTAAGAAGTCCCGGGCAGGGACAGGCACAGACATACAGACATCCTGGGAACTTGAGCTTTCAGCCAAAAGGGGAGCAGGCACTTCTCCATTATGTTTTATTTTAACTGTATGAGAATTATATTATATTTATTTATTTTCTTATTTATTGTCAATGTACAGAGAGGTTACGATTTCATACGTTAGGCCTTGGGTACATTTCTTTTTTTTTTTTTTTTTTTGGCCAGTCCTGGGCCTTGGACTCAGGGCCTGAGCACTGTCCCTGGCTTCTTCCCGCTCAAGGCTAGCACTCTGCCACGTGAGCCACAGCGCCGCTTCTGGCCGTTTTTTCTGTATATGTGGTGCTGGGGAATCGAACCTAGGGCCTCGTGTATCCGAGGCAGGCACTCTTGCCACTAGGCTATATCCCCAGCCCCTTGGGTACATTTCTTATACTGTTTGTTACCTCCTCCCTCATTCCCACTTCCCCCTCCCCCTTTCCCTCTCCCTCCATGAGTTGTTCAGTTGGTTTACCCCAAATGGTTTTGCAAGTATTGCTTTTATAGTCGTTTCTCTTTTTATCCTTTGTCTCTCGATTTTGATAAGGCCATTTATTTCCTCCCTTCTCTCCACTGAGAGCCCAGCTGCTAGTTCCTTTAAATGAAGTAAGAGAGGTTTGATTTCTATCCCCAGACTTTGCCAGTAAGATTTTAGCTGGATAATTCCAGGTCAGACAGATGTGCACAGCTGGTTTTTCTCATCTGTAGAGGAATGAGTGTATTAGACAGCTTCTGAAACATCCTCTTCGATACTTCTTCATCCATTTGTCAGGGGTGGGGAACATTCAGCCCATTGGGCCATCTCAGGCCCAACAGATCATCTGGTATAGCCTCGACAAGGCAAATGTAGATGGGATTTGAAATTCCTGGAGCCCTTTTCAAAGCAAAATTTTATAAGTCTAGGCCCACAAATGATAATATATATATATATCCAAATGGGCCTTGTCAAGTAAAACATCTCCATTCCTGCTTAAATGCTCTTCCACATCAGTGTTTGGCATCAACAGAAAAAAGGATGTGGTCTTCAAACCATCTGCCTTTAAATGTACTTTATCAGGGTATTTTTTGCGCCAAATTATACTGGATTAATATTTAAATGTTAATGTTGGTTCTTGGGATCAGTTGATGGAGGTGAGGCAGATTGAGCTGCATGACAAATGGAGAAAGTGACCTGTACGTGTTAGTTTTACTCGTCTTAGTTACTTTTGTTTACTTTCCATCCTGTCCATGATCCAGGATAGACAAACTTGAAATAGTTATTGCTCTTCACATTCATCCCAGAACATGGCCTTCATACTCATCCTTAATCAGGAAGAAGAATTCTTGAACACCAACCTACTTTACTTTGGAGGAACCAATGGTATTTACCAACTACTTGCAATGCATGCATGCACTCTATCTCCCCAGTAGTGTGTACTGCATCCCAGTGAAGTCACTTACTCTTCTCTTGGGTCAAGCATGCTGGCTCTCCATTCATCATGTGCCGAGGGCCACTCCTCTCTCAAGGTCATCCCAATGATAGTAAGGGTCTGGTACCATGTAAGAGGCTGGCACTTTGGGTCTACAGTTAGCCCCAGGTAGAATTTCTGATCCCTGAGTGCGGTCAAGCAGAGGAACAGATTGACCATGATCCTCCTCCCTCTCCCTCCCAAGTAGGTGAGGTTATAGGCACAATACCACTATGCCAGTTTGAATTCAAGATAGCATCTGGCTAACTTTTCTTTTTTTTTTTTGGCCTAGGCTGTCCTCAAACCATAATTCTCCCATTTCTACCTTCAGCATACTTGGAATTATGGGTGTGAGCCACCATGCCTGGCCAAATTGTGCTTTTTCTTTTCTGTTGGCTTAATACTGATTTAGCAGAGACTATGCTTTGTGTGGGGAAAGGGAAGGAGAAAGAGGGAGAAAAGTGTCACTGAAAGCTGCTTTGGGGCATTAGTGTCTCATAGTAGTTCAGAGCCTGTCTTCTTGGTCATGGAATTGTGTATTGGGGAGTCTCGCCCTCAGAAGGAGCTTTTACAAGTCTTCTTCCTGGTCCGGTGCTATGAGTATTCTCCCTGCAAATCTGACTTTTCCATCCTGCTCCTGCTTCAGTGATCTCTTGGGCACCTTGTGTGCGTACTGCCAAGAAGCTAACCAGTTGGCAAAAATAGCCTGCCCCTAATTCATTTCTGGCAGAGAGTTTTCAAAAATAATTTTTAATTAAATGAGTACTTGAGGGAAGGCACGGTGCTAAAAGCCCCTTGCAAATATCATCTAATTCAATCCTCATAATAGCCAAGAAAGCTGAGATGAGTGTCAGTCTCAGCATCCAGCGGGGGAAGCCAAGGCATGGAGAGGCTTGCTTTCTGGGACAGAAGTGGCAGAAGTTGGAATTGACCCCAACTTTAATCTCTGCCTTTCACTTGGGCAAAAATCCCACAGTACTTCTTTCAAAGTTGGGGTTCCAGATTCCTGAAAATGACAACAGAGTGAAGGCAGGCTAAGAATGATCTCACCCTAATACTTTGCAGGTAGCAAACTGGGTGATTAGTTTCTGGATGGAGATCGGTGTAATAGTCATCTGGAATGCAAGTCTTTTCAAGACCAGCCCATCTCTAAAGAAGATTCCATTATGATCTGGCTCCCCCAAAGGATAGCATGTATGTCACCTGGTGCATCAGGGAGCACCTTGCAAGTCTCCTGCTGTCTGTAGGCTTATGCTGAAAGCTTAGGGTGACAGAGATTTGAAAACCACAAGTATCGCCTGGGACCCTTGGACTTTCCAAGCCAGAACCTAGGTTTCATCAGACACTCAGCACAGAAGAGAGTCCATCACTAGAATATTTGTGATTGTTTGGTGGGCGGGGGGAGACTAATATAGACCAAAAACTTGATGCAGAGAATTTTCTCTTTTCGGTTTTTCTCTGTGGATCCGAAATTGCTTGATACTGTTTCCAAAATGCTGACAGCAGTGGAAATAGCATTCATAGAATAATTATCTAACATGCCACGACCTCCAGCCTCAGGCCTGGCAGGGGAAACAAAGCCTTGGGCAGAGGGGAAGTCTCTCTCTATCTCTCTCTCTCTGCATTAGCATTTCCATAAGAAGGAGATATCTGGCTTTTAGGATGAACTAAAAGTACAAGTGGAGCATATTCTACAATGCACCTCTCTGAGTGCCTTCTGATTCTTCTCTTGGACTTGGGCCACTAATAAAATAGAAGTGACGGAGAGCCTCCCACTGCGCATGCAGGAGTGTGCAATTGTTCCGGGAGCCTCTCGTTTTCTTCTGAACCCCCCTCAGAGCAGTAACAATCTATTCTTCATTTCTGTTCAACATGTCCAGTCCCGAGCTGGACCAGGGCAAGATAAATGTCTCCCAGTGGCTGCGTTGTAGATTACTGAGTGCCACTTGTCACTGCTTTTCTCCCTGGGAAAGGTTTGAAATGAGATTGTTGTCGACAGACTGTCCGTGATAAATGATTTGGGGAGTAAGAAAATGCTTTCAGAGTGGAACCTCACCATATCACTCTGACAAATGTTGGTGGCCACAGAGAATGATCCAGTGCACACTCAGGCTTGTGGAAGTAGGAGGCCATGGTTTCAAGCCAGGATGGGTCAAGTAGGATGACTTCCCAGGAAAAGACCAAGGGAGGCAGGGAATTTTGGTTCTGCAATTAATAACAAAGCCCAGAGTATTTTTGATCAGAGGAAGATCCATAGGCTAAGGGCAGAGTACATCTCCCGGCTCTGGACTGCACTTTGTTCACGTATAGCTGTTAGAAACGGGGCGACCGACACAGGCTATAAATAGAGCTGGGACAGGGACACGCAGCAAGGGCAAGAACCTCCAGGCAGCACTCTCCACCTGTTATTTGTCGGTGACCCTTTCTGAAAAATCATAAAAATAGGATGCCCTTCTTCTAATATTGTTTGCTATTTCAAAACAGTTTAAATGCCATGTTTAAGAATCACAATGGACTGATAGAATTTTCTTTTTCCAGCTATACAGGGTTCCACGTCCCCTTCTGTATCCAGGGACGGGATAGAGAGGGGGCAACACGAAATAGCTTGCCAACAGAAGCCCCAGAGCCCTGACAGGACTCCTCTACATTCAGACTCAACGGTGGCATGCTGGGGTTTCTTTCTTAGAACAAGGTCCTGGAAAAGGGGTCTGTGGAGCCATCAAAGGGGCAGCCAGCAGCGGTTCTTGGTTTTGTTTTGGTTTTTGGTTTTGTGAGGCTGTTTTAGGTTGTTGTTGTTGGTGGTGGTGGTGGTAGTGTGGTGTGTGTGTGCTGGTACTGGGGCTTGAACTCAGGGCCTGGGCCATGTCATTTAGCATTTTTGTTCAAGGCTAGCACTCTATCACTTGAACCACCACTCAACTTCTGGCTTTTTGCTAGTTAATTTCTAGGTAAGCATGTCACAGCCTTTTCTGCCCAGGCTAAGCTTCAAACTGTGATCCTCGGATCTTAAGTAGCTAGTATTGCAGGCACAAGTCACTGGCACCCAGCAATTCTAGTTTCTTGAAGATTGCTGCTCTCCTCCATTTGGAAATGTAGCACCACAGCCTCCCGGTGCCTGCTGGGTCCCAAACAGTGACTCCTCCTGAGGCCTCAGGAGGAAGGACACATTTCCCTGTGGTGGCTCCATGCCCAAGGCCAGCCTGGGCACAGCCAGTGGCAGGTACAGCAGTGTTACCTGCTGCATGGGTTTTGAAGGGAGGCCGAGTGCTACGCTTTGCGGATCTTTGCTGAAGAGGATCTTTGCTCTGAGGTGGGAAAGGAGAGCCAACTAACTCACCCCAGAGAATTTCGGGGAATGCCAGAATTGGCTTTTGCCATGACATCAGAGCAGCGCCTGCTGGTTTTTCTCGGCCAGGGAGAAGTCTTCTGCAGCAGTTGGAGAGAGATGGGCTGTGCTCCTCCTACCCATCTTGTCCTTCCTGGATGATGCATCCTTTTTCTAAGGCATTCAGTGTTTGTTAGAAGAGCAGATGGACTGATGGAGGCCTGAGAGGGAAATATGTGCCAAGACCAACATTTTGGTCATCTCCAGTGCCAGCTCTTTTGCTGCAAAGTCTATGCCCCTTGTCCATCCCAGACTGCTCAGTTTCTCTGCCTTTTGTGCCTAGCCAATGACATCATGCTCTTTCCTCCCTCCTTCCCTCTGTTCCTTCCTTTTCTTTCCTTCCTTCCTCCTTTCCTTCCTTTCTTCCTTTTTGTGTCATTGCTGGGCTTTAACATCAGAAACTGGGCACTGAACTTTTTGCTGAAAACCAGTCTTCTACCACTAACTCCACTTCTGGCTTTTTGGTGGATAATTGGAAATAAGAGTCTCAAGACTTCCCTGCCTGAGCTGTCTTTGACCCATGATCTTGATATTTCAGCCTCCTGAGTAGCAGGGATTATAGGCATGAGCCACCAGCACCTGACATCCTCTCCTTTGAGTTACTGGAAGGCCATTTCCAGAGATTTCTTTTGGGCTCTATGGTGAGGAGAGAGGAGGATGGGAAGGGGCAGAAGAAACAAGCTAGAAGGCAAGTGTTGAGGAATTATCTAGCAAACAGTAAAAATTATCTGCACTATGCATAATTATGGTGGTTCAACCCACTAGGCTGAAGCACCATTAGAACCTCTCTCTTCAGATTAAAATTAATTGGAATCTTGGTTTATTTATCTTTTCCGTTGGTGAACCCTGACTCCTCCTGATTTTATTAAAATCATTGAGTAGACTAGTGAGGAGACTCATCAGTGATTTCATTGAATTCCACAAGGCCATTATGGGCCAGACCCACTTTACTAGTGGCCCATCAGGGACTCCTAGAGATTTCTGAGCCCCTGATTATTCCTGTTTTTGTTTTACAAAAACAGAAAATAGGTAGCCACATGAATTTAGGTGTCATTTATGTCTTGAGATAGACTTTTTGCAGAAACCAGAATATGTGGCTAGAGGGGTGAGGAGGATCAGATCCAAAAGCTTGAGGAATTTTCAATTTCAAACCAGCAGAAGGAGAAGCAAAGGGTTCCAGGAAGTAGAGCTATGACTGCAATGGAAGAGCACTAGTCTTGAGCAAAAAAGGCCAACTGAAGATCTTGGGGCCTTGAATTCAAGCCCCAGTACAGACATTCCCCCCTCCCCCCTTTACACAATATGATACAACCTTTTGTTCCTTGTGTCCAGAAAGTAGTCTTAGAGAATACTGTTAAAATGGCTGTTTTAATGCAAAAAAAGACCCAAATGCCCTTCAACTCACTCTTCTCCCCTGTTGGAAGTTTCCCATTTAGTCTCCAGAAATATCAGAAAGAATGAAGACATTTTTCTTGCCCAACTCTAAGGAAGCCAGTACTTCTATCTTCAGAGACACAGCAGAGATGGGAGCCCAGAGTCACAGGGCAGCCTCAGAGTGTGGGTGTCTCCTTGAATCTGTGGATTCTCAATCCCTGGGTGGACTCTTAGCCCTAACCTGGAAATGATGATGAGTAAGTCAGTCCATAATCAAAGCACAAATTGCCCGAATCTGAATTCTACCTCATCACTTACCAGCCAAGAGAACTTGGAAGCGTTGCATAACCTCTTTGTGCCTCTAATTCCTCATCTGTAACAGGAAGCTAAGATGCATACAAGACATCACAACACATGAAGTTGTCCTGGTTTAATTTAGAGCAGTATATGGAGGGAAACTGGCCTGAATTCTATTTATTGTTGTTAATAATATTATTTACACTCCACAGGTTTCAGGTCCTCTACTTGTAGAGGAGATAATGGGTCCTCTACTTGCAGCTGGAGATAATGGGGTCAGGGTGAGGCTGTTGGTTGAGTGTACATACAGTGAGTGCTCAGAGCATGCTGACAGAGCATGAAGGACATGTCTGGGCTTGGCAACAATGAGTCATGAAATCTACTGACAAGAAACAGACCAGGGGCCATCTTGACAGCTCCAACGTGGACAATGAGATCGGGGAATTGCATAAACCCCCGAGTGAGTGAGAACCCTTGAAATACTCATCTTCCTTGACCTGTGTTCTCAAACACTTTCTACAGATGAAAGCTGCCAGGGTGGAGACCAGGCCACACAGCCAGCACAACTGTAGGAGCCCAAGACTGCCATGATGGCACAGGAATGGAATGGTTTGAGCACAATGAACCAGAATAGCCTCAGTCCTTTGTCTGGGAAATTTCTGTTGTCAGTTCTTTGGTGGTAGTGCTGAAAAGCAAATGTGTTAGGTTTCTCCTCAGGAGAATAACAGTTAGACTGTAGTTTACTGATGGGAAACAGAAAGAACAAAACCCATATGCTTTTCTAGGCCTTGTGGTTTGAAATGGTGATTGTCCCTGGATGGCACTTCAGGAACACAGTATCTGAAAGAACTTGGGAGAGGCCTATTTTTTTTTTAAAAAAAAGGGTAGAGCATTAGTGTCATAAAATGTGTAAGTATTAGAGAAGGGAGCCTTCTGCCTATGGCATCTCTGAGTTCCTGGGGGAAATAGATAGAATGAAACCTCCCCTCTGTAGAAGTAGTAGCTGAGGGGCTGGGAACATGGCCTAGTGGCAAGAGTGCTTGCCTTGCATACATGAAGTCCTGGGTTCGATTCCTCAGCACCACATATATAGAAAAGGCCATGAGTGGTGCTGTGGCGCAAGTGGTAGAGTGCTAACCATAAGCAAAAAGAAGCCAGGGAGTGCTCAGGCCCTGAGTTCAAGCACCTGGACTGGCAAAAAAAAAAAAGTAGTAGCTGACCCCATAGTGGAGGGGCTTAACTCTGAAAGACCTTTGTGTGGCCAAAGAAAAAATGCCTATGGGATGCTTGGTGTTGATGGTTCATGCATGTTGTCCTGGTAGCTCCAGAGGCTGAGATCCAGAGGATTGTGGTTTGAGGCCAGCTTAGGCAGAAAAGCTCTCCAAAGTCTAGCTCCAAAATAATCAGCAAAAAGACAGGCTGGAGGCATGGTTCACATGATAGAGTGCCAGCTGAGCAAGACTAAGACCTTTAGGCCTTTAGCTCAAACCTCAGTACTGCCAATAAATTTTACAAAATATAAAAAAATAATATATAAGTATATAAGCAACTCCATATTGGTTGTATTGTCCTAAGAAGGGATGGGGACCAGGGAACCTGCCTGTATGGGGCATGGCTTACCTTCAGTGAGTGAATTTGGCATCCTTTGACTGTTGAAGATGACCAAGGAGTTAGAGACTTCATATTTACAAGGAGATCATAGGAGCCATTTGAGAATGAGGTCGTAGACGTTTTCCATTTTGCCACCCCTCCACTGTCAAAAGGATACATTTTTCTCTAAGTCTCTCCTCCTCTGCTCTCCTATCTCCAATGCTGGCCTTGGGATTCCATTCCTGGACTCGCACTTGCTCATTGTCTTTCAGGGAGCAGCCCCTCAGCACTCCTGTGATGCTGAGATGTGTATTGAAAGCATTACAGAAATGTCTGTGAAGACTAGGGTAGACAGGTAAAAACTGTTAAGCCTTTATAAAACATTTTGGTACCATGACATTCCTGTACATCAAGAGTCCCAGATGGGGCCTGGGGATGCATCTCCAGGAACAGAGCACCTGCCTAGCAAGTGCAAGTTCCTGCTTTCAAACCCCATAACAACCTTCTTCCAAAATAAAGAGCACAAGGTAGTCTGAGGAGGAGTATATATAGATGACCACCACGTGGAAAGCAAAAAACGAATGACCCAAATTCAAACCAGAGATTAGGAATCGACTGTTTTCAGCAACGGAAATTCTTGTTGATTTCAGGATAGAGACTACTGTGTAAATCCATTGGAGCTGCACATAATTTCCAGAAATAAAGTGGCGTATGACAGCATACCACACTGCTTTTCTTCTCATCTTATTTTTCCTTTTCTATTTCCTTCCATCTGGGCCATACTTTGGTTCATTCAGGTTTTCATTCTTGCAGCCCTTGGAAAGAAACACCTCAAGTATTAAAGGTAGAAAATGCAAAGGTATCTGTTGGGATCTGAACGATCCCTTTCTCCCCAAATTCTCGGGGAGAATGGTCCGAACCTCAAAACGCTACGAGAGAGCACTCGACCTTATCTTCCGCCCGCAGAAGGTGAGGGAATGCTCTCGCTGGTCTGCGTTTAGCCGAGGAGAGTGAACTACTGAAGCCCCCCGTCCCTGCCCCTCCTCACGTGTCGACGATCGGCGCAGAGAAAGAGAGACTCCAGGGAGACGGTCTGAGGTTATGAACCGAACTCACCGCCCAAGGGGCGGGGGAAGGTTTTTATTGTGGTGGGTAAGGCGGGAAGGTGGGCTTCGCTAATTGGCTGAACTGGGCTGTCTCGGTCAGAGTGGCACCTGGGACTCCCCCCATGGGCTGACGTCACGCCCCAATAGGACCGCCCCTTGGCACCGGCGGCGCCATCTTGGAGGCATCCACGTGGGCCTGAAATCGAGATGGGAGGCGGGCCAAGCCAGAACTACTCCTTCCGGTTCCGGACCCGGGAGGGGTAGGAGTGGCTTCCGGCCATTTGCTCCCAAGGCGGGAAGAAGGGTGGTCGATCGGGGACCGCCCCTCTACATGTCCGGCCAGCATCCCCACAGGTATCCAAAAATATTCTTATAAAAGTAAATAAAACTTGAAAAAAGAAAGCAAACAAACACATTAAAAACAACAACAACAACAAAACAGGTGCAGTAGAACATACTTGTAGCCCCAGTTACTCCAGAGACTGAGACAGGAGAATCTCTTGAGCCAAGAAGTTCCAGGCTAGCCTAGGCAGATTCAATCTCAGGCTTCTTGCAGCTTTTTAATTTCTTCTGTCTAGGTTTTACATTAAAATAATGCCTCAACTTTTTAAAAATTAATGGCAGCTTATAGTTGAGTACTATCTGCACTGTTAAAGAGAGTAGAGGTATGTGTTACATGTGTGTGATGTTTTATGTGTATCTGAAGCCTTGACCTAAGCCATCTCCTATGGTGTGGGCATCAGGAGGACAGGTAGTGATTTTGGCAAGCCCTGCAGACTTCTCACTGAACTTTTGTGTGCGAAATGTCCCCATGCACAGCTAGGAAATTCAGTAACAGTAACTTTCCTGAAGACTGCCCAGATGAGTGTTTGATCATGAGTTCTTCATCTTCATCTCCTACTTACCCAGTCCTCTCCTTTCCTCTGTCTTTCTAGACAGTCTTGTTCACTGCTGGCTCATAAAGGAGTCTACTGAGCAGGCAACTTCAGCTACACCGCTTTTCTTCCTCCTCCCCTGCCTGTCATCCTTCTCTCCATCTTCCTCTCCTTCCTCTTCTCTCTTCTTCCCATCTTTATTGTGATGCTATCATAAACCATAGCATTCACACATCTAAATGGATGGTATCTTTTTAGTATATGCAGAGCTATGTGACCATCACCACCACCTAATTCAGGATATTTTTAACAATCTTCAAAGAAAACCTTGAGCACTCATTCTACTCCACACCCAAATCTTGCGAGGTCCCTCTAGGCATTGCTCCACTCTCTGCAGTTATCAGTGGAGCGTGATGGGACAGGAAACTGGTCATGGGGGTGAGGGGTGAGTAAAACTAATGGTCATAAGTGCACAGATTTGAGAGTCCAGTGTTTCTGATGGTCTGTGTATCTCTATGGATAAGACAGGCATTAGGGTGGCCTGGGAAAGCAGAGCCTGGAACTGAGTCTAGTCATTGCTCTCAGGCCCATTTGTAAGGATGTGGGTGTTTTTTTCTACTACCTTGTTTCCTGTGCACTGTCCACACTCTCAGATTTAAAATAAGCACATAGGAATGGTGATTTCAGATTTTTAAGTCCATCACCAACAGCTCTTGCTTCATGTCTAAGGATGACTGTTTGATGATCCAGTTCTTCGAGAACCGGGATCTTCTGTTCTCATGAGTGCCTTCTGGAAACTTCTTTGGCTGCACCCTGGAACTTCTGTCCTCACAAATGCTTTCTGATGATTTGCATAGATCATAAATATCATTGTTAGATTATGAAGACAAGCTGGGAGTTGGTGGCTCAGGCCTATAACCCTAGCTACTCAGGAAGCTAAGAGCTGAGGATCACAGTTCAAAGCCAGCCAATCAGGAAAGTCTGTGAGACTCTTATCTCCAATTAACCACTAAAATGTCAGAAGTGGAACTGTGGCTCAAGTGACAGACCACTAGCTTTGAGGAAAAACAACAACAACAACCAAAAAACACTCAGGGACAGCGCCTATTCCCTGAGTTCAAGCTCCAGGACTGGCACAAACAAACAAACAAAAAATTAGTGAGACAGACATGACTAGAAAATCCAAGTATAGATGCTGACAGTTGCTGACCAAGGCTTCTGCCTTTGCTGAGCCACATCCCAGGCAAGCCAAGGGCTGGCACCCTTTGCCCGGTACCCTGGGCACATTTCTATATCATTCCATATCATAACTGTATGATTATACATCATAACAATGGGATTTCAACAGTTATTATTACACATTCTAATTATGTGATTACTCAGTCTTTCACCAATTATGTAATTAGATTTAATTACACCAATTGCACAAATAAACGATAGTCAACTACAAATTACTTAAAAATAAAAACCAGAACTCTTTGTATGTCGGCAGTTGCCCCAAAAACAAGAATAGAAGGCGAGGAATGGAAGAAAGTTTAGGAAACCAATCAGCAAGTGAAAGGGCAGAAGGAACTGGGATATGGGGAGATCCTTAAGGAGAACCTCAGGACATCATCTTATAGGGAAGTTTTGTTTTTCCCTCCTATGATTGAGGGGTAGGAACTAGAGACAGGAGCACAGGAAATGCTGAATTCCCTTTGCTGTGACTTAGTTCTCCAACTGCATAGCTCACCAAGAAAGGAGGAAAGAAAACAATGAGAATGAAGTTAGAATGGAGGGAAGGGAGGGAGAAGCAGAGGAGGAGATGAAGAGAGAGAGAGAATATATCAAGTTTCACGTGAAATTAAAATGACAGTCCAGCCAGGCATTGGTGGCTCACGCCTGTAATCCTAGCTACTCAGGAGGCTGAGGTCTGAGGGTCCTGTTGGAAGCCAACCCCAGGCAGGAAAGTCCTTGAGATTTTTTTTTTAAATGAAATGTATTTATTTTGCCAGTCCTGGGCCTTCGACTCAGGTCCTGAGCACTGTCTCTGGCTTCTTTTTTTTTTTGCTCAAGGCTGAGCCACAGCGCCTCTTCTGGCCATTTTCTATACATGTGGTGCTGGGGAATCGAACCCAGGGCCTCATGTATATGAGGCAAGCACTCTTGCCAGTAGGTCATATTCCCAGCTCCTTGAGATTCTTACCTCCAGTTAACAATCAAAGAACTGGAAGCCAAGCTGTGGCTCCAGTGGTAGAGTACTACCATTTATCAACAAATGTTCAAAGACAGCGCCTAGGCCCTGAGTTCAAGTACCAGGACCTTCATGAAGGAATAAAATAGAATCAATTATAGTATATTTTAATGAGGAGCAGAGCATCACTGCTAGGATAGTTCAAATTCGCTGTGATGCTTAGTCCTTACTTAACTCCTTGTGCTATATCTGCTTTTGTTTTTCTCTCTTTTGCTCTTGATTTCATTTCCCATATCACTTCTTCCTCTTATTAGAGACTAGAACTTCCAGACTGGTGGCCTATCAAATTTTTTGCGAGTATAATATGTCAGACCAAAAACAAATAGGTGAGAAATTTGGTCTTTAGTGAAAGAAGTAATGTCATTCTGTACCGTTTTTCTTTGGCATTATCTTGGATAATTGGGTGGTTTGAACAAGTAGGCCTATACAAACATTAAGACTTGGGGCTCAACCACAGATGGACACCTCTTCTCTTTTTTTCTTCAGAGACATTCCTGAAGAATAGGTTTTCTCTGGCTTCGCTCTCAGAGCTAGCATGGAGAATAGTGGTGTGCATGCCCAATGGAATATCATTCTTCCATAAAGCAGCACCAAGGATGGAACTGGAGACCTCACATTAAATGATACACACTAGGTATAGAAAGACAGGTACCACACATTCTGCCTCATATGTGAGAGCTAAAAACGTTGATATGAATATAAAATACTGATGACTTGAGGCTGAGCAATGTAGAAAGGATAAGGATGAACCAAGATTTGTTGGCTAGCAAGTACCAAAACATAGCGAAATGGGAGAAGTAAATTATGGTGTTCCTCAGCACAGTTTGGTGACTAGTCGATAGTAACCTATTATATAGCTGATACAGGTCCAGAAGAGAGGAGTGTGAAAGCAGCCGACCTAACAATATGACAAGGAGAGAGAAATTCTAATTACCTGCTTTGAGCTGGACAATTATATACATGTGTCAAACTATCAGACTGAACTTTATGAATATGTGCAATTAATACACAGTAATAAAACAAGTAAATAATAGAGAACAGAGACAGCTGTGTTTGACAAGGGCTCCATCTCAGCTGCTCCTGTGCCCTGCACTGCTGGAGGGGAGAGGAACGAGCCCTCTGTGGGGGTGGGCGCAGGCACACATCTGGGGGGCTGGGTTCGCCGCCTTCACAAGCCTCCAAAGAGAACTAATTGTTAGTGCTGCTTCAGTGCCTATATACTTAGGGAAAATTATGCATGGGGCTTGGCTGGGTACTGATAATCACCAAGCATCAGGATTGCTCAACACCTGCCCTAGGAACTCAGAGGGTTGACAGGATGAGGATTACTCCAAAAGTACACATAATGGCTTCATACTGCTACATAAATAAGCTGTGGTGCTATTGAGGGACATGTTGGGGGCTCAGCATAGTTGAGCAGCTCTTGCCTACATATGAAAAATTAACCAATGGCAAACCTTCAGCAACACAGTGAGGAGAAAATGCATTCTTATGTCGTAATTTAAAAAAAAAACACAACAACTTTTGAATCCATTCTCTTCTACTGTCCATGGAAGCAAGTGGGGATGGGCTCTAGGTGTTTCTGTCTGTCCTATGGTTTCAGCAAAGACCTAGGAACATGCCTCATGGCTTTGTTCTTCTGCAACAGGCCTTTTCTACCTACGTGTGCATTTATACCTGGGGAGACTCACCTATAGCCAGGTGGAACCTGGAACAGTGGTGTTAGAAATTTGAGCAAGCAGACCATAGGAAACCGGGACCAAGGGAGGGGAATTAGGATGGAACCATGCAGCTTAAATAGCTTTCCTAGTCTCCAAAAAGTTGCCCCAAGACAGGGGGAGAGGCTTGACAGCAGGCTTGTTATGTTGGCCTGGTGTTCCAATCTCCGCTTTCTCTGTCATGTGCTAGGAAGGTGCATAGTGGGTGACACCCAGACACAAAGCAGCCGAAAGCATTTTCTCAATTAAGAGCAAAGCAGCAAGGCAGTTTCCTACAGCAAGGGAAATTGCTAAGCAGATGTGGCATTATTACAGATGCTCAGCTCAGCTGGTCATTCCTAGTTTGTGATTCCCAAAGGAAGCATCAGAGAGAAGGTTAAAGTTCACTGGTGCATAAGGCTTGGACAGGAACCTGCACCTGTGTCTGTCTGTTTAGTGTGTGTGTGTGTGTGTGTGTGTGTGTGTGTGTGTGTGTGTGTGTGTCTGTGTGTGTGTGTGTGTGTGTCTGTGTGTCTGTGTGTCTGTGTGTGTATGTA
The DNA here is from genome assembly GCF_023159225.1 of Perognathus longimembris pacificus. Lineage (NCBI taxonomy): Eukaryota > Metazoa > Chordata > Mammalia > Rodentia > Heteromyidae > Perognathus > Perognathus longimembris. The sequence continues at coordinate 51,436,318 of NC_063162.1, read as the reverse complement.
TGCATTTAGGTACTGGGACTTGAACTCGGGACCTCTCACCCTTGCTTGGCTTTTACATTCAAGGCACTCAGTAGGGTGCCACAGGCTCCACTTCTAGCTTTTTGGTGGCTATTAGAGATAAGAGTGTCATGGACTCTTCTGTGCCCTGGATAGCTTTGAACTACAATCAGATCTCAGCCTCCTGAGTAGCTAGGATTACAGGCGTGAGCCACCAGCACCCAGCAGAATCTGCATATTATAGAAACCTTTTCCTCAAGTGTTACCGTGTTCCTGCAGTGCTGGCTGTCTTAAACGCAAGGAGAGTTGCTCCAGAATGCCTTAGATCATGGTAGGAAAAGCAGTACCCCCTGGACAGGCATCCCTGAGGAAGGGAGGGGAGAATTGCCACATGGTCATGGCCAGCCATAGCCATTCACCCAGCAAGTTTTCATCATCTGATGTTGGAAATTCAAGCTATCTACTCCTTGGAAACCGGGACTAAGAGTACTCAACACCAGTGTGGCAGTATGCCACTGGGGAATCACATTGTTTTTGTGTATCTGCCGCTCCTGAGATTTGAACTAAGGGCCTGGGCACTGTCCCTGAACTATCATTCTCATGGCTAGTGCTCTACTGCTCTATCCATAGCTCTACTTCTGGCTTTTTGGTGGGTAATTGGAGATAAGAGTCTCACAAACTTTCCTGCCTGGACTGGCTTTCTACCACAATCCTCAGATCTCAGCCTCCTGGATAGCCAGGATTACAGGCATGAGTCACTGGTACCTGGATCCTACCTCACTTTTATGCTCTCTAACTCCACAAGTAGTTTTTATGTTTATTTAACTTACAATATGCATAGAGTGCCAAGATAAGTCCATTGCAAACACAATTCCATTTGGTTTTTTCCATTTGATGATACTTCAGAAGGATTAAGTACATTGCTGAGGTCACATGGTCAGTGACTGAAGCTGGAATTTGAGCCCTTGGTCTGAATCCAGATTCTTAATCCTTAGATTAAACATTCTGGTCTATTCTAATATCTACAGACCTCAGGCCAGCTTCCCCCATTGTAGCTGTACTTTTAAGCCTGAAACTAAAATTTATGGAATGACACTCCTTTAAATATACATATGGAATGACACTCCTTTAAATATACATAATAAGCAAAGATTTGCATCCACACTGAACAGGCTGTCAATTTCTTCTTCACCTAACCTAGAAAAGTAATTGACCAGCATATATTCTGTTTTGCTTTCAAGTAAGATTGCAAGTATGTGGTTCAGTGTGTCAAAAACTGAATGTTGAACATCTCTCTGGAAACAAGTATTTTATAGACTGTTGCCATACCAAGTGAAGACAGTCGCCCGTGGCTCACACCTGTTATCTTAGCTCCTCAGGAAGCTGAGGTCTGAGGATCATAGTCAAAGCCAGCCCAAGCAGGAAAGTCTATGAGACTCTTATCTCCAGTTAACCACCCACAAATATGGAAGTGGAGCTGTGGCTCAAGTGGTAGAGCATTAGCTTTGAGCACAAAAGCTCAGGGACAGTGCCTAGGCCCTAAGTTCAAGCCCAAGGATCATAATTTTAAAAAATTGCAAAGAAGTCTTCTTTGTAGCCAGATCTTTCCAAGAGCAGATGGGAGCTTTACATTAAGCAGTGATCATATGATCCTTTCCTCAGTGCCAGTCTCTCTAAGAACTTGTCATATCTCAATTCATTTAAACTTCACAATTCCATGCGATGGATTTTAAAACATCCCTATTGATTTGAAAAACAGTGCATTTCATGTCATCTTGATACTTTTCAAGAACTCCTTACTGAATGAACATTGAGTCAGGACATAATGAGATTAAAATCTTTTATTTTCAATGTCAGACAGTGATGCTCCTGTACTAATTTAATTCTCTTAGCGTTAATAGATCACTTTAAACTGAGGGAAAACATTTAGCATTTATGTGATTGTTTTTGTCCTTTTGTATGTGTTTATTGAGTTTCATTATGATACTTTCATAATTGTATATAGTGCACTTTGATACTATTGAGTCACCATCATCCTCTTTATTCCACCTATTCTCTCCCACTTGTTGCCCTCCTTTTTCATATAGTTTCTTTTCTACTTTAATTAGAAAAAAATCTTGCTGGGCACCAATGTCTTATGCCTATAATTCTAGCTATATAAGAGGCTGAGATCTGAGGACTGTGGTTCAAAGCCAGCCCAGGCAGGAAAGTCTTACCGCAAATTGATCAGCGAAAAGCCAGAAATGGAGTTCTGCCTCAAGTGGTAGAGTGCCAGCCTTGAGCAAAAGAGCTCAGGGCCAATGTGTAGTCCCTGAGTTCAAGCCCCAGTACTGGCACACACACACACACACACACACACACACACACACACACACACACACACAAAACAAAACAAAAATCTAGGGGCTGGGGATATGGCCTAGTGGCAAGAGAGCTTGCCTCGTATACATGAGGCCCTGGGTTCGATTCCCCAGCACCACATATGCAGAAAACGGCCAGAAGTGGCGCTGTGGCTCAAGTGGCAGAGTGCTAGCCTTGAGCAAAAGGAAGCCAGGGACAGTGCTCAGGCCCTGAGTCCAAGGCCCAGGACTGGCCAAAAAATAAAATAAAATCTAGATATACTACATATATCATAAAACATACAATACCATGTCTAACAAAAGAAAATAGCCTCTGCCTGAGTGGTGAATGCTGGAATAGAAATACCCATAATGCCAAGTGCAAGCCCAGGAAAGAGCTCAGTTTGCCCTGGATAAGGGAAAGATCAGGGAAATCTTCCTGGAAGAGGTAGCCACTAAAATGAGTGTTCAGACATTGCTGAGAAGAGTTTTAAAGGGACCCATATGGATATGAAACAGAGGGGTGAGTGCTACCAATCATTCATTCTTAATTATGTGTTGACTCTTGGAGTAGTCAGATCTTCCTGGGAGTCTTCTGTCCTGGTTAGGAAAAGCTCACACGAAAGTATCGGAATCAGCATTGCTCTTTCTCCTCTTTCAGCAGGTGTGTCCAGTTCTGGTGAATGCTTTGAATACCTCATATGTCCCCAGATCAAGTTGTTCTTCTTCTTTATGCTTTAAAGGGTGAAAGGAGGGCATTCCAGACTCTTCTCCATGGATCCAACACACCTACCTGCAGGTGGCAGCAGGCAGGTTAACAGCAGAGACGCATCTTGTATTCCAGGAAGGATTGAACCTCTCTTGCTGCGTTCTCTTCCACTGAGACTTCAGTTCCAGGAGATTTTTGTTCTTTGCACATTTCTTCCTTTCCCTTTCATCCCTCGCTAAGGAAGTTTCTCAGAAAGATAAAAATGATTGTCATGTTCCTTGTGAAGTCTTTGGTATTCTCAGGATTCAGTCTTAAGGTCGATTTTCAGTCTTCTTGTTCCTTCAAACAGAAATGATTAGAAACAAACACTACTTCAGTGGATGAGGTAGATGGCACCCATGTGTGATTTGGGGGAAAGGGGAAGTGCTGCAATGATACCTATATTCTCCTGCCTTTGGAACATGTTGAAATGTCATGATTAGAACATCTAAATGTATGGAAGAACACCTATTCATTCTAGAAGGCTTTTCAGTACTTGGTACCTAGTAGGTCGCAGTCTCACCTTGAACTTGAATTAAGTAGGTATGTGTTATTGGCTTCTTAGGAAGGTGGCCACTGAGTTTAGTTCCTGACTAGACTAATTCAAAGGAAAAGCTCTTAGAACCTCGTAGCTTTACTCAAGCACAGCTAATTAGTTACCAGGGATCTGTTTACCTACAATTGCTCTGGATTCATTCGTAGGAATTTCTTTATCACATCACATTAATGACTTCTATTTATGGGGTGCTGATTCTGCCTTGTCTGAGATTTCTTGCAGTGGATAAATGATGCCTTTGATTCCGTGAGTTTCCTTTTGAGAAAAGAAAGAAGATAGTTAATTTTCATCTCTATAATTCCTCGTGCCTCTCTGTATCTTTTGGAATTAAATCCAATACTCCACGTGTAACAGCTTTCTAAAGACAGCAGTTTGCAGATTTGTTCAAGGCCTATATCATCACAAATAAATGGCTGGCCTGGCCCCTGGCTCCTGTGAAACCAAACAGGTGAAAAACTGATTTAAAAACAGCAACAACAACAACAACAACAATATTTTGCAGTAGTTTAGGATTTGAAATTCACAAGAAGATGTCAAAAGAGTACAGTTTTCCTGGGTGCCCCCCATCTTGTCTCCCCAGTGACAATACTGTTATACCCAGGAACAGCACCCTCAGCAGGCAACTGATACAGGCCCTGGACTGTTATCTCAGAAATAGACCGTCGCTTTTTCATTTTGCCAGTTTTCCAGCCAATTTCTCCTTTTGGCTATATGGTTACAGGACATTTCATTCCTTGGAGACTTTTGTTTTATCTTCCTCAATCAGCATACAGAACTCTTGTAACATCACAAAGTAACTCTTACGAGGAAATGATTTTTATTTTAGTTACTTATTTTGGCAATACTGGGATTTGAATTTGGGTGCAGGCACTCTGTCCCAGCTTTATTTGCTTAAAGCTGGTGCTCTACCATGCAAGCCATGACTCCAGTCCAGTTTATTTTTATGTTTTTTGTTAATTGGAAAAAAGAATCTTATAGACTTTCCTGCCCAGGCTGGCTGAAAACTGTGCTGCTCAGATCTCAACTTCCTGAGTAGCTAGGACAGGGGCAAGCCACCAATGCCTGGCTTGCTGGTTACTTTTGAAGGTCTCATTTTTTGCTGTGCCCCGTCTTAGACTTTCCCTTAGCTAAGACAGCAGGCATATGCTACTAAATCCAGCTTCTCACTGAGAAGTTATCTCTGGAACCTTTTTCTGCCCAGGTTAGTCTTGGCCCATGCATGATCCAAACAATCTCATTCTCCCAAGTAGCAAGGCATGAGCCACAGGCATAAGACTCCAAATTGTTTTTAAAGAAAGCAACATTAAAAAAAATGTTTATTTTCAAACTTATGTACAGAGAGGTTACAGTTTCATATGTTAGGCATTGGATACATTTCTTTTACTGTTTGTTACCTCCTCCCTCATTCCCTCCTCCCCTCTCCCCCTTTCCCTCCCCCCCCCCAAGAGTTGTTCAGTTCATTTACACCAAACAGTTTTGCAAGTAAAGAAAGCAACATTTTTTAAAAAGACATATACGGTCATATTAATGAATTTTAAAATGCTACTAATTTCAAAATGATAGATTGCAATTTAAAATGTGACTTAACAATCTTTTTAAAATGCTACTCAGCTAATCATAAACATAAGGCTGTTTTTTTTTTAAATTATCCATTTGCTTGTTCAACTCTTCTTCTCCCCCATCCCATCTAATAAAAGAATCCCTAAATAAGTTAGTCTAGTGTAGGTGTACTGTACCCTGCAGTTATTCTGGCTTTGGTGTGCTCACCTAAGGTCCCTCACAGAGCCATCTGCATAGAGGAGCATGGGGTCTCTCAGGTCCTCAGGCCTGGGGAGGACCTGCTGGCACTCAAGGAGCTACTGAGAATGATAAGGATCCCTGTGCATAGGAGCCCTTCCTCCCTGTGACTCACAGGAACGTGGCCTGGGGCAGGTGACTCTAATGCCATCTCCTATGCTTGCACACATGGTGTCGGTATACATTTGTGCACAGTTAGCACAGTCACATTCAGGAAGGAGGAAACAGTTTGGGTTGAGCTGTTATCATTTTACCCATTCAGGAGAGAAAGGAGAGGGAATATCAGGAAGTTGAGAATAATTCACATTCTTCCCAGGCCCAGACTCATCCTTTCTCTGCTTTCCAATGGTGAATTACTAGTATTGTCAACCAGAGGTCTAAGTTAAGTGTTTTCAGCATGAGAAGTCCAGCCATTCATCTCAACACTCCAATGATAAGGACTGGGTAGTGGTGAAGGGTGAAAAAGATTATTAGTGCTTAGGCAAGAGAAAGAGGAAACATTTGGCCCATTTTTGGGGTGCTGGCATGAGGTTTAAAGGAAGACTTGGAGTGGGGAAGACAGGTGTGCATAATTAAGCTGTTCCAAGTAAAGTGCAGTCCGTTTGATTATTATTTGAGTTCTGGTTCTCGAAAATAGCCAGAAGTCCTTGTCGCTTGAGGGGGACAGTCTGGTCCCCTTGAGATAATTGCTCCTGCTGCAGGGTGTAGCCTCATCATCAGAGATGATTGTCCTCATCTGTGAGGGTGATTGGTCCTCCTTGAGTGGGAGTAGTTAGGCTTCCTGGTCATGAAGACATTATTGATCAGACTCTCTGTTCAAGGAATCCAAGGCGACTGCAGAAGAGAATGGCTCAGAGCATTGGAAACGTGAACAATGGAGGCCAAGATGTCAACCTTTTTAATCCTGCTTTGGGTTAACTTTGGGCTCACGTGAGGAAGCCAGTGCTTTTCAATGAAACGCGGTTTCTAGGTACCTGTTATTGTGACAGCCACCTGGGTTGTATATTTTCTTTCCAGCCTTAGTTAAGACTGGCCACACTGTCTTCTGAAAAAGGATGCTCTAGGGACCACCCTTTCCTGCTGAGCAATCCCTGCCCAGAGCATCTTCCAGGCAGCCTGCTAAGCAGTGAGGTGGGCATGGTCGGAGGGGATGTGTCTGTGATCCTAAGGTGAGCTCAGGGAATCATGTAGGTTTTCTCCACAAAGCTGTGTGAAGAGGGTTCTCATTCCCCAAGTCAGCAAGTGGACACTCTTCCTGGCTTCATGGACATCCCTCTAGAATAGATTTGAAACAAAGGGAAACCTACCTAACAAGTGTGATCACGCAATCACAGCGATACGGAGACAAGACTCCAGGTTTCTGCTTCATTAGCTGAGGGTGTATGGTTCCCATGATGTCTGCACTTGAAGGTAGAGTTTAACTGGACACCCATCAAACACATTTGGTCCCTTTTTAAGGAGAAAAGCATGTGGTTAGAAAATAGCATCTTCCCCCTTATTTTCCTGACTCCAACAGCAAGAACAAAAGAAGGCTCAGGCACATTGAATATAACTCAAAGAGCCATGTAGTTTAATCTTAGCTTGGAAGTCTTCCCTCTTGGCTCTGGCCATTACACAAAATCTGAAGATGCTGCCTGATATCTCAGGCAACCTTCTGGAATTGGCAATATCTGAACTCCTGGAGCACAGGACTCGTGTAGAAAAATTATCTTATTATGCACTCTCCTTAGAGCCTAACTGTACCTAGGGTTAGGTGAGCATTTAGAAGGTGGTGGAGCTTAATAGCTTGGTAGTATCACTATGGTCTTCAAGAAGTGAGCCATGAAGGCCAAGGGTCAGCCATGATTGTTCCATTGGCTGGAACTTTGACTGCTGTAGTTTGTCCATGGGTTTAGCAAGCACATATGTATGTCTGCTTTGTGTAGATTCTTGTTATCATTTGGAGACTGCTTTCCAAGTAGAAAAAGACGAGCCTTGGAGTAGGAAGGTTATTTCAAAAGATAAAGAACCATGTGCTTTAATTTCTTTGTGATACAAAGACTACTGCAGTAGAACATGGACTGCTATGGCTCAGATAATCACTTTAGTGGCATTGTGGCTGTAGTCCTTGCCCTTGAAGACCCCCTATAGCAGCAGGCCCTGAAGAGGGAATACTGGTGGATGTGAAGGTACTTGAATTGTGCTACAGTAACAATTTTCAGCTTAGAGTTTTCATAGGTGACATTTTTCCTTTGGAGTTCAATTTGACAACTTGAACTCCTGATTTCCATGTTCTCCTACTTCCGCTTCATTTTCTATGTTGCCCTCAGAGTTGACTCGCTGTAAAACAATGGCATCATTTCCCTGCATTTGAACTTCTGCCCATGTGGTCAAACTAGTCAGGCTACCCATATGGGGAGCCCATGAGCTTCACCATTTCCTGACTGGCCTCCTCCAGTCCTGCACTGATCATCCTTTAACTCTGTTTCTGCCCACACTATCCCTGCGTGAGTGTCTGATCTTAGCATTTCTTCCCAGTGGGTGTCTGCTCATCACCAAGGCCTATCTCAGACATTCATCAGAGACTGGTTTCTGATTCCAGAGCCCACCTTCTGATTCCCGATCCCTTTGGCGTTTCTTTTAGCCTAAATTTAAGTATTCATCATCATGATCAGAATAGCCATTGCTGACATAGCATCCACCATGTGCTGCCCACTAACAAAGCTGTTAACATTTACTAAGTCATTGACTTGACTGAACAACTTCCCAAGGTAGGCATTTTTCGTATTTGTGGGTGAGGAGTTTGAAGCACAGAGAGAGAAGTGATTTCACAGAACTAGCTAGTAGAATTCTGTGTTGACAGAAATTAAAATCTGGGTAAATTCCCATACTTAATGGAAAGGTGTTCAAAAGCAGGAGCTATGTTTTCTGTTCCATAAAACTAACCACTGCAGAGCTTATCACTGAAAAAGTACCCTGGAGATGTTTGTTGAGTGAATAATAATATTGACTTTATCTTAGCATGCAAAACTGTACTTTAAACTGGACACCCAGTGGCTCTTGACTATAATCCTAACTATATAGAAGACAGATCTAAGAACAATAGTTCGATGCCAGCTCAAGCAGGAAAGTCTATGAGATGCTTATCGATACTTAACCACCAAAATGCTGAAAGTGGAGCTATGGCTCCAGGGGTAGAGTGCCAGCATTAAACAAAGCACACTAAGGGAAAAGTGGCCAGGTTCAAGGAGTTCAAGCCCTGATACTGGCACCAAAATAGCAACAAACAAAACTAAAGCAAAAAACTGTAATCTGCATGAAAGTATGTTATTCAATTTAAGCCCTTAAGTTTTAATTTTTATTTTTAATTTTAATTTAATTTTGTGACAGTCTGAGGCCTTGAACTCAGGGTCTCATATTCTCCTTTGACAGTTTCACTCAAAGTTGGTATTCTACCACCTGAGCCACACCTCAACTTCTGGCTTTTTGCTGATTAATTGGGGATAAGAGTCTCTCAAACTTTTCTGCCCAGGCTGGCTTTGAGCCATGATCCCCAGATCTCAGCCTCCTGAGTAGCTAGGACAAAAAGGTATGAGCCATTGGCACCTGGCAAGCCCCTTAATATATGAAAGGGAAGAAGTTGTGACCAAATGGAAGCAGTGGCATGGGAAGGGATGAGGAAAGAGCCTTGTGCAGCCAATCTACTTGCTTGTGTCTCCCTATCTGGGCAGAGCCTGGGTCCTGGTGTGTTCAGCTCACGGTGTTCAGCTCCTTCAAGTTGACAGTCAAAGCTGTCACCACGGGGAATGAGAACCCCGGCTTCCAGGAAAGCATGTGAAAAGCCATGGCTAACCACGAGGCTGTCTTTCCCATCATTTACAACCAGAGCCAGTCAGGAGGAATTCCAAGCTAGGATTAAAACACTTGGCTCTTTGAGTTGTGTCCAGTATATCTGGGGTCACAAAAGGCAGAAAGATTAGGGGGAAATGTGTGAAGCAGGTTACTGAGAAGAAAGCATTCTTCATGGCTAATGTTGCCTTGGTATTAGAAGAGAGCTTGACAGACCTCTGCTGAATCAAAGAACTTCAAGCTTTTTAACTTCTTAGTGGTTCACTGATCATTTTGAAACCCGTATACACACACGCATGCATGTGCATATGCTTACACACATTTGGAGTGTGATTCGTATCTAAGTTTCCATTAAGTGCTTGATATACATGGGGTAAACTCACAGTTTGACCTTCCACTGCCATGCCTTCTGAGATGAAGGAAAGAGGGATTTGTTGGGAGTGAGTATAAATTTGGGTCATAGGTGGCTCTGGTAAGGAGACCTGAGCTTTCACAACTGTTGTGTTCCCTAAACACCATGTTCCATCCTGAGAGTCCTCGTGAACACTGTAACCTCATTGTGAAGGGTATTGGCAATTGACTGAATCTTATTTACCTGCTCAAACTCAACTTTGCTTCTGTAATAAACATGGTGTGTATCTAACTGATGCCTCACTCTTCCTGAGTTTGCAAAAACATCTTAACAATTATTGTAAATATTAAAAGCAAAATGTTAAAGCAAAAGACACCATGTAAAAATATGGAAGAATGTATGCATATGAAACTATGACTGGGGAAACCATCTCATCAGAGTAACAACCAGTTCTGTCCTCCCCAGCCCTTCTGTCTCTCCCCTTCTCTGCCCCAAAGCTGCCTCTACGCGCGTGTAATGCCAGTGCTCTGTACCGTGTTCTGTTTATAGTGGTTTGAACCTTTTTTCTGCCTGTGTCTCTCATTGCTGAAGTAACACACTTCTCTCATATCAACTCTTACCCAGGAGCCGCACAGCAGACTCTTTGATGTAGGTCTTTTCTGCATGGCAGCCAAGGCCAAGTCATGGTTTACATTGCATGATGCAACCTCACCCTTTTGGTTGTCACCTTCAGGTTAATTAGATCCTCTCCCTGCACTGCACATGCATGCGACGTGCTTTTCCTGTTGTCCCTGAATGTAGCAAGCACTGGACGCATGCATGGAATTAAAGCGACGAGCATTTCAATACATTGGAAGCACCAGAAGCTAGGATTCTTCTCGGAAATCCTTGGGACACCTAATGTATCAGACGAGATCGGACGCGTTCAGGGTGGTATGGCCGTAGACCCTAATGTATCAATGTACCACAAAAGGGACTCTGTCCCTTGGAATTTCAACAGTGGAACTTTGGGAAAAGAAAAAGGAATCACTTGTTAGGTTTGTGCCCAGTCCACCCTAATGACCACAAATTTAGCTGAAATCCCTTTTCTAATAAAAGTAGCAACTTACCTAATGACTACTAGGCCCCTTCCCAATTCTATGTGGATGTACTAAAGTCACCAGTTTTACCGTTCCCTTTTACATCATTCTGGGAATTGTTGTCTAGTTTGGTTTGGCATAGACCTAGTAAATATATAGACTTTTAAAAAACCTAATACCTCTTAAGTAGAATGCCCTATGAAATGCAATCATTTACTTTTCCAATAGTGTGTGTAAGGCTATCATTAATTAGACTTTAAAAAGCATAAAAATAATAATACAATAAAGGAGTATTATGTTCATTGGAAGCATGTTGACATGGCATTCAGTAATATTGATGAATATGTATGATCATTTTTCAACTTGTTGAAATACACATTTTTTTTTGCTGCAGGGTTGCCTAATAACTTTCTTTTACAAGTGATTTTTATTTTCCTGTGCTGTTTCCTTTCTTTTTCAGTATTTTTCCTTTTTGAACATGTAATTTTTTTCTTCCTTATATTCTCAGAATGACCTCTTTAAAAAAAACAAACCAAACCTGATTATAAAGATCTGTTTTTCTTACTTGATTTTCTGAAGTTTCAGGAATATAGGCACTTTACATTTTAGACATACATTGTCTGCAACTTGAGAAAAGTTGAAAAATGGGGCTTTATCCAGCTCTGGTGATCCTAGAGAAGGAATGAAAATCTCTGGTGGTGCATTTTGTCAGAGCCCCTTATACCAAACATGCGTATAACCAGTCAGACTAATAGCTGAATGCTTCTCATCTTATTGGTCTCGTGTTATGTTTGCCTCACATCTGGGGTAAGAGCAGTGGGTTTAAACTCTTCCTACTTTCCTCTTCCCCTCATTCTGTTAAACACACTCTATTCACTCTACTGAAATGGACTTCACTTGACATTGCATAATGTGCTCTTTTGGTAGTGAGTAAAGAAGTTCTGTGAGTGGGAACGTTTTCCTTCCTTAAAGGAGCTTACAAGGGATTTACAGTACAGACTGTGCAGGCCAGTGGTTCTGACCAGTGTGTTGGAATGTTCTGCCTTACTTGTGAGAGCTTTCATTTAAGACTTTGGTAAAGCTAATGTCTGAATCTTTTTGTGAGGTTCTGCAGAACAGAGCCATTTTCCTGTTTCTCAGAAAAACATAAGCTTCCTGATACAGTGAGAGGGCAGTGGAGAGTGAGGATAAGTGGATCCACTCACTGACAAGGGACAAAATCCTACGAAATTTACCTCGTAGGCCCTCACAGAAATGTTTCTTCAGCAATGGGGACAACAACCCTAGAGAGCAATCAAAGATGTTTGATTCTATTGAGCTAAAAAGGAACTGCAGGAGGGAACCAAGGAAAAGAAGCTTCACCCAATGAGCAGAGGAATCACAATATTCTTTCTAACTTGGATCTGAAAGTCAAGTGGACACCCATTGGCGTGGTAGAGTTATTTGTTGGCATAATCAGGGGAAAAATCAATTTTGATAAAGTAATGATTTTCAGTACTTACCAGAAGCAAAAGGGATATAATATACAAGGAAAAAACTGCACCAGGAATGAAGAAAATCTTTTCATAAAATGATTAAAAATGAAATGAGAAGAGTATCTATCTATCTATATATCCTTAAATATATGACTGTCTGGTGACAGGAATTCGAATTCATTGTCCTTTCCCCCATTCACAAAGGGAGGTGGCTTGTTTCTAAAGGTGACTTGTCCCATCTGACTTCCCATTGTGGTATTGGGTCTCCACTGCCCAGGTTGCTTTATGACATTCCTAAGAAATGACACCCTCTTTGTGCTCAGGAGATTCATGACTACTAATAATTACATCCCCGACTCTCCTTTTTGGCTGTGAGGCTGCTGGGCTTGCAACAAAACTCCTAAATAGGAATACATACAAACTGTCCATGCCTCAGCCATCCACCAAAGACAGAGCTAGTTTTTTCCTTGTGCAGTAAGAGTATAATTGTTTTCTGTGCTCCATGTCAGAAAGACCTGTGCTACGTCTATTCCTCCACCATTAAAAAAAAAAAATCTTCGGTAACAATACAACCTCAGAATATCAGAAACAGAGCTATCGTAACTATCCCTTAGCATTGCATATAAATTCATGTGTAACTTTTAGCAAACTAGCATCCTTGTGTTGAATAAATACATTGTGTGACATTGCCTTTTTACTCTTGAAAGAGAAGCAGCAGATAAGGGGAGCAACTGTTCCTTTGCATCATTATTTTTTCTCCAGATGCTTTCAGAGTTTCTGATTGACAGGTCTTCCACAGTGGGATTTTGCTAATGTAGGAACTAGAAGGGACTGCTCTAATGCCTTCTAGATGTAGTTGGGTTGGAACTGTCATGGGCCGCTTAGGATGTTGGCTGAGGTTGTGGTTCCTCAAAGAGAACAGGGAAAGGATCTGCCACGTACATCCCCAACACCCCCTTTGGATTAGATTCCAAGAACATGCTAGGTATGGCTGTGGAGTTGGCAGTGTGGGCTTCCCCATCTTAGTCCCTGCAGGTTGACATATAGCAATGTAGCAATGCCCAGTTCAGGCTGCCTAGGTCTGTCAGAATTACGTCCAAGGAAAGGAGGAGGATAAGGGAAGAGAGCATAGGGGTTAGTTATATATGGGGCCAGTGCAAGTCTCTGCAAATCAAAGACCAACATGTGAAGAAGAAGGCCTAAGTGTCAGAGCTTGATGTCTGCACAACACTTCAGTAACAACTCAAAGAAGTCCCACAAAGATGTAACAGCTTACTGTGTGATAGAAAAATCTCAATCTACTTGCTCAACTTTGCCCTGATGGGCAGTTCATAGCCAGCCTTTAGCAAAAGAGGACTACTGCTTTTCTTTAGGCCCCTCTATAATAATGAGACCTAGCACAAGAAGGCTTAAAGCCCAAGTGAAGTGCATTGAAACTGTGTTCCTTTACAAATGGGAGCACTGGACCATTGATATCCAGTGCTTGTTGGTTATTACTGTAGAGATGATTGCTTATGGGCCTTTTAATGTATTTGTGACAACATTTAGTATCCAGAAGAAAAGCCATTGGCAGCAACTGGATGAATCTTCTATTCTTGCCCAAGTAAATGTTCCTGAAGGGGGGAAGGGAGCAAAACACACACACACACACACACACACACACACACACACACCATGCTTGGTGTGTTTTGGTTCCCAGATTTCCATCAGAAACTGGGAAATTTTTTCTGGCCCCTTTTCTCTATATCTAATCACTTCACCTAGACCCTCCACTTTGTGAATGGGCTCAGAGTGGGGTTGTAGTTGGAGTAAAAACCTATATTTGTAGTGAAGGGTTCTGGATATGTGTGTCCATGCATGTGTGCCCACCCACAAGTACCACCACATAGCTATACATGGCTTATTGACCCTGCTCGTGAGGAATTTTAGTGTTTTGGTATGTTCATGAGTATGAATTCATGTAGTATTCTTCAAATCATCTACTCCATCATTTCCCTCTACTGCATGAGAACTTGTTAAAGAAGCGATGGTCAGAATTAGTGGACGTAGGGAAATGGGTGTATAAGAATGAATCCTTATGATTCCTCTGGAAATGTAGTGCAAACTAAATCTAGCAGTTCTTGTTTGGCAAGACTTAGTTTTATGTAATAGCTGGACTCTGATTTATTACATAAAAGTTGCTGGCAAATACGAGTACTAATTCTACTCTGGTAACCACTGTGATTGAAATAATTGTAATATGTAGATATGCTAGAGAAAATAAGCATTAGTGGGTAGGTTGTCTTGGACATCATTCCAAGATCCCAACAGTGAAGAAATACATATTACAGAAGTAGAATTGGAAAAGATATTTAGAAGATGCATGGTTGTCTCATCCTTTGCCTCTCCTCCAGATCTGCTTAAAGCCAGATCTACTTTAAATGAATTTCTTTTCTCCCTAAAGACCTGGGGATAAGAGGAATGCCCATCTTCCTGTGAACACTCAGTAAAATGATTTGTGGTTTTCTCTGTCAGGAAATATTGGTTAACTATTTAATAGACTGCCAAAGTGAAGCTGCCTTCCCTGTGTTTCTTTAATATAACCCGAATCAATACTTAATATCACACCAAGAGTAGTGAGATCTCCAATCAAGAGCTCATAGCACATCTTATCAGCCAGTTGAATCACATTAGAACACTTGATAGGATACAATAAATCATATATAAATGGAGACACAACTTAGAAATAATGGATTGTGCTGTGTGTGGCTCACAAGAGGCTGAGATCTGAAGATTTCAATTTGATGCCAGCTTAGATAGGAAAGTCACTGGAATGGCAGATGTAGAAGTATGGCTCAAGGAGTAGAGCACCAGGGAAGAAAGGAGGAAAGGGGAGGAAGGGAGGAAGGAAGAGAGGGAGGGAGGGAGGGAAAGAGGGAGGGAGGGAAAGGAGAGGAGAAAAAGATTGATTCTGTTAATCTCCATTTATTTTGATCACTACCACTTTGGGGACAATTTCTATAAACTGTTATTTCTATGATCACCATTTTAAATAGTTTTAAGCATACCTCTTACTTGTTGAAGTGTTCTTACCTACTTATCTGACACCATCCTTACAACAGCTTCTGAAATTTGTGTCTTTATCCCCAGTTTACAGACAGGAAAACCAAACTTGGAGAAGTCAACTCATTTTCCCAAGATAATATAAAGCTATCAGTGCTACTGGTGGAATTTTAATTCATCCATTGGTATCCAAAACTGACCAACTTGCTGACTGTTGTAGAGGTTGACTTGTTCATATTTTGCATTTGATTAACATGCATTAGTATATTAAAAATAGAGAATGAAGATGAAAATGGGGCCTCAAAGCTTCTACACCTTCTTGAAAGAAAATGTTGAGGAGCTTCAATAAGAAACAGCAGGGAGTTTCATGGAAACAAATTATATATACCTGTTCCATTGAGAAACCCAGTATGCGAGAAACTGACATGTTTTGTTTTCTCCATCAACCATCTGTGTCATTCTCTTTGTTTCCTAGAACAATACCTCATCCTCAGGACCAATTACACAGGTAGACACCCAGTGCTATACAATTCCTCTGAAGTCTATTGCTAGCATCCTGCCAGTGTTCTCTGTATTCAGAGAGCAGCAGCTAGGGTTTATATGCCTCAATTTATGTCAACACGCTTCCAACCATGCATATGTTTATGGCCACTGGACCCTTCTTGTTGTTAGAACAGAGGCATAATTAGAAGCTGCTGTCAGAAAGATGAATGGATCTAGTGATACAAATCAGAACTGAGGACTTCCCGAAAAGCCATTTAACCGGCGAACTTGGAATCGTGGTAGATCAATACCACAGAGTAACACAAAGTATTTTCTAGTCACACTAGTACCATTGTGATGTCCAGGAAAAGTGTTTTGTGATTAAACATTGATCCCATTTTGATGTAATTATTATTAGTATTGATTAGTCATTGAACACAAACCCATTTGTCAAGTATAGCAGCTTAGAAGACACCTACCTCGCTATGTCTGTCCTGTGATAAAGTCATTGCTGATCTAGGATACTTGCCTCAGTAAAGATAAAAGAAGGCACGGCTTATTGAACATATGTCCCCACCCCCATATAAATAGTAAAGGTAAACTCTGAAGTGCACAGCTATGGTTAGGTGATTGGAATTGGCCCTGCGAAAAGCAGATACATTCAAAACTTCCATTTAGGACTTAAAAGTTTTGGGGTGCTATCCATTTGGGGAGACAATGTTCTATTTAAGTGGCAGTTCTTTTCTCAATACTTAATTAGTATCACATCATTCACACTAAATCCATTATTGTTATTAGTTCAGAAGATACTTTCCTGAGGCCTAAAGACATATAAATAATAACACTGCTTTTTAGACGGAGGTACATGGCAAAGACTTTCCCTTTAAAAATCAGTGCCAATCTGAATAGTGGAGATTTTATATTCCTAGTTTTGTAAGCAGGTAAATTGAGGAACTTTGTTTGCCCAATATACCAGATATTAACAGGAAAAAAGACCTTGGAAATCACTCAGATCTGTCCACTCCTGAGCTGTGGATAAATCCCAAGGAATGTGTGTCTACGTGATGATTTTTCCTTTCTATTCTGGTTGGATGGAATGGGATGCCAGACTTGTTGTTGAGTTCATAATTAGGAGTGATCAAAGAATCTAAACAGTATCAGCTTTCCCTATGCTCACTTTTGCTCTAGAATAAGAGAAGGTGAGGGAAATTGGAGCATGTTGAGGGTCATGAGCCAGCAGATGTATTCATTACTAGGAACCATTGCCATATAATGGAAGAGCTTCCCCTCAGCAGAAAGGACTGTTCTCTCTCATGGTAGTCAATCAGAGAGGCAAAGTGGTGTAGCAGCAAGGCTAACTGGTCTCTAACCCAACTCTACCACCCAGCTACCCATTTAACTTGGTAGGTATTTGAATCTCTGCCTTTCTGTCTGTAGAGCAGATATTTTAACCAAGTATCTATTTTTAGATTTCCCTACCATGAGGACCAAATGCAATAGTCCCTATATAACTATTACCTGGGGTTATAATATTGAATTGCAGAAGACTTGACCATGCTCTGAATGAAGCACATAGGAATTGTAATGCTGTAGAGATTCAAAGACAAGCGAGGCAGAAAAGGGCACACATTATTTGCAAAAGCCAAGCCTTTAGGTTGGCCTTGAATGCTGCCTGAGATCTGAATGTATGGGTAGAAAAGCATTTGAAGAGGTCACAGCAAAATTATAGATGGAGAACTGAGGATACCCGAGTCCCATTTATGAAGGCAGCAATTCCTGGTGGCAAGGGGTTTGGACAGAAACCCAGTAGCAAGATGAGAGATGCGAAGGGAAGTAGGAGGTCTGGAGGATCTTTACAGCCAGGCTTAGAGTTGGTGCACGAGGCAGGTGGTGCCAGGGTGCTGCAGAAATGACAGCTTTTAATTAGATTCATCTGGCAATATTGTAGAGTTGAGAAGAGTCTGCCGTCATTAATTTTATTGAATTGATTCAAGTCTGTGGTGCCAGAGGGGCCAGAACTCTGTTGGTCTCTAATTCTGATGGGAGTCAACAGGACCCCGTTCAGTTTAAAAAGGGACTGGTTGCAAGAGTGAGGAGATTCTGAATGTAGGGAATTATTTCAGAAAGTGCTATTTTGTTCCTCAGCCAGTCCCTTGCCTATTAAATCCTCTGGAGTGTTTGTTGTTGCTTCACATTTCTTTATCCCTATAAATCACCATCTCTGTAGCCCCTCCCCATCTAGACCTCATCATTTCTCCTTTTAATCTGAGAGTGAAAAATGTGCTCAGCAGGTGCTCTCTGATCGTTAATTGCAACGTCCACTGGTGACGCTTGCACGGTGGCGTCGTAATTACTTCCCTGTATCCTTTTAATTTTTTCCTCCTCTTGTTCACATCTGAAACTGAAAATATCTGTTCAACCCCTTGATCTGAACAATTAGTTAAGTGGTATGCAGCTGGCTATCCGGAGGCGGCTCACACCCTTACTCATCTCTGTTCAGGTTTGAATAGGAATCTTCTTAAACAGCAATGCCTGTAATTAGCACGCAGTTGAAATAAAATTCTTAAGAAGTGATGTTTCTCAAAGTGGGGTCCCCAGGTAAACAGCATTGGCATTTTGGGGAGGGAAACCATTAGAAGAACAAATAGCTCAGAAACAGGGGCACAAGCATAGAACTTAAGAAGCCCTCCAAGTACATGCCATAGCCAAAGTTTGAGAAGCACTATTGTGGAGAAGTAATGTCACAGGATTGGGCAGCCAGACACAAAGAGGAAACCAGACCCGGGCAGGGGGGAGCAGTCCAGTGGAGAAGCTGAGAAGGGCCAGTTCCAACTTCTCATAGAAGATACCGACCTCCAGAGGAACCACTGTCAGCAGGGAGATTATTGTCTTTGGCCTTCTCTGCTGGTTGGAAGAAAACCTGGGTCAGCCCTTGCTTCAAGGCCTTGTGCCTTTGGAAGTTCCAAAGTCAGTCTTCAGGAAGATCCGTTTGTTGAATCTTCCTGCTCAGGGACTTATATTGGAAATTATATTGGTGAATAGATGAAGAGTTATGTTTCCCATATTGGCTGAGTCTTATTTTGTCTCCCTAGAGATATCTATACGGAAAATACTGTGTTTGGAGGGTAAAGAGGAAATAAGAGTTTGTAGTTTCGCCTCAATCCTAGGCTGAAGTTTTTTTAATTTTATATATATATATTTATTATCAAACTGAATTACAGAGAGGTTACAGTTTCATACATTAGGCATTGGATACATTTCTTGTACTGTTTGTTACCTCGTCCCTCATTCCCCCCTCCCCCTCCCCCATTCCCTTCCCCCTCACCCCCCCATGAGTTGTTCAGTTGTTCAGTTCATTTTACCTATAAGAAAAAGCTCTTCATTGAGTTTTCTTTAAATGCACTCCTAGGCTCTTGGTCAAAACCCTACATTTGTCTAAGGTTTTAGCATCACACTGGCTCTCCAGATGAGAAGACCCTAGGAATGAATAGTCTACCAGCTACTGAGAATCATTAAGTCCTCAAAGTCTATGCCATCAGTTAACCAAGGATGCAAGCCAGTCTGCCACTCCCAGAGTCAGAATTAAGAGCTTTCCATTCTTAAAATACCACATTTGCATTTTCCTACTGGCAACATGCACCCACCTAAAGCCTTCGCTGAGGTGGGCAGGGCATCAGGAGAACAGAGCTATAAATTCAAGAGCATGACCCAGAATAGCTAGCTGTCTTTTGTGGTTTAAAATGGCACCACTATCTCCTTGCTCATACTCAAAAATTCCTTGTTTCTGAACAAGGAAACTCTCCTGATTTATATGAAGAGGAAGAGGAGTTTACATTTCATTCTCTTCCTATTACTCATTAAGAAGAAGACTCTTGGAGAGAAAAATACATCCCAGTCGGTCAAGCTTTTGATTATTGAATGATGTATTCTCTTTTTACAAGCTCAGTGGACTTCCCCCTGGGTTGTTTCCATGTGAGGAATGAAATAATGGGGCTTTGGAATCTCTGTTCTGGGCCTCTGATTGCGTGAGTGTATGAACTATAGGTACTTAGAGGGTTTATCTCAGAGGGGATCCTGGTAAACAGTTCTGATGCCACTTGAAAAACCAGGTCAGGGCATTGCTCCTGGGTCTCCTGTGGTAAGCAAGAAATAGCTAAAAGGAAAGTAAAAGACATTCCCTCATCACTCTGTTCCTCCTGCGCCTCAATGCCTAGCTATTTTGTCTCCTCTCCCACCGGTTCATGTGTTAGGGTGGAGTAGCACATACTACCTGTGAGCTTAGCAACAGCTAGAACTCTAGAAATCATCATGAGATGCTGTTGCAGTCAGTTCTAAATCATTAAAAGCATAGGGAGAAGGGGTCTGTTACATTTTCTATCTTGTTTTCTGCACACTGGGGGAGGGGTGTTGAGGTATATTTTTCAGCACAGTATTATCTGGCTTGAAGCCTTTTCACTATTGTTCTGGGGTATGAACAATACAGAGGGAACAACAGAAATGATCAAAAAGTAAAGAATGACAGACATTTACTACAGCCAGGTTACAGCTCTAGTAGCCAGGGTGTCTGATAGGGTTACACCTTGCAGGTCTTGTTCTGGAAATTAACAACTCATCACCATAGCTGGAGATTTTAGAAGTGAACCTCATTCACTCAGGTCCTGGCTTTCCCTTTTTCTTCCCTTCATTTATATGCACACCTATGTAGGTGAGCAGCCAGAGAGCAGTGATGGGCTATGATACTTAGTGCCTTTTTGCTTCTGTCTCCTTTTGGCATAAGCAAACTCCACATTGTCTTTTCTTCCATTTCCCCACCTTAGTGAGAACCAGGCTGTTACAATGACTTTTGCAAAAGCACTGTGTTCAGTGCAGTTGTTTTTGTGCAGTCTGCTTAGTTTGTAAACACAGATGTAGTATACTCTTCCTGCTTGTCTGGGGGTTTTACCACATCTTGGTGGCTTGGGAGATGACTAGGGGCATGACTGACCTGTAATTGGGATGAAGAATGGAGAAAGCCAGTGCATGTAACTTGAGTAGAGAACCCCATGGACTGATGTACTATGCCTCTAGGTGGGCCTTGCATTTCCTGCCCTGCACATCCCTGCCTGTTGAATAGCAAGCATTGTCTTGACTGAAGTACAACTATACTAACTGGTATTGCCTACAATAATTTCCAAAGCCCATGCTGCTTGGAAATCCTTCATCTCTTGACTAGCAAGGAAGATCTTTCCCTAGGTGCTTCCCAACTAGGGGAAAGTATTTTGGTTTTCTCTTCCTCTTTCCCTCACCTCACTTAGTTTTTTTGTTCCTGGCCTGGGTGCTATCTGCTTATGGATAACAGTACACCATGAATTCTCATTCACAGCTTTGAGATGGTTAGGAGGCTTTCCTGCTTCCCGCTCCGTTCAAACCTTGGGATGTTTTACACACTGAACCTCTGATCAGTTGGCCTTGGCAAAGTACATGGGAGTGATGTACCAGTTTGTATAGTGGTGTCCTTATGAACTGCCTACTGAAGAAAATAGAGTGTGCTGGGGATATGCATTGGCTGCTTGACATACATATAGAGCCAGTTTACTTGCATGCCAGAGCAAACAAAAATTAACCCTTAGAGTACTGCTTCAACACTTTGGTTTAACCACCTTGAATTTTATGGGTTGAGTCATGGTTTCATCTCTAGATCGGAGTATCTCACAGAAAGTCCATATTCAGTCTCCTTGATGGTTTGCTTGAAGATGCTCCCAGGTTCTTTATTTACTAACCCACAGATGGCTCTTTTATAAAATTCCAAACATGGCCCCCGTATTGATGGAAAATATGCTGGAAGGCACAAGAGATAGATTTTTTTTTTTTGCCATGGCATCTGTCCTCTTAAAGAAGGAAGTCAGTTCTTTAAGGGTTAATGTGAAATCAAGGAACTTTATGATCATCTCTCCTGCTTGTCCTTCCTCCAAGGTGTTTGCATGATCCTCTTTAGACTCTTAGTTCAACTGTTGGATGATGATTAAAAAAATAATACATATATAAACACTTTCCCAAGCCTAAAAATCAAAGCAAAGAACAAAACACTGAATGATTGAATGGAAAGCCCCTTGGCAATGCTTGCTTGATTATCACAGAGGGTAGAAAAACCAAATGTCTTATTTGATGAACATTCATTTCATCCTCTGCCCTGTGTAGCATCATTTCTCGGCATTGTGGGAGCTGTGATGATGTTTTTCCATTTACCTCTTGCTTTTTGTTTTCTTCCTGTTAATAGCCCAATAGAATCCTGCCAGAATTTCTACAAAGATTTCACATTACAGATCGACATGGCTTTCAACGTGTTCTTCCTTCTCTACTTTGGCTTGCGGGTAAGTTTGGTATTAGCATTCAGTACTCTTAAACCCCGGGATCATCCTCGATCTGCATTGGCTCTCACAGGCAAAGTGAAGCCCAAGGTCTCTTCATGACAGACAACATACTTGCATTCTGATTTTCCAGTCTGTGAGAGAACCCCTTCCTTAACTAGGATATGTTAATGTTATGTCAAGGGGAAGAAACAAATTGAAATAATGATGATACTGCTATTGGACAACTATTTGTTTTTCCTCCCTCTTTTCAAACATACATGCATTGCTTTCTTTAAAATTAAATGGAACAAGGGCTGGGAATATGGCCTAGTGGCAAGAGTGTTTGCCTCGTATATATGAAGCCCTGGGTTCAATTCCCCAGCACCACATATATAGAAAACGGCCAGAAGTAGCGCTGTGGCTCAAGTGGCAGAGTGCTAGCCTTGAGCAAAAAGAAGCCAGGGACAGTGCTCAGGCCCTGAATTCAAGGCCCAGGACTGGCAAAAAATAAGAATAAATGGAACAAGCCCTTTAGTTCTTAAAAATCATAGCTAGCTCTGCCCACTCAGCTCAGAGAGCAGCTGAGAGAGAGAGCCAGGAAAGTAGACTGGCATGATTTGAAGCTTGAAGAACATGAACTAGACCCTATTGCACAAGTACTGTCCAAAATCTGAATTACATAGATGTGTGTGTGTGTGTACAAAATTATATTTATATTAGAGAGTTGAGACTGCTCAACATTCTCTATGAGGCTGTTGAAAACTACAAAGACTATATCATCTGGTTAGCATATAGTCCCTTTCTAGAAATGGCTGTGTGTCCAAGAAAATAAGCATGTGACTGACGTAAGAGAGCATATGAGATGAATAGAACATCTTTCAGACCCTGACAGAAACCCAACGTTTATTCTCTGGCAAAAGAATATAGATTGAATGTCAACACAACACCATGATTCTCATTTCCCCCCTCTCTCCTGTTTCTTCTTTCCCAAAGTTCATTGCAGCCAATGACAAGCTGTGGTTCTGGCTGGAGGTGAACTCTGTAGTAGACTTCTTCACGGTCCCTCCTGTGTTTGTGTCAGTGTACTTGAACAGAAGTTGGCTTGGTAAGTCCATCTCTTTTGCCTTCTTGTTACTAATTCCTGAGCCATGGCCAAATTATAGAATCTAGGGTGGATAAGGAGTCTGGGCTTGTCCTGTGCAGAGAAAGTTTTGTGTATTAAGATGAACAACTCTTTTGGAGTTGGGGAAGTGCTGGTGACTCTTCTCTTTGGGGACAGAAGTTCAGTAGGATCTGTGCATTTAGTGCTATGGTTTTATTAGTGTTGAAGCTCAGGGGCCATCTTTGTCACGGCCAATATTTCTACTCATGGTTCTGTCACTATTCATTCAGAAACTTGGAGTCAGGATTGATTAAAGAAGTCCATGGGCACAAGGCCAGCTTTCAGAGTGACTGACTTCGGTGCCCAAGATGGCTTGCCTGCCAGAGTTAGCTTCTGCCTACTTCTTAATCTATGCATGGCTTACTTATAATTGTGAATTCCTTTGTGAGGCAGGGCAAAGTGAAGCTGCTTAAGCCACCTCTGACATTCCAGGAGAGTAAGCTCTCTTCATGTATAAGGGAGACTTTTTACTGGTACTGTTAGTAGATCACTTCCTATACTTGCTCGATAGGTCACTTCCTGTGCCTTCCCAAGAAGTCATTTCCTATTTCTCCTCAAGAGGGAACTTTTTGTGTCAGGATTAGGACAATTAGATGGGAAAAGAACTTATTGAGAATATGGTCATGGAAGCAAAGGGCTTAGAGCCACAGCTTCACCTTTTACTTGCTGCATTTTTAAAAAAATTGTTAAGCAATTGTGGAAGTGTTTCTCCTTCCATGTTATCTACTGAGGCAGAAGGGAAGCTGAAATAAGACTTGGAGGAGTCTTTGGGGGTTCCTTCTGTCTTTATATTTTAGATTTTTTTACTTAATTCCACCCACCCCCCCCGCAGAGAAATGCATACGTAGTATAACCAGTGAAGATATTGAAAGATGCGCAAAGAAAATAGCAGCCATCTCTTTTGTTCTCACCCCTGTAGACTTTGCCCTTGAGATGTTTTATGTCCACACACCTCCACAACTTTCTCCCATGCTCATTCCAACACAAAGTGATCGTGGGTGGGAATGAGTAACAGCATTTGAGGAGGATGCTATTTACATTGAAAACGGAGTCAATCACACTGCACTGAAGTTTGGCTCTCCTTGTGAATATGTAACAGACATCCTTTCAGCTCTGTAACAATTGGTTTTATAAAATTTTATGACAGTTGTGAAAAACTCGATTATTTTTTTGTAGCACAGAAGACATTGTCATAAACCTAGTTGATGGCCACCTGAATGTTTTCATTTTTTTCTCCCTCATTATAAGCAATGTTATAATAACCTCTTTCCATCCATATATTTGTGCATATATCTGTCTCTATTGTTTCACATTCCTGGAAAATAAATTGCTGCATCAAAGAATACTATATTTTATTTCATAGGTGTTGATATAAAACATTTTAAAAATGTTATTTCAAGATGTACTTACTTCTAGTAGCAATATGTTTTGATATTTTGGTAGCATTGTGAATTTATTACATACCCAGTGTCAAGTTTTTAAATAAGTGTCTTAAATATGTGATCACACTCATGCACCTGCATGTATGTGTGGACATGTGTGTGTGGGGGGGGTGTATCCATCTAAGGATTCCATTTCCTATTGGATTTCTCATTGTGACTAAATTTACCTGCTACGTGGAGACATTTTCATCTTTGGTCAGAGATGAGCTGTGTCTACTGGGTTTTCTATCCAACAGGTAGAAAGACACACACAAACTCCCCATGTATTTGAGTGGACCCTATATGTGTCTGTGAGAGGAGGATCCCAGCTGTCCCCCATCCACACTGTTAACTGGCATTATGACCTGGGGACTTGCTTTTCTTCACCCTGCCTTTTGTTTTTCTTCTGTAACATAGAATTTGGACTCTGATTTCTAAGATACTTTCAGCTGTCTTTAAGAAGAGTCTTGAAGAGACTGGGAAGTTAAGTTACTTGAGTCAAAATTATGTGAGGTTTTTTTTTTTTTTTCCCTGTACTTGAGCTTGAACTCAGTGCCTGTGCTTGCTAGGCAGGTGTTTACCACCACTTCAGTTTTATCATCCATACCTTTTGCTTTAAATTATTTTTCAGGTAAAGTCTTGATTTGTGTTCTGAATATTCTGTACTATTCTTCCCAGGCTCTTCTGAACTATGATCCTTTGGATCTCAGCCTACTGAGTAGGTAGGATTAAAGACATTAGCCACTAGCACCTGCCTCATTAAACATGTTTAATTGGAAACGTACTTTCCATCAGGCATGAGTCCAGATGACTGGGAAATAATACTAATTATTAAAATTGCCATGGGGCCAGGAGCGGTGAAAACCATGGGCCTAAAATATAAGTAAATAAATAAGCGATGCTGTATACCAGGAAGCATTTGTACTATCAAAACCGAAGTGCAGACCAATGCTCGTTGGGATCATGAGATAGCATCTTCTCTCTTGTAAAAGGGAACACCTTTAATGAAACACTTTGGGTTTCTTTGATCGCTCATCTTGGGTAAGATCCCAAACAGATCTGTCTATTATGAGAGATAATTGTTCAGTATAATAGTGTTTTCAGGAGAATTCTCTGCCCGATTTAATACTGGGTAATTACATCATGGAACAATTATTATACCAATGAGCTGCCAGAGACAAAAATGAACATTTCCAGGAGATCCACTCTACCAAGTAGAAGAAGTGATCCCTTAAGACAAGGGCACTGCGGGCAGCTCTGTAGCCTGGACAGCGGAAGGGTCCAGCTTTTGCTGGCTGAGCTTTGGGAGACGATGTAAAAAACAAGTCCATTCCCATCCCACACACTTTGGAAAGTGAAGGCCTGGGCGATTGCTGCCGCCAGGGTGAATAAACTCCAGAGTGAAAGCCAACGCCCTAGCCCTGACCTTTTTCAATGCACAACCCACACCACATTTCTTGCCAGGCACATAGGCTGGCCTGTTAAATGGCACATTATATATGTAATTTATCTTAGCTCACTCAACACTGGGTTCACAGAAACACAGCTGTGTATTCCGTTTCTGCAGCATGCCTGGCACTTTGCTGAGTCCCTCGCCTACATCAACTCAATCTTCAGAGTAAACCTATGGGGTGGAATTGCTATGTACCCTATAGACCCTATAGTTCTCTTGTTCAAGGTCACACAGCCCTGATGTGTCAAAGGGTCAGCTTATCCCGGATTTTGTCCATACCTGCCTTCTGTCTTTGCACCTCTGACTTTACCCTTGGACGATTTGGGATTTTGAGACCCGGACTGGGAATGACTGAGTCCTTCCATCTCTTCTTACTCATGCAGGACTTCCCTTGAGGCAAGACAAGAGGAGGAGAGGTCTTCTTTAAGAATAAGCATTATCATTCGGCATGGCATTGTAGTCCTATGATTCGAATACTGGGGAGGCTGAGGCAGAAGGATCATGAGTTTGAGGTTAGACTGAGCAATATAGGGAGATCTTGTCCAAAACAAACAAAAACAAGTGAACATTCTCATGTCTCCATTTTCCCCCTGGAAGTGGCACATCTCCAGTTTCTAGAACTACCATGAGAGCCAGGGCAGTGATGGGATGTATTTGAGCATATTGGAAATCCAGTCTGCTGCACCTGGGACATGGACCAATAGCTCTCACCCTTCCTCCATCCTCCATTAATAGAGAAATGGGTCTTGGTCAAGCTCGGGGCTCACCCAACTCATTTCTCCTTGCCTTTAGCCACTTACTAGTGGGTCCCTTTGAGCAAGGTCATTTTACCCACTGTAGGCTCAGATGCATCAGTCTTACCCCCTGTAAAATTGGGCAATAATAATAGGCACCTGCAGGGCTCAATGCAGGGCTCTGCTAAGGGAATGTGAACAGTGAAGCAGGTACATAGCTTGCATTTAGTGTGCAGAAGCCATAACTAAGCCCTGCCCCTTCTTCCCAGACTGCTCGTTATACATTTTAAAGCACCAGAGGAGAAGACCAACTCAAGTGGAACCAAAAATAAGGCCGCAGGATGTAAAGACATCCATGTCTCTGGCGGCAAGTTGCTGCTTATTTTAATCCCTGTTCCCACACGCCTGCTTATTCAATGTTGTTTCCCTTGCAAGATCCTTCCCCCTACCTAGCTAAAATAAGTGCACTTTAAAAGATGGATCTTATTTTGAGACCTGAAGCACATGCTCTGGAGAAGGCCCATGGGTTTGTTTGTCTTGTTCTTTTAAGGAACAGTGTCCCCAGAAGAGAGCAGGGGACTCTGTGCTTCTTTCTTTCCCTTGAGTGTTTTGGTTGAGGGTCCTCTGAGATGGTTAGAGAAACTCCTACTCACTGGGCAGGTATCTAATGCCACTTTAACTTATTACTCTTTTGGTGCTTGGGGCAGTTGAAGGTGGGGAGGGGACGTTTATCCTAGGGCCTTGTCCATTCTAGATAAATACTCCATCACAACTGAGCTACACCTTCAGCCCTCTGTACCCCACTGCTATTGAACATTGATTGTAATCCTCAGCCCTGGGATAAGAGGAATACAGACCTAATTGCCCCCTTTCCAAGTTGCACTTTGGTTCCCAACAGGTGTCGCCCTGACTAATACAATTGAGATACAGTCAGGAGCACAGTCCCTAAAACAATATGGAAGACTGTTCGTCTGACTTTCTTGTCCATGTAGGATCTGGCCTTAGAACTTACAGTTTCCAGTAAACTCCTATCCCAAAATAGAAAACTGCTAAAATATACAAAAATACGTTAGTGCCCAGTCACAGGGCAATTAAAATAATTTAGGTACCTACTTATAAATATGTGCCTGGGCTGTCCTTTTTCATGTGTCACAAGGTGATAAAAACAGGATTATAAAAAGAAAAGTACAGGGTCTTAAAAACAACAACAATAGGACAAAGTGTAGATCTCTCATTAGTGGCTAAGGTTTCAATCTTACTTCGGAACCAAAATAAACATGCACAGTGACAGCACGTTACACCACCTGCTGTATAATTAAGTCCGAAATGTCTAGGTGAGGGGCGGAAAGGCCGTGAGAGTTCAGGGAAGGGGGCTGGGGGGGAGAGAACTCATGTGGGTGGAGGAGTAGGAGTGGCTCCCACAGGAGGCTGAGCCTCTACTGAGGCCTGTAGGGCAGGGGGAGGATGGCAGAGAGGGAGGAAGCCAATTTTGCTCAGCTTACAGAAGCCCACCCCACCTGGCAGGTGGCTGATGCCCACAATGACATCATCTCCCCCCGCCCCCAGGTCCCCAATAATATGCTGTGCCTTTGATTTCTCTCATTGCAGCAATGGATAACCCTGACACTGCCTTAAAGCCACCCAGGTGGATTTTCTCACAGCTGGGTGGGTTCGAAGTCTCACAGGGACCTCTCTAAGGTAAAGATCAAGATGCTTTCAGGGCTGACTCTTCTCTGGAGACTCCAGGAAGACAGCCTTTCCTTTTCTAGCTTTAGGTGGCCATTTCTGTCCCGGCTCATTTCTCCTTGGTCCACCATCAAAGCCAACAAGAGTTGGCACTGTTGGGATCTCCTATTCTATCACCTCCTCTTCCGTTTCTCCTTTTCTACTTTCAAGGACCCTTGTGGTTACACTGGCTCACCTTGGTAGCAGGACAATCTCTCCAACTCAGGATTTGTTGCTTGGCAGCAGGAATATGTCTGATGGCTATCTTCCTTTGCCATGTAAGATACTGCAGTTACAGGTCCTGCAGGTTCATGTGGGCATTTCTGAGAAGCCATCATCCCTCCTGCCGATGAGGGTCTTATAACTCCCATTCTATCGAAGGGAAAACGCAAGGCTTAGAGAGGTTAAGTCTTTGCCCCTAGTCCTAGCTCCACAAAGAACCTCATCTGGGAACTAGTGGCCCCATTCAGATCTGCCAGTGCTGCAGCATAGCCCTTCACAACTCAGGGCTTCTGGCAGAACTCAGGGCTCCACCATCTCCCCTTGCTGTAGTGGTCCAGCTGGATGGTTTCAGTTTGATTGCTTTTGTGGTTGCTTGGGTTGTTTGAGTCTTGCTGCATAGCCCAGGCTGCCCTTGAACTCACAATCCTTTGTCCTCAGCTTTCTAAGTACTGAAACCGCAGGTGTATGTGAGCCCCCACCCCCAGCTTGTCAAGCGTGTTTGGAAAGGAGACCTTGGGGAAGTCTGTACTCTGCTCCTCTGTGGTGGCTGTTTTCTTATGCATGGAAATAGATGCACTAGTAGGCAGACTTGCACACTGTTGCTTCCTTGGTTGGCACCTCCCTGTGCGGCTCCCGCAACCAAGGGGAATGTGCTGGTCTCCATGTTCCTGCATCAAAGCCCTCTTCTCTTTCTTTCTTTCTTTTTTTAATTGTTATTGTAAAGATGATGTACAGAGGGGTTACAGTTACATAAGTCAGGTAAAAAGTACATCTCCTTCTTAACAGTGTCACCCCTTAAAAGCCCTCTTTTTGGGGGAATCATGACTTCTTGCTTCTATGGAGTTGGCAAGGCAAAGGGTCATGATGGCATACCATTGTTGTGAGAAGGAGAGTGATGTCAAAAGTCAGAACTCTACCCTTCCTCTTTCATAGTTGCCTCCTGAGCTCTACTGAAGTCCAGGGCGTCTTCCTGTGACCTCCATGGCCACTCTACACTGGGCAGGGGTGGGGGATGTGCCTCCCTTCAGGTCAGTGTTGCTCTGTTAAGATCGAGATTTTCATTGATCGGCTTCTGCATCGGGTAAGAATATTTCATCAAGATATACAATATTGGCCAAGCTGGGAAGTTGTGGACCGATTTCAGGTTTTTATGATGTCAGTAATTTGCAGCATATTGGAAAACTTACAAACATACAAGCCAAAAGCCAAAATGAGATTTATTCATAATGTGTGAAGCCCCAGAAGACATCCAGGACTCCCAGCCTCCCCTCCTCCTGCAATGCCCGGCTCTGCCCTCAGCTCCTTCCCCTCATGCTGTGAGAAAGTTCCCCCCTCTCTACCCTGTACCCCTCTCCACTATGCCCCCTTTTGTGCTCTATCTGCCGCGCGCTGCTCCCCCATTCTCCCAGTAGGAATGTGTTCATCTTTTGACTTTTTCCATCCTCCAATGATGAGTGTTCTAAGCATGCGTAAGTTGTCGGCTTTGTGCCATAGGGTGGATATCCTTGTGCACACATGGCAGGGACCTTGTCTGCCTGGTGTTTTGGCTGAGTTCCTCACACCTCAAACAGTGCCTGGCACATAGGTCTTGCTTGTTGAGCGAATGAATAAGCAAGTGTTCTTAGGAGAGTATTTAACAATTACTGAGAGCTCAGCAAGAGCTGGCACTGCACATCTTATAGGCATTTGTTAAGTTAATATCTACAATAACTTAAGGAATAGAATCTCTTATCGTAGTTGAGGAAGCTTGGGTTCAGGGATGAAAATAACTTTCCCAGGTGGGAAGTTACTAGAACCAAGAACCCTTCCAAGGGCAGTCTGATTCTGAACACCTTGCATTTAAAACACAAGGTCAATGTTTCTCAAAGAGTGGTTTCCATTGAACATATGAGACATGAAGAGTCTTAGAAGCCAATTCTGACCCATAAATCAGAAACTGGATGATCTTCAAAGCCAGCCCAGGCAGGAAAGTCCATGAGACTCTTCTCTCCAGTTAACCACCAGAAAACCAGAAGTGATGCTATGACTCAAAGTGATAGAGAGCTAGCCTTGAGCAAAAAGAGCTGAGGGATAGAGCCCAAGTCCTGAGATCAACCCCCACAATGAACAATAAATACATAAGTAAATAGCACCAGAAAGCTTCCAAAACTCGACACAGAGGCCATATTCCTAAGCAATTACAGCAGGATCTTTGGGTTGGAGGTGGAGTGATCTGAACATTCTCTTTCTCTCTCTCTCTCTCTCTCTCTCTCTCTCTCTCTCTCTCATATATATATATATGTACACACACACACACACACACACACACACATATCATCCAGTTGTGCCTAAAGTGCAGGATGGCTGAGAAGCACTTGTATCACTCTCCTATGAATTTTGAGTTAATTACTTCCTGAAGAGTGCTTTCTAAGTGTTCAGGTACATTTGAAGCACGGGGAGAGCTAGTTAGGATAGACTTTTTAGGTCAGTGGAGTGGGGGGGGGGTCTGCATATTTATCAGCATCTGGGCATAGCCTGAGGCCCAGGCTTTAAGTTGCCAGGCTTGGCAGCCTAGACTAGTCTGATCACGATGCAAGCTCTTTAGCCACATTATATTTCAGTGTTGGTAAAATCAAGTCAAGTTAAATTAAAAATCCAGTACCTCCAAAAACCTGCATTTCAACTGTCCAGTAGCTCAATGTGGCTAGTGCTTACTGTGTCAGGTGGCACAAATATAGAGTTCTTCCCATTATTCTAGAAAGTTCTATCCAGCTATGCTGCCTTAGGATGGGAATATGGGGTGTGTCATAAGCACCATGATTTCTCACTTTGGAAATGCAGTAGAGGTTTAGAGAAACTTTTGAAATAGTAGTTAAAGTACCACTGGTGGCAAGCCTATATTCAAAGGAATCAAAGACTCTTCTTGAATGGGTGATAACAAAATCACTAGTTTAAAAGTCATCTTTAGCTGGGAATATGGCCTAGTGGCAAGAGTGCTTGCCTTGTATACATGAAGCCATGGGTTCGATTCCTCAGCACCACATATATAGAAAATGGCCAGAAGTGGCACTGTGGCTCAAGTGGCAGAGTGCTAGCCTTGAGCAGAAAGAAACCATGGACAGTGCTCAGGCCCCGAGTTCAAACCCCAGGACTGGCAAAAAAAAGTCATCTTTAAAAACACCCTACCACACTATACACATTCTGTTACATCTGTCTAAGGGCTTGGCAAGCAATTGTCTACAAAAGAAACACATTGGAGTCCAGCATCTGTAATCCTAGCTGCTCAGGAGGCTGAGATCTGAGGCTCATGGTTTGAGGCCAGCCTGGACAGGAAAGTGCATAGGATTCTTTGCTCCAGTTAATCACCAAAAAGTTGGGAGAAGAGCTGTGGTTCCATTGGTAGGAGCGCTCAGGGACCGCACCTAAGCCCTGAGTTTAAACCCTGGGATCCTAGCTCCAGCCTCTTCCTCGGCTTCAGCTTTGGAGTGGCCTTTGGAGCACTACAGATGGTCTCTGGCGCCTTCTAGAGGATGGTCATAGAATTTCTGGATTCATTTGTGATGAAGAAGCCAGGGAAGGAAGAGGAACACAGTCGCTCCTGTCCAGAGGTGACCACTAGTGGTTGTCAGGGTGGAACAGGCTCGCCCTGGATTCCCACCAGTAATCTGGCATCTGCTAACTGAACCTGACTCCACCGCTGTGACCGTGAGCACCCTTCACCCCCCACTCCCCTTCTGAGATTCTTGGACTGTCTTATACAATTAGCCAAATTAACAAAAATTATCCTTACAACTACTCTCAGACTGTCTTGAAATAATATCATTTTAAAGATCATGGGTGAACTGAATGTGTTTCTCAAAATTCCTTAGTTAAAGCTTAATTCCAGCACAGGTGTGAACTTCCCAGCCTTCAAAAAGGTGAGCAATCCATTTCTGTCATAAATTACCTAGACTAAGGTATTTTGTTGGAGGCTTCCAAATGGACTAAAGCATGGGGCTCCGCGCTTTGCCAGAGCTTTCTGTTGTTTTTGTTTGAAGCAGGGATAACTCAGGCAGGGCACCCTGGGTGTGGTATTGAGGGTGAATGACTGAAGTGTGGCAAGATAAACAGCCTTATGTTTGGTCCCTGTGAATGGGCTTTAGAGAAGGAAGCCCCAGCAATGCAGAATGATTAAGTTTGGATAGATTTCAGAGAGCTGCTGTGGCAGCTTAAAAAGTGCTTCTCAAGAAATTACACCTCCCTAAGAGATTTCCAGTTGTGTTCTCTTGATATTGCTTCGTCGGGGACATGCTTTAAATAAGATGCCCTCTGTAGGTAACAGAAGTTCCAAATCCTCATCGACTTGCATGGCTCTGTGAAGCGCCAAATTGGTAATAACTTCCTAAAATGAATGTCTTCAAGGAATGAATTCAGCAGTAGGTTTCCACAGATGCCAGCACTTCCCCAGATGGCTGTACTTCATCTGGGATGTTCTAAGAGCAGCCTCCTTCTGCAACCTCCATCTTTAAGACTGGATATCTATTTACCTTGGCATCATCTTTATATTTACACTGATCCTTTATTCTTTTCCATGAGATTCTGGCCAGCACAGATTTACCTGACTAGTGAGTCAGGCAGGAAGCAACAAACAACAGGAAGGCGCTCAGGGGCAGAACAACCTCATTTATCCCACTAAACCTGCACACAAATGGCTCACAGACAGGGAAACCACAGATCTTGCCTTCATGAGATGGTGATAATTTAATCAAGTAGACACTGTTTAAGGAAGAACTGTAAGTTTATAGGAATTTGGAGGAAGAGCAGATGGGAGGAAGTGGACCAGCCCAGCCGAAAGGAGATTCCAGGTATCTAAAAAAAATCACCATATTTTAAAATTAATTTATTATCAAAGTTATGTACAGAGGGGTTACAGTGCCCTACATAAGGCAATGAGTACATTTCCTATCCAGCTTGTTACCTCCTCCCTTATTTTTTTCTCCCACCTTCCGCCCTCTCCATTTCCCTCCTCCCCATGAGTTGTACAGTTGGTTTATATCATATAGTTTCGCAAGTATTGCTATTGCATTGGTTTGTCTTTTTATACTTTGTCTCTCAGTTTTGATGCTCCCCTTCCCTTCCCTAGTTCTGATAAACATATATAAAATACCCAGGGTACCAAAATCAGTTACAGTGGCATTAGGGGCAAAAATGTGGGAAAGAAAGACAAAAGAAAAAGGCATAATTTCACATGATATGTTGAAAATAACAACACCAATGTTAAGCACTTGTTTCTATGACTTGGAGTTCATTTCACTTGGCATCATCTTATGTGTTCATATGGACGTAGCTATTGTGATCTTCTGTTAGGATTATCCTAGATGTGTACTAATTGTTCCCAATAAGGGAAACCATAGAGTCCATGTTTCTTTGGGTCTGGCTCAAGGGTCTGACTGTATTCTCACTACAGCATCATTGCTCATGGTGTGCAATCTTCAGGCAAGCACACGACTGGGAAGCTTATTAGAAAGGAAAATCCTCAGAGTATCCAGAAACCTGCCAAATCTTGCAGAGCAAGATCTGAGGAAGTTTGTTCTAACAACCCCCCAGGGTGGCTCTTTTACAGGTCAAAGTCACCTTGACAGTCTATGAGAATTATTTGGGGGAGCTTGGCCATTTCTTGTTGTCCTGGTCAGACTGAACTTCAGTCCCAGGACATGAGAATTGCTGGGGTGGAACGCAGCCATGGAAATGATTTCAAGTTCCCCCAAAATTTCACTGTGAGTTGAGGGCCATTTTAAAACCAGAGCCTCTGAACAGTGATGGTTCTTAAACCAGAGGAGCATACCCCAAAACAGGAGACATTAATAAAAACTAAAACCCCCCAAACCTAAGTTTCTACAAAACTAAGTTTCTTACAAAAAAAAAAAATCTATTGAGCCAGCCCTTCTGGACATCTGATTAAGGACAGCCACTGTTGGACGCAGATCCACACAGTCTAGATCAGCACTTCGCAAGTTTCATTGTGCATCCTGGGCAGTAGGAAGTCGGCTTAAGACATAGGTGTCTAGGGGCTGGGAATATGGCCTAGTGGCAAGAGTGCTTGATTTGTATACATGAAGCCCTAGGTTCGATTCCCCAGCACCACATATATAGAAAATGGCCAGAAGTGGCGCCGTGGCTCAAGTGGCAGAGTGCTAGCCTTGAGCAAAGAGAAGCCAGAGACAGTGCTCAGGCCCTGAGACCAAGGCCCAGGACTGGCAAAAAAAAAAAAAAGACATAGGTCTCTAGAGGTGGGGCCTGATTTTCCAACCTGTTCCCAAGTGATGGTTCTGCAGTTGGGTGGAGACCACATCTGGAGCCCTGAACAGGAATCTGAGGCGGGGCTTGCTGCTGTGCCCTTTTTCAGGAGTCTGCTACTTGAGTAACCCTTGCTATTTTTTTTTTAACCCTTGCTATTTTTATGCATCCCAAACATCAGTATCTTTCCTGACATATTTCAGCATTTGGGGAAGCTGTTTGACATTTAAATCATAAGCATTTCCATCTTAGGACAGACCCAGCTCACTCAGCTTGAACTGAGGAGCTACTGGAAAACCTCTGGCCTTCCACGCCACCATCCCCTCATGTGTTCTGTATCTTGGCTTCCTGGTGGCACAGGGGACAGCCTTGTTTGTTTAATGTTCTCTACTGTCTCCTCCAGAGCCAGTTTGTTTATCTTTTTCTAACCACCAGGAATTAGGAAGTGAATTTAAGAAAATGGGAAGTGGAGGTTAGAGAAGGAAAAGGAGCAGGGAGGCCCCACAACCCAATTCCCAGCCCTTTCCCTGGAGGCTGGCTTCCTCTCCCCCCAGCCCTTCAGCTCGCTCCTCCAGGGGAAGCAGGCTCTGAGGACCTGGGTCCTCCCCAACTCCAAGACCATTTATTCTAATAAACCTCCCTTCCTATCCTCTTAGCACCTAGAGAGCCTGGTCCTAGACTCAGGGGTGCTTGCACATGTAAGAGTGGATGATGCGTGATGAGCATCTTCAGATTTTATGAAATGTATTGCAGAATTCTGAATAGATAACCAATCCTTGAAAAGCACTGCTGTGTCCTGGCATCTCAGTTATAAGACTCAACTTCTCTGTTTAAGTAAGATAGGGATTCAGCAGGTGTTCCAACTGCTAACTTGCTATATTCCTGGTGGATTGTAAAACTTGTCCTGGTCAGATTGAGGTCACAGTATTCCTTCCTTCCTTCCTTCCTTCCTTCCTTCCTTCCTTCCTTCCTTCCTTCCTTCCTTCCTTCCTTCCTTCCTTCCTTCCTCCCTCCCTCCCTCCCTCCCTCCCTCCCTCCCTTCCTGTCTTCCACTCCCAAGCCACTCTTGATCATAAAGGAACTGTGGAAACTTACGGTGCCCTGATGCACACGTCCTGGGTCACCAGTTACACCTGCAGTTGACCAATCCATCCCACAATCTGTTTTTGTAAGTAAAGTTTTATTAGAACCCAGATACACAAATTCATTGACACATTGTCCATGGCGATGAAATGAAGACATAGGGCCCAACAAGTCTAAAATATTTACTATGTTGCTCTTTACAGAAAGCCTATGAATAGCAACTGTGCTATATATTCTTTATGTTATGTTTGCTACTAATCAGTTGTGTGTGTGTGTGTGTGTGTGTGTGTGTGTGTGTGTGTGTATCAGTACTAGGACTTAAACTCAGAGCCTCACACTCTCACTTGGCTTTTGTGCTTATGGCTGGTGCTGTACCACTTCGGCCATGCCTCGAATCTAGCTTTTTTTGTTGGCTAACTGCAGATGAGAGTCTTCTAACTTTCCTGCCTGGGCTGACTTCCTTGGATCTCAGCCTTCTGAGTAGCTAGGATTACAGGCTTGAGCCACCCAAACCTGACAATTATCATTATGTTCCTTAGCCTTTAGAAACTGGTATGGCTTTGCAGCACTATTTTTCTGCTTGAGACACTTGTAATCCTGGTGTTTCCTCTATAGGAAATGGTCATATTAAGCTATTTTCCTTCTTACCCTATCTATTGTCTAGTATCTGTTGCAAAGCCTATCATTTGGCACCTGCTGACAATAACAAACAGCCCACATCAGATAAATAAACCAACAAATATTTATTCCCTGGGGTGAGTGAATATTTTAGCAAACTTAAAACACTGTCACTTGAATTTGCAAACGGGGCCAGAAATCCTTTCAAGTGTTATGAGCTAAGTGTAAGTTGTCTGAGGACTTCTTATATTCCTCCCCCTCCCGTTTTATAAAGAAATGACTGTACTTATTTTTTGCCATGGTGGCCTTACTTGCCTTAAAGACCAGTGTCTCCCATAGGGTGGGAAGGATGGAACCAGGCTTCACTGGGTGACAGCAGAGAGCACAGGCTATCTCATGCACCCACTTGACCTAGGTGTGTGGCTTCCTCCAGTCCTAGGTTAGCTCTGGTCCTTCTAGAGCTCTACTTCATTTTCCAGGCCACCATCTGGAAAGATTTTCTGTCCAGCACTGCCACCTAGTGACAGAAAGCAGGAATTGAAAACATGCTGCAGCCCTCCCATTTCTGTTTCCTTCAATTCTGGCTGATTGACCTCAGTTGAAAGAAAACCTTAACATATTAATAACCTTAAGGTATCAATTATTTATTGATTGATGGGGTACTAGGGTTTACACTCAGGGGCTAGGTGCTATCTTCATATTTTTCATTCAAGGCTGGTGCTCTACTACTTGAGCCACACCTCTGCTTCTGGTTTTTGGTGATTAGCTGCAGGTAAGAGACTCACAGACTTTCCTGCCCAGGCTGGCTTTGAACTGAGAGCCTCAGCTTCCTGATTGGCTAGGATTACAGATGTGAGCCACCAGCACCTGATCTGGTTAGTTTTTAACTTTTTGAAAGTAACACGTCCCTTAAGAAGTCTCTTGCCAAATGGGTATGGGGTGACTCACGCCTGTAATTCTAGCTTACTCAGGAGGCTGAGATCTGAGAATCATGGTTCAAAGCCAGTCCAGGCAGGAAAGTCCCTGACACTCTTATCTTCATTAGCCAACCAATAGCCAGAAGTACAGCTGTGGCTTAAGTGATTGAATGCTAACCTTGAGTGAAAACAGCTCAGGGACCAGGCCCAGGCCCTGAGTTCAGACCCCAACACACACACACACACACACACACACACACACACACACACACACACACACTGTCTCCAGCCTGTGTGGAGCAAAGCCTTGACTGAAACCAGCTTTCTATGCAAAGTAAATCTATGTGGACAACTAGGGCAGGCAGGGCAGGGATCACCCCGATTCTGTCACATAGATGGCATTGCTTTCCATTAAAATGAGGAACAACCTCCTAGGCTTTTGAAATCCTTTTAAGGTAAGATAGTTTTCTTCTTTTTCTTTCTTTCTTTTTTTTTTTTTTTGGCTGAATTCATTTTGAATTGGAAAGAGATTTTGGCATGATCTGTGACTACATTTTGCATATCAAACTGATGGCTTAAAAAAAACGAAAGAAGTCACAGATTCTGAGTAGATATATTTATGAGGTCTAAGCAGAAATAGGAACTTTCTTATTAAACCTGAGTCTACTCATAATATGTGTACCTCAGCGCAGCGGAAGCAATTTATGAGCCAGAACTAGAGCGTTTGAATGTGAACCATGTGGCACCATTCCTGTGATAAGTGCTATTATTTCATTCTTTGTCCATGGGAGGGAGGCTAGTGCAATATTACAATAGCCATTGGGCAGGGCCTAAAGGTCATTTCTGTGCAAGATAACAGGGCTTTTCAAATGCTAGGACTGCAGCTGCTAGCAGATGCCACATGATAGAAAAGACTAGCAAACATAGTGACTGTTTTAATTTCTTGTTATTATTAAGGAGTTGAACAAAGGGGTTAGAATTCCATAAGTCAGTTAATGAGTACAAGACTTCTTGGACAATGTCCCCTTTAATTGTGACAATTTTTATCCTGAGTTGTTTGAGCTTGTATCAAGTAATCTCTTTCTTTCTTTCTTTCTTTCTTTCTTTCTTTCTTTCTTTCTTTCTTTCTTTCTTTCTTTCTTTCTTTCTTTTCTTTCCCTCCCTCCCTCCCTCCCTCTCCCCCTTCCCTCCCTCCCTCCCTCCCTCCTTCCTCCTATCACGACATTTCTGTCATTTTCTTCGACTCCCTGGCTATTGCTAAGTATATTTTAGATAGAAAAAAAGTTGGTAAGAAACTGAATGAGAGGTTTATGACACGAGAATTACAACTCTGGATTTCTTATTGTTATATGGGAAGTTTAGGATTTTCAGGAAAGAAACCCTATGTGGGCAGTAGGCTTTGTTAATCTGGAACTAATAGGGATCCTGGCTATAGGGTGGTCAGAGAGTACACTGGTGAGGAGGTTAGAGCTGTGGCAGGACCAGGCAGTTATTAGGGAAAGCAAAGCAAATGACCCATGGGTGTAAACAGACCTTTGTCAAAACCATGTTTGTGGGGTCTGTATAGAAAGGAAAGCAACTGCATCCCGGGCAGGCAGGATCTACAAAACAACCCTGGAATCAGGGTCCAGGGCTCCTGTGTTCTACATTCTTAAAAAAGTATCAATAGCCTGTTTTGGAGTGGAAGAGAGAGAGGGAGAGAGAGATTTATGGGTATGTGAGTATGTTTTAAAATAGCCATCTGTCTTGAAATAGCAACTTTAGAAATATGTGTAGAAAGAAAACCTTCATGATTCTTAGCTCTAATGGGCCAGTTTATGAAGTCAGTGTCCTCTCTGTTCCCTGGTGCTGTCTGTTCAGCCTGGCCACCATTATGACAGAAACCTTGAGGAGACCTTGGCTAAAACCCCAAGGTCTACTCCCTGTCCTCTGTCAGCTCTGATCTGTGCACTCGCTGGTGTGGGCTGCTTCGCCCTGGGCAGGGCTCCCCTGTCACTCAGGAGGAGATGCACTGGGGAGGTGGAGCGAGGCTGCCTCAGGTCCACAGAGATGAATGAATCAGAAAGCCAGATGGGGGCCCGCTCTCAGGGCATGAGGAAAGACAGGGGGCTAATGGCAGAGGGGTTGGAGACACCATATCCCTCCTTTATTTTAGTTGTGAGAAAACAGAGATACAAGCATGCCAAGGGATTTGTTCACTCATGAAACATTTCTTTCATTTATTCAACAATAGTGCTCTTCGGGTCTCCCGTGCATCAGGCTTCACTCTAGGGGTTGGGATTGTGAAGAGGAATGGAGCATTGTAGGGAGCTGAAAGAAGCCTGTCATGAAGTTATCTACCAGACAAACATGACTGAGAATGCAAAGGGTTTTAGGGCAGAAAAGAGAAGGGACAAAAAAAAAATAAGCCCACCTTAGAACTCCAGTTTGACTTAACACTAGGTGGTAACAATAATGGATTTTGGTGTAAAATGGAAGGCTGCCCTGCGTAGCATGAGTATACTGTACTTGCTAAGAGACTTGGAGATTATATGTTCCTCCAGACCAGGATTGTAGGGTCATGATGATGGCCATCTTCTCACTATCATGTTTGATTCCCAGAACTGAGCAGAGCACTAGACATAAGGAAGAAACCAACTGATGTCCCTAAATGAGCAACAAAATCAATGACAAAACAGTCAGCGCACCTGAATTCTATTCCATAGGATATTAATCAACAAAATTCTTCAGTGACTTGCCAGATAGGAAATCTTTTCAGCATTGGGGGCATCCAATCACTTTGTCACTATTTACCTCTTACTTTAGATGAATCACCTATAGGTAATACGTAGAAGAATGGATACAACTCTGTGCCAATTAACCTTTATTCATGGACACTGAATTTTGGATTTCTGTTTTTGTGTTTCTTGAAATACTTATTCTAAGCTGAGTGCTACTGGCTCATGCCTATAATCAAAACTACTTAGGAAGCTGACAAAGGGAGAATCACAGTTCCAGGTTAGCCTAGGCAGAAAAGTTGGTGATGTTTCATCTCAGTGGAAGAATCTGGGCAATGATGGCTTGTACTTGTCACTCCAGTTACAAATGAATGCCTAAAATAGGTGGATCACAGTCTAGACTCAGGCCTAGGCAGAAAGCAAGGCCCTATCTTAAAAATAAGCAGTGCAAAAATGGGAGGGGGAGATTGGAGGCATAGTTCAGTGGTAGAGTACCTACCTAGCCAATATGAGGCCTAGAATTCAAACTCCATGCATATATATATATATATATATATATGTGTGTGTGTGTATGTATATATGCATTATAAATATACATATATATGCATTCATACATTTAAATAGTATACCTACTTAGTATCCACATATCTTATATGTAGTTCAAATATTTTAAATATATATCCTACATATTTATCTTATATATAGTTCTAATACTTTCCACTACTTAAAAATATGGAATAAAAACCACACACTTAATGTATGTCCTTTGTGTAAAAGCTGGTAATAAGCCATGGATTACCAAGCCTACTGCAGCAGGGTTAAGGTAGAAATTTTGTGATGCATTTAATTGATTCGTCCATTCATCCACTTGAGCATTTACTGTGTACTTTCTGTGTGCCACAGTCTGTACTAGGCACTGGATGTACAAACAGAATTATTAGTCACCAGTATAAAACTATGATGATTATCCCTTGAAGGATGAGTCACAGCTGTGTAGTAAATAAGAATCCCACAATCTGTTTAATTAATGTCTACTGAGTGCCCTAAAAGTAATTGGGTTTTTCAATATCACACCTTCCACCTGCCACAGCATTATTTTGCAGAATGGAAAAATCAGTGGCGATGAGTGATTACCCCATCAAGTCCAAGTAATATTTTTTGTCCAGTGCTCAGCAACTTCCTGCTAGCTCTGTCTCGTTCTTGCCTATTGGAGAGTGTCAGGGAGTTTGCAGATCATTTACCATGAGATCAGGGAGAAAGATTTAGGAAAAAACAATTCATCTTCTCTCATGTAGCTTGGGTCTTCTCAAGCCTAATCTCAATCATAATTAGAGACCAAGATGCCACCATCTCTGGTTTGTAGGCAGAAAGCAATACAAATCCTTGGCTAGTGTACTTTTGGAAGATAAAGTTCACAGGGCTGGGAATATGGACTAGTGGTAGAGTGCTTGCCTTGTATACATGAAGCCCTGGGCTCGATTCCTCAGCACCACATATATAGAAAAAGCCAGAAGTGGCTTTGTGGCTCAAGTGGCAGAGTGCTAGCCTTGAGCAAAAAGAAGCCAGGGACCATGCTCATGTTACCCTGAGTTCAAGCCCCAGGACTGACCAAAAAAAAAAAAGTAGTCCACAAAAATATTAATTAAAGTAGAAGCAAAGTTAAGATTAGAACCTTAAAAAAGTTTTTCATACTTCCCTTGTTTGCTTGCTTCTGATCTGTCTTCATTCCATATTCTGCTCC
This sequence comes from Perognathus longimembris pacificus, assembly GCF_023159225.1. NCBI lineage: Eukaryota > Metazoa > Chordata > Mammalia > Rodentia > Heteromyidae > Perognathus > Perognathus longimembris. Next base: position 51,394,245 of record NC_063162.1, on the reverse strand, counting down.
AGGAAGTAATTTCTTTCTCCATCGCCACCAATTTTGTAATTGTTCTGAATCCTTTGGGGAAACTCCAGAGCAAATGGCCTTAAATAGGAACTTAATTGTCTAAGAAATTTTTATTTGCTTATGAGAGTGGTTTGGTCTACTGCATTAACTGCATGGTGAATAACTCCCTTAGCTGCAGTGAGTTTTATAGCCTCTTGGTTGTAGGATTATAGTTCTTACAGAAAAGGATGCTTGCTGTGGGGTGACCTAAAGTGCTTTAACTGGGTACAAAGTGCCTTTAACTGGGTACAAAGCAATAACAACTTATTAGAATCAAAATGCCTCTGGAGGTCTGACCATGGCAGAAAGAGGAAAGAGCAGAATTTGCAGATGTTATGTAGGACTGATAAAGGACTCGTTCAACAGACATACTAATCACAACTGTACCTATTATGCATAGCATACTGTAAGATGTAAGACACCATTTGGTCTAGAGTAGCTTAATCTAGTTATAATGTGAGAATTCAAGATACTTTTTCTAAAATGAGAATTTAAATTCGCTGGTGAGCAAATATAACAGAGGGATGAATAAACAGTGAAATAATACACTGAAGAGGAAATGTTAGATATACATTTAAACACATGCAAATGCACTTTACCTTTGGATATATTTCAGGTGCTAATTATGTGATATATACATACTTCCACACATATAAAACACATGTCAATGCATGTACATAAAGAAGATAGTGATGGAATCTCTTATGCCTAACTTTTTTCAGAACAGCTCTTTGGCTAGCATGATTCTATAACTAATATTAAAGCCAGTAAAATAGCCATTATTTCCTTATTCCACATCCCTTATTCTTGAAGGCCATCTCATGGTCAAGGGCCATGGTGTGGACAATGTTTCCATCAAGGGAAGTACTAACCAAGCCTGTGGCTTACCATATTATGTAGATGAAAAGAGCTTATGTAGGGAGACAAGTCCTTGTAGAAAAATAGGCTAGTAAGTCAAGATCAGGCTGTCGGCAATGTGTGTGTTTCATGGTGAGAGAGCAAGCAGGCCTAAGTTCTGCGTTGCTGAGTCTCCTGCTTGGATCTCTTTGATTCTTAGTTTGAAGGGGAACAAAGCATAGTGAAAGAATGGCCTCCTTGGCTAGTAGGTGGGATCTACCAGGATTTCTTGAGTTTACTTAGGCAATAGGACTGTTGAGCCAGTAGAAAACATTTAGCAAATGCTTTTGTGCTTGATGGGCTTCCTGGAGTGAGGGCTCTTGTTATTCAACATTGTTAGGGATGGACGAAAATGATCTAAGAAGTCTGTGATAGAGCTAATATTGAACAACTAGCAAACAATATAGCTAGGCCTGGAATTAGGACCTGTTAACAGATGACACTCCCAATATAAGAGTTACCCTGTGTCCCTGATCTGCCTTATGGTTGTGGACCAGTTAGCTTAGTTGAATATCCAGATGAGATAAGTTATTACATGATTTGGAGTGATAGATATTGTGTGCTGTAAGTAGAGAGCAGGTAGATGAGCCTGTGGCCATGGGATTTTGTAGGAGAGGTGAACTGAGGGGTCCTTAAAGCTCAGGTGGAGTGTAGCTGAAAGAGAAGGAGGGGGCAAGGGCAATGAGAAGAGAGAGAACGCAACTGGAGGAGGAATTGCACACTGCTTTTTGGAACCCCTAAGTAGCCTCAGAGGGGTGTTTGAGATGGTGTGGGTATGGAGTGGCTGATGGTGGGTGCTCACAGTATGTGGTAGTCTGTGGAAACCTTTGCGGAAGAGTGGGGGTAATTGGAAATGACCCCACTGTAACTTGGTCTCTGACGCCCTCTTGTGGATGCACATCAGATGGAATTCTTCTACCTCTCCAGCTCTTAAGCCATTCTTTTCATGTTATTTGCATTCATTCAAAAGGTATTTGAACATCCCAGGCCCCGTGTTAAATCTCAGCCAAGCTATTCACAGCATAGCTTGCTTAATGTTTGGCGACTTTATACAGGAATGAAAGAGCAAAAGGAGAGGCTCACATTCCTAGGAGAGACAGTGTTGGGGTGGGGGGGCAAGCAGCAAAAAGACAACCTAAGTCCTCAAGGAAATCTCTACTGAAATTTAAAAGAAAACAAAACAAAGGGGTAGTATTTTGGTGAGTTCACGGATTCTGAAGGAGAACTTAACTAACTAGAGAAGAGGAGAAATAGGCAAAGCAAGGCCAACCTGAGGGTAAGGATTTGCCTACTAGACAAAGGCTAAAGTCGTGTAAAAGCAAGAAACTAGGTGTTGGGTTGGAGGTAGGAGTAAGGGAAGGATAGAGGATGCAGGATAAATATTTCCAGGTCAGATGGAACAGGACCATCTGGCCCAAGGTGATTGCTGCCTCCCCTTAGGCAAGCCCTGGGCAGAAATGGTGCAGTTCTGGGAAGTTTTCCAACTCAAAGCCCAAGACAAAGTCCATCTTTGCCATGGAGATGGCACATCTCTCCAAGACCAGTAATTTAAGAAGAAAGAAAAAAAACAGCAGTGATACCATATAGAAGAAAAGATAGAAATGGGTAGATGGTATTCCTAGACTATTGTTTGCCTAACATAAAAGCAAGAAATGAACTATCTTTTAATAGCTCACCATTCTGGGGTTTAGTGGGGGAAAATCAAAATATACTAGTGCCCTCCCAGACCTTGGATGGTTAATGACAGCACCTGAAATTTCGTGTAAAATTATAACCTTGTAATTCAAAGCTGTGTCATATATTTTCTAGCCTATAGTGTAAATTATGTACAAATTGGAAAAGAATCAGAGAAAATCCTACACAACACAAAGCTTACCAAGTGTTGTTATTCTTCATGTATGTGTTAAGTATAAACCTGTGTTAAAAAATGAGGGAAGGGTCTTTTGGTCAAGATCAGTACCACATTTTGTTCAGGACTGGATGGGGAGCTGCTCAGACTACCCCAGGCTACCTACCATACCAAGAGTACACAGCCCTCTCTACTCTCTTCTCTTTCTCCTTTGAAGAGCTCTCACCTTAAGCCCTCTCTTCTCCTGACACAAAGCGTGGGCACCTACCTCAGCTTGAACTTGACTCAGACTTTAAATCCAGGCACGAGCCTTTTCCTCTGCCTTGGAAAAAGAATCCTCCCCAGGAAACCAAAGGCTCAGGCGGGACACTTTATTTGAAAGCCACGATTGGGATTTCTGCAAAACTCCAGGAAGGCATTGACACTAGCTGTGGAGGAGGAAAGGAAGGGAGCTAGGAGTAAGCCAGGACTCAGGGAAGAGGAGCTTCCCCGAGAAGGTGCAGGGGGTAAGGGAGAAGGACCTTCAGTGATCAGGAGAGAAAAAGCCTGAGCCTGAGGCCTGAGAAACCCCTGAGGTCCAGGCTGCAGCACTGCCCACCTTGTTGACCTTGAACCACAAAGTATCTTCTCAGGATCCAGCCACCTTAATGAAAAGAGGCACTCTGGCTTTCACTACCTGAGAGAATTACCGGGAACATCAAAGGAAGAATCCCATGTTTTAATCCTGAGCCAAAGACCAGGGGACATCATTCTTTAGCTCTGCCTGTTCTGGTTTTCTCACATTGCCTGAAGCCCTGTTCCCTTAAAGAAGAGTCTTCAGGACAATGGGCTGACTCAACTTCCTTTCTCCCTAAGCCCCTTTCCTTTTGTTTGGGCTACTTTTTATCTTTATAATTATTCCTGAACATTTTCTCTGAACCTGTTGGAAATTTGATCTCATCCCTGTTTATAATCCGTCTGCGACATGATTACCATTTTCCGGATTTGAATCTTAACTTTTCCGAGTCACTCTCCACCTGCCCCTACCCCTGCGCACCAGAAGTGGGAAGGGAAGCAGCTCAGACAGAGAAGCCTGCTGGGGAGGTGGCCATGCAGGTCACAGGGACTGGAGCTCGCCCTTGTGGTCCTGGAGCAGGTGCCAGGATGCAGTTCCCATGAAAGGCAGTGGAGCTTGGAGACACTGCAGCCTCGTGCTCAGTGTCGCAAGCTGTGGAATTTGTCCTCACTCAAAGAAAGACAAGGATGTTTTGCTTGATACATTGTGTCCCCGGAACCATAATCCTCCAATCCTCCCCCCTTTTCCAAGTTAAAGGAGCCCTTATTTTGTTCTAGAATGAAGGAGATTGTGTTTTACAGGATAGAGTAAAAAAAAAAAAGGCTAAAAACCAAAGTGTAGATACCTTCATTCTGTATTTTCAAGGTAATTCTATTTAGAAATAGAAGTACTCAGAAAATTCAAAGCGGGAGTGCACATATAATGCAAAACAATTTGATTGCATTAGGTGAAAATCATTTTAAATATCATTCCATCTACTACATAAAGAAGCTCTACAAAGACAAAGTTATATAAAATGAGCTTAGACTATTTTTGGCTGTTTAAAATAAAAATTTTAATTTAATTTATTTAAGAAATAAGAAATGCTGGACTTACAGTTCTGAAAGCAATTAAGAAAAAAAAATGGCCAGGTGCTGATGGCTCACAGCTGTAATCCTAGCTACTCAGGAGGCTGAGAACTAAGGATGGTAGTGAGAAGCCAGCCCAGCCAGGGAAGAAAGTCCATGAGACTTTTATCTACCATTAACTACCAAAAAGTCAGAAGTAGAGGTGTGGCTCAAGTGGTAGACTGCTAAGCCTTGAGTGAAAAGCTAAAGAAAGGACTGTGCCCAGGCCGAGTTCAAGCCTCAGTACCAACACACACACACACACACACACACACACACACACACACACACACACACACAGGAAAGTGGACTTAGGCTTTCTTCATTTTAGTTTTTATTGTGCTTTGTGTTAAGCTTTGTGTTGTGAGAGGAGGACATGACCACGCCCTCCTTTCCTGCCAACCTCTCCCCTCCTCTTTCCATTTTAACATGGAGTTCTGCTGGGGCTACCGCTCCTATTTTTACTTGCTCTTAAGTGAGTGCTTTTCAGTGTCCAGAACTTGTCCCAGAACTTGTTTTTCATAGTGCCTTTTGCTGTTTCAGCTCAGATCCTGTCGGTGGGGAATCTATCTCCAGGAGAGTGGGAAGAGGATGTTGGGTAGAGGTGAAGAATTTTGATGGATGATATCCATGGGGCATTGTGCGAGAGGCCGCCTGAGTAGTAACTGAGCATGTTTAGAACAAAGCAGCAGTGGACTAGCCGTAACCTGACTCTGTAGTCTTGAGCCCCTGCCTGTCCTCCTATTGCAGAGTAACTGTGGACAAGCTATCTATCCTCTCCATACCTCAATTGCCATATCAATAACACCCACAGCCACTTCTTGTAAGATGTTGTGTGGATTAAATGAACTACTGGGGAAAAAAAAACAGATTAGAAAAGTATTCAATCCACCATAAGGGTTAGTGCTTATTATAGAGTCACACTTCCTAAAGATCAGTAGCAGGCGGAAGGGAGTGTTCTAACAAATCTCACACTTATCTCTCTTTTCTAGTCCTTCTCAGGGACCTTTTAAAATGTCAAGTCATTTTTAAATAAATCTGATTGTACTGTTCATCTCTGTTTTTAAAAATTAAATATTTTAATTGCTATCATAAAGGTAATATATGAGGGGTTACCATTTCGTAAGTCAGGTAACGAGTACATTTCTTTTTGGACAATGTCACCCCTTCCTTTGCTCTGTCTGTATAGTTTACTTCTTTATGCTCCTTTCTGGCTTTCTTCTCCTCACTGTTGTTATGGAGGACAGCACCCCTCCTCTTTCCTGGACTCAGAACTTCCTAGCAAAAGCTGTTCCCCGGCACCCATGGAACTTCTCCCCTTGTTGGATAGCCTCCCCCTCCCCCATTGTATGATACTGGTCCCTGCTTCTCCCAGAAATGGCGCTCTTTCATCCTTTGGTTCTCGGTTTGATTTGTAAGCACTTGTAGAAATTCCAAATGACTTGGTTAATTGCTTGGTTGATAGTTTTTGTGTGGTTACTCTTCTCTGCCCATCAGACTGTAAACTTCTTTGAAGGCTTGGAATCCTGTCTGTCCTCCCCAGGGGCTTGTCTTCCACAGTAGGCAACACCTGGCACTGGCTTCTGCCCTATAAATGTATCCAGTGAGCTGTGGTATCTCCATACGTCCCCGGGGATATCCCCACCTCTCCATGTATGTATAGATGGACTTACCTTCCTGTATGCAGGTGCTAGTTATCTCTAAGCATATAGATACTGACTTATCCAGGCAACATTCCAGCCCTTTCATTATTGCTTTTCTCTTCGCATGGCAATGATCTAAGTCATGAAGTACCTGAACCAGGGCTGGGGGGCAGGGCATAGAAGAAAAGATTTGAAAGGCCAGTGTCAGTCCATGGATATACTGAGCTGAATGCAGTTTCATTCCATAGTTTCAGCAACCTGGGAACTATTAGGTCTTCCCTGGAGAGCATCCCCCTCCCCACTTCAGCCCATGAAAGGTAGTATGTGTAGCCTTACCAGAAATCATCTGCCTGAAAACAGTAATCACCTGTCAATCACCTGACTATGAGTCAGCAAAGGACCCCAGACTCTGGGATCACATCCTCATCCACTGAGGTCACTTCCTGAACCTCCCTGGTCATGTCTCCTTCAGACAGTGAGGGGCTCCCCAGGCTCTGAGATCACTTCCGCATCTGCTGTGGTCACACCTCCTCCTCACCTTTCCCTATATAATCCCTCTCAACCACAAGTTCACTCTCTTCCTCTTCTTTTCCTCTCTTTCCTCCTCTCTTCTTCTCTCTCTGCCTGCCTCCATCTTGTGTGGGCTGGCAGTTTGCTCTCCCTCCAATAAGCCCTTTTCTGCCTGAACCACATGGTGGTCTCCTTTTGCCCAACCTTAGGGGAAGTAGAGTTCTTTTTGCCCCTGCCAAACCCTTTGCCCTCACTTCTAGCTAGTGATGGATTTTGAATTGCCAGCATGACTATCCTTTGCTGAAGGGCTTGTGCAGTCACTGAAGGCCTGCGGGCCTGCCTTCTGCTCTTCAGGGTTAGGTAGTTGGTGCTCTACTCAAGCTAGGAGGTGATGGATGAAGTCTCAGTGTCCTTTTCCTCAATGAGAAAACTCTGCTGTGTACATGTGTAGTTATGTGTGGGGAAGTCACTGAATAACCCCCTCCCCCCAAGAATCTATTTATAATCAAGTCAATCTCTCAGGTTCTGCTTTAGAGCACCCCATTTTATAAAACAATAAGGAATTTTCCCTCTCTCTCTTTCTGTGTCTCCCTCTCCAAGAGATTGCAGAATCAATCAAAAGCACAGCATATAAATGGCAGAAACAGGATTTAAATTAAATCAATGAATTTATTGAGCATCTACTATGGGCACTGGACTCTCCTAGGTGCTGAAATGAGAAGGTGAAAAAGATTATCTTCTTTTTTATTTATATTTTTTTTCATTTTTTAATTGTTACTACAAAGATGATGTACCAGTTACATGAGTCAGGTAGAGAGTACATTTCTTTTTGGACAATGCCACCTCTTCCCTCTCTCACCCTCAGTTTTTCCCTCTTGTCCCCACCTACAAGTTATGTAGTCCATTTTCAACATAATGTCTAGTAATTGCTGCATTTGTTCACCCTTTGTCTCTCCATTTCTGTGTCCCACTTACCTTCCCTAAGACAGATAAATGAACAAACAAGACAAAAAGAAAACAAAAGCAACAACAAAGAAAGAAACCTCTTGTTTCCATTCCTGAAGTTGATTTCAATATTCTTTTGTATGATCAGAGGTACAGAGGCATTGTACCTTTGTGTTCCTCCCCCAAGAATATCCTCCTTTGGTCTCACTGTGTGTGAATGCCTAGAGTCCTACATAATGAATCATCTTCTTTTTTATTTATGTGTTTTTGTTTTTTTTTTGGCCAGTCCTGGGCCTTGGACTCAGGGCCTGAGCACTGTCCCTGGCTTCTTCCCGCTCAAGGCTAGCACTCTGCCACTTGAGCCACAGCGCCGCTTCTGGCCGTTTTTTTCTGTATATGTGGTGCTGGGGAATCGAACCTAGGGCCTCGTGTATCCGAGGCAGGCACTCTTGCCACTAGGCTATATCCCCAGCCCCTATTTATATGTTGTTTTTTTTTAAAAAAAAAAAAAACACCAAAAAAACCTATTTTTATTGAGTAACTGTACAAAGGAAGGGGTTTCAATTCCAGAATTTAGGTTATAAGTAAATGCATCTTAATCAAAGTCACCTGGAAAAGAACAATCTTAAGCCTGACCTCTGTCTTAAACAGTTCGTAGAGATAAAATTAGTCGTAAATGTTCGAAGTCTCTGCTCTTAATCACAATTTTCTACTAAAATGGTGATTGCCCGCCCCCCTTTGCAGTGGAAGCTCTTTTCTGTAAGAAGCTTGTGAGATTCCAGCTCCTCTTCAGCCTTGAGATCACAAGAAAACTATGCTTTCTCAGATTAAAGCTTTTGGTTCATGATACAAGCTGGAGAAAACTGCAAGATTTGCTGATTCAATGACATTGTTGCCCAGTATCATAAAAATCTTTCTTCATTAGTGAGTGCAATTAGCATTCACAAAAAGAAATCATTCCACAAGGAGAGCCCACTGAGATGTAACATCTTGTTCTGTTTGCTATTCTCCTGATGTTGAGTGGGATCATTCAAAAATTCAGTCTCCTGATAAATTCACTGGTCCATGTTCAAGTGTATCTGGTCCAGCTGGGAGGGCAGAGACTGTGTCAGTCGTGAGGTAATTCACAGGAGTAATTCAGTACTCCATGTATAGGATAACATTTGTGCGTACTTTCAAAAGAACAACAGAAATTGCATATTCTGAGAATGATTTTTATTTTCCTTTCCTGGTCTGTTTTAAATCAGTAATGTTTCTTTGTTGGCAAGTGACCTTCAGCAGCAGACAGCCACATCATTCTAGGCCTTGGAGCTTCTGTTAGCTCTCTGCTGCAATGATAAAATACTTACGCAACGTAAAGCAGTGGTGTTTTATTTTTAGCTCACAGGTTCAGAAGTTTTAATCCATCATCATTTGGCCCTGTTGCCTTTGGGCCTGTGATGAGGCAAAACATGTTGGTGGGAGCACACCTCCTGGTGGCCAGGAAGCAAAGAGAGACAGGAAAGGACTAGGGTTTCAAACTCCCCTTCAAGGGTGCCATCTCAGTGACCTAACTTCTGCCCACTCTGTTCCGCTAAGGTTGTTGTGAGCTTTAGGGGACGTTCCAGACCCACTTTATACCAGATCTGAAAGGGACATTTGAGATTATCAGCTACCAACTATTGCAGGCACTCCTTTTCTCCTTCCCTTATTTAGTTCCTTATTACAAACCTGGTCACAAAGAGTGAAGATGACTTGTGTCAGGTGATAGGGAGTTGAAATTATCCTGAAACTAAAACCTATTTTGATTTTTCAAATTGGCATATACTTCTCTCCACAGCCAATAAAATTAATTTTTTTTCTTAAGTGTTACTAGGGTCATAAAGTCAGAGCCTCATGCCAGCTAGGTAAATGCTCTACCGGTTGAACCACCCCTTCAGCCCTTTTTGCTGTATTTCTGAGATAAGTTTTCATGTTCTTGCCTAGGGCTACATGAACTACTCTTCCTCCAACTTCCATTTTTTCCATAGCAGGGGTGACAGGCGTGGGCCATGACACGCATTTCTTTTTCTTGCTGAGATGAAATCTTGCAAACTTTTTGTCTGAGTTGGCTTCAAGTGGATATCCTCCTAATTTCTTCCTCCTGAGTATCTGAGATAATAAGGGTGATCACTATGTCCTATATCACTTTTAAAAGATACCTAATCAGTCCCAATAAATTACTGTGATTACTCATTTACTGTTTTTATTTTTAATTACTTTTTGTCATGGTTTATATTTATATGTTTAGTGGCAGAGGGAATCAGTCTTTTACTCTTTTTGGCTCTAATAGTCCAAAAAAGAAGTTAACTGAAAAAGAAGCAGCATCCTATTATTAACCAGTACATGTTTGTACCCATGGTCTTCTCCTTTGCCATTGGGAATATCTGCTTATTTATATCATCTGCTGTCCATTGCTGTGGCTGGGAGATAGGCATTTGATGGCAGAAGAAGAGAGGGTTTGACCTGTTTCACCCCCTAATTGGATAATCAGTCCAGAATAATGGTGGTTTGATTTGATTTGCAAACCTATACCTCAGGCAATTGGCAAAGAAAAACAGTGAGAGGCAGGAGGTGAGGGTGGTACTTATTTCCACTCTGGCAGGAAGGGGGAATCCACTTATTGCTAATGATAAAGTAGTAGACCTATCTTATTTATTTTCCCATAAATCATGTCTTGATAGGCATTTTCCTAGTCTGAGCCTAACTTGCTGGAGCTTTCTTATCTAAGCGATTTTTCCTGTTGTGTGGGGATTGTTTTGCGAGGATCAAGAATCTCTGCTTCGGTGTGATCCATCTTCATCAGTGAAGTCATATGCTGTAAGACATTATCTGTTGCCATGTGAACGTGGAGCAGATGCTCTTGGGCCTCTCACACTGGTGCTGTGAAAGGATGGAGTCTCCATCCTGGAATCCCACACAGAGATGGATGAGAGAGAATTGGTAGGTCAATGAAGCCTGTCCTTCAAATTCAGACCAGGGATTTCCTCTCCTCAGGAGCAAATTGGGCTTTGGGCAGCAACACCGGATTATTTTGTAAGACAGTGCTAAAAGTTGTTTTGAACCTAGCACACCATCTTGCCTAGCACAGTTCTTTTAACTACCTGAGCCAGATGGTAAAGACTTTACGATAATAAGGAGTTCATGTGCTAAGGTCAGTTTATATTCATTCCCCCATTTGTTCAACAATGTTTGTCTTGCCACATAGCCCCAGATGTCTTGGAACTTACAATATATCCAGTCTAGCCTTGAATTTGAGGTCTTTTTGCCTCAGCCTCATGAGTGCTGAGATTATAGGTGTGAGCCAACATGCTCACACCTATGTTTCAACACATATTTAGTGAGTGTCAATATAAACTGGCCATTGGTAATAGGACCAGAAATAAAAAGAATTACTCAGCCATTTATATAGAGCAGAACATCTGATGAAATATGGACTTTGGCCAGAGATTTTACAATTAGAAAATAGGACTTCTAGGTCAGGTGCTGGTGCTCACACCTGTAATCCTAGCTTCTCAGAAGGCTGAGGTCTGAGGATCTGGTTTCAAAGCTAGACTATTCAGCAAAGTCCATGAAACTCTTACCTAGAGTTAACCACCAAAAAGTCCAAAGTGGAAGTGTGATTCTAGTGGTAGAGTGCTAGCGTTGAATGAAAAACCTAAGGGATACCCCCCAGGCCTTAGTTCAAGCCTCAATACTGGCATTCCCTCCCTGCGCCCCCCACCCCCCGCCGCCCCAGGCCTCAAAAAAAAAAAAAGACAAGAAAAATAGTATTTCCAATTTGTTTTGGACCATTTATAAGCGAGGCATCTATAGGAGGGGGAGTATCTAACAATTCATCTTTTGTAAGGTATTTATTCTCCTATTAGGTTAAATAGATCTTGAAATCCTAACCGGTCAAAATCAGAGAATTACCCTAATTGAGCATTGGGAAAACTCACTTTAAGCATTGATGACGTTCCTGGCCATGCTAGTTGCTACAGACTTGGCACAAACACTACACAAAGACCCTCATTTCTATGAGGTCATTATTTCTATGTACCTGAATTAAACTAGGAAAATATAGTGGAGTCTTAGGTGCTCGAGTGTGTGCTGCAGGGAGAAGAAGCCTTCCCTGTACGTTGTTCCCTTCAGACATCCACATTGCACGGCCTACATGCACCTCTTGTTGGCAAATGAGCCTCCTTTTCTCCCTCCAGAGTAATACTGAGATCTGGGGTTGACAATCGATGGCCTAAATGCTAAATCCAGATGGTTGTCTACTTTTGGAAATCAACCTTTATTGTAACATATTGTCTGGGGACAGTTCTTGCAAGACAATAGCTAAGCTGAGTACTTCTGTAGAGATCTTGGGGGCTTGCAAAGCCTGAAATATTTGCTCTCTGGCCCTTGACCTAAAACCCTTTTCCATCTCCTGGTTTTGATTATCTGTGTTGATCCTGGTGTTAATATAGAGCATCACCACAAAACAGCTGGGGTGTACCTAAGGGAAAAAAATCAATCCCCATTCCTAATCAGACACTCCATTTCCATGTTCCAAGTTGTCCTTAAATTAATTCTGAGCATCAAAACTAAACTGAACCAAATCCATGATGCCTGAGGCCCATCATGATTTTTTTCGCCAGCCTGAGATTCGGTATTATGCTTTCTGCCTTTATGGAGAACTAAATCAAGAGTCCCCATTTGGAAAGAGTGCTCCGTTCTTTGTAAACTGTAATTGAAGACATAATTCACAGTGTTTTTCGGTCTTTATTCATAAGCCACCAGCACAGAAATACTGCTGGAGTTTAATTTGCAGATAAAGTTGCTCTTTGAATTGACTTTATGGGTTTTCCCAGCTCACCATCAGCATAGCTTGGTGTGTTTCCCTCCTGTCACAGGTAACATAAAAGCACAGAGACAATTTCAGCAATGGGCTTCACAGTCAGATCTTCGCAGGCAACAGAGCTGATACCAAGTTGAGCAAAGCAGAGGGCTGGACACACATTCTAAGGAAACCTTCAGTCTCAGGACTGTGTAAGGCACAATCAGCCCCCATAAGGGGTGTCTCATAACATGCTGTACCTGAAGTGTATCTCTGGCTCTCATCTCAGTGTTAGCTGGCACCCAGGCACATCCAGCTTTCCCCTTTTGGAACCTGGTGACTCCCCTTACACAGGCCTTTCTTAACCACATAAATGCATTTGGATCTTCCCTGTGGTGGCTAGAGATGCAGCTCTCGCAGATCAAACCCATAGGCACTTGAGTGGCCCGAGATGACCATCTGTCACCTATGGATGCAAATGTCAGGCAAGCTGGAAGCTTGCGGCTGCGTGTCAGCTTCCCAGATGGGGCTCCCCATAGGAAGTAGGATTAGAGAGCCTGATTCCAGTCTGTTCTTGAAGCTCATCTTGGGGAGGAGGAGAGGAGATTGGATGACAGTGGATTTATTTGTACCCAACATCACGCATGCTGTGCCAGGACAGAATGTACCTCAGAAGCAGTTTCCTTGGGAATAGACGAAACTATAGGGACAAGAAGTTGGTGACGTTTCACACCAGCTGGTGGTGAGAGGAGGAGGAGGTGGGAGGAATGAGCCAAATTAGAGACTGCCCACCCTTCTGATGGTTAGTTCTTAGGAGGAAGGAGACAAAGAGGCGAGGGAGGTTTCTGGGGTGGAGGGAATGGAGGAACTGGAGATTAGGAAAGAGGTTTTTGTACAGTCTAATCAGAGAGCAAAAGAAAGCATCTTTTCCCCTTGTTCTTCAAGGCCTTCTACAGATACTACGGGCATCTGCTTCCCAGTCATAGTAAGAGTAAGAGCATGATGGAGAGGTAGCCCAAAAGTAATTCACACAAACAGCCTAGGATTCTGAGAATAAATTACAGTATAAGTAATACATGCCTGATCCTTTAACACGTGTTCTTTTTTTGTTGCAAATTTCAGACACTGGCTGCTAAGAATAGGACTGAGCAATGCTTGCTAACAAATAGATATTTGGTCATTATTGGCCTCCCAGTGAGTCCCTTCCTGCCCCCTCCCTCTGTATATGCCACCTGCCTAAGGCCAGGGAGTTTGGTAGTTTGCTTTCCCATTCATATTTCTCAACGAGAGATAAATGACTCCCAGGGAGATGTTTCATTGATATCACTCAGTCCATTAGATCCAAGGAAGTGGGGGGGATATAAGCAGGAAAGTTTAAAGTAGACCAGGAAATGGTGCTTATGTTGCACGTTCTGTATGACAGGCATTTAAAAACACACACAGGAATGATTCATTATCATCAACATATCCTTAGAGGCAAACAGGTGTACAGGTAAACAGTCACAACATCCTAGGGGGGAAAGATGCAAAGCCAGGATTCAAGCACATGTGTCTGGAGAAGCCTTTCTTATTGGGTAGGTGGCAAATACAGAGGAAGGGATGCAGTGTATCTGCTTGATCATAGTATATGTATTTTTTTAAAACAGATTTTTTAAAGTTTTTATTATAAAACTGATGTACAGAGAGGTTACAGTTTCATACGTTAGGCATTGGATACATTTCTTGTACTATTCGTGACCTTGTCCCTCATACCCCCCTCCCCCTCCCCCTTACCCTTTCCCCCCTGAGGTGTTCAGTTCACTTACACCAAACAGTTTTGCAAGTATTGCTTTTGTAGTTGTTTCTCTTTTTTTACCCTGTGTCTCTCAATTTTGGTATTCCCTTTCAATTTCCTAGTTCTAATACCAGTATACACAGTTTCCAATATACTCAGATAAGATTACAGAGATAGTGTAGATACAATCACAGGAAGGTGATACAAGAACATCATCAACAGTAGAAGCTACAGATACACATGGGATGTTGAAAGTAGTTACAACGATATAACAATTGTCTCCATAACTTGGAGTTCATTTCACTTAGCATCATCTTATGTCATCATAAGGGCATAGCTATTGGGCTCTTGTGATCCTCTGCTGTGACTTGCCTAAACCTGTGCTAATTATTCCCAATAAGGGAGACCATAGAGTCCATGTTTCTTTGGGTCTGGCTCACTTCACTTAGTATAATTTTTTCCAAGTCCTTCCATTTACTTACAAATGGGGCAATGTCATTCTTTCTGATAGAGGCATAAAATTCCATTGTGTATATGTACCACATTTTCCTGATCCATTCGTCTACGGAGGGGCATCTGGGTTGGTTCCAGATTCTCGCTATGACAAATTGCGCTGCAATGAACATTGTTGTGCTGGTGGCTTTACTCTGATTTTGTTTGTGGTTTTTTGGATAGATAACCAAAAGTGGGGTTGCTGGGTCATAGGGGAGTTCTACATTTAGCCTTCTGAGGAATCTCCATACTGCTTGCCAGAGTGGCTGAACCAGTTTACATTCCCACCAACAATGAAGTAGGGTTCCCTTTTGGCCACATCCCTCCAACAATTGTTGTTGTTAGTTTTCTTGATATATGACATTCTTACTGGGGTGAGATGGAATCTCAATGTTGTTTTGATTTGCATTTCTTTTATGGCCAGTGATGTAGAGCACTTTTTCATATGTCTCTTGGCCATTCTCATTTCCTCATCAGAGAAGTCTCTTTGTAAGTCTTTAGCCCACTTGATGAACGGGCTATTGGTTCTTCGCGGTTTTGTTTTGGAAGAAGGTAATTTTTTTAGTTCTGCATATATTTTAGATATGAGGCCTTTGTCCATTGAATGGCCGGTAAAGATCTTCTCCCAGTCTGTGGGCTTTCTGTTTATCTTGCGAGCTATGTCCTTTGCCATGCAGAAGCTCTGCAGTTTGATGCAGTCCCTTTTGTCCAACCTTTCTTTGATTTGTAGCCTTTCTGGGTCTTTGTTAAGGAAGTTCCGTCCTGCGCCAAGCAGTCCAAGTGTTTCTCCTACTCCTTCCTTTAGTGTTTTCAGGGTGTCTGTTTTGATTTCGAGGTCTTTAATCCATTTGGAATTGATTTTGGTGCAGGGTGATATATAAGGATCTAGTTTTAGTTTGTTGCATGTGTTGAGCCAGTTTTTCCAGCACCATTTGTTAAAGAGGTTATCTTTCTTCCAAACTATTGTTTTAGCCCCTTTATCAAAGATTAAGTAGGCGTAGTTTTGTGGGTTCATTCCCGGGTCTTCAATTCTGTTCCATTGGTCTTCAGGCCTGTTCTGGTGCCAATACCAAGCTGTTTTTATTACTATAGCTTTATAATACAACTTGAAGTTGGGTATTGTAATTCCTCCAGCACTGTTTTTTCTGCTTAGGATTGTTTTTGCTATTCTAGGTCTTTTATTGTTCCATATGAATTTCTGGATTGCTTCCTCTATTTCATCAAAAAATGGTGTTGGGATATTAATGGGTATTGCATTGAATTTGTAGATAGCCTTTGGCAATATTGCCATTTTGATTATATTAATCCTCCCAATCCAGGAGCATGGGAGTTTTTTCCATTTCCTTAGTTCTGACTTAATTTCGTTTTTCAAAGTTTTAAAGTTCTCCTCAAAGAGGTCTTTCACTTCTTTGGTTAAGGTTATTCCTAGGTATTTTATGTTTTGGGGGGCTATTGCAAAGGGAGTTGCTTTCCTGATATCAGCCTCGGTCTTTGGGTCGTTAGCATAGAGAAAGGCCGTTGATTTTTGAAGGTTTATTTTATATCCTGCCACTTTGCCAAAGTTTTGGATCAGCTCTAGTAGCTTGGGGGTAGAGTCTATGGGATTCTTTAGGTATAGGATCATGTCATCTGCGAAGAGAGAAAGTTTAACTTCATCTTTACCTACTTGGATCCCCTTTATATTTTCTTCTTGCCTGATTGCTCTGGCTAGGAATTCTAGTACTATGTTGAAGAGCAGGGGAGAGAGTGGACATCCCTGCCTTGTTCCTGATTTTAAAGGGAATACCTTTAGTTTTACACCATTTAGAGTTATGCTTGCTGTTGGTTTGTCATAAACTGCCTTGATTATATTCAGGAATGTTCCCTGGAATCCCAGTTTTCCAGGGCTTTTAGCATAAATGGGTGCTGGATTTTATCAAACGCTTTTTCTGCATCCAGAGATAAAACCATGTGGTTCTTTAGCTTGCTCCGGTTGATGTGGTGGATTACATTAATTGACTTGCGTATATTACACCAACTTTGCATCCCTAGGATGAATCCAGTTTGATCGTGGTGTATGATTTTTTTGATGACCTGTTGAAGTCGATTGGCCAGAATTTTGTTGAGAATTTTTGCGTCTATGTTCATCAGGGAGATCGGTCTATAGTCCTCCTTCCGTGATGAGTCCCTGCCTGGTTTTGGGATGAGGGTTATACTGGCTTCATAGAATGAGTCTGGAAGTGAACGTTCTCTTTCAATTTCATTGAAGAGTTTGAGAAATATTGGTGTGAGTTCTGTTTTGAAGGCCTTGTAGAATTCTGCAGTGAACCCGTCTGGACCTGGGCTTTTCTTGGATGGGAGATCATTTATTGCCATTTCTATTTCAATACTGGATATGGGTCTGTTTAGAAGGTTTAAATCTTCATGGTTCAGTTTGGGGATATGAATTTTTTCTAGGAAATCATCCATTTCTTCCAAGTTCTCGAATTTGTTGGCATAAAGGATTGCAAAATAGTCCCTTATTATTTTCTGAATTTCGGTTATTTCTGTGGTGATGTTACCTGTTTTATCTCTTATCTTGTTTATTTGAGTGTGCTGCCTTTGTTTTTTGGTCAGGTTTGCCAGGGGTCTGTCTATCTTGTTGATTTTTTCAAAGAACCAACTCTTTGTTTTGTTGATTCTTTCGATGGTTTTTTCATCTCTAATTGATTTAATTCTGATTTGATTTTAATTATTTGCTTCCGTCTATTGATTTGGGGTTTGGCTTGTTGTTCTCTCTCAAGGAAATTAAGGTGCTTCCTTAAATTATTGAGTTGCTGTTTCTCCAGTTTGTTGATGTATGCACTCAGAGATATAAATTTTCCTCTGAGTACTGCCTTTGCTGTGTACCAAAGGGGCTGGTACTTTGTGTCCTCAACTTGGTTGAATTCCATAAACATTTGAATTTCCATTTTAATTTCTTCAGTGACCCTCTGATGGTTCAGCAGTGTGTTGTTTAGTCTCCATGAATTGTAGCAATTTCTGTAGTGGCTGTTTGAGTTGAGCTCTAATTTTATTCCATTGTGATCTGAGAGAATGCAGGGAATGGTTTTGATACTTCTGAATTTGTACAGATTTTCTTTGTGCCCTAAGATGTGATCTATTTTGGAGAATGTTCCATGTGCTGCCGAAAAGAATGTGTATTCTGTCCTTGCTGGGTGGAATATTCTGTAGATGTCGATTAAGTCTAGTTGGTCTATGCAATTGTTTAGTTCTGTGGTTTCTTTGTTCATTTTTTGGCGTGTTGATCTGTCCAGAGGTGATAGTGGAGTGTTAAAGTCCCCAACTCTCAATGTGTTTGGGTCTATGAGTGTTTTTAGAGTCAGTAGTGTTTGTTTGATGAAGTTGGGTGCTCCTGCATTTGGTGTGTAGATATTTAGAATGGTTATATCTTCCTGTAGGAGAGATCCCTTTACTAGTATGTAGTAACCTTCTTTGTCTCTTCTTACCTTTTTTAATTTGAAGTCAATTTTGTCTGATACTAGGATTGCAACTCCAGCCTGCTTATGGGGGCCATTTGCTTGATAGATTTGTTTCCAGCCTTTCACTTTTAGAAGATGTTTACTTTTGCTGGATAGATGTGTCTCTTGGAGGCAGCAGAAAGATGGATCTTGATTTTTTTTTTTTTTTTTTTTGGCCAGTCCTGGGCCTTGGACTCAGGGCCTGAGCACTGTCCCTGGCTTCTTCCCACTCAAGGCTAGCACTCTGCCACTTGAGCCACAGCGCCGCTTCTGGCCATTTTCTGTATATGTGGTGCTGGGGAATCGAACCTAGGGCCTCGTGTATCCGAGGCAGGCACTCTTGCCACTAGGCTATATCCCCAGCCCATGGATCTTGATTTTTGATCCAACTTATGAGCCTATGTCATTTGATTGGAGAATTAAGTCCATTAATGTTGACAGTTAGGATTGAGAGATGATCGTTTGTTCCTTTCATTATCACTATCTTGTTTAAAGCTGTGTCTTCCCATTTCTTGATTTGATGTTTACTAATAGGGTTCATGTCTCTCTCTGTATTGGGATCTTGATTATTATCCCTGTATAGTACATCTTTGAGGATTTTCTGTAAAGCTGGTTTGGTGGAGATATATTGTTTCAGTTTTTCCTTACTGTGGAAGACTTTTATTTGACCTTCGGCTATGAATGAGAGTTTGGCTGGGTACAGAATTCTTGGTTGGTAGTTATTTTTATTTAGTGTTTGGTATACTTCATTCCAGGCTCTCCTTGCTTTCATGGTCTCTGCTGAGAAGTCTGGGGTAATTCAAAACATTTTTTTTGCCATTTCATTATTAACCATTTTAGGGTGTGGTGTCTATGCTGATGTGTACATTTTTTCACATAATGTCTTTATCAGATTTTGGTTTCATGGCTGTACTGGCCCCATAAAACTCATGGTGAAGCATTTGCTTTTCCTCTATTTTCTGCAAGAATTTATGCAAAATTAGTATTATTCTTCCATCAGAAGAAAGCACCTGAACCTCATTGTTTCTTTGCAGGAATGTTTTCAATTGAAAATTCAATTTATTTAACATGTATACAGTATTGTAGATTTTGTATTTCTACTTTGGTCAGTTTGAAAAGGTTGTGCTTTTAAGAGTTTTTTTTTCTTGGTTTTTATCAGTCACAAGGCTTGAACTCAGGATCTGGGGGCTGTCCCTGAGCTTTTTCATTCAGTGTAGTGCTCCACCACTGTGAGTCACAGCGCCACTTCCAGTTTTTCTGGTGGTTCCTTGGAGATAAGAGTCTCACAGACTTCTCTGCCTAGGCTGGCTTCTAACAATGATTCTCAGATCTCAGCCTCCTGAGTGGCTAGGATTACAGGTGTGAACTGCTGGCACCTGCCTTTCCATTTCATTTGTTTATCAAATTTGTGGATATAACAACTATTCATAAAGTTTCATTTCTCTCCTCTTTTCCACATGGTACCAGAAGTTTATCTGTCATTTCAACATCAGTGCTGATAAGTCAGCCTCCCACAATATTTTTCATCAAAACACCCTGAGTTCTTCCATATTGGGAGCAGGTGACTTTCCTCCCTTCAAATTATTTGTCATCCAGTCCCTCAACCTGAAAACATTGCCATCACCACAGTCCTCCTCTTTTTAACTGCCTGTCTAGCCTCATGTATTAGTTTCTAATGTGCAGTCCTTTCTGATATGTACATTGCGATTTGGTTCACACGCGTGCATGTTTATGTAGAGCACACTGACATGCATATTTGACTATGCAGGAGGCATAACATGCATACTTACCTTTGCATTTCATTCGCAGCACCTTACTCAAATCACTAATTAATTACAGTGTGATAGAGCCTTTATATTGCTCCATCATCCCATGTGCTAAAAATGCCACCATGGCTGGATCTGTACGATTTCTACAAACCACCGAGTTACCCAACACTGAGCACAGTGCTCAACATAAAACAGGTGGTCTGCACATCATGACCTGGCAAGTACACTAAACTAAATGATGCTGGGGAGAATTAAGTGATTCTTGGAAAATTCTGTCTAATAATCTTAGCTTTGCAAGAAGGCTAGAAACAAAGATGGGGACCAAGCTGGAGTCTTACAGAGTCCAGATCTTTCTCTGCTTGCCTTGCCAGCCTTTCCTCTCCTTTTGTTCCTTCTATGTTTTGGTTTTTATCCGTGCAGTGGGATGGAGCCGTGTGATCTCTGGGAGTGACATGACAGAATAGAATAGCTTGGTCAGCCTGCACTGCACAGATTCCTTTTTGGACAGTTCCAGAGGCTGGAAGTTCACGATCAGGTGGCTGTATGGTCAGGAATGTCTTTCCAGACAGCAGGTGGCTATGCCTGGTCTTCATGTGGCAGAAGGAAGGAAAGAACAATCTCTCCCATATAGTATCTCTTCTTAGGAGGGCTTTAGCTCCATCCTGATGGTCTCATGAGCCTTATGACCCCATATGCACTCAAATACTCTCAGAGGTCCCTCTTGTAAATAGTATCCCCATACTGTTAGAGATCAAACAGAGGAATTTAAGGTGTGAGGCCATTTCAGTGTTCACCATGCCTGAAGATGGACCCAGAGGTGTAATCAGCAGAGATGCTGAAAAGGAGAGGATGAGGAGGTGTGGAGTGCTGGCTCTGGTGGCAGAGAGTTCGCCTCGCTTCCTCTGGAAAGCCTGCGTCCTCCTTCGAGGATCAGCAGGAGGTTTGCCAACTTGGGTCACCTGGGAGGAGGGGGACCATTTTCCTTGTAGTAGAGTGTGGGATGCTGAAGCAGGAGTCCTCCCCATGCCTCCTTGAAGGCAAAGCAGGATCAGGAACATAGATGTGACTCAGTGGGTCCAGACTGCATCCTCTCTCTCTCACACCCTGCTCTGCACCACCCAATCAGAGAGATTACTTCTCCTTCCAGCCCCCTACACCATGTCCAAAGGAGCTTACATGGTAATTTCCAGAATGAAGCCGCAGGATCAGCTTGTCGGACACAGCGGATCAGAGCCCCCCCCCCCTCCCCACGACCTCCCTCTGACGAGCCTGGCGCATTGCATGCCCACAGCGCGGCGGGTTCCTGCCAGAGGGGTGGTAGGTGAGGGAGGAAAGGCTATCAGCTCCACCAAGTGATAGTTGCTGTTGAGTCTCTGCCGGGGGCAGGAGGAGCACAGAATTTTCTAGAACATCAGCTTGGTGCAGGAAGCGAGCCAAGGGGTGCCCACAGCTCTCCGCCTGGCACCTCGGCCATGATCCCCAGTAAGCTTCTGGTGTACCATCACCCAGCCAGCACCAGCACCGCTGAGGCGGGCACCCCCAGCAGGCGCCGCAAGAAGTCCCTGGGGGACTTGTTCCACAAGGGCTACCGGGTGAGGTCCGGGCCCCCCGCCCTCGAGAAGGAGGAACCTGAGAGCTTCTGGCAGTCGGTGGCATCTTGCTGCAGGGTTTGTGCCTCCTGGGGTAAGGTTTCCCCCCAACCACAGCGCCTCTCCTCCTCCGTGGACCCTGTATGTCCAGAGGCAAGAGACAAGTGCTGTCACCCGGGGCTGGAATTGGGGAGGTGCTTAGCATCATCCTTTCCTGCTTCATGGGAGTATCCACAGAACTCAGGTGGGTGGGGGGTGGGGGGAGAAAAAGAGAGGCAAAAACACCCTCTTTTCTTGGTGAACTTACATGGCCTCTGGCACTCCTGGATGGTAGGAAGCCATTAGGAGAGGCACATCTCAGAAGCACCAGGGAAAGTTTGGCAAGTGACTGCAGCAAGCTCTTCCTGTTATTAAGTGGCAATAAAGTGCAGTGAGTCAGCCTTTCCAGGGAGGGAGGTGCTTTTGAACTATTGATGTTGCCTTTTGGAGGACAACACTGGAAATTGCATTTTCTTTCCTTTTGTGCTTGAACTGGGCTGTGGTGCTTGAACTGGGCTGTGAGATTCTGCCCTGGTCTGTCATGGGGGTTGCTGCCTTATTCATTCCTAGAAAAAAATCCTAAGTTCTCTAGGTAGATTTTCTTTTCTCAATTACCTTCTGATAATAGGGATCTGGTTTTATTTGGGTATACATAATGCATAGAGTTTCAAATATATAGCTTAAATTTACATTTCCAGACCTAAAAATTCCAGTCTTAGATGAGGAGCAGCTTTATTTCCAGAAGAGCTAGTGGAAATGTAAGCATCTTTAAAATGAAATATGGTCCCTTTGAAACTCAGCTTAAGATTCTGGTGGGGAGCATGTCCTGTTCAAATGCCTCTATAGGATGTCGTTAGGCACAGCAAACTTCCAATTAACAAGCGATAGGCAAATCTAGTCAATTATATATATGTATGTATGAATGTATGTATGTATGTATATATATATATATATATATATATATATATATATACACACACACACACGCACTGGCAAAAAGGCTTCCTTTGCACAAATAGAATACCTGGAATCTAAATATTAATGTGGCTCTAATAGGTCTTATTGCCTCTCCACTGTTGTCATGAAATGCTGTGGCAGTATTAAAGCAGCAAGGGAAAGAAGTGTGTAGGATAGGTACCTCAACTAAGAGAAATAAGACTATTTCACAAGGCAAAATTAGTAAAGTTATGAGCTTAACTTTGTGTCCAACAGCCTTCTACTTTTTCCCTTCCCTTCCCCCCTTCCCGTTCCCTTCCCTTCTCCTGTTTTTTTTTTTTTTTTTTTTTTTTTTTTTTTTTGTCAGTCCTGACCCTTGAACTCAGGGTCTAAGCACTGTCCCTGACTTTTTTTTGCTCGAGGATAGCACTCTACCACTTGAGCCACAGTACCACTTACAGCTTTTCCTATATATGTGGTGCTGAGGAATTGAACCCAGGGCTTCATGTATATGAGGCGAGCACTTTACTACTAGGCCATATTCCCAGCCCCCACTTCTCTTCTCTTCTCTCTCCTTTCTTCTCTTCTGATTTCCTCTCCTCTTCTAGTCTCTCCTCTTCTCCCTTCCCATTCTCTCTTCTCATCTCTCCTCTCTTCTCCCCTCTTCTCTCCTGTCCCTTTATTGTACCAGAGCTGTGGCTTGACCACACAACTTTGAGCTCTTGCTTGGCTTATTTTCACTAAAGGCGGTCATTTCACCACTTGAGCCACAGTTCTACTTCTGGGTTTTGGGGGGAGTTAAACGGAGATAAGAAACAGTCTTTTCTGCTTGGTCTGGCTTTGAACAGCCCTGAGACCTCAGCCTCCTGAATAGCTAGGATTATAGGTGTGATCTGCTGGGGCCAGGCTCTGGCTCTTTCTGAAAAGCTGGCGTGAAGTCTGATGGACTGTAGGGCGGCAAGCAAGCAGGAAACTAAGCCTGTGGCTAATGGGTAATGGCAGTTTGGCCTGTGATTCGAGACATGGAGAGGAAAAAGTCAAGTTATGTTGCCTGCATTGAAGAGTAAAGTTAACAAGGCCATTTCCTTTTTCAAAATGTATTTCTCTACCTTTGGGATCCTCTGTTCATACAGAAGACCCTGGGAGCAGGAGTTTCATCCTTGACCCTTTGCTGTCTAGAGCCAAGTGGTTGGCATAGAGCAAGAACTCAGTACTCATGTGAGGGACCAGTCAATGAATAGATCAGGGAACACATCAATGAGCAGGTAACAATCCCAGTGTGAACATTAACTGATACTTGGTATTCATCAGATCAGGAGCTTGGACTGGGAGAAAGCAGGATATACAACAGCCTAAATAATTGCCCATGGGAAAGAGTGACAAGGCCGGTCGAGGCAGATCCATTCATAGAACAGGCTTTGAGGCAGATCCGTTCATAGAACAGGCTGTGAGTGGAGGACTGAAAGCCCACAGACATTACAGAGTGGGAAAGATAGTTCTCTCTGCTCCAGCTGAAAGGAGAGTATCACAGTTGCAGTGTGCTGGGCTCAGAAGCAAACCCCAGCTAGAATGCAAGGTGGGTCCAGAAAGATGTGGCAATCACTCCAAGCGAGCTTCCACCCTGATAATCTGGCCCTTGGTTTAATCCTCAGGCTGCAAGGCCAGATGACAATGACCTTGTCAGACACCACAAAAATAATTACTCTTCAGGATTTGCTGGGAGAGAGGTCCTGCAGGGATTGGAAAGGGCAAGGGATGATTGAGCCTTTCAGCTTTTTGGATTTAAAGATTAAGGAGGGAAAGGGAAAGGAAAGCAGCAGATTGGAAAGCCCTGATGGGCTTTCCAGCATGGGCCAGGATGTGCTCGCACTTGCTCATTCTCTCTTCACTTTTGAGTCTCTTAGGCTGGGGGAAGGAGAAACCTGAAGAGTGAAAGCTATATTGTGTATCTGCATATTCCTTTGTCTTGGGCAATAAGGCAATTCTCTATCTGTCTATGAAAAGGAGTCCTAACCTGTCCAGTTGGTTACTGTTGAAATTCCCTCACTCTAGCCTTCAGACAATCTTCACCTGGTGTTCAGGTCCTAGGTACCAAGGCTGACTCTCTGAGGCATAGCACAGGCTGGGGTTGGAGGTACCTATGGGCCTCAGGTGACTGAATCCTGAATGCAAGTGCAAGACTCAGAGTCCTGACTTGCTAGTGACTTTAGAACCACACAGAAACCTTCAGGATAGGTAGAAATGTTAGTGCAAATCTTACAAAATGTTTTATAAACCAAAGCAAAGTTTTAACAATAAAATAATTCCTACAAAAAGGAAGCTACCACAGTTGTCCCTTTATGTAAGTTTTCATTTCTCATAGGCCTATTGGTTTTATGGTTTTGTCATTGGTTATTGGTTATATGTACTTTATATTTACTTTTTAAAGTTTGATTGCTTGCTTCTTTCTCTTTCTTTCTTTCTTTCTTTTTTTCTTTCTTTCTTTCTTTCTTTCTTTTCTTCCCTCTCTTACTCTTCCCACCTTCCCTCTATCCCCTTTCTTTCTCCCTTTCCTTTCAGTGCCAGGGTTTGAACTCAGGGCCTTGTACTTGCTATGCAGGTTCTCTACTACTTGAGCCATGACACTACCACTTTCCTCTTCAGGATCTTTTAAAAAATTTCCTCCTGGGCAAGCCTTGATTATGATCTTCCTTCTCATGCCTCCATCTTCTTCTCATTCTCATGCCTTCACATATTCCTTCTCATGCCTTCCAGCTGGTATGACAGATTTGAACCACTATGCCCAGTTGGTTGTTGTTGAGATGGGATTCTCAATATATTTTCCCCTAAGCTGGTCTTAAACTTCCAATCTTCACCTCCAAAGTAGCTAGGGTTCCAGGTGCAAGTCACTGTGCCTGGCTAGTGTTTCCAGCTTTATATTTTAATTTGTGGAGGGGGGGAACAAAGGACATACAACATGAAATTTACTATCTTAATTATTTTAAATGTACAATTCAGCAAGACTAGTATATTTGCATTGTGTCAAGAATGCATCCAACTTTCAACCCTGGACGTTTACCCTCATTTAAATAATTCCCATTTTTACCCTACTCCAGTTTCTGGTAATCCTTATTATATGTATGGTGGGGAGAGTAAGAGAGGGAAGTAAGGTAAGAGGGAGGGAAAGAAAGAAAGAAGGAAGCAAGCAAGCAAACCAGAAACCAAGAAAAAAGTAAATATAAAGTACATATAACCAATGACAAAACCATAATATATATAATATATATAATATATATATGCAATGGCACTATATATATTATGGATATATATATATTTTTTTTTAATGGAATGCAGGGCCATATGCTTCCTAAGCTGGTATTCGACCACTTGAGCAACACTTTCATTCCTGAGTTTTGTTGATTATTCTTGAGCCAGAATCTTGAGAACTTTTCTGCTCAGGCTGGTCTTGAATCTTGGTACTTCCACTCTCAGGTTCCAAGTAGCTGGGATTACAGATATGAGCCACTGGTGCCTGGCCACTATTACAGTTTTCTTTGTCCTATTTAAAATTTTAACATAAGCATTTTCCTGATTTGATTTTTTTCAACATAAGGAAGTTGTCCTAAAGTTAAAAAAAAATCAACTTTTAGGTTTTAAGCTGTTAATTTCTTTCTTATCAAATGAATTATTTTTGCAATGAAGGTCTTTGTTCCTGTAGCATTTTCCTGTATTTTGATCTATTTTCTTAGGCGACACATAATAGGATTAGCTTGATTAATAATGCTGAATTACTTTTTGAAAAGTTTTTAAAATCAATTTATAATCCCACTGCCAAATTATAAGACCATCTCATTGCACAGTCCTAAGGCAAAACTCAAATATATTGCTAATTATGTGTAATAAATAAAATGCTTACTGTGTTATGCTGAATTTACACTTATTTTATTTTTTAAATTTCAAGACATTTTCATAAGCCATTCTGTTGTTTAATATATCTATTGAATTTATATTTATTCTACTGAATGGAAAATTTGTATCCTTGGCCCTTCCTTACACCAGCAGCTGCTCTAGCCCTAGAAATACAAGATTAACCCTTTCAGATTCCATGTGAGATTATGCAGTATTCCTATCTCTAGGTGTGGCTCATCTCACTTAACATAATGTCCTCAGGTTCATCCATGTTTTTCCAAATGGCAGGATTTTCTCCTTTTTGTATATATTGGCATGCCATTGTGTATTGTAGACCATATGTTCAAAGGCCCACTCATCCATTAGGCACATGGATTGATTCCATATAGATCGAATGATGCTTCAGTAAGTATGGATGAAAGTTGTCTCTTCCACATACCAATTTCAGTGCTCTGTGGATACAGATCTAGTAATAGGATTGCTGGATTGGATGGTACATGCATTTTTCACTTTTGGAAGGACACCATTACTGTTTTGCATAGTTCCTGTACTCACTTACACACAAAGGTTTCCTTATTATGCATTCTTATCCCTGTTTCTTTTTCTTTGATCTTTTTGATATGGCCAGTCTACCTGGTAGAAGATGGTATGTCAATTGTGGTTTGTAAACTTTTAAAAAAAATTTTGAGGTAAAGTCACACTGTGTCACTCAGGCTGCCCTCCAACTTTACATCTTCTTGCTTCTGTTTCCAGAGTTTTAGGATAACAGATGTACACCTCCATGCCTGGCTTTCTCACTGTGATTTCATTTTATGATTTTTTATAACTAATGCTACCCTATTTATGTCATCACTCTGTTTTCTCCATTTCTGTTAGTGTTAGTCTTGTATGAAATTTCCAACTTTTTTATTTCGAACATTCCTGGGTTTTCAAGGTGACTTTGGTAAGCAGCACAGATCTGGAATTTGTTATTGTTGCTTTTACATGTTAGCTCGGTCTCTGTCTTCTCATAGAATGAATTTAACCCACTTGCTTTTATCGTGCTTATGAATATATTTGGGCTTTTGTTCTTTTGATTTCTTTATAATTAACTCACTCTGGGGGACTTTTGCTTTCAGTTATATCAGTTAATTTCCTATGTTCTTTTATTCCACTTTGATTAAACTTTGTTTTCTTTTCTATCTTCCTAAAGGTTTGGAATGATTAGTTTCAAAATACATTCTTAAGTTTTTTGTTTTTTGTCAGTCATGGGGCTTGAACTCTGGGCCTGAGCACTGTCCCTGAGCTCTTCAGCTCAAGGCTAGCACTCTACTACTTGAGCTACAGCGCCATTTCCAGTTTTCTTGTGATTAATTAGAGATAAGAGTCTCATGGACTTTACTGCCGGAGCTGTCTTTGAACTGCAATCCTTAGATCTTAGCCTCCTGAGTAGCTAGGATTACAGGCATGAGCCACCAGCACCTGCATATTCTTAAGTTTTAGGCATATGTACTGCTTAAAGCAGCATTCTTCTTTTTGTGAAAGCATTGCGATTTGAACTCAGGGCCTCCTGCTTGCTTGGCAAGTGTTCTACCACTTGAGCCACACCTCTAACTCCTTCTTTTCATTTGTTGTTTTTTAAGATAGAGACTCAATTTATGCCCAGGCCAGCCTGGGCTACAATCCTCTTACTTGGGCTTTCCTGAGTCACTGAGGTGGACAAACATGCATCACTGTATCCAGGGGTTTTGCTTCCTCTTCTAGCAAGGGTGGCAGGAGCACACCCCTGTACCCAGCCATTGAGTGAGATGAAGTCCGAAAACTTTTTTTTTTTTTTTGGCCAGTCCTGGGCCTTGGACTCAGGGCCTGAGCACTGTCCCTGGCTTCTTTTTTTGCTCAAGGCTAGCACTCTGCCACTTGAGCCACAGTGCCACTTCTGGCCGTTTTCTGTATATGTGGTGCTGGGGAATCGAACCCAGGGCCTCATGTATACGAGGCAGGCTCTCTCGCCACTAGGCCATATCCCCAGCCCAACCGAAAACTTTTTGTGACCAGGCTGGTTTTGAAATATGACCCCTTGATCTCTGCCTCTCAAGTATCAAGGATGACAGGCTTGTGAAAATGCTCCCAGCTGCAAGCACTGTGCTCAAGTTCCCCACCCACATACTCAAAACTAATTTTATGTTGAAATAGGTCAGTAATAGCATTTTCCCTTGAAACAAGATGAGAATGTTAACATATCTTTCTTTCTTCTGCTGCCCCTACATGCTTCCATCTTCTAGGTAGATTCTGAGATTTTAATTTAAGATTAATGCTAGTGTTATTTATAAAATACTCATTTAACAACTAAGCCATTCAGATATTTTGTCTTTTTTAGTATCTATCATTCATGTATGTAGGTATGTATGTATGTATCTACTTACCTACCTACCTATCTGTTTATTTTGTGCTGGTCCTAGAGCTTGAACTCAGGGCCTGGGTGCTGTCTTTGAGCTATTTTGCTCAAGAATGGTGCTCTACCACTTGATCCACAGCTCCACTTCTGGCCTTTTGCTGCTTAATTGGAGAGAAGCGTCTCACAAACATTCCTGACTGGGCTAGCTTTGAACCATGATCTTCCAATCTCAGCCTCCTGAGTAGCTAGGATTAAATATACTACCAGTGCCCCAGATTCAGTAATATTTTCTGTGTCATACTTTTTTTGGTTCTGTTTTCTTTTTAGACAGCTATGAATAGGTACATTACTTTGCTCCAATTAATTCTCCTGGGAACTGTGAGGGAATCTGATGTCAGTTTTCCTGCGTGCATTGTAACCTAGATATTTGTGACAATATTTGTTTCCCATTGCTACAAAGGGTTTTTCTTTCTCCTCCTGTAGGTTATGAAATGTTACCATTATCTGCTTGTGCTTTTGAAATACAATATCTTTTTTTTTTTTTTTTTTTTTTTTTGGCCAGTCCTGGGCCTTGGACTCAGGGCCTAAGCACTGTCTCTGGCTTCTTCCCGCTCAAGGCTAGCACTCTGCCACTTGAGCCACAGCGCCACTTCTGGCCGTTTTCTGTATATGTGGTGCTGGGGAATCGAACCTAGGGCCTCGTGTATCCGAGGCAGGCACTCTTGCCACTAGGCTATATCCCCAGCCTGAAATACAATATCTTTGAAATATAGTCTGCTGGACATTCTATGGGACTTTGAAATCTGAAGACACAAGTCCATTTGTTTTTTCTAGGAAACTGCATTCTAATATTATCAACTCTGTTTCCTGTTCTTGATTTCCTTTGTTTCTCCTGACTATTAGGTAGCATGAGTTTTGAATATTCTCTGTCTTCCATGACTTTTAACTTTTCTTTCAAGCTTTTCACCTTGTTTGAATCCAGCCTTGGAGGTTGCTGGCTATGTGTGTCCCCTTAGCTCTGTCTGAAGGTTGCTGGCTATGCGTGTTCCCCCTAGCTCTATCTATTCTGCTGGCCTGTCGAAGTTTTGATATGGAACATTTTAACTTACAAGATGTTGTGTTTTTTTCTACTTTTTGAGTTGACATATCTTCTCACATCATTTTATGTTTTTTCAATTTGACTTTTTCTCTAAAGCCATTTTCCCAAATAGCTTTGTTATAGCTACACTAATCCTTAAGTGTGTGTTTACTGGAAGATAGGCCTATTTCTGAGTAAAGCTTGATTCTTGCAATATTCTCATAGATTTGGTTTTGTGCTCACCAAGGAGCTGGGGATTTTCTGTAGCCTCTCTGTGATAATGCCTGTTTATGGCTGCTTGTCTGGAGAGCTCCTGTCTTCTCAAAAGCTGGTTTCGTTTTGCCAGGGCACTCTGGAATTTGCCCTGCTCTAATACCTGCATTGCCTCTCTGCCTGCCCTGTCCACCTCTTTACACCTCTGCTCCACTGATTGCTCCAGTTCTGCACTCCAGGCAATCAGATCCCAAATCACTCCTTTCCTTCTTGTTTGGGGCTGTCCTTTCCCCCCTCACTGTGGTCTTCTTGCTTCACCACCTCCTCAGCCTCCCTCTGAGGGAGATAAGGCTCACATTCTCCTGTAATTATGAAAACACTTAGCCACAGTTACCCTCCAGTAACCCACAAGGCATGGATTCCAGGTCTCCCATCAAATGGCACAGTGTCTTCATATACCTTACACATATTCTCCTGGGTACTTTAAATCATAACTAATATAATAGAGCTGCGGAACTATATTGTTTAGAAAATAATGCAAAAAAAGAGTGTGTACCCTGTTTAGTATAAATACAGTTGTTGTTTTTCCCCCCAAGTGTTTTCAATCCCAGGGTAGTTGACTCTGAGGATAAGTGTTCTATGGATATAGTATTTTTCCTTATTTGTGTACTCATATGAAGCTAGAGTTTCCAGCTTTGCTAAGTTCATTTTCAACATAGTATATACTTTTGTTGGCAGTATTATGGTTGATGTTCAACCTCAGGGCCTCATGCTTGTTAGGCGGGTACTTTATCACTTGAGTTACAAGTCTCAGCCCTAGTTAGCTTTCAGTTATTCTTTGGTTGGGTCTTTACTGCCCCTCTACCACTTTAGGATTATATTCATGAGATCTATAGACAAACCACTGTGTCCAATCTTCCATGTTTATCCAATTGTCCATGTTTTCATTCATGAATGAATTGTATAGGTGGTATATTCTTTAAAGTTAGGTAGATAGGCAGTGTGCTAAGTGGATCAATGATTAGTTTTAGGTTACTCAGCGATTACTCATGAACAGAGAAAATTGCATTGAAAGAGCAAAATGAATCTTGGACCTTTTGACATGTTATTAACCAAAATAAATAAATCAATATGGAATAATAAAAGTTAAGAGAAGAGAAAATAGTTCATAACTAGAATTTTTGTATCTCTTATCTTAGTGATATGAGAATAGTTTATTTAGGTGTACTGAAGATCAGCTTTTGGTACCAAATTTATGTTTGTTTTTGTATCAGTTCTGGGGTCTGAGGCTCAGGGCCTGCGTGCTGTCTTTGAGCTTTTTTGTTCAAAGCGAGTGTTCTACCAGTTTACCCACAACTCCACTTCTGGCTTTTTGGTGGTAAATTGATGAGAAGAGTCTCACAGACTTTTCTGGATAGCTTGGCTTTGAACCATGATCCTCAGATCTCAGCCTTCTAAGTAGCTAGGATTATAGGTATGAGTCATCAGCACCTGGCTAGTTTTTTTTTTTTTTTTTAACAAAGTAAAGTCAATTATTTTCCATCTTTTTTTAAAAAAGATATTGGAATCATAATAAAATATAAATGTTTAAAAAAATTCTGTGACAATTGTGAACAGGCTTCAAGGAAAGCTATGACTACAGTTTTCAATTTCTGTTTCTGTTTCAATTTATGGTTTTCTGTTCTTATATTTATCAAGTTTCAAAATTTATATGATAATAAGTCATTGTTCTTAGGTTACCAGTTTTATTAACAAATAATTACAGGTAACTTTTTTTATTGGATCAACCAGATGTAAATACTACTTTCCTCTCCAAATCTTGCACTGAATTCATTATATTATAAGAAACCTCTTATCATACTATTGATTCTCTTTATTTATAGCTACGTGGTATATTCTTTAAAATTAACTTAGGCAGTGTGCTAAGTGGGTCAGTTATTGGTTTTAAGTTATTCAGTGATTATTCATGAACAGGGAGAATTGCTTTGAGAAGGCAAAATAAAGCTTAATTGTTTAATATGCTATTAACAATAAATAAAGAAATAAACATATCAACATGGAATAATAAATTAAAAGGAAAGAAAACAGAAAATAGTCCAAATCAGAGGCCCCCAAATATGGTTGTCCATTAACATTGGACCTCTTTTTTTTTTTTTTAAGTACTAGGCATTGAGCTCAGGGCTTTCATCTTTCAAGGCAGGTACTGCACCATCCGAGCCACACCTCCAGCCCCTTTTGGCATTGGTTTATTTTCAAGGTAGCGTCTCACTTTATGCTCAGGCTGGCCTGGACTTCCATCTTCCTCCTGCATCAGGCAGGATGACAGTGACAGTGACTGACACTACGCTTCCCCCTTAGTGGGGATAAGAGATGAGTGCCTCCAAGCCCAGCCACTGATGGAGATGGAGTCTTGCTAACTTTTCTGCCTTGAACAAGGATCCTCAATTCTCTACCTCCCAAGTGGTTAGGACTACAAGCTTGGGTCAGTTGTGTTGTAGGGGAACTCAGTTGTGAGAAACAGAGAAGCCACATTTTGAGAGGTTGAATTGGGTGTCTTTATTGGAAAGCTGGTGACTGTAGGGAGACTCCTGTCACAAAGACCTGCAGCCCCACGAATACACTTGCGACTGTTAGAAACTGAGCCATGGCAGTAGTAAAACAAAGAAGATTCAGAAAAACAATATCAACAAACCAGGTAAACTCTAAAGGAGAGCTAAAGTGGGACAGGCACCATGGAGACTGAAAGAGAGCGAGGAGACAGGAGATAGGCAACATGGCACAATTGTGCTTGGGCTGGTCTGGGCCTAAATAGTGTCAGGATCAGGATGCAGAGTCACAGGAAAATAGAGTCTCGGGAGTTCGAGGCACAGGACTGACAGGTCCAGTAACCTATTGTCCAAGTCCCTGCACCTGCCTCTAGGAATTCAGGCATACATATCACCTGGGGGTGGGACTTCCTGCCTTTACCATGAAGACAAGATGGTGCCAGTTCCTTATCATCTACCACATGGCCAATATAGTGCCAGTTAGACCCAGTACCCTTATTTCAATTGCATCTGGTAGGATTGGGAATTTTTAAAGATTTCAACGCCCAAGTTATTGCCTGACTAATTAAGGCAGGATACCAAGGGCTGGGAGCAGAATCCATGCTGTTAAAAAAATCCCCAGCTGGCTGTAGCTGTGGTCGCCATGTCTGGAAATCACAGACCTGCAACCTTGCTTTGTCAGACGGAGTGAAGTCAGTGGCTCCAGACACAACTTACTGCTTGTTTCCAGGTGCACAGTGGCCCACCCCACCTACGACTCTCTCAGACCAAACATGGATGCTTACAGAGCACAGGAACTCTATGTACACTGGACTGGCAGGTTTCCAAGGCAGGTATAAGCTATTAGTCCCCCTGGCCTTTTAATATGAAGAAAATTTCACTGGAAGAAGCCACATCCCACTTGTTTACATGTCCTTTAAGCAAACTGAGTCCTTGTGATAGACTCTAAATTAGTTACTATTTGCCCACTTAGAAAAATAGTCTGCAGTGCTCCTCCACCTTGATGATTGCAGAGTTTTGAGACTCTCTGTCTGGCTTAGACACATCCTTAAGTCAGTGGAGGGGGTTGGGGCTGAGACCCACAGACCAACCATTCCGGAAGGTTCCCAGGAGATTTAAGTGTATGTAACATACAGAGGAGGTTCAGCAATACTGCCCTGCAACCAGGAAGAAAAAAATGCAGATGTGATAAAAGAAAGCAGAATGCTGGGGATAGTCTTCTGAATTGTTAGAAAGAAAGAAAGAAAGAAAGAAAGAAAGGAAGGAAGGAAGGAAGGAAGGAAGGAAGGAAGGAAGGAAAGAAGGAAGGAAGGAAGAAAGAAGCCAGGATCCAGTGGCTCACACCTGTAATCCCAACTACTTAGGAGGTTGAGATCTGAGGATCAGGTTCAAAACCAGCAGGGGTAGGGAAGTCTTCTTGTCTCCACTTAACCAACAAAAAACCAAAAGTGGAATTGTGGCTCAGGTTGTTAGAGCACCAGCCTTGCGTGTGAGAAAGCCAAGTGAAAGCACAAGGCCCCTAGTTCAAGCCTCAGGACCAGCCCAAGTAAAAATAAAAAGAACCAAAGATACATTCGAACATGTGATAAATTTTAGAGTGAGGGGGGCAACCTAAGCAAAATTGTAGACTTAAAAAGAAGGAAAAAACCCTTAAACAATACTGAAAGATGAATGGTGGACTGGGGGATAGTATATACTACATAATACTCTTGTAAAAGCACTTGAATACAGTTGTAAGAATGAATGTAGAGGCAAATTGGCTAGTGCTATTATAAAGCTCATAAGTAAAGTGAGTCATGATTATATAAAAATATTTAACTTCATTTGTTAACGTAGAAAAGCAAAATAAAAAAAAACAATGGGCTTTTCTTGGGGGGGGGGCTATTATGTTTGAGCTTTTGCTTAACTCCTCTCCCTAGCCCTCCTTCCTTCTTCCCTCCCTTCCCTCATCCCTCTCACACTTCCTTTCCTCCCTTCTTCCCTTCCCTTCTCCTTCCCTCTTTCCCTCACTCAGCCTTCTTCCTTCTTTTCCTTCTCATCCTCCTTTCCTCTTTCTCTTTCTCCTTTTCTCCTCCCTTCCTCTTTCCCTTTTTCCTTTTCTCCTCCATTCCTCTTTCCCTCCCTCACAGTACTCAATGCAGTGAGGAATGTAGCAAAAAAAAAAAATCAACTTACACGCTAGTTGAAAATGCAGATTGCTCAGACACGTTGACAAGATGCATCCTATGCCAAGTGCCAGAGGTTCATGCCTGCAATCCTAGCTACTTGGAGGCTGAGATTTGAGGTTTGTGGTTCAAAGCCAGCCCGGGCAGGAAAGTCAGTGAGATTCTTATCTCCAATTGACTTCCAAAGATCCAGAAGTGGAGCTATAACTCAAGTGGTGGTAGAACACTACCCATGGGGGGGAAAAAAAAAAGCTCAGGGACAGTGCCTAGACCCTGAATTCAAGCCCCAAGACCAGATGGCATACACACAGCATATCTGTGCTATCGTTCAAATCTGCAATGTCTCTTAATGGCTCATGTCTTAAAGCTAACTTCCAACCATCCTACTTCATTTTTAAACTCTTTAATTTATCTCATAGAGATAGGCAAGCACAGTGCTGGTGGGAGATTACCTGGTGGGCTGGAGGCTTCAGTGGAAACCTTCAAAAACATTCTTCCCAGCCCATGATTCCTAGATCCCCATTCTGATTCAATGCATCTTTTCAAACTCCTTGAAAAAAATTCTTTTGCACAAACTGAGAAAAAGTACATTTGTTAGAAGTTGGGACTTTCAAAAATAAAAATTGTTGTTGTTTTCTCTTGAATGACCACTTGACTAGATACAGACGTCTTGGGATAGACTATCTGAAAACTGAACACTGTCCCAATTATTATTTGTGTCAGTCAGGTCCCCAGTGCTGTGACAAAGTAAACAACTGGCGAATAAATCCTGATGTGACCTGGAAGAAGGGTGTATTTGGGTTCAAGTTTCCAAGGATTTTGTCTAGGGCTACTTGGCCATGTTGCCCTGGGCCTGTGGCAGGGCCGAGCAGTGGGTGGGCAATGTGTAGTCCAGCAAAGCTAGTCACCTCATGGTGGTTGGGGAGCATAAAAGAAAAAATGAGGGCTGGGTGCTGGAGGTTTATGCCTATAATCTTAGCTACTCAGGAGGCTGAGATCTGAGAATCATGGCTCAAAGCCAGTCCAGGCAGGAAACTCCATGAGACTCTTATCTCCAACAAACTACTCAAAACAAAACAACAACTGGAAGTGGCACTGTGGCTCAAGTGGTAGAGCATTCATTGGCCTTGAACAAAAGAAGCTCAGGGATGGGGGGGGGAAGGGCAAGGGGGAGGTGGGAAGGGGGTCTGAGGGACAAGGTAACAAACAGTACAAGAAATGTATCCAATGCCTAACATATGAAACTGTAACCTCTCTGTACATCAGTTTGATAATAAAAATTTGAAAAAAAAAAAAAAAAAAGAAGCTCAGGGACAATACCCAGGCCCAGAGTTCAAGCCCCAGGACTGGAAGGGGGGCATAGTTCCCAGCATCCCATTCATCCCCCTTAAGGGCACATCCCCAATGATCTAACTTTCTCCCACTAGGCCCCACCTCTTAAAAGTTCTAGCAACTTTCACAGGTTAGAGGTCATACCGTTACCTATGAACTTTTTGGGAATTTTAAGATCCAGATCATAACATTATTTAACATTTAAGCTACATAAATTGCCTTACTGGTAAATACTATACTATACTATACTATACTAATTTCTGGAATAATCTTGTGTTCAGCAAGACATATTCTTTTTTTTCCGATTTTTTATTATCAAACGGATGTATAGAGAGGTTACAGTTTCATACGTTAGGCATTGGATACATTTCTTGTACTGTTTGTTACCTTGTCCCTCATACCCCCCTCCCTTCTCCCCCTTTCCCTTCCCCCCACCCCAGGTGTTCAGTTC
The DNA here is from genome assembly GCF_023159225.1 of Perognathus longimembris pacificus. Classification (NCBI taxonomy): domain Eukaryota; kingdom Metazoa; phylum Chordata; class Mammalia; order Rodentia; family Heteromyidae; genus Perognathus; species Perognathus longimembris. The sequence continues at coordinate 51,357,753 of NC_063162.1, read as the reverse complement.
ACTTACACCAAACAGTTTTGCAAGTATTGCTTTTGTAGTTGTTTGTCTTTTCTTTCTTTTTTTTTTTTTACCCCGTGTCTCTCAATTTTGGTATTCCCTTTCAATTTCCTAGTTCCAATACCAGTATACACGGTTTCCAATATACTCAGATAAGATTACAGAGATAGTGTAGGTACAACCACAGGAAGGTGATAAAAGAACATCATCAATAATAGATGCTACAGATACACATGGGATGTTGAAAGTAGTTACAACTGTGATATAACAATTGTTTCCATAACATGGAGTTCATTTCACTTAGCATCATCTTATGTGTTCATAAGGGTATAGCTATTGGGCCTTGTGATGCTCTGCTATGACTTGCCTAAACCTGTACTAATTATTCCCAATAAGGGAGACCATAGAGTCCATGTTTCTTTGGGTCTGGCTCACTTCACTTAGTATAATGTTTTCCAAGTCCTTTCATTTCCTTACAAATGGGACAATGTCATTCTTTCTGATAGAGGCATGACATTCCATTGTGTATATGTACCACATTTTCCTCATCTATTCGTCTACTGAGGGGCATCTGGGTTGGTTCCAGATTCTAGCTATGACAAACTGTGCTGCGATGAACATTGTTGTGCTGGTGGCATTACTGTGATTTTGTTTGTGGTCTTTTGGATAGATATCCAAAAGTGGGGTTGCTGGGTCATAGGGGAGTTCTACATTTAGCCTTCTGAGGAATCTCCATACTGCTTGCCAGAGTGGCTAAACCAGTTTACATTCCCACCAACAATGAAGTAGGGTTCCCTTTTGGCCACATCCCTCCAACAATTGTTATTGTTAGTTTTCTTGATATATGACATTCTTACTGGGGTGAGATGGAATCTCAATGTTGGTTTGATTTGCATTTCTTTTATGGCCAGTGATATAGAGCATTTTTTCATATGTCTCTTGGCCATTCTCATTTCCTCATCAGAGAAGTCTCTTTGTAAGTCTTTAGCCCACTTGATGAGGGGGCTATTGGTTCTTTGCGGTTTTGTTTTGGAAGAAGGTAATTTTTTTAGTTCTGCATATATTTTAGATATGAGGCCTTTGTCCGTTGAATGGCCGGTAAAGATCTTCTCCCAGTCTGTGGGCTTTCTGTTTATCTTGTGACCTATGTCCTTTGCCATGCAGAAGCTCTGCAGTTTGATGCAGTCCCATTTGTCCAACCTTTCTTTGATTTGTATCCTTTCTGGGTCTTTGTTAAGGAAGTTCCATCCTGCGCCAAGGAGCCCAAGTGTTTCTCCTACTCCTTCCTTTAGTGTTTTCAGGGTGTCTGTTTTGATTTCAAGGTCTTTAATCCATTTGGAATTGATTTTGGTGCAGGGTGATATATAAGGATCTAGTTTTAGTTTGTTGCATGTGTTGAGCCAGTTTTTCCAGCACCACTTGTTAAAGAGGCTATCTTTCTTCCATACTATTGTTTTAGCTCCTTTATCAAAGATTAAATAGGCATAGTTCTGTGGGTCCATTTCTTGGTCTTCAATTCTGTTCCATTGGTCTTCAGGCCTGTTCTGGTGCCAATACCAAGCTGTTTTTGTTACTATAGCTTTATAATACAGCTTGAAGTTGGGTATTGTAATTCCTCCCGCACTGTTCTTTCTGCTTAGGATTGTTTTTGCTATTCTAGGTCTTTTATTGTTCCATATGAATTTCTGGATTGCTTCCTCTATTTCATTAAAAAATGGTGTTAGGACATATTCTTTTCAGATGAAAAATTGTCCTTTTAAGTCTTTGACATTTTCTCCCTCTCCCTTCATACTATCAGCCCCTCCTCCCTGAGTGTCAAGTTTGGTCTTCCTTATTTCCAAAATAGTTCCATTGTGGACCACTTAGAAGACTCCTTGTTCAAACAGAAGGGAGGGAACTTCATCCTGGGATCCCTGGTGAATTCCCAGTGCTTCTTCCCATCCTGTATTAGATTCCCCATCATGCATTGCATGGGGGTGAAGCTGTCTGTCAATTTAACCCGCTGACTCTTGGTTCCATATCTGGTACCTGAAGGGGGTGGAACATTTTATGAAATGCTTTTGAAAACATGGAAAAGGAAATTGCTTTGGGAGTGGGTATGATATTCAATGTGCCTTGATGCTGGATAGTCAGCCATTTGTACATAAATTCTCCCATGGGGTGTGCAAGGTGTTAGGCCCATGGTTGACCTCATAGGGTTTTGACTCCTGACTTTGACTGCAATAAAAATTAAGTTTTCTCTTGGCTATGAAAACACAATCATATTTTGTGCTTTAAAGAGTTCCTTCATTGTGTTTTCCTTTTCTGTCTCTGCCTCTGGCTCTGTCTGTCTCTCTCTTTCTCTCTCTGTCATTTTTTCTTTCCCACCTAAAGCCACAGCCTCACTCAAGGGGAGGTTGAGTGGATTTATAAAGGACACATATTCATCCTGACATTTGTAAAAATGCTGTTATTTAAGTTAAATTGTGGGATCTTACTGATCTCTCCCTCTCACACACACTTTCTTTTCTTTTTTCTTTTGGGAGAAAATATAAACTCTTACAGAAAAGCTAGACAATGTTATGGCCCTTCCTCCTCATTTTAGAGGGCTGAAAATAAAGATGAAAAAATTCCAAGCAAAGACATGGATGATCCGATTTAGTCTTAATCTGCTTTTAGCACAAGGGTTACACTGAGCAGTCACAACTCCCAGTATTCTTCAGAGATAAAATCCTGTCAGGCCTCCAGGTAACTTAGAAACAGTGCTCAAATCACAGCTCACCAAAGGGAAGGGAAGCCATTAACCTGGGCCCTCCCCAGGCCTTTCTCCTTTAAGTGGCTCCAAATAGACTTCCTTTGATGAGAAAGCCAGTTTACCTACTGAAATTAAAGCAGTCAAGAATCAGCATGAAGGAATGTGTCCAAGGTACCAGGCTATTTATCTTCTGCAAGGACTCCTTATCCCTCCAACCCCAAAATGGTAGACTGTGGACATTAAATCCACATTATTGAAGATAATTGTTTAATTTCTCTTTCCAGGTTTGAGATTTTTACGAGCCCTCAGACTGATACAGTTTTCAGAAATCTTGCAGTTTCTGAATATCCTGAAAACCAGGTAAGATGTTCTTTCTCCTGCTTTTCCCTATCATGGCACCTGGTACCAACCTGTAAAACAAATGTCAAATGCATTTGATTTCATCCTGGTATTGTTAGAGTCCTGCTAGTCACAGAGAGAGGGACCTACGGCAGAGACAGAGAGAAACCAGACCAGGGCGTGTGTTGTCATCTTTAGCAAAGACAAGGAGGGAGCTAACTGGAATGGGCAGATGGGGAAGCAGGGTGGTTTGGGTTGGAGGAACCGATATCTGGGTGCTGAGTGGGGTTGTTCAGTGATGAGGCTCTGTGTCCCATCCACAGGAGTTGAGGGATGGATTTGCTCATTGATCGCAGAGCCCTGGCAGCCAGGTCCTAAATTGCAACTTTATGACACCACTAAATAAGAAATTGAACTTGGTCATAAAGGCAAGAAAAGCAATGCTCTTTGAAAGGCAATCACAAGCCCCGTACGGCAAACAGAAAATCATTTCATTTCTAAGTACATTTTAGATGTTCACTTTATATCTAGAGAGCCCTTGGGGCTTGCTGGGTGAATTGCCTTCTGGGGAAACCCTAAAAACCTCCAGCCAAATGCAGCGTGACTGTTTGTGTTAACTCTGTTATGATGTAGAGAACGCAAACTGGACCAGGAGCAAAACTCTCCTGGGGATACCCTGGCTGATGACCTGCCTTTCGCACAGCTGGCCTGAGCCCAGGGCTGTGCTGATAAATACACTAATAAAAGGCGTTAGACGTACTCTAATGGAGAATAAGTACAGGGCATAAATTTCTCTTCTAGGAAATTGCACTTTAAGGAGCTTGCTGCTAATGTTCCGTTTCCTCTTTCTTTGGTTGGCCTTAACATGTTTGATAAATGACTGGAAAACAGGACACCTTTGTATTTAGTGATTTATAATTAGTAAAACTGCATGTCTGAGGTCTGGATTCAGCATAGTTTTCTCAGTTACAAAGGTTGGGGAGTTGGCTTTGTGAGTCTGACACAGTCCAACAAACTCAACCAGCTTCTTTTGTGTGTTTGTGTTTTGATTTCTTTTGTTACTGCTATTGTTTTGCAATGCATCTTGACCAGTGTCACCCCTCCACTAGGCTCCCACATTTCCCAACCCTAATCACCCCTCAATTTTCCTGGTTCCGTTTTCACATATGTACATTGAATGTTGTGACTGCAGTCCAGATTATCGTCACCTTTCCAACTATTTACCAATTTAAATGTGAGATAAAATTTACTTACTATAGGTTGAATTCAAAGTGAAAGTTGCCATTGAAGTCTTAAAGTATGTCCTGTCCCTTCCATTTCATTGTCTGTAGTAGGGATCTCTGTTTATTTGCACACAATATTACTCAGTGCACATTGTTTGACTTCAAATCCTCTGAGCCACAACAGTCTTATGGCTCTTCTGTTCTGTAGACTCATAGTACTCTTGAAATCTCAATGATCAACAAAACAAAGCCAACACCACAATATTTATCTATATCACACTTACTCCATAGACTCTGTGTGTGTGTGTGTGTGTGTGTGTGTGTGTGAGAGAGAGAGAGAGAGAGAGAGAGAGAGAGAGAGAGAGGGCCTTCAATTCAGGCACTTGCAATTTGGCTTAGATTTTTTCATTCAAGGCTCACACTCTACCAGTTGCTTCTGGCTTTTCGCTGGTTAATGGGAGATAAGAGTCTCCTCTGATCTCAGCCTCCTGAGAGGCTAGGAGTACAAGTGTGAGCCATCAGTCCATGGCTTAGACTGTGTGTTTAAAGATAGAATTGGTAAACACCCACAACAAGCACGGGTTTTGTCCCAAGAGGTTTTCTTTCTAGTGGGGTGTTGTTATACAGAGTCAGGGACACACTTGGGTCACGCTCCCTGTTTCACACTTACTGACTGACATGAACATTTTAAGAGAGGTTGCTAGCCCTGCTCTGAGGAACAAGGTGAAGGAAGAGAGAGCTGTGGTTGGAATCAGGAACGATAATCAAGTTCTGAGTTCCTGCTAGGGGCTCACCCGTTTTCCACTCCATGGCAAAGATTCCTTTCCTTCCTTCCAGTGAGGAATAAGCTCAGGCTTCCCAGAGGACAGCCCCCTGTGACTATGCACTTAAGGTGCTTCATTTCCCAATGTAGATGGCAGAAAGTGGAAGCAGCCAGCTGCAGGAAGAGAAGATACTGCACTGAGAAACAGCAGGCCAAGGGAAGAGGCATGGGGTGGCAGCTGGTTGGTCATCTCCCATCCTGGCCCTCAATAACTTTTCTCCAGAATTCTACTTCCCACTAAAGTAACTTCTGTGTTGGCTGATGTGCCTCACCACTGGGATCGCACAACTGGGATGTCCCTGAGTGCCTATGATTCCTAGTCAGGAACAAGTATTGCATGAATCGTAGGAGCCTGAAGTCAGTGCCCATTTGTACTGGCAGCATGATGAATGCTGAGATAGGTGCATAGTGAGGAAAGCCCCAGCCTGGCTGCTGTCTGGTGTTCTGGGTATGAAGGTAGCCATGTGCCCAGGTACTGAGTGCCATTGAAGAGCAGCATTGAGCCAGGCTGGGCAGGGGCTGTGGGTTCAGGCAAGGATCATTGCAAGGAGAAGGAGATGTTGCAGGTAAATCTTATAGAAAACTAGGTGTCTGTCATTCTGGGATTGTGGTGTGTGTGGGGTGGGGGTGAGGGAATTCTAAGAAGCCTGGAGGCTTTAAGACAACTTTCAGAAAACCTCTGTCCCCAGGTGGCTGGCTAGTCCAGCCTCTTTTCTTCTGCCACCCCCAAGCACAGATCCTGGAAGTTCTCTGCAGAGTCATAAAACCTGGACTCTTAGGGGTTTGCCTCTGGAGGGGTGGAATTATTTGATTCCTCCATTCTCTGCTACTTGCATGGAGACCTTCTGTGTGTGTGAGAGATCAAGGAGATTTGTCTGGCTTTCTGCAACGGTGAATCCTTGACAATTTGTGACATTTGGTGAGGATGGAGGCTCTGCAAGTGCGAGGCTATGGGACGATTTGAACTTGCAGCTTCCCGTTGTTCAGTCCTTCCACTGCTTGGTTGAGCTGAGAGCTGGATGCATCAGGCCAGAGAGGTGCATGGGGAGGGGGAGTGGTGAAGACTCAGGACAGCAGGAGGAAAACCAGACTGAAAAGGATGATGCTAGCAAGTCTTACTTATGTGACCAGTATGAGGGCAGGTCATCATCAAATTGCAAGCCAACAAGAGAGCCTAGAGTATTCCATATCCTGACATGGCTTGTTTAAGGGAGTCTGGGAGTCTTCAGGTCATTGTCTGAGCTTTGGGAAGTTCCTCAGTTACCTACCCTACAGACTGGTGAACTAGCATAGAGGTACTGGATCACTTAGTCGTGGTCAGAGTCACATAGGCAGCTCTGGTTCTGGGCTGCAAACCCGTATCCTGCTGCATGTTGATGGTGATGAGTGGTGCATGGTTCACCTAGCACACACACACTCTCTCTCTCTCTCTCTCTCTCTCTCTCTCTCTCTCTCTCTCTCTGTCTCTCTCTCTCCATATATATACATATATACAATCAAGAAGAAAATTGCTTTATTCTTTTTAGTAATTACAAAAGTAAAATATTTCAACAATACAGGAAAGTATGAATGGTGAAGTAAAATCGTTCCCATATTGCACCATTTTGAGGTAACCATTGGTATCTACCATGTCTCCTTTATGACATATAGCATTTGTATGTGTCATCCCTCACCTGTGTTAATACATTTGAGAGGGGCATTTAGACATTAAAATTTTATGATCTCTATGACTTTAGAAATGGCTTCAGCCAGGTAGTGATGGCTAATGCCTGTTATCCTAAGTCCTCAGGAAACTGAGATCTGAAGATCACAGTTTAAAGAGAACTGGCAGGAAAGTCCATGAGACGATTACCTCCATGATCCTCATATCTCAGCTCCTGGGTATCTAACCAGCAAAAAGATGGAAGTGGAACTGTGGCTCAAGTGGTGGAACACCAGCGCCCAGGCCCTGAATTCAAGCTGCAATATCAGCACCAAAGGGGACAAAATAAAAGGATAAGGAGAGGCCAAATCACAAAAGCTCTTAGATTCATGGATTTTTACTGAGAGCAAGATGGTATTGAACGATTTTAATCAAGAGAGGAAATGTGATGAGATTTACATTCTGGAATGATTCACTATTCTATCATTGGTATAGAGAGTAGGTTTGGAGTGTGTAAGACCTCACAGTCCAGAGAAGAAATACGAAGTGGCTGGAGGAGGAGAAGGGGTGTACAGTTGTCTAAAGACAAAATTTGATTTTGTTTCACAACATAGCTTATGATTCAGACCATTTATCTCAGTAAGGTACAGTCCAGTTGACTTTTCAGGGTTGAAATGTTTAACATCTTCCCAGCTCCAGTAGCAATAAAACATGATAGAACCACTGGCACCTGGCTATACCCTCAGCCAGAAACAGGGAGGAAAATTGAAGATGTAATTATTATAAATGATGGAATGTTGGTGCTTCTGTTCTCTCTTAATGCCACAGATGGGAATTAGGGAAGCAAATCATTGCTTCCTTGGGTAAAGTAGATACCTTGTTAAGTAGCCTGAGGACAAAGATGGCACTTGGTAGCTTTGGTTTGCAGCTGTCATGGCAGCAGTCTGGCTCTCTCCCAGCATCCACACATCCACAGTCCTGGAGGAGATTCCTGTGCCTGCTCACTGAGGAACTGCTGTTGACCACTGATGTAGCTTCCTTCATTGGCTGGGAAGAGCTCATGGAGCTGGAGTTCAGAAGTTGTAATGGCCTTCTTTAGGTGGGTTGGGTTCTCATGATAAAAGCACAACCCATCCTCTCAGAACAAGAAAGAAACCAGAATCTGAACGATCCTAATAATTCTCTCTCTCTCTCTCTCTCTCTTTCTGTGTGTGTGTGTGTGTGTGTGTGTGTGTGTGTGTGTGTGTGTGTGTACTGAGGCTTGAACTCAGGGCCTGAGCTCTGTCCCTTAGCATTTGTGCTCAAGGCTGGTGCTCTACCACTTGAGCCACAGCTCCACTACCAGCTTCTTGGTAGTTTACTGGAAATAAGAGTCTTACAATAGTTTTCTGCCTGGGCTGACTTTGAACTATGAGTCTCATATCTCCACTCCCTGAGCAGGTAGGATCACTAAACACTCAGGATACTCGTATCTAGGATTACTCGTTTCTAGGTATGAGCCACCAGCACCTGGTCACTTTCACCATGGGTGATTTCATGTTTTGTCCAATTTCTTGGCTGTGAAGGCTTTGTTTGGCTATCCCCATGGTTAGTTTGCCATGAGAGCACAACCTTGCTCCTGACAACCCCTCATTGCTCCCAAGGAAACTCACTCAGGCTAACAAGGGCCACATTTTAGGGGATGGAGAAGGTCCACTGAGGGTTAATCTTGCATCTCTTGCACATAGCTTTTAGATGATTGCTTGGTCATAGAGTTTAATTTGGAAAGCAAATTCCTAATCGTGGGGATCTGTGACACTGTTGATGTCATACAAATAATCAGATTTCACAGCAGAACATGCACTGTTTCAGCAAGGATGATTAAATGTTCCCCACACAGCGAGCACTCCCTCAAGCCCCATCAGTATCCCTGGGACAATGATTTAGAGACTAATAATCACCATACTTAGGTCATTTTCCAAAAGCACCAAGAGACTTAGAGATGCCCGACCGAGCTAATATCTTGAAATGGCTCAGTGTGGTTGTTGCTGGCTCCATGCTCTGTGAAGGCCCCGAGGATTTGGGAGTTTGTAAGTGAATCAATTTGGTGTTTAATTCTCCCCCGAGGAAAGGAATTGTGCATGCTTCTCTGAGATCTCTCCCTTTGCCTCTGTCTTCATGTTCCTTATCTTTTCCTTATTCTCTAGTGTTGAGGCACAGCTTAGAGGGGCTGAAAAGGCAGCAGAGGAAGAAGATCTTTCTCTGTTTTGATTTTCTGTTGAGAAGCCTGTTGGGGGCAGGAGGTGATGATAATGTGGCCCAAACTCAGGCAGCTCCTGGATCATCATGGTTGCTCTCCCTGGTAGGGGTCACTGGGTACATCCCTAATAGCTGTTCCCTTTATCTTTACTCTCCTAATCTCTGGTAGGTAGGATTACTCTTCCAGAGGCTGTGGAGAGGGCTATCTCTTGAAGGAAGAGATGAAGGGCATATCGCAAGGTGACCGGAAAAAAAGGCCCAAGTGCTAACCAGCTTCACATCACTACAACTAATTCTCTGAGACAATCAACCTACCCAGGGTTCGTGGTTTTAGAAGATCCAGACCATACTCATTTGTCCCCATTGTTTTGGGCGGGTGGTGGTGTAGCACATGGTGGTGGGAGTGTGTGTGGAACAGCATTTCTCACTTCATGACCAGGAAACAGAAGCGGGGAGGGGAGGAGCTGGAGTCCCACAGTCCCCTTCCAGGGGACATTGTGGGGACTGCTACAGACCTCCCACAGGGCCCTACCTGTCTAGGGTTCCAGGATGTCCCCAAAACATAGCCTGGGACCACCTCTCCAATGCCTGGGCCTGTAAGGGGGTGGGGGGGGACAGTCCAGATATGAATGGGAGCAACCATCATGGAGACATTCTCCTTGATGCCAGTCTGAGCATTTAGATCCTGGAAACAAAGTACCTGAGTCCACATCTCAGCTCTGCTGCTTCCTGCACTCCAGGATGGTCCACAGGGGCATTTCAGGGCTCAGAAGAGTTGTAACACAAGGCCTTTAGAAGATGGAGCATGTATTGAGCACCTCACATGAGCTGTAGAAGTGTCCTCTCATGTCATTTCTATGACACTAACCTCTTAAGGAGTGGACACCTGGTTCCCCAAAAGAAAGAGATGGCCAGGGAGAGGGCAGGGGTGCCACGGATGGGTTGACCCAGAGAGGTGGGCTGAGCGTCTCTTGAACCTGTACAACAAGGCTCCAACTGGGAGAAACAAAAAGGTAGCAAACAGACTTCTCTTCTGCAAGGCATAGCAGGGATCACAAGTGCCAGGTAACCATCTAAAACGTGACCAGAAGGTCCTGAGACAGTGGGATTCATGACCAGTGAATAGCTGGAGGTGAGAGCCTGGAAGGAAAGTCACTTTGTCTTGGAAGTATTGCATTGTATCATATCGTATCGTATCATGTTGTATTGAAAGAAAGCTTTATTTGAGGGAGAGGTGGGGAGTGAATCTGCCTCAGAGGAATGGAAACTAGATAGATGAGCAAGGTTTTGTGGTTTGGTAGTAGTGACCAGTCATCCATAGCCTTGGATCTATGATGACAGGTGCAGTTGTTCACATGGAAGGGTCAGGTTGTAGCAGGAGATGCTGGGGCTTCCGGGGTTATTGATGACAGGAGGGTTGGAGTTGGGTGTCACCATGGATGTCACCTGTTGGCATCAGCACTCTACTCTGCCCCTTGAGAATGAGCAGGATGAAGTTTAGTGGATGACCACAGAGGAAGAGATGGATTTACTCTGTAGCTATTTACAGAGGTCCTACTGTTCCTGGGATCCAGACAGAAAAGACCCCCAATTTCTTAGAGCTTAAAGTTTAACGAGTGGTAGGTGAATCATCCAGGGAACACCAGTGGATAAGAACACTACTAGTTATAAGGTTCTGGGATGCTGGCCATGTCTGTGGTCTCAGCGTCTCACCCCAAGATGCTGTATAAACTACAGAGGGAAATGGGGCGGGGGGGGGGGGAAGCGGGTTGCAGAGAGGAGATCTGGTGTTTCTGCCTTAGCTAAGTGAGTGGGTCTCACATCTATTAGTTCAGGTTTCCCAGCAGAGACACTTAACAGAAATGATTAAATAGGATTTAATCCTGAAGAAACAATCAGACAAATCTAGAATCTAGAATATTCTATAAGACAGCTTGAGTTCACCTCGAATTAAACGTCATTCAGAGCAAAGTTTTAAAGAGGGGCGGGGGCACAGGGTAGAGGTGAGTGTTACTTGTAGATTAAAAGAGGCTAAAATAGGGACTGGCAAGCTATAGTTTGTGGGCTAATGCAGTCTGATGTCTGTGTGAAGTTTTAGTGAAGCACAACCACACCTATTCTATCATGTATTTTTCTCAGCTGCTTTCAAATTATAATCACTAGAGTTGAGTAGTGGCAACAGCCATTGTATAGCCTGCAAAACCTCAAGCATTCAATAACTCTCTGTACAGAGAAAACATCCTGACCTCTGGATTAAAGCCACATATATATCCAGATGTGAAGCTCGGCCTTGATCCATTCCCAGATGGGGGCGGAGGTGGGAGGAAAACATCAATGATGCCTGAGAACTGGTGGTATATTTAAATAAGGATTGCCTGTTAGATGAGGTGAAGGAACCCGTGCTCGTTTTCTTAGATGTGACACTATATTGCACTTAGATCCCAACCTGTCTTCTTTCAGGAACTGAATGCTGAGATATTTGTAGAGATTGTCTTGTGACGTCTACAACTTATGTGTCAATAAAGTCAATTGAATAACAATGGGAAGTGAAAGGACAAGAAAATGAAGACTATGTAGAGATAAGCTAGACAGAGTGCCTGGGGGCCTTAATTGGTGGGAAGTTTTCTTTGCATTTCCCATTGGATTTGAAGTGTTTCCAAAGTAGAAGTCAAGTTCTAACAAAATGGAGAGGGTCCTTTCTGGAATGGCTCTGAGTAGCCCAGATGCAGTCAGTCTCCCTGTAGGCTGTGCTGTGACTCTAGGAGCTAATTCCCTGCCAGTGGCCGAGCCTACCTTAGTTCACTGGCAGGCAGCTCCTACAAGGGTCTTCCTCTGTAACATGGGGTCTCTACTTGTTGTCTCTTTCCCACAGCAATTCCATCAAGCTGGTGAATTTACTCTCCATATTTATCAGCACGTGGCTGACTGCCGCTGGCTTCATTCATTTGGTAAGTAAAGACCCTTCAGCTTGGAACAGAGCAAGGCCCTTGGCAAATCCCATTAGAGAGATGTGTTAGCTCAGTTGTAGATGGGGAATTGGGAAGCAGACACTTCATGGCCTTAGTTTCTAACGCTTCAATTTCAGACTAGTTCTAAATGATAAGTGACCAATAACCTGCCTTTTCCAGCTCACCAGGCTTGCTTGCTTTGGGAGACTTCAGATTCCTTTTAAATTCTGACTGCAGTACTCAGAGTAAGCCACAAGATGGCAGTGAATCCACAGTTTTAAAAAATTGCTCCAAATAGCTCTGGGGCTAAGGTTGAAAGTTTGACCCACATCTCTTTGTAAACAAATTCAGATCCCTTAAATTTTTTCCCTCCACTTCGCTCTTACTAAACGATGCTTTTGATTCTTTTGTATGATTAGTTGTCGTTATTTTATACCTCAAAAATGTTAATTTTGTTTTTTTTATTAATATCTTTGAAAGCCTTCTATTATTAAGTCAAACTCTTCTCACCTCCCCAAGGCAGATTTTTTTCTCTCTGCATTTAGTGAGCATAGCAATTGTTGGAAGTGCCTTTCATACAAACATAGACATAGGGGGCTGGGAGCTGGGAGTATGGCCTAGTGGTAAAGTGCTCGCCTTGTATGCATGAAGCCCTGGGTTCGATTCCTCAGCACCGCATATATAGAAAAAGCCACAAATGGCGCTGTGGCTCAAGTGGTGAAGTGCTAGCCTTGAGCAAAAGAAGTCAGGCACAGTGCTCAGGCCCTGAGTTCAAGCCCCAGGACTGGCAAAAAACAAACCTAGACATAGTACCAGAAGATGCTCCATCATAACAGGCAATTCTGAATACAGATGATGACCTTTCCTATCTGATCTAGGGGTCATTACACAACCCTGTAGGCTGGTGGGATTCTTGGTGGAGCTTACCCCTCATTTATCTGATTCTTGAACCCTAGCACCAAAATGCCAGAATTACAGCCGTGGAAGGGATAATTGTCTTCAAGGAGTTGGTGACCTCATCTTACCGTTTAAGGAACTACCTTCTAGTGCACCAGGAAGCCTTTTGTCACCTAGGGGGCAAACTAGCTTTCGACAGAGGCCAAGTTCCAGAACATTCTGAAGAGGCAGAACTAACCTGGGCACTGACAGCCCCATAGGCCTTTGCAGGGGGAGTCGTGAGCATTGGCTCCTTGTACTGTGGCCCCACGGTTACTTCAGATGGAGGACAGGACTATATGTCTAAACAGCCCTGGGCCCAAGCTTTCCCAGTGCCACCATGTCTGTTTGGCATCCCCTGCTAGTTCTAGTGACAGCTGCCCAGATGGGTACTTGTGTCAGACACACAGACCTGTCTGTCTCACAAAACTAGAAATACTGCGTGGTCCTGTGGAGAGAGTTTGCAGACCCCTGGCCTAAGTTGCTGTGCAAAAGCAAATTGTACCCCTGAGTTCAGTCTTTGTGCTCCCGGGAAAAGCCCTGAGACTGAGGCGCTAAACCGTGGTTGGCGTTTTACAGAGGAGGCCATGCAGGATCCAACTCAGAGGTTATGTTTGGGGTTTGGGCAGATCTACAGGAGAAAGGCCCACTTGGCATTGGTCAAAACAATGAATGAACGCTCCCCGACCCTCACCCCCCCACCTTCCCCCGGTCCCTGTGGAAGGTTTGGGAGTTCTGCAGAGCTAGGATTTCTGAGCGCCAGATCCTCAGAGACTTAGTGGGAAGAAGGTGGGAGGAAGCCTCAGCAGCTCCTTCCTGGAGAGAGTGCTGTACACATTGGAAGAGCCAATGTCCTGTTTTACTGGGTGTCAGACTCTTTGCAAGGCAGAGAATATTGGACAGCACGACTCTCTGTGCTTCTTGCTCTCTGTCCCAGCCCGCTGGAGGCCATCCTCATGGTCCCTGCCTCCTCTATCCAGGCAGCGGCCGGTCTTCCTGCGCTCCAGGGATCGAAGCTCCTTGTGCTGAGAGTGAGGAGCTTGAGGAGGTTGCCTCTGGAACCTCGCTGCCTGGGCTGTGTGCAGGTGTCTGTGACTACATGCTTCTTTTCTCTCCTTTATCCCCCCTGCTTTAGGTGGAGAATTCAGGGGACCCATGGGAAAATTTCCAAAACAACCAGGCACTCACCTACTGGGAATGCGTCTATTTACTCATGGTCACCATGTCCACCGTGGGTTATGGAGACGTTTATGCCAAAACTACACTTGGGCGCCTCTTCATGGTCTTCTTCATCCTCGGGGGACTGGTAAAGAAAAAAAATCAAACTCTTTGATATTCCTGTTCATTTTTTACGTTCACTGCTATTTTCTACTTCCCGAAGGCTCTGTATTTGCAGTACCACATTTTGGTATTGGAAGCAAGTGATTGCCTTTGTACTGCAATCAAGCTAAGTAAATCCGAACTCCATGATGACTGCCCTGCAGGGCCCCTCATGTTATGCTTGTCCCAAGGGCCCAGGCAGGTCAGCCTGATTTGGGGACCTCCATGTAGCCAGGGGCAAGCCTAATTGTCTTAAGGAAAGGATGACATTAGCAAGTGAGAGTGCTTGTCCCTTAAGAATGCAACTCGACTGTCCTTGACAGTTGTGGTCACCTGACCCCAGCAGTTGCTGTCTGCGCTCCGGACAGCTTGCGGTTTCCACAGCTCCCTTTCCCCTTCTGCTCCTCGCCCCCCATCCCAGACTCCCAACAAACACTGTGGCTGGTGCCTGCCCGAAAGAGAAGCGGCCCCCTCCCAGAGGGCAGAGAACCACATCACCACGAGCAAAGCGTGGTTTTGTCCACACTTCTCTCCACTCCACAGTGACCCCTTGGCATGTTGTCCCTCTTTCCTAAGTCAGAAAGGTGCAGAATGCGCAGCTCCTTGTGTAACAGTCAGCTATTCATCATGGTGCAATATTAGGGGATTTCTGGCAACCCATTGGTGTTTCTGGTGGTTTGCCTTTTGAAGTAGAATAGTTTAATTTGTCCTGTGTATGTATGAGGTAAGTGCTTCAAATTTTAACTCCCTGACAGCTTGTACCTATGTGCACCATGCACACATTTATATGAAGTGAAGCATACACACCTCTCTCGGTTTTGTATGCAGGGGTCATGTACTTTTCAACAAATGCATATAAATGTGGTGTGTGTGTGTGCATTAGCCACGGCTTTGCTGTAGCATTTTTGAGGAGTTAGGAAACTGATTTATTTACCCAGCCACAGGAAGATGTTTGTTGGACAAAACATGGCACATTTGTGTTTCCCTTGCTATCTTTTCCTCTCGTGTAATTTCTTAAATTGACCTGTTGTGCTTTTTGAGTCCATCTTTTTAAAGTGGAAAAGATTATTTTTTAAATTTTCCTTTTGGCATTTATTGTCTTCAATAAATCACTCATATAAAGTATTAATGTTCTTTTGCATGTTAATAGGAAGAAAGGTCTTCTTTTCAAAATGAGTGTGTGTGTGTGTGTGTGTGTGTGTGTGTGTGTGTGTGTGTGTGTGTGTGCAATTTTGCCAGGGAAGAACTCTGTTATGTACTTTTCTTTAGGAACAAGAGTTAGATGTCAGTTTATTTATTCTTGTCTCCTATGTATTTTTCTTGACTGATTTTTTTTTTCAGTTTTCTTTTTTCTGCCCCCTAGCTGTCTGGGTTGGCTAATGGTTGTGTGTCTTGTGTATTTTCAAGAACTTGCCCCCCTTTTGTCCCTTATTTATATTTTTATAATCCAACATATTAATATGTACTTCTACAGATCCAATCCTTTTGTGTTTTCAGATCTTAGTATCCGTTCCCCCTTTCTGAAAAGGTCATCCCCCTTCTTTGGCCTGTCTTTTTAGTCTCTCTTCTGTCTCCCCTCTTCTCCTCAGGCCATGTTTGCCAGCTACGTCCCTGAAATCATAGAGTTAATAGGAAACCGCAAGAAATACGGGGGCTCCTATAGTGCGGTTAGTGGAAGAAAGTAAGTACGCCAAGAGGTTTTGCTGCCTCTCCTGTGGTGCAATCCTCTCTGCATGCCTTTTTTTTTTTTTTTTTTTTTTGGCTCTTGTTTCTTTGTTTCATGCATGTAGGCAATGTTTGCCCGCTACGTGCCCGAAATTGCTGCTCTCATCCTGAATCGGAATAAATTCGGCGGGACTTTTAACAAACATGGAGGCAGAAAGTAAGTCAGTTGTACCAGAGAAGATGTGATTGAGTGGTTTTGGTTTCCTTAGAGTCCCTGGGGTGGTGACCTTGAATGCGGCCCCCCTCCCAGCTGATCTGGGAGCTTCCCTGCTAAGGCCAGTTCATGGTCTGCAGGGGGATCCCAGATCATGCCTGGCTGAAGTTGTCACAGGCAAATACTTACCATGGCTTTGTTACTATTTACAATTCCCGAGAGAGAATGGATTCACCTTAAAGGGGTTCGTACAGAACTAGAACCATATTTTCTCTTCTGATCCTGAATTAATGGACCAAGTTCGTTCATTATTCACACCATCTGACCATGTGATGGAATTCTGGTCCCTGCACTGTGGCAATGCCCTGTGAGGGTGGTTTCTGTGTCACAGTCATGAAGGAGGCAGGAACGGGTCACTCAGTCCAGATCAGAGGCCTGGTGGCCACTAGGACACGAGTTCTGCTCCTCAGAGGGGTGGATGGCTCAGTTCTGGCTTCTTCTGGATAGCAAACATTCTCTTCCCAATACAGGAAGCTCCCGATGAGCCTGTGTTCTGCTTTGGAGACAAGGGTTCTTCCTTCTCAGGAGCCATTTTAATTTGTACTCTGGCCATGTCATTAATATTGATATCATCAGTCAACCAATACTAATGTTGATATCAATGCACAGGTCCAATATCAATGAGACATTCCACTTCCATGTTAGTGACAAGGCCATCCCTTCTCCATCCTCTGCCACAGCATCGTCTTTATAGGACAGTGTTAAGGGGTGGTGAAGGTAGTGGCTTTTCATTTATTTATTTTTAAAGCCTCAGGGTGGGGAGGGGGGACGGACACTGGGCCCACTTTCTTAGTGTGTGCTGTGCTCCACACACACCCCGATGTGGACATCTCCAGCCCCCACTCTCGAGGAGTCTTCTCTCCTAACCTTATGACTTTATCATCCTTATTAATAACCTTATAATCTAAGATTCCAATATCCGGGTGACAAGGGGGAGCATGCGTCATTGCTCACGGGCCCTTGCAGTCATGGAGTCTCCCACCATGGACATTATTTTTGCTTTGTTTTCTTCCTCCTTTTATCATCTGCTTATTAGCTTATTTTATCTTTTATGAAACTATAAACTATACATGCAGCCAGTAAATTCTCTTTTCCCTCCATGACTGTGCCCCACTCTTGCCTTGACAGCCAGCCGTTGCTGGATGGAGCGGAGCCCTCGCTCTCTCTGGTCATTGCTTCCAGTGCATCCTGAGCTCAGGTGTCCAGACCTCCGTTCAGAAAATGAGGAGGTGGAGAACAGGGCTCATTTCCTTGAACTACCCACAGGACACTCGTTTCCTGTCAGAGGCACAAAGGGCAGTGGAGGGAGAGGAGGCCAGTTGGCATCTCTCCGGTGAGCGATCCACCTCCTTCCATCTTCCTCAAATGGGCCCCTCCCTCCTTTCCCGATTACCTTAACGACCCTGGAAGCCACCCTGGATACGGTTAGAACCAAGCTGTTCTGATTTCTGGGCCATTGGTTGGATCCAAAAGGCCAAATAAGTCCAGCGATTCCCTTTGGTCATTTGTCTCATGCCAAGAGGAGAAAGAAAACAGAGCTTCTCAATTTGGTTTCCTTTAAGATGTGGATAGGTTGCTGGACAGCAGAAGGTGTTCTGAGGGCCCTGGGATGGGGGTGGGGTGGGGTGGGCTACTCTTTTGATGGCCTCCTCATCCCATTGTCTCAGCTAGTATTTCTTTATCACGACCCCCAAGGAGTCAATAAAATCAATTGCTCTGGAGCCTGGGTTGAAAATATTTCTTACCTTTCACTTCAGGTGAAAGTTTTTTCTTTTCTTTTCTTTTTTCTAGTATAGTATGCCTGGCCCCATGTGGGTGGGCTGGTGGCCAGCTGCCTTTGTTGATGGGTGGGCCAAAGGCATCCCTGAGACCAAGACTCCCTGTTTGCCTCAGGTCTGATGGGAGCAGCCCCATGCCCTGCCATTTCCACTCAAATGCCCACCTGCTGATGACTGCAGACCACAGACTTCCTGTGGCTTTGTTCTGGCTCTATAACCTTTTATCACCACTTTCAGGCTGGTTTCTGTCTCTTCACTCTCTCTTTTTTCTTCTCCCTTTATGAAAATGTACTTTGCTTTTCATGTTCTCTTTGGGTCTCCCCACCTCCCACCCCCCCTTGACCTTATGGACCAAGAGTCCCTCCTGTCATCAATCCTGGGACCATTCCACTTTACTTTATGCATTGTTTCCTGGTTCAAAAGCTAATTACTAAGTAGTTTAAAGAAGCCTTTTGGTCACTTAGATCTTTCATCGGAAAAATATAAGCTTGGGAAAGAAATGGTAATAAAGGGCCATTAGCACCCTTTGTTTGATGTTGTTTTTCCAGTCAGTAGAACAAGATTGATGAAATGTTATGTTTGGCCAAAATTTGAGTTTTCATTTGGAATTCAGTGTTGAGAGAATGGGCTGTCAGAATCAATAAGTTTTCTTTCACTTGGGATGTGGGCATGTGGTAGTAATTAGCAATATAAGGTCTTTAGTTGAGCAACCGAGCATGGATTCTGGCAGCAAATGTAATGAGAAACTACAGTTGTTCTATTTCTAATGTCAAAAAGTTTCCAGATAAAATTAAATGCATTTGCAAGAGGAAAGCAGCTAAACTTTGCAGAAAGATAGAGTTCAGACTCTTAAAATAGCATGCAGCGCTCTGAGGTTTTGTATATGCAAAATATGTATATGCTTTATCCATGGGCACACATTACATACACTCTGTTCTCCAGGACCGAGTCAAACAAATGCCGAGAAAGTAATTAAAACATATACATAGTTAAAGGATTTGTTTATGGGTGCATATTATATTTAGAAGTAACCTCTCTAAGAATACATTAACTTGTCAGAGAACCCAAGGTAACTCATGACCTAAAACTAGAGAGACACAAAACTTTGAAATCCAAAGATTATTCAGAAATTAAAAAGATCAGGCAGAGCAGTTCAGAACTTTGTTTACATAACACCCATGTTCAGGATATTGGAGCATATGAAGATTTCATTGACACTTCATTTCCACTTTTAATCAATGTTTTGGCATAATGTAAATACTTCATGGAACAGCCTTAAAACCTCCTTCTCCTCCACACACAGTCCAAGTCCCAGGGTGGCTTACTCATACATTTTCAGCACCTCCCATGCTCCAGTGTGTGCATGCCTATGTGCTTGCATACTTGTGTGCATGCTCTGTCATGCAATTGATAGAACTGCAATTATTACCTCCTAAGAATAGGGACTTGGGTGTCGACTATCAACGGTTCAGTAAGTGGCCCAAGCAGACAATTTCACCTAATCAAGACAGCGGGGGACAATTAACCTCTTGAGCTGAGACCCTGAATCTTATTCTAAAGAACAGTCCTTCTGCAGGAGTAGCCCCTTGTGCCTCCAAGGGCCACAGCTTCTTTTCCTTCATGTGAGGCCAAAGCTGCTCAGAGGTGGGGGAAGCATAAGGGATGCTGAGGCTCCCATGGCCTTTGAGTCCCCAGCTTCTTCTCGTTCCTCCCACAGTGTGTGTGTGCCTTCCCTAGAGGCTTACTCTCTTAAGTGTGATTCATCCCACTGCTGGTTAGTTTATGAGAACTGACAAGATCATGATCTGAGGTCATGTGGCCAAGGGCCATGGAAAATAATTGGCCACAGAGTGGAATCCAACTGCTGTAACCCCCTGGATAGAGTCGGCCCAGCTGAGTCCCTTGTGTTTTCCACGATGGGACTTTGGGGACCCCAAAATGGAGGTGTTCCAAGGCCAGGTGTTTGGAGAGGAGAATGGGATGCATTTACAGTGTCTCATTTTTTTTTTTTGGTAGCAAAGTGTTGGAGGATATGTAGAAAAGAACCAGTGATACAATAGTAGGAGTAAGCAGAGGGTGACTGGAAAGTGAATTAGACAGTCATGGCAGAAAATACCCCAGGATGGTGATGTTATAGTCACAATCTGGTTTGGAGAATAGATATCAAGACAAACCCATCTATTGTTATAATTCAGGATAGCTGCTTAAGAGCTCTGTGCCAGCCATGGAGGAATACAGGATGAACCCATTTTATCTGAGGAGTCTGAGCATCAGCAGAGTTTGGTATCTGTGAGGGATCTGGACTCCAATCTCCCAGGATGCAGATCGATGACTCTACTTCCCTCCCAGGTTCTAATTGCTGGTTCCTGAGGACAGGGCCTTGGACATCATCTCCTAGTTGCTTACCATTGAATCTTCATTTAGCTGTGTTTTTCCTCTTATCAGAAATAGACTATTGAGCTCACTCACATCCTTTCTTCCTTTCCTCCTATCTGTCATGTGTCAACATGAAGCTTCAACCCACACATTCCATCACACTCAGTTTGGTCCACTGTAGTGGTTCTAGACCCATTTTTAAATGACTTGGAATTGAAAAGGGGCTGTGTTCTACCAGAACATGGCTATTTCTTCACCAAAACTCATTGAATCTGTCCAACCTCCCCTCCATAGTCCACACTTGCATTTGAAGAGATTTAACAGGAGTCATGCCTTCATGTCCATCCATGACACATATGTCTCTTGACTGCTCACCACCAGGGAGATGGATTCCTGCACCTCATAAAACCTGCCAACCATGCCACAGCTCACTCTCTCTCTCTCTCTCCAAGCTCTATGCTATACTGTTTGCCCACATAAGTGGTTAGGAAGTTCAGCCTCACAGCTTATTTAAACTTCCTCAGGTTCCCCAAGGTGAGAGCCTTCCTGTAACACCATTTCCATGTCTTCTCTTTCTGAGAAGGCCTCTGGCCTCCAGCACTCATGAACAGGGTCTGGTGATTCATGTGGTGCTGACTCGGGCCAATACCACAGGCCCCTTTTCCTTTCCTGTTTACGTGCATCTCCAGCAACACTCACTCTAGCTTCTCCTGGGGCTGTGAGGGGCCCAACTGCTCTTGTGAGGCATGTTTCCTCTAGGATGTCATTTACGATTTCTCTATCTCAGGCATCACTCTGGTTGAAATGTGACCGAAGCTTTGCATTTTACACAAATCTTTGATCCCTTGTCAAGTAAGCCAGTCAGCTCACTCGCTTTGCGGCCCACGTGTCTCCCCAGCAATGTCTTCAGATTCCTAGATTTTAAAAAGCCATAAATTAGCAAATCATCAACATATCGCCAGGAAGGATCATCTGGTAGCGATTCTAGTCAGAAGGAAACATGGGCCCCAATAACTGATCTTCACAGAGATATGAAGAACTGTAGACAGACAGATACAGTAAATAGGAAGACAAATAGATAATTCAAGTTGACAGATCATCTTGGACTGATTAGGCATTCTGCTTTGATTAGCATTAAACTTTTGGGGAACAGAGGGAAAAAAAAGGAGATTGTCCTAATACTTTGGGAAAATGACCCCTTGACTACTTCTGAAATTCGGCACTGAGAGGCAGATTCCAAAAGTACTTGTCATCTGATTCTGTATCACAAAATGCAGTGTGCCAGGTATTCTTTTCCAAAGACAGGGGGTCTTGGTGAGTGTGGATGGGGGTACTTCTTGCCTTGGCATCTGTTTCAGATTCATCTAAGCCACATCTTCAGTCCCTTTCAAACTTGAAGCTCTATTAAAAGAGACTTGGATGCATATTAAATCAATTTCCTGATCATGCCGATGGGATGAAGGCTTGCTCCCCCATCCCCCACCCCCTCCCCACATTCTTGCCGTCTGTCTTCCTTTCCACACACTTATCAAAATGTTCCCGCTATTGTTCTAAAAACAAGAATAGAAATGTAGGTGGGAGATGAACTGTGTACCTAAAAAAAATATATTCAAGCCTAGATTTTTGCTCTCAAATATTCTTTCTTTCATTACAAAAAAAAGCCCCACTGAACCTAAATTTTGATTATGACTTTGCTAATTTTAATCCCTGAAGATTCTTTCTGTTCAGCTTCACACTTGATGGAGTGAGTTCTTACTGGGTAGATTTAGAATCCCAGGCATCCGAGACAAAGCTGTACCGGGCTTTCTGTCTTCCTGGTATGTCATTCATTCTGATAGAAGTCTTTCCAGAGCTGTGACAAGCAGTTCCTCTTAGATTTGGGGTTCACCCCACAGTGGCTGTCATCATACTCTGAAAATAAACCAGGAAACTTTCTAACTGGCCAAGTCCAGTGTCTCATTTTATTAAAATACGATAGAAGCCAATGCGGTGTGAAAGTCATAGAAATCTGATTCTGTTGCTGTCAGGACTGAGCTGCCACATCTAGTTCTGGTGTTATACAACCATGGCCTGAACCCCAAAATGATGAGGACAGCTCCAGATGTAGGCAGCACTTGTCAGAAAAAGTAGTCTCTATGTCCTCCTCCCTTCCCTGTGCTTTTCTGAGAAAGAGATATAGGGGCAGGTCAGAGATAGATGCATATCCATCCATCCATTGAGAAAGGTTTTTATGACTTTAGTCATTGTCTTAAATGTACATGCCAGGGAGAATAAAGGGCAAATTTGGAAAATACTCATTCTAGCACTTTGCCTCAACAAATGATTAGTTGAATGCCTACCATGTGCCAAGCACTGTGTGGGCTTTGAGGTTAAGGGGTTGAACATGACAATCTAATTCTTGCTTTCCTGGGGAGTATCCAAGACTTCCACAAATCAGAACCACCCACGGAGTCAGTAAGCTAATTAGAAGCTGGATTACATAGGAGCATCCTCCCAGTGAAATGCTCTTTTGACAGGAATTTTGTCCAACAAAACCATGAAGGTGTGAAGTAATCATGAAAGCCTGAAGTGCATTAGCAGGAAGGCTCCTGAGAAGTATGTGAGCATTCCTGTCACCGAAGGGACCCAGGAGAGCAGTTAAGACAGAGGCACCATCAGAGCACCTTAAAAACTTAGGCCCCTAAAATGTCATGAGTGGACCTAGGAAAAGAGGGATGCAGAGGCATTTGAGAGGGTGGGGGAGCTGCTGATGCTACCCTGAAGTCTACTGCTTTCCAGACCCCACAGTGCTTCAGCAAGCCTTTGAACGTGTGACTGAGACTTTTGCAAGTGCACATGGTACATGGTCACTGACCAGCGATGGATTTATATCCAGCAAGCCCATTAGAGATAATAAATGCTGTAGTCAGAAAATGTACCCAACAATTGCTCAAAATTATTTTACACTAAGCCTTTTTCATTCTACAGTATTGAGGTTTGAACTCAAAACTTTGTTCGTGCTTGGTAAGTGCTCTCTCTCTCTCTCTCTCTCTGTGTCTCGCCACAACCCTAGCCCCTTTTGCTTTTCTTAGTTATTTTTCAAATGCAGTCTCATGTTTTTGTCCAAGCTAGCCCTAGTTTGTGATCATCCAAACTATAATTCCCATGCAGCTGGGACCATCAAGCCTAGCTTAGTTGTTTTAGTTGAGGTCTTGCTATTTCCTCCCATCCTTCACCTTCTGAGGCTGGCCTTGAACTACCAGTCCCTCAATCTCTGCCTCCAGATCAGCTGAGATTATAGACATGAACTACCCTGCTCAGACACACAAAGATTTATTTATAATCAGGTGTTTAATATTCCATATAATGTAACCTTGCACTGAAAATGAGCAACAGAATGGTTGCACAAGTACACTTTTTTTTTTTTGCATCATCACCACATGGAAAAACTTTTAAGTAGAACCATCTTAGGTTGGGGACCATCTGAAGGTATGTTGAGTTGACTCAGTGTGACTGTTCCTGTTCAGTCAAGGCAACACCTGGAGTTTGGCTGGAGAGCAGGGGTGGATGTGGTGACTTGAGTGTCACTGTAGGAGGTGAGTCCCAACCACACAGCATGTGCTCTGGGTCCATGAAGTATGACTTACCAGATATGTTAACTCCTAGAGATGATGGTCACTTCTCAAATCAAAATGCTTTTCACAGCAGAGTTAAGAACTGTTTTTGGTGTGGTCTCATTCCCCCTGTAATCCACCTTTATTCCCAAAGAGCAAATCAAATATTTGCCTGCCTCAGTCTTCACATTTTTCAATCCCTACTTGTTGAAACTCAATATTGTCTCATAGAGACAGGCAAGTAGTTTTTGGTTTGAGGAGAGAAAGGTGGTACTCAGGTCCCAGTTTCTGTGTAAGAACTGAGAACCATTTTAGGATTGAAAAAGTCAGGTTAAGGGTAGCATGATTTATTCTAAAACGGCTAAGAGCAGGGTGCCAGTGGCTCATGCATGTAATCTTCGATACACATGAGGCTGAGATAAAGGGTCACAGTTCAATGCCAGGCTCTTATCTCTAACCACGAAAAGCTAGAATCTCAAGTGGTGGAGCTCCAATCTTGAGCACAAAAACTCAAGGACAGCATCTAGGCCCTGAGTTAAAATCCAAAGTCTAGTACAAAAAAATAAAAATAAAAATCTACCAGCACAAACATGTTCATTACAGAATTACTTACCATAGCCAAGAGATGGAATCAGCCCAGCTGCCCCTCGATGGATGAATGGATTAAGAAAATGTGATAAATACCACATAAACGCACACAATGGAGTTCTACTCATCTGTCAGAAAGAATAATATTGTACAATTTGTAAGGAAATAGAAAGACTTGGAAAAAATTATATTAAGCGAAGTAAGCCAGACCCAGGAAAACATAGGTTACATGGTTTCCCTCATTTGTGGTACCTAGAAGGTGCCTATAAATCTACAAGTACACAATGGGTGATAAGCAAGGGGTTACAAATGAATTAACTAAAGTATAATTGATCATGGAGAGCACAAATGGTATAATTCTTTAGAAAGACTAAGTCAAAGCCCAACAAAATAAGTATCAGGAAATGGGCATTCATAAGAAGAGAGAGTAGGGCAAAACCAGCGAAGTCTCTCACATTGAGCTTCTGATGATTTATTAAGACTTGGACTAAGCTTCATTGTAGGATACAAGCTACATCTTTGTGTGGTCATTCCTCCTTCATGGTCTGACTATAATCCAGTGTATGGTCTAATCATGGATGCCTCATTATGATTTGTATCACGGATCCAAAGACACTACGGGGTGTCTTAGGTCCCAACTACAAGTGATAAGTTGTGCAGGTGCTCCAGGTCTGGTTAGGACCTCTCAGTGTGTGTTATTGGCTCCGCCAGCATCTCTGCTCTGTCTTTGGGGCTCTGTTTTACAGAGGTGCTTTTGCTACACTGTTGGGGTCTGTTTGCTCAGGCTTCTGCCCCCACTTAGGGAGACAGCAAAACAGCCTGCCTTCTGTAGAATAGCTCTGTTGACAGCTGGATACCATGATTACTTCATTCTCTTCCTCACTAGGAGGGAGAATGCATTGCTATCCATTTTGATTAGCAAAGTAGCAGATATGGCCAAGGGTAGGAAATCATCTTAACATTGAACCTCTTTGGGCTCCTTCCTTCCTTCCTTCCTTCCTTCCTTCCTTCCTTCCTTCCTTCCTTCCTTCCTTCCTTCCTTCCTCTCTTCCTTCCCTCCCTCCCTCCCTTCCTTTCTTCCTTCTTTCCCTTCCTTCCTTCCTCCCTTCCTTCCCTCCCTCCCTCTCTTCCTTTATTCCTTTCTTCTTTCTGTTTTTCCTTTCCCTCCCTTCCTGTCTCTCTCCCTCACTTCATAGGGTCATAGTGAAGCTTTGGGATTCCTTTACAAAGTTGAAATAAGGGAGTAGGTTTGAGGTGGTAGAATCAGCCAGTATTGCAATTAATGAACAGTTCAATTTCTTCTGTGCTTTCCAAGGCATAGGTAGGTGTCTAAGCTAAACTGAGCCTATTTTTCTAGGCTGTCCATGGCTCAACAAATAGGTATTGAAAGGCTTGCAAGTTTTGGAGGCCTTGAGCTAGGTACTAGAGTAGGGAGCAAAGCTGATCCCCATTGCCTGAGGTTAGTCTTTGCTGGTGACAAAAACCCACACATATAAGTCACTCCTTTGGGGACGGGCTCTCCTTGGAGGTGAAAGTGGGGAGATGTGAATTAAATTTGCCTGCTGCCACTTTTGCGGTGGGGCTATGAGCCTGCGGGAGAGAGCTGAGAAGCAGTGATCCTAAAAGACAAGAAAGGGAGAGCTGCGTTAAGACAAAGCAGCCAGAAGTAAGGCCCACTCAGGATGGAACATGAAGCCTGATTTGCATGAGTCTCACGGAGATGCAGAGCCTTGAAGATCCATGTGAAATCTAGTAGGGAAAACTGACCGCTGTGTGGCTGGGTCATTGGGCCTCTAACCACTCCGCTTCTTGTCTGATAAAATACTGTCCATCCTCCTTGATGAAGGTGTCTTAAAACCCATTCCCCTCTTGTCAAGGGTTACCAGCAGCATGCACACTACGAGAGGTGGGGTGAGGAAGGCATGATTAGAAGACTCAGCAGAAAGACAGAAGAGAGTCGAGCATATGTATTTGATATAAATATTATAGTTTTACAGAGACATCTAGATCAATATATGCCACATTTCATCTACCTCTTTGACAAAGTGAGCACAATGTATTCAGAGAAAGCTGTATAGGATTTTCAATTTACTCTCTATGATTTATTGTGACAGGATAGCTATGGGTTTTTTAAGTTCTTTATACTTGTTCCAGTAAAAATGGATATAGTATCTTTAAAAATAAACAGCTCAGAGCTGTGCATTTTACGTTGTCTTCCTGGAGCGAGGCTCTGCGAAGGAGAGATCTAAGATGCCCCCTCCCTCATGAGGCCTGATTGAAGTCAGATTTGCTGCAGTCACCTTCAAGGAGGGTAGGTGGTACTCGGGATGGTGGGGGCTGCAAACAAGGAAATCAATTAAGAAGCAATTGCTGACATCTAGACATGATAAAATGATGGTGTAAAGTAGAGTGGGAGGCTCAGCGGTGGTTGATAGGCACAGCCCCATCCCAGGCTCCTTTACCTGGTACCAGCTACGCCTTCTCTTTAGAAGCATCAAACAGACATAGAGAAAGAAAGAGATGGAAGGAGATATCCACCTATATATGACACTCGCCACATCACTGGACCTCAGTTTCCCCATTAAACCAATAAAAGCACTAGGCTAAGCATTTGCTGATGGCTAAGATAATCCTGTCATGATCTTACTGTCACAATTGCTCTTTTCAAAAGCCAGTGGCTCTAAGAACCACTTCCTGATCTTTTTTTTTTTTTTTTAAGTGTGTAGGCTTTCACTCTTACGGAACTAAACTCATGCTCATTGACTCTCTGGATGCCTCATTCATGACAGCTTTCTGAAGCCCTTTCTGGTGGCTGCTGACTCATCCTTCTGTTGTGCTTTCTGCCCTAAGTGTATCCTAAAAGTGATTTGCTGAACTGAGCTCTGAAACTGGGGTTCTGGCTCACACAGGCACCGAGAGAAGTAGAATGACAGGGAAATGCATGAGGCCATACTGGAGAGGTGAAAATGTTTCATGACAGAATAGCCACAACTATTTAGTGAGGATCAGCCCATCAAACAAGGGAGTGGCGATTTCCTGGTGATCCCTAATAATAGAGTATTGTTTTTCGGCTATGAAATCACACACCTTTTGATGCCGTGTCTGTTCTGTGGTCTACAGGTGGTACCCATTCCTAATTGGCCCTGTCTGGGGGATCCATTCTGAATGCCAGGCACTTCTTATTCCTTTCCGGAAAGTATCCTCTTATCACTAAGATGCTTCCTGTGCATCTGAGATGGATCTTTTCACCCAACACATTAATATTACTTTATGTCTAATGTTACTTTTGCCTAAGAAATACTTGTTCACAGAGCTCAGTGGAGTTTTAAAACTGGGAGGTTGTAGATAGAATGCTTATCTAGAATGTGCAAGGGCCTGGGTTCAGTCCCTAGAACAGAAAACAAAAAGTTACTATGATCTGTTAAAGTTACTACAAAGTTACTGTGGAGTTCCTTTGAAAGTATTGTATCTTTAGTGGGCATGACAGGGCACACCTATGAGCCCAGCACTAGGAGCCTGAGGCAGAGGGAGTGTGAGTTCAAGGTTAGCCCAGGCTACAAAGCAAGACTGTCTTAAACAAACAAAATCCAAGTCCATAAAATCGAATGAATATAAAGTAGATTGGCTTAGGTCTCTTGGCCATCTTCATCAACAGATTGGTTAAGCATAGAAATCAGACAAGAAGACCACCAGGGGCTGAAAATGTTCCCACACAGAGCCGCATGGGAGCAGCTTTTCTGTATCTTCTCAGCTTAGTTGTCCTGGTTGTTCTCTGTTGTAAATGGATCACATAGATTGTTATTATTCTTTGGGCTTTTGGGCTGCTGAGAAAGTGTTGATCTAGGCAGGACATAAAATGACTTAAAGAGATCTTTAAGTTATTTTCAAGCCTCTTGGCTTGCCAAATTGAGTGACTAAAGTTAAAATTTGGTTTAGAGTTCCTGGATTGGTGTGATGGATGATTTATTATATTATTCAGACTTTTCTGCCTTGAGCCATCTAGCCCAACTAGATGCAGCCACAATCAACTGATACTATATCCTGGATCCGTCATGTTTACTTCCTGTGCTATGTCAGACAGGCAGCTTTAGGAAACTGAAGTTCAGAAAGGTTACCTGAAAAGACAGGACACACTTTTGCTTGAGGATTATGGTACATGTGCATTGCACAGCATGTTGCAACTGCTGTAAACTAGTGTACAAATGTCGCAGGGCCTCGATCATTTTATAATATTGCAATGGGCAACCCCTTTTCTACTCCTCACATGTATTATCTCCTCATATTATCTCAGTCTTTGTGACAACCTTTTGAATCAGGTTCCAGTCTCCAGCTCCTCAAAAGTTCTAATTTATTAGTTTGAGAATGTAACATTGGTACCCAAGACTAGTCACCAAGTGTCTGATGATGTATCTCACTTTGTAGTTATGTACATATCATGGAATCCAACAAGGATCATCTTGGATAAAGGTCTTTCTGGCTTCTTCAAATCATGTTGTAAATTAATTATGGTTGTGTCCATGCAGGGAAGGTACTTCTGATCTCACTTAGGATATTTTCAGTTATATTTTGAATAATGGAGGATACAATAAATTTTGCTTTTCATCTCCTTGCCATGATATCCTTCTTCAAACTAATGTCCCACAAGCTCTGGCTACAGTGCTGAGAATATTTCTGGAAAACAAATCTTCCCTATTTTCCACACATCCCTCATATTCCTACAGGACCTGTGTCTCTTGCAGGGAGAGGGGCTGGAGGGGTAGATCTGACAGGGTGGCTGCTGGTGAGAGAGGCTGCCTCTCTCTTCCCAGCCATCAATTCTGACTGCATTCAAACATTTTCAATCTGTGGACTCCTTGATAACTTCCACTGTATGGGAAACAAAATGGAGGGAAATGATTATTGGCACAAAAGGGGGAGGCTGTAAATCTTCAAATCAGATACAGGACAGATTGGAACAATATGGGCTCTTCAAGGTTGCCATGATAATGTACCTAATAACTCTCCCTGGGCAAAAAGGCAATCTGCTTTCAATCAATCTTGCTTTTTTTTTTCCCCTGAGCAAAAATACCAATTATGTTGAAGGAAGATTTTTTTTCTTCCGTTTTTGATAAGGACTGTTCTCCATACTAGAAATCATGCTATAGCTAAAAGATATATATTTTCAGTTGTCTAGAATAGTATTGGACAGCTAGCACCGAATGAAAAAAAAGTCAATCTTTTTATTTTCTTCTGTCCTTTCCTGCCAGCATCTGTCTACTTCTTAAGAGAAGTGAAAGCTAATTAAAGGCTTAAAGGGTAATATTGATTGCATCAGAATATATTTTATATGTACCCGGCACATTTTCAAGTAAGAGAACCCTGACGTTTTTTTCTAAGGCTGAATAAATCAGCTGGGTGAGCATTTGATTCAAGGGTGAGGTACAGGGGAGGTGGGGAGCTCATCTCCTCCCCATTCACCTCACACTTATCTGCCTGAGGATGAATGACTTCAGAAGAGCAAGTGGGGTTGCTGGCAGACATTCATTCCCGTCTCTGTGTGTTGGATAGGAAGAATGAATCTTCGAGCATTGCCCCAGACCTATCATTGACTTGCACCCAGCATTGAATAATAAGTAGAAATATGTTAGTGCAGAACTTTGAACTTTGCAATGTCTGGTATAGGAGGCTACCTGGGTGACAGTAACCTCTCAGGTTCTCAGGCCTTGGATGGGAATAAGTACCTTTTCCAGAATCTCACACAGTCTCGGTAACAGAGGGAAAACCATATCTGACTTACTTTTTCCTTCACGCCATATTGTCGATTTTGAGAAGAGCTGTCTGTGGGATTCATGTTAGTGTTGTTGGAAGTCTCCAGGGAAAAAGCATTAGAATGACACCAGACAATTCCATTGTTATTTGTGGTGAGGTCAAGTCTGGAAGAGAATTTCCACAAGCAGCATTTTGAAGATATAATAGAAAACGTATACAAGCAGCCTAGGGCTGGTGGCTCATACCTACAATCCTAGCTACTTGGGGAACTGCAAACAGGAGGATTGCCTGCCATTTTAGACCAACTTGGATAGGAAAGCCTCCCAGAATCCATCTCATTTGAAAGAACTCAGATGTGGTCCTGCATGTCTGTCAGTCCAGCTACCACTGGGAAGTAAAAAAATAAAAATAAAAAAGGCAATCATGGTCTAGGAACACACTTGAGAAGGAAGTAAGGCACTATTTCAGAAATAACCAGCACAAAATGGGCTGGAGACAAAACTCAGTGTTAGAGCATCTGCCGACTGAGTGTAAGACCCTATGTTCAAGCCCCAGTATCATCAGAGTATCACTTATCTAATCTAAGTGTTGAGATTATATCACATCTTCTGATAAACTGTATATTCTTTAGTCTTATACTAAGGGAAAATTCAAGGAGGTAGGCTTTAGGCATGAAGTTTGGATGAGTAGACAGGGGACCTTTGCTAATTTAGCAGGTACAGGCTAAGAGCAAAGTGACCAGGTTATGGTATCTTTCTTGAAGTAGCCCATTTATGGTCACAGCTTCCTTCCCCTTCCTGGCCATCCCTTGCCTGATCATTACTTGTACCTCCATAACAATAACAGTTCATAATGGCTATGTTATTAACTACCTCGTGCATATTATTGATTTACTCTTTGTTCTGCACCATTACTCTTTCCCCAGTGAGTTTACTACATTATTCTCACATACTCAGTCAGGCACCAAATTACCATGAAAGGGAAGATTCGTGTAATGGCATCTCATGGGACATCACCTAAGCCATCGTCACTGCCTCTGTGTCAGAGCTGCCTCCAGCCAAAGGGCTTTGTGCACAGAGCAATTATGAAGTGCAAGGGATCTGGCCCTTCTAGGTCTTAGGCAGCAAATTGCTTCACCCTATGCAATGTGCTCCACTTGCAAAGTACAACTAAAGATCCACCCTGTGTCACTACAGACCGAGGGGCCCAAGGAGATGAGTTAATCCTCTTGCTACATACAGTGGCGTTTGCTAGAAAGCCAGTTTGTAGCTAGCTCCATAGATAAATCTCAGCTTTTGTCCCAGAGTTAATTCTTACGTTCAAGTGCTTTCTCCTAGTTGAGCATCAAGAGGCAAATATAAATGGGCATGAGACAGCCTGGTGCCGAGGTCATTTTACTTGAGGAGTAGAAAGATGGTAAAGGAACTATTCATCTCAGTAGTTCTGGACAAGAGGTTCACCTTCCCTGGAGACAGACCATCCTAGAACAAAGCCAGCATTTCCAGCCTCCTGTCTTTCTAGCTTCTTCGTGTCTCTCAGGGAATCTGTTTAACTCTCATGGAAATCCCAAGCACCCTCATTTGGTAGCCTCTGGAGCCAACACAACCAGCATCACAATCTCCGATTCTATATGCATCCCATGCCCATTTAGCCCTGAGTAATGCTCACTTACTGTAAAGTGTTACATGGCCCCATTGTCAGAGAAGTTATGGTGGAAAAATGCAAAAATTTCCTTTTTACTGCTTATGGCCAGCTGAGCCTATAACTTGTCAAGCTGCACATTAGCCACCCTGATAAAAGTCCGCTTTCTTACACACAAAATCATCGTTTCAGCAAGATTTGTTATCTCATTACCTGATAAGCTCTATGTCATAAACCAAGACTCATACAGTAAATCTCCCGGGAGGACGCTTTGTGGGCAGAAAGGGAGAGATATGAATCTGGAAGGGACTTGATAATGCAGCATTTAAGCCGCAAGCATAATGTCACTTATTGTTAAATGCATAAAACCACTTGGCCAAACGGTTGGGCTTTTAATAGGATTTTGTGTGTGTGTGTGCAGCATCAGGTGAACAGCCATATGCTTTTTCTTTCTTTCTTTATTTTTTTTCTGTCTGGGAGTCTCTGAGCACCTGCTAGCACTGCTGCTTTGCCTCATAGCCCTCTGGGGACAGGCATGGTGGCTTTCATTGAAGTGGAGGGAGGAGATGGAGGCCCTCCCACCCGCCGCCACCCACAGCTGCTTGCTTCTGCTGCCTTGCTGGAGATGGGGGTGTGAGGGTGACATCCGTGGGGCTTGGCCTGATTTCACTGACGTCTCCCATTCAGGCACATTGTGGTCTGTGGACACATCACTCTGGAGAGTGTTTCCAACTTCCTGAAGGACTTCCTGCACAAGGACCGGGATGATGTCAATGTGGAGATCGTCTTTCTTCACAAGTAAGAGCCTGCTGAAGACTGTCCATGCTGCCACACACTCCAGGCTGGCTGCCTGAGGACTCGCAGCCATGGTGATGGGAGTGGTTAGATATGGAGGCAGAGATGAATAAGTCAGGAGGTTCTGGAGAGGATGTTACCCATTCAGTGGGAGAGGAATCAGCACACAAGTGGGTCCCCTGGCCAACACAGAGCCTGCCTCCATGCAGGCGGTTCTGGGACCCCATCTGAGTTTCTCTCAGGAAGAAATGTCAGTGGGGTTCACTGTGGCTCCCACCTAGCATTGCTGTTCCCTGGGCAGTACAGCCCAGGTGTGTGTGTGTGTGTGTGTGTGTGTGTGTGTGTGTGTGTGTGTGTGTAGCTCCTGGTGCAGAATATTAGCCTGATAATGTGGGTCCTGTAGGAAGAGCACAGGCATAGAGAGTGACCAAGCAAGACAGCTGCAGAGGAGGAAGCTGGGGATTAGGTCATGATTAGGTCTGCTGTGTCTGAGAGTCTCTGAGCACCCCTCACTAGCACTCCACCAGCAGTCTCTTAACCCATCGCAGAGTAGGGTGCATCTTCAGTCTGAATCCCACCTCAACCCATTGTTGGAGGAGCCAGTTACTGCATCTTCCCCGTGCCTCCCGTTCCATACCCATAAATCAGGGAAATAAAAACGCCTCCTTCTTGGACTGTTGTGAGAGTGTAATGAAACGATTCATGTATGGCAGGGAATGCTCGATGGAGGCGAGCTATTGTCATAAAAGGGAAAAGGGAGTAAGAGTGCTTCATCAGTCAGGAGGTGTGTGTCATGGGCATTGTGTGGGGAGAAGAGCAAGAGACCGTCTTTCTACTCAATACAATGGCTCCTGCTGTAGCCGATTCTCTTTTGAGGACACAAGATGAGAGAGGGTTTGGGGCCTCTGCTATGCTGACATGAGTGGTCCCATAACTGTCTTCTTTGCTGCGAAGCTGAGTAAGGCCATTCCTGGCACATTGTCAAAGGGCCAGCATAAAGCACATTTGTTGGTGTAGGCTTGACAGGGTGTTGGCCACCCTAAGACTCAGTCTTCCTCTGGGAGTCTCCGAGGTTAAAATCCCAGGAGCTCTCAGTTCCAGGGCGTATATTTTTCCCTCTGGCATTTGTTTACACGATGGCCTACTTCTGAATCGTCACTTTGTAAGAAGAGGAATATTTTTTTCTTCACCATATTGCAAACAGGTAGATTGAGCCCTGGGGACTGAGTCAGTGCCTGGCTGCTGCTGACCAGCTGTGGGTGGGGCCAGTTCTCTGTGGAGGGAATGTTCTAGAGATATGTAAAGCCTGTAAGTTCTGCCCTCTCCATGGCCGAACATTTCATTGTGAGCACACAGACAACTAGATGAAAATAACATTGAGCTTGTGTTGATTAGCTTAGTTTAGTGAAGTGATAGAACTGCAAGGGACATCTCTCTCAAAGACAGGCCAGTGCTACCCACATGACCACCGAGTGATTAAAAGGACTAGTTGATATTTGTACAGACAGCTAATCTTCACTACTGTTTAAATTGTGTTTAACAAGTAGGCTTCTAATGAT
The DNA here is from genome assembly GCF_023159225.1 of Perognathus longimembris pacificus. Classification (NCBI taxonomy): domain Eukaryota; kingdom Metazoa; phylum Chordata; class Mammalia; order Rodentia; family Heteromyidae; genus Perognathus; species Perognathus longimembris. The sequence goes on along the minus strand of NC_063162.1, from coordinate 51,323,536 downwards.
TTAATTGTTAGGGTTCATCTTTGTGTCCCTAGACTCTATCAGTGTCACCCTTATCATAGGTGGCCCAATTAATTAATCCCTCAAAGTTCTGGGTCAATAGAATACCATCCCATTGGGTTGTTAGGAGATTCAAATGAGTTAATGGTTGTCAAGGGTTTTGAAGGCTTTCTATAAATAGGAGACACTCTATAAAGGTTATCAATGATTATAACTACATGCTTAACACATGTTTGGTAAGTGGTACTTTAGAAAGGTTGTTGGCACATCAGAGTTGTAACTCAACATCCTCTCTCCTGTTACCCAGTACCATCTCTGTAGGTGGTATGCAGTTCTCATATCTGCAGAATTAGTAAATGAAAGTAGGTGAACTGCTTGTTTGATTCTAGTCCTTCGAGGGGAAAGCTCCCCCCCCCCCCAAGTGGATTCAATGAAGTCTAATCACCTTTAAGGAGCTTGCTGATTCCTGTTCTAGCTTCATGCAGAAAACACCCCACAGGCACACAGAAATAATGCCTAGTCGGGCATCTCCTGGTGTCCCAGTCAAGTTGACACAAAAATATACATCACCGTGATGTTGCAGCTCTAGCTTCTCCAATAAAATCAGAGACAAGAAAATGGGCAATATTCCTGTATGTTCCATAGGCCCCCAGCCTCCTCTACTAGACTTGGTCTTTAGTTAAAGGATGTGTCTTTGAAGGTCAAGAACTTTCACCACATCATCCTGTGGTGATTGGAGGAAAGGGAGGCACGGAGGCTAAACTCCTGAATCCTTATATTAATGGCTGTTTCTCTTCCTCCCATGCAGCATCTCCCCTAACCTGGAGCTCGAGGCTCTGTTCAAACGACATTTTACTCAGGTGGAGTTTTATCAGGGTTCAGTCCTCAATCCACATGATCTAGCACGAGTCAAGGTAAGAAGGAAGAGAAGTGAATGTGGGGGCGGGGTGGGACTCTGTGCTCAGGGAACATACCTGTCAGGATGACCAATAACAATCTCCAGAATCTCTAAAAAGATAACTCAGATACCACCAACCTTGACTTTACCCTTCTACTGTGCCCAGGAGTTTGCTCTGCTGGTACATGCCAGGCCATTGAGGAACATTCCACAGTTAGACTACTCTTAATCTAAAGCTAATTTTAGTGATTGCTGGGCATACCTAAGAGTCTTAATACAATATAGCAATCAATTGATTCCCATTGTGAATACATGAGTGGGATTCAATATAGCTCCAACATTCATTCATCACATCTGAAAGAAAAAATAAAGGAAAAAAATAAAATCTTACAAAGCCATAGAACTTTGGCTCTGAACCTTTTTCCTCAGCAAAGACTCAAAGTGCAAAACTTAACTTGAAAGGTACCTGGCATCATTTGGTAATAAGCTAATTGTTTCCCCGCCCCCCCCCCCCCGGAACCTGCTAAATTAGCATCTTCTTCCAAAACGCCTTCAAAATTTAGAAGCGACAGTGACATGATAGCAAAATGGAATCTGTTACTTAATTTGTTTCACATAGATTTTGTAAGCTTGTTCAATAGCCACATGCCAGTGGGTATTCATCAATATGGCTGAAGCCACTGAAATTTAAATGCTAACTATGGTCACCACATATTTCTATAAATACTATAATTGACAAGCATACATAATCCAAGAGGATCTGCATAAATTCTTTGCATTACTAAGGAAATCTACAGACAATTTATGACATACCACGGAGGCAACCGTGCCCTCCCACCCATGCAGGAATGGTCTAGTAAGTACAACATACCAAGGAGATAGATTGCAGATCAGGGACACCATCAGAATTCTCATGCTTATTTAGGCCACTTAATATTATCCAGACATGACCCAAGTTATGGTTAATGTGAAATCTTAGAAGAACAGTGAAAAGAGGGTTTTTTTTTTTGTGTGTGTGTGTGTTCATGGACCTAATTTAAATGCAAGCAGTTATTGCCCTATCAGATTCATGGGCAGCTCTAGGCAATAAACCCCTCTTGGTTCATGTTTAGATATGTTTGTAGGTTGAAATTTGAGTTCATCTGTAACATATCATTACATATATATATACATACATACATATACACATGCATACACATTTATATAGGTCTGCTGTCTTTTGAATATCTGAATACTAAACAACACAGAGCTATCACCTACATTAGAACTCTGGCCTTTTCTTAGTCCATAGATGATGATGATGCTTAAAAAAAAAGCTTAGGTGAAGGCTTTGGAAGCTAAATTTCTGAATCCGCAACTGCTCAGTTAACTTGCTAATGTGAGGGAAGAGACATAGTCCAGCAACATCTATTTTTCTGTCTAGAAACTTAGTTTGATGGCGCAGATAATTGAGCAAGGAGGTGAGGAGGGAATTAAAAGGCTTAATTAATCGCATTTAAGGAACCTGGCAATCCACATGTAAGTGGCTATGCCAAAGTCTAATTGCCAGCAACAATAAGATGAAATGTTTATCCCTTAATGAGAACCTGCAGCCTACACATTTAACAAAAACTATAATCATCAAGGATTGCTTTTTCTTTTCTTTTCTTGCAAAAACACAAGGTTTTAAACCAACTGAACAACTCATGGGGGGGGGGAGAGAAAGGGGGAAGGGGGAGGGAGGAATGAAGGAGGGGGTAACAAACAGTACAAGAAATGTATCCAGTGCCTAACCTATGAAACTGTAACCTCTCTGTACATCACTTTGACAATAAATAAGAAAAAACACACAAAGGTTCTCTAAGAGCTGACAACAGAGAGAGAGAGAGAGAGAGAGAGAGAGAGAGAGAAAGAGAGAGAGAGAGAGAGAGAACAGTGCAGTGTGGCTGTTTATATGCTTGTGTTCTGTGATTTTTTTTTTCCTTTTGGTGTCTCAGATAGAGTCAGCAGACGCGTGCCTGATCCTTGCCAATAAGTACTGCGCTGACCCGGATGCTGAGGATGCCTCCAACATCATGAGGTAATGCTGGGGTTACGTCTGGGGAAGGCCTGAGGCTCAACCCTCGGTGGTTCAGTCCTCCGTGGCTGATTTACAGTCTTTTTGGGATGTGCACAGGGTATTCACTAACTTTGCAGGATCATCTTTCTCACATCAGCTGCTCCACCATTGGTACCCTCGTGATGTCTTCAATTGCTGTCACTAGGGGGCAGTCTTGCTGGTCTCTGGAGGAGGGAGACAGGGAGACTACTAAACCTGCCCAGGGCGGGTATTACCTAGAGAATTATCTAGCCCCAAAATTTCAACAGTGTTAGAGCCAGCCCAGTGTTCACAGCAGGTTGATTAGTATCACCCCAAATTGGTGATTGAGTACTCAGTGTGTGTCAACCCATTTCCCCAAATGAGTATTGTTCACTGAACACATTTTCAGTGATTCTATTAACAAGAATCTCAGAGACATTGTAACAGTGAGTGCTTCTTAAGCCTTTTTGGCTACAGATGCCTACCTGTGTTTCTTTAGGTATAATAGTTCTCGGGGAGAACCCCCTGTAAAACACCTCCCAGAGCCTTTTAGGACATGGTTAGCTCTTTCTAGCTTTAATTTGGCTCCAATGTTAATGTTATACTTTTTTCTCATTGCAGAAGAGTATCTATTCAATGTTTGTTCTCTCCCTAGACCTGTAGTCACAACTCAGGACTCTGAAATGCCTAAAAAGCCAAGATGCTTTGCTTTTTTGGAATGTGTCTCTTCTCCAGCACGAACTGAGGAATAGCTGAACAGGGTTAAAGAGACTCTTCTGGAGATGGGAGGAGCTAGGAGAAGGCATTTCACTCATGCTGTGTTCCCAGGCACTTGTGCTTAGTTGTGAACACCCACCTTGTGATCCACACAAAGGTCCCCCTCTCCCTGCAGCTTGCTTCACTGTGTGTCCTGGAAATAACCTGATGATGGAGGTTGGGAAGTTTTCCCTGTGTCTTTGTCACATTCTCAGTTACTTTGTTTTTGTTTGAAGTCAATGGCCTCAGGTGACATGATCTTTCTTATCAGTGATGCAGAGGAATTCCTTTGGTGCATTTGGGATGAGCAGGTCCCCAGCACAGCCTGTGGTCCTTGTGTCCGGCAGGCGAGATCTGGCACAACCTTCACTTTCCTTTGGCAATAGGGCTTAGAGCAGTGTTTTTAGGAAGTCATTGCATGGACTCTTACAAGCCTTGGGCTTGCAGGGCTATAGAAAAAGTGGAGTGAGAATAGGCTTCAGACTTGGCCCGCCTGTAACAAGTGACTATATTGGAAAAGCTGAGTGTCACTGGTCCCTTTTTAAAGCAAGTGGTATTTGCATCCTTTGATGTATTTTTTTCATTGCTGTTTGATGCCATTTGAAGTAATGTAAATGTAATCTTTAAGGAACCAGGCTTCCTTATCTTTAAAATTTCAAGCAAACTAACAAACAGAAACCCAGAAGATGACCTCACAGAGGAGTTTAAGACTCAAAAGATGAGTGATAGAATAATAATGATGGTAAATAAATAAATAATAATAGTAATGAGAGAAATTATAGCTTTGAAATAGGTCTGTCTCTTGTGACATTTTAATTAAACCCTGAATGTAATAGGGTTAATATAAACACAAATAGGTACCGGGGTATAGAAATTTTCCACTATAGGTAATATCAGAAATGTATTGGAGCCATGCAGCTAGAACTAGAATTAAGGCCTACAATGAAATGGGAAGCCCAGGGTTAAAAATGGGTTCTCTTTTTTTCTCTTATTTGTGTATTTCCCCTTCTCCTTAGTGTAATAAGGCCCAGTCTGCCCCTTTTGAAATTAAAATGTTAAAGAGCCACTTGAAAAGAGCTAACGCAGCTAACTGGCCAATGCTGTGAGTTGTACTGAGAGCTTGACAGAGGTTCAAAGTCTGTGAGTTATAAGCAGAGCCCAGCACAACACTTTTTCAAAAACAAAATGAGATCCTTCAAGTGCAAAAGCCCAGAGTAGATTTGCAGGGAGAGGCCCTTTCTTGATCTATTTCCTAAATTCACAAGTGACAGCTTTTTTGGAGAAAGCTGTTTCTGGGCTGCCTTCTTCTCCATCTTTATACAAAAGGGGGCAAAGTGGCTGGCAATGCTTGATAGGAATTTTGTGGGGGCAGTTGGAGTAAATACATTTATTTAAAAAATCTAGCTTAGGAGGTGGGCCTTTCTGTGGAATTCCATTCTTTAGCCTTCTTTGTCACAGAAGGAAATGCACAATGTCACCTCTGACAGGGTTGGTAATGACAAAAACCATAACTTACAAGTAGAGAGAGCTTTTAATGATTTCAAAGCATTTTCACATCTGGTCTCCCATTTGCTCCTCATACCAAGCTTGTGAAGTAAATAAAGCAGGTACCATTGCCTACCCCATGTCCAGATGAGGAAGAAGGAACAGAAAGCCCAGGGATTTCCTGAAGGTCACTGGTTCATTAACACACTAGCTGGAGTGGGAGCCAGGTGTTTCCATTCATCTTCTCCCCGCACTTCCCCTTTCAGCCCTGTGATGGACAGCAGGAGGACTCCTGGCGAGGAGCAGACTTAGGGTGGCTGTTGCCCAGGATGGACTGAGGGCATTGGGTGGGAATTACTTCCAAGATTATGACTTCTGCAAGGCACTAGCACTTGTGTCTGACCAACACTTGAGTCATTCTCTAACTATGGAAAGTTGAGCCTTTCCAGATCATATTTTCAGAGTGAGAGTAGACAAGTATGTTGACAATAAGAACTGTTCCTTGGGAGGCTTATTTATTTACCATTATTATCTCCAAGTTGTTAACTTGGAGAATGGGACTCATAGCAGATGGTTTGGGGGCTGGGTCCTGAGGTTTGGGAGATTCTGCACCTCCATAGACCCCAGGATTGCAGCTTACCTCCGGTGAAGGCGGTGACTGTGCTGCAGACACTCCCACCTTTAGTCTATACACGTATAGTGCCTGTCAGCCAGGCATTACAGGGCCCCTCATGTTTTATAATGCCCAAGACATGCACTGCAGTCTGGTGATTTCTTTGAAGCATTATCAAGAGGTATGGTTGTAGTTATTCAGCTTAATTTGGAGCAGTGATTGCAGTCACTCTGCATGGCTGTAGCTGCTAGCCTTCCCAGTGTCCTATTTAAAGATAATGAAATGAATCCTCCTTGGATTCACTTTATCATAAGGAAAGGCTACTTAAACTCTGCTTTTCTCTCTTTTTTCAGAGTGATCTCTATAAAGAACTACCACCCGAAGATCAGAATCATCACTCAGATGCTGCAGTACCACAACAAGGTATGAGGGTGGACTGTTTTCTGAGTCCAGTCTCTTCTCCTTCACGAAACACACACACACACACACACACACACACACACACACACACACACACACACCCCCTGGTATTGAGGAAAGGTCTAGTAAAGACATATGATGGTTAAAAATTTTTCCCTGGGCTTTTCTTCAGCCAAGTAACTTGTGTGCAATGGGCTCCTGACAGAACACCTTCATATATTCTGTTCATTCATTCTGGAAGCATCTGTACAACTCCTTGATTCAAATATTTATATATTCTTAGATTATATCCATACCTACATTCAAAGAGCTTTCATTTCTATGGATGGCAGCCATTTCACCAAATAATATGTAGTGGTACTTATAGTGTGATTAGCATCTCCCTGACCCCCATATGGATACTAGTGAAGCAAGTCTTATTTTGTGACCTCAGAAACTTAGCAGGTGAAGTATGGAGTGTTCTAGGTGAGTGTCAGGGCCTAGCTATCTGAGACCAGATGAACTCGAAGGAACAAAATGCAAGTCATGTGGTGAAAGTGGAACCTGAAATTTTCGAATTTGAACTGAGACTTCGAAGGGTTGAATTCAGGAACTGAGGTGGCTATCCAAAGATTAAACCCAGAGGAATGATCCTAATATTAGAGCCGACAATGGAGGTTGAGTGGAAAGAACTAAACCACAGAGTGTATGTTATCTTCTTGTGATTGCTACTTGGTGAGTCAGTGGAAAGCCTCTCATCCAAAGGCAGTGTTCCTTTGCTCAGCCTGACAGTAAAGTCCCTGGAAAACAGCTTTGGGGGAGGAAAGGTGGCACCTTGCTCTATTTGATATGGTACCAGTTATCTCCTTAATGAAGCTTAGAAGCTGGAGGATGCTTTGGTACCTGGGGCCAGGTGTCCTGTCTGAACAGAATAACTCCCTGCTGGGTTGTGAGGGAGAACATGTACCATCTTATAGGCCATATTACCTATGAAATAGGCAGTCAGGTGACCCAGAAAAAACCCCATTCTGCCAAAGGCACCAGCACCATGCCATTATTTCTTAATTGCTGGCAATTGCTGGCCCATTTTGCTGTGTGGAGGCCCATCAGAGGCCATCGTGGAGTGGAGCCTGCTGTCGGCAACTGGCCCACTGCTTGAAACTGCTGCCCAGTGCCAATCATTGCCCAACCCTCGGCAGGTGGCTCCACTGCAGAGCATGTGGCTCTTCAGTCAGTGGGTTTGGTGGTGGGCACCCAAGGTCACATTCCCTTGTTTGCCCCTGGAAATCTGAAGAGATAAAGTAAGGATATTGGTAACTCGCAGGTGTCAATCTGGAGAAGGGTTTCGATGGCAGTCCCTGTGGGAAGAGGTGAATTTTATTAGCCAGACTGTGGCTGGTGACAGCTCCTGCCTCGAGGAACACTATTTCTTTCATTTGTGATTTGAAATTTCATTTAGAGTAGGAGTGCTTTAAGCTGTTGTTTAGCTTTTCGGCTGGATTTAGACTGAATTGGAAAAATTAATGTTGTATGTTTAGAAAGGGATGTCAGTTCCTTTTTTTCTCTTTCCAGTGGTGCTGATGTAGCATCTTCAAGAAATTAAGAATGATTTTCAGCTATGTAGTTCTTGTCAAACTCCAAGCAGCGCAACTAGCCTAAAGGTCCAGATGGTACCTGATCACTAATCACATGAGCACAGCATCCGGAATGTCTTGGCCGGCCTTCTGCATTGTAGATTTTTTGCAGAAATGACGACATCAGCAGACCCACGATTATTTGCTTAAAACACATCTTGTTTAGAATCATCCCAGACTATTTGGGTTTCAGGGTCAGGCAAAAAAAATCAGATGCAGAACTCTGTAAGATTGGTAAGGATATGAGGGATAATTTTGACATAAGGTGTTTTTCCCCTCTATTATCTCATCTCTCCATTTTAGAGCAGGAGTAGAAAGTCCACCTGTCATGTGCTTCCTTGTGGCGTTTCAAGAGGACAGTTCATCACTGCATCACAGCTTTACTCTTCCCCTTCCTCCAAGCTTTTCTCCCTCTTCTCTTTCAATATCTTTTCCTTTCTCTCTTGGCACCTTCTCTGTATCCATCCTAGATGCCCATAGATCTACACTCATTTAAGCCTGCTTAAATGGGCAAAACTGGAGTGTGTGTGTGTGAGAGAGAGAGAGAGTGTGTGTGTGTGTGTGTGTGTGTGTGTGTGTGTGTAACTATGTTGCTATGAACACATTCCAAAAGACAGTTGATCCCATAATTGGACACAAGACTTGAAACAGAAACAGTGTCTATCTTCTATGATATAATGGTGGTTGATATCTAGATCCTAGAAGGATAGAGGAAAAATGTCTCCTTTCTTTTCATCAGAACTATTCTTGAGTCTGTCTTCATAATAATTACGGGTATTTTTATCCTATTTTATGGGCTTAAAGGAGCTTTGACTTTCCTGATCTAACTTAGTCCTCATTGGGCCATCTGTGCATTGTAGCATTCTAGTGTAACTTCAGACTATGGGTGTGACATGGAAAGAATAGCTCTGGTGAGTGCAGAGACCTGTCATGTGGCAGTCAGAGAGCTAGGACACAATAGTAAATTGCCACCTCTTGAAATGGTGTCAAAGCTCCTTGAACCAAGCTGTGGTTCTTAAGAGCAGCTTTATAGAAGGTCCAAAGTAAATCTCTCTAGTATTTCCACGTTTTATGGACAGAAGCGATTTCAGTTTGGCTATCTCTGAAAAGACAAGAGAAATGGTGCTTGTGCTGTTTGGAGTGTAGATGCTTTGGAACTCTTCAAGCAAAGAACAATTTGTGACATTTTAGAAAAGTGTCACTCCTAATGATCTGTCAATTAATGGATTTCTTTTCCCAGCAGATGGGAGCAAAAGAGGACTTGAAAGCCAAAGTGGCATTTTCTCTAACTTGGAAACCAAGTCCCAACTAACTGTCCCATGCAATACAAGATTGTTGAGCTTTCTACCAACCCTTAGCAGTGGGCAGTAGTTGTGTTAGTCAGTGGTAGTCACAACTGCCTGAGATAATCAACTTGTAATGAGCAAAATGATCTTTTTGCTTACATTTTGGAGGTTTTAGTACAAGATTAAATGGTGCTGCTCCTTAGCCCTTTGGTGACTTTGTATATCATCACAGAAGACTGTAGTGAAATAAAATTGCTTAGCTCAGAGCCAAAAACTAAGAGAGACGAGGCTTCCAGCTATCCACTTCAGGGCACACCCCCAATAACCTAGGGAGTACCTGGTGGGCCTTACCCTCACAAAAGCTGTATCATCCTCAATAGCACCACCTAGAGATCAAACTTTGATCACCTGGGCTTTGACAGGCCATTTAAAGATTTTAATGTCATCAGTGTTTTTCCTCTTTATTGGTCTTCTTTATTTCTCCTGGTGCTTCCTCAATGTTTTATATGTGGTAAGAGGTGGGTCTGGAATTAATCTCTGTTGGTTTCTTCTTGAGGTGATGGGTGATCCAGTAGCAGAGAAATGGAGGGAGGTCCTGGTTTGCAGAGACCTGCTCTTTGTCTCCTTTGAGTTAGAGAGGAAGTGTCTCCAGACTCTTTTGTGGTGATGTTGGCATTTCCTATCAGTCCCAACTTCCCTCAAGTGAAAGAGGAACAAAATGTTTGAGTTAGTGGGTCAGTCTCTCCTCCTGGTTTTATGCACACAGCCTTTCCTCCCAGCCTTTGGCACATCCACCTCACTTTCTGCCCCAAGATTGGAGGAAATATGATGGCCAAGGAAAGAAGCCATGGATCCTGAAACAAACGTGACTTTTATGTGTAATAACATGAGAAATATGCCTAAAAAACTCAAACCAGATGGGTCCTCATGAGGGACCCACGACTGAAATGTCTGGGCTTCATACCCTGCACGGCACAGGGGGATTTGACAGGCGATCTGGAAAAGGTTTTCCTTGTTTGTCGCAAGGTAGCATGAAGGTGATGTGGTGTCTCTCTAGGGCTTGGACCACCCGGATTTCCTGTTCTGCACATGTTCATTGCTTGAGTGAAAACTTCTCCTCATTGATGATGTCGCTACACATGAAATACTTCTTCCCTTCAGTTAATGCTTTCTCTTATAATGCCAGGAAAGTAAAGGGGAGCCAGTGAAGAGTTGGGGAAGAGATGTGAGGAAGAGGAACGTGAATTGTCCTAACTGAGCACAGGGTGTGGGGTTAGCCCCTGGTACTTGCCTCTGTAGGAATCACCATCTGCTCCTGTCCCCACAGGGGCTGCATTCACAATGTTCTCACTGGGGAGCATGTGGGCATCTCTGAGGGAGGATTAACCACGGCTGCTTTAGGACTCATAAGATTGTCCCAGAAGTAGCTGTTGCGAGAAGGGATTTTGTAGGAGTGGTGTTTCTACACAAAGAGCATGGAACCCTTGGCCTTGCTCTTTATTTCTACAATGTGGTCTTTCATCCTACTTGTATAACTCACCTAATTGCCCGAAAAGAGAAGAAAAGCCTCCCTCAGAATCTCTCATTTGCTGATAGGTGGAAAGAAGTCATTTCAGAGTTATAGAATCTTGGCAAGGGCTTAGACAGGCCCTGGGACTCAAAAGCCTATGCAAATCAGGACATTTTTTTTCTGCAACAAGTTGGGGCAATAATACTTCTAAAGTATGAAGACCTTGTGTTTTTGAGGCAAGCCTCTCCATTTATTAGAGAGAGTACATCCTGAGAAAGCCCTTTTATCAAGTAAGCCAAATACTTGCTCTATGTAATATATTCTATTTCCAGCCACTGGAATAAAGCCAGTCTAACACAACAGCACCTGAGCTACTCAGATGGAATCATCCTGATGCTGTAAGGAGGGGTGGCCCTTCTATAGACGAGACATTTCTGGCTCTTTACTGTTCCTCCAAAGATCTATTTCAGAACAGTCACCTCCTCTTGTCTCTGTCCTTTTCCTTTGGAAGCTGTTTGATTAATCATTTTCCTTCCTTAAACCTGACTGCTAAAACTGGAATTTGTCTGACCTGTTTACACACAATGAAACACTAATTTCTCTTGCTCTAGAGACAGTTTCTAACATGCAAACATTAGCTTTCTCTGTAATATGTCACATGGCTTCTATTTGAGGGTTTAGTTAGCCACAGACTTCTTATCCCCTCTCTCTCTCGTTCTCTCTCTCTCTCTGTTTCTCTCCCATTTGTGTGTATTTTTTGTGTCTTCTGCCAAATTAGATGTTCTCATTTCAAATTAATATACTTGATTAATTTGAACTTAAATGCTAAACCTACTTTTTGCTTTTTAAACTAAACTTTTGTTCAACTATAGATTGTTTCTGAATTTATACTTCTTTATTTTAGTATATGACCTGTGACTCTCCACTTAAAATTAATTGTACCAGTTTGCATCTGGGCCATGTCTTGGGATCTGACTTAATTGTTTTTTTAAAAAAAGACCAGTCTGGGCTGAGAATATGGCCTAGTGGCAAGAGTGCTTGACTCGTATACATGAAGCCCTGGGTTCGATTCCCCAGTACCACATATATAGAAAATGACCAGAAGCGATGCTGTGGCTCAAGTGGCAGAGTGCTAGCCTTGAGCAAAGAGAAGCCAGGGACAGTGCTCAGGCCCTGAGTCCAAAGCCTAGGACTGGCAAAAAAAAAAAAAAAAAAAAAAAAGACCAGTCTGTCTGCAACAGGTTGTAAGATGTGTAGGATGTATTTTTCAGATAATTTAGGGTAGTGTTTCTTAAGGTGTGCCCCCCACCCCTGACCAGAATCACTGGCCTCCTTACTGCATTACTCTGATGCCTCTGTGAACAAAATGCCTAAAAGAATAACCTAAAAGAGAGATTAGCTGGGCACTAGTGGGTCACATTTGTAATCCTAGCTATTCAGTATGCTGAGACCTGTGGATCACAGTTCAAAGCCAGCCAGGGCAGAAAAAATGTATGAGACTCTCATCTCCAAATCAAACATCGAAGTCCTGTAAGTACAACTGTGGCTAAAGTGGTAGAGTACAAGGCTCGAGCAAAAGAAGCTCAGGGACAGAGCCTGGCCCCGGCTCTGAGTTCAAGCCCCAGGAATGGCATAAAAAAAGAACAAGAAGAAGAAGAAGAGGAGGAGGAAGAGGAGGAGGAGGAGGAGGAAGAGGAGGAAGAGGAGGAGGAGGAGGAGGAGAAGAAGATTCATTTAGACTCACAGCTTGAGAGGTGTCAGTCTGTCGTTGTAGGCAGGGCAGGGTGGAGGCAGAGTAGTTCACATCATGGCAGCTGGGACTCAGAGAGAAAGGAATCTATACAGGGTTAGAGGGTAATAGAGGATATGCCTTTCCAGACAGACTTTATCTGACTAGGACCCAAATAGAGGATATGCCTCTCCAGACAGACTTTATCTGACTGGGACCCACTTCCTACCATAAATTGTTTCATTCGGTTTGAGCCCTCATGTTCTAATTATCTCTGAAAATACCCTCTCAGACCACCTCAGAAGCAGCCTTGATTAATCTTCTAGGTGTTTCCTAATTACAGTCAAGGTGACTATTAAGATTATCACACATCGAAAAATGACCAATTCTCTGGCCCCTCCCCATGTCTTCAGAATGAGAAGTCTGTGGTTTTATAAACTCTGCAAGTGAGTCTGATGTGTACTCAAATTTTGGAGTCACTGACCTAGAGTACTGGGGAGGTGGGCAAGGAAGAAATCAAGGACACACAGGCTCCTGGCAGTCCTGGGCTATTTGAGGAGCCAATTTATGAACAAGCTAGCCAGACCTCCTAGTGCTAGTGTGAGTTGATGTGTCTACCACCAGAGAAAACTCCCTCTAGGCCTCTGTATTTGGCTACTTGACAAACATGGGAGAGCTAAGGCTTGGTGGTGCAGAGACATCATTGCAAAGAGCTGGAGGTCTGATGGACAGAAGTGCAGAACAAAACACCAAGCACCAGATCCAAGCAAGGGAAAGAAAGGAAACATCTGAATGACCCGAAGTACCTGGGCAATTGGCCGTATTTCCCAGGAGAGATTTGAGGCAATCAAGCATGTAACGAAGCAAGGTCTCATACCTGTGTTTGTTTCCACAGGCCCATCTGCTAAACATCCCGAGCTGGAATTGGAAAGAGGGCGATGATGCAATATGCCTTGCAGAGCTGAAGTTGGGTTTCATAGCCCAGAGCTGCCTGGCTCAAGGCCTCTCCACGATGCTCGCCAACCTCTTCTCCATGAGGTCATTCATAAAGGTAACGTCTTGTCTTATTAGAGCACATTAGCCCAGGATTCCATTTGTCCTGGGGTTGAGCAGAGCGCAGCTTAAACTCAAAACAGATCGACGGGCTTTAACCACTTTGGTTAAGGAGAAATTCCTTGTTAGAGGTTTGGGCATGAAGCCAGCTCTTTTCAAAATTATGTTTTTATTTTTATTTGGCACATCCACGGCCATTAAATGATTGTTCAAAGCACAATCCTCTCTCTTTTTTTTTAGATAAACCACATGTTTATCTATCAACAAAGCCTCCGCTGTTAAAACAAAAATATGATTTATATACATTCCATATGGCACCAGAGCGCCTAAAGAAAAGAATTATCATTTTGCTCTTTTATATCAAGTGGCTGGTGGACCTCTCACTGTGTGGATAAATGCAGACCATGTGTTTGTGCTGGAGCCCAAACCCCAACAACATAATTCATTTATTTATTTCTGCACAATCAAGGAGGCCAGCAAGGCTGACATGCCATGGCTATTTGAATGGAGAGCGAAACAATGAGGGGAGTCGTTTACCCCTTGAGGCCTGGCAGTCTGGATACATTCATCTCCTCAGAGCTGCCTGCACAGACACTGCCTGAGGACCAGCTTAGGCCCAGAGAGACTAGACCAATGTGTCCTCATAGGCCAGAGGAGTCTGATTGGGAGTGGGATCTAGAACATTGTACTGGGGGTCCAGCCTCTCCTACTCAGAAGGCTTCGGGAGCTTGAAATAACAGTAACTCCATTCCTTGTCCTTAGGTTGCTCTTCACTTAGGCAAACTGGAACACCAAGTATGGCCAACCCTGCCAACTTTGGGCCTGTCTTATTTATTAGTACTGGTGTCAATTGACTCCAGAACTAGCTTTGCATCTTCCTTCCTGCTCTGGAAGCAGTAGAATTAGGAGTGGTCAAAGTGGGAAATTAGTTAGCCAACCAAGGAGGTCCTGCAAAAGAGGTCAGAAAGCCTGAAATTAAAAGCTGGAGACTTCTTGCCTTTTGCCCTCATGGCTGCTATAGCCACTGCCAGCAAGTGGCTTTGGTTGTGGTAAGAGGGGTGGGAGCGAGAAGATGCATATGTGAGTATGCTCACCCTGTATGTCTCTTGAGTTGTGTTGTAAAGAGCAGGGGTTTGCTGGGTCATTGCCCACTGTGCCCATTATGTAGCCGGCATTATGTAGCCAATAGTTACATGACTTTACAAAAAAAGGAACAAATTGTGTTGGGGCCCCTTCAGTCACTTCAGCAGCACTCCTAGTAATTGATATTTTGATTTAACACCTTTCTCTCCTCTGGTTATTATGGTGCCCCAAGCCTCGAGGCTCAATCCCGTTTGCAAATAAGGACATTGCATTCCTTCACATTTCTTTGGAAATCCAGGCAGCCATTGTCCTGCCTGGATCAAACTGAATGCAGGCAAACTCGAAGCAACAGGGAGGTCTGTGTGGCTTTGTTTAGAAACAGGCCTCAAGGCCAGATGTAGCCAGATGTAGAGTCCCAGAACTCTTCTCTTCCATGCAAGAAGCTCAGACCCAGGATAAAGGGCTGTCACCGCAAGAACTCCTCTGGCTCCTTCCACCAGGCTCTGGTGGTTTTCTTCATGGAGGGGACTGCTTGCAGGCCCGGGCACCTGGTCTGAGTTGCAGGGCTCTGCTTCCTCGTGTTGATGTGACATGGGTCTTGGCAGAGCCCCATCGCAGATGGGCCCACTTGACATGCGTCTGTTTTGATTTTGTGGTGCCTTCATGGTAACTAGAGCTGCCTGTCAGGAAAATTAATAAAATGGATGTGATGCTGTTATTACCAGCGGGGAGAGCTTCGGCCCAACTTTCCTCAGGACCCTAATGGGCCTCACCTCTAAAGCCAAGGACATCCCCTCCCACTCTGCTGATCCCATTGCCAAGTTCCTATTTAGGAAGAGCCTGTGGGAAAGGCGGGACCCTGCCCTGGTGTAACTGAAAACACATTTCCCTCCCAGGGTTATGTTACTGCAGTATTTTTTTGTCTGGGAGCCAACTCCCCTGTGTTTGGGAGTAGCTGTCTGAATATTGCCATTTGACATTGAAGTGGTCTCTGTGTTGCAATTCACAAAGGGGCATGACCTGAAAATGACAAGGCTCCCCCTTCCTCTAGTTTCCATGTAGAGTAAGCTCAGCCTTCTTCATCCATTCCCATTCTGTCCTCTTTCCCTAGTGTATGCTCCAGGCCCCAGGACCTCTTTTAGGACACAGTGAACAGTGTCAATGTTCTCTTTGGAGTGTTTTACATATTATGTGTTACATTTCACATAAACTTTTTTTTAATATATTGTGTGTTATTCATTCTGGAAATCACAAAGGCCTGGGCTAGTTTTCTTTGGGGATGGGAACAGGTGGAGAAGGAAATCTGCAAAAGGATTGTTGTTTGCAGAAATTGCTTCCTTCCCCAGTGACCCTGTGTACTCCGGTGGAGAAATGATCAGTATTTCCTTGGGGAGAGACATACTGTATGGATGGAGATGGAAGGGAGGTGACCTTGGCAGCACAGAATCCTTTGGGAATACTTAGCATTTTTGGAAGCCAAAGGTCAAGTGTGAGCTCACCTTCTCCTTTGCCCTGGGCTTTCAGGATCTGCTTTTTTGTTCTGCAGTATATGTTATACTCTATTGCTGCCCCCAAAAAGGGAGTCAAGACAATTATAGTATATCACAGGTGGCATTGTGGCCATCCACTGGGCCTTGTATTGGGCATGGCACCAAAAGGGCATAACCTAAGGTAATAAAGTTACACAAAAGAGAAAGGGAGTCCTGGAATATCGGAATTACAGCATAGCAGTGTCCAGAAATACAATAGCACGTATGTTTATCCCTCACCCATGCCATTCACAGATGCTAACCACATGGACCTAAGGCATTGCCCCATAAAACCTAGTTCTCATTTGGATATGTTATTGCTGAATTGATCTAAACATGAGGGGAATCAATTTATAATCATAACTCAACTCTTCAGGTGTTATGAACTTTTTTCGTGTGTGTGTGTGTGTGTGTGTGTGTGTGTGTGTGTGTGTTTGTGTACTGGTACTGGAGTTTGAACTGGAGGTTCTATTCCTTAGCTTTCTCTTTCAAGACTGACACTCAACCACTTGGATCACAGCTCCACTTCTGGCTTTTTGGTACTTAATTGGAGATAAGACTCTTACAGACTTTCCTGCCTGGGCTGGCTTTGGACCAGGATCCTCAGATCCCAGCCTCTTAAGTTGCTAGGATTAAAATCATGAGCTACCATACCAACACCCATCAGGGTGATTAACTCTTACCATTGTTTTTCATTTTACATCAAAACTTCCACCATAGCACATTTAAATATTTCTTAGGCTTGCTATCATTTTAATTTTGCTAATCTCTCATTTTACACACACGCAAACACACTAACACATGTGCACATATTCATGCACAACCTCCAATTTAGCATGCAGTCTCCAGTTGTTTCTCTCTTAAGTCAGTTATGAAGAATGGGGAAAAAGTGTGACATGTTTCTGTATTTTGTATTTTCCTCCCCATGTTCAATATTTGGACAGGGTGAAGTGTTACTAATCACAGTCCAGCTTATCTGTTATTTTCTACTTCTGAAGAAGGAAGCACTGAGGAAACCTGGCTCTTGCCTTTCATATCACAGATTTGCTGTGTTCATGGCTGGACCCACACATGATTTGTTTATTATTTTGCTTACTATTGTATGATAAATGTTCGACAATACATAGTCCTCACACAAATTGTAGATAAGGGAATCGTTTCATTTCTTTCTTCTTTTTTTTTTTTTGTAGCCTGAAATTCATTTTGTTTTTGAAGCTGGGCTTGATGTCTTAGGCCCAAGTGATCCTCCAACCTCAACTTCCCAAGTAGTTGAAAACACAGACAATGTGCTACCAGGCATGGTTAAAGGAATCCGTTTTAATATCCCTAGTTTGGGTTGTATTTGTGCATATATGTGTTTTTATACATGTACATATATAAAAACAACCTGGCTTATAGGCTGAAAATATAAATCAAGAGCCTTTAATAATTGCCAAAATATACTGAATCCTAACTATGTGCAAAGCCTTATACTTAATGGTATATGTACATACATAAACATGCAAACATAGGTATGTATATTATGTGTATATGTATATGTGTGTATACACACACACACACACACACATGCTCTATTTATTTCTTTTTTTTTTTTTTTTTTTTTTTTTTTTTCTCAAATTTTTATTTTCAAACTGACGTACAGAGAGGTTACAGTATCATACGTTGGGCGTTGGATACATTTCTTGTACTGTTTGTTGCCTTGTCCCTCATGTCCCCCTCCCTCCCCCCCTTCCCTCCCCCCCGCCCAGTTGTTCAGTTCACTTACACCAAACAGTTTTGCAAGTATTGCTTTTGTAGTTATTTCTCTTTTTTTTACCCCGTGTCTCTCGAATTTGGTATTCCCTTTGAATTTCCTACTTCCAATACCAGTAAACACGGTTTCCAATATACTCAGATAAGATTACAGAGGTAGTGTAGGTACAAACATAGGAAGGTGATACAAAACATCATCAATAATAGAAACTACACATTCACATAGGACATTGAAAGTAGTTATAACTGTGATATATCACTTGTTTCCATATCATGGAGTTCATTTCACTTAGCATCATCTTATGTGTTCCTAAGGGTATAGCTATTGGGCCTTGTGATGCTCTGCTATGGCTTGCCTAAACCTGTACTAATTATTCCCAATAAGGGAGGCCATAGAGTCCATGTTTCTTTGGGTCTGGCTCACTTCACTTAGTATAACTTTTTCCAAGTCCTTCCATTTCCTTACAAATGGAACAATGTCATTCTTTCTGATAGAGGCATAAAATTCCATTGTGTAAATGTACCACATTTTCCTGATCCATTCATCTATGGAGGGGCATCTGGGTTGGTTCCAGCTTCTCGCTATGACAAATTGTGCTGCGATGAACATTGTTGTGCTGGTGGCATTACTGTGATTTTGTTTGTGGTCTTTTGGATAGATACCCAACAGTGGGGCTGCTGGGTCATAGGGGAGTTCTATATTGAGCCTTCTGAGGAATCTCCATACTGCTTGCCAGAGTGGCTGAACCAGTTTACATTCCCACCAACAATGAAGTAGGGTTCCCTTTTGGCCACATCCCCTCCAACAATTGTTATTATTAGTTTTCTTGATATATGACATTCTTGCTGGGGTGAGATGGAATCTCAATGTTGTTTTGATTTGCATTTCCTTTATGGCCAGTGATGTAGAGCATTTTTTCATATGTCTATTGGCCATTCTCATTTCCTCATCAGAGAAGTTTCTTTGTAAGTCTTTAGCCCACTTGATGAGGGGGCTGTTGGTTCTTTGCAGTTTTGTTTTGGAAGAAGGTAATTTTTTTAGTTCTGCATATATTTTAGAGATGAGGCCTTTGTCTGTTGAATGTCCGGTAAAGATTTTCTCCCAGTCTGTGGGCTTTCTGTTTATCTTGAGAGCTATGTCCTTTGCCGTGCAGAAGCTCTGGAGTTTGATGCAATCCCATTTGTCCAACCTTTCTTTGATTTGTAGCCTTTCAGGGTCTTTGTTAAGGAAGTTCTGTCCTGTGCCAAGGAGCCCAAGTGTTTCTCCTACTCCTTCCTTTAGTGTCTTCAGGGTGCCTGTTTTGATTTCAAGGTCTTTAATCCATTTGGAATTGATTTTGGTGCAGGGTGATATATAAGGATCTAGTTTTAGTTTGTTGCATGTGTTGAGCCAGTTTTGCCAGCACCACTTGTTAAAGAGGCTATCTTTCTTCCATACTATTGTTTTAGCTCCTTTATCAAAGATTAAGTAGGCATAGTTCTGTGGGTTTAATTCTGGGTCTTCAATTCTGTTCCATTGGTCTTCAGGCCTGTTCCGGTGCCAATACCAAGCTGTTTTTATTACTATAGCTTTATAATACAGCTTGAAGTTGGGTATTGTAATTCCTCCAGCACTGTTCTTTCTGCTTAGGAGTGTTTTTGCTATTCTAGGTCTTTTATTGTTCCATATGAATTTCTGGATTGCTTCCTCTATTTCATTAAAGAATGGTGTTGGGATATTAATGGGTATTGCATTGAATTTGTAGATAGCCTTTGGCAATATTGCCATTTTGATTATATTAATCCTCCCAATCCAGGAGCATGGGAGGTTTTTCCATTTTCTTAGTTCTGACTTAATTTCATTTTTCAAGCTTTTAAAGTTCTCTTCAAAGAGGTCTTTCACTTCTTTGGTTAAGGTTATTCCTAGGTATTTTATGTTTTTGGGGGCTATTGCAAAAGGAGTTGCTTTCCTGATTTCAGCCTCGGTCTTCGGGTTGTTAGCATAGAGAAAGGCCGTTGATTTTTGAAGGTTTATTTTATATCCTGCGACTTTGCCAAAGTTTTGTATCAGCTCTAGTAGCTTGGGGGTAGAGTCTATGGGATTCTTTAGGTATAGGATCATGTCATCTGCGAAGAGAGAAAGTTTAACTTCATCTTTTCCTATTTGGATCCCCTTTATATTCTCTTCTTGCCTAATTGCTCTGGCTAGGAATTCTAGTACTATGTTGAAGAGCAGGGGAGAGAGTGGACATCCCTGCCTTGTTCCTGATTTTAAAGGGAATGGCTTTAGTTTTTCACCATTTAGAGTTATGCTTGCTGTTGGTTTGTCATAAACTGCCTTGATTATATTCAGGAATGTTCCCTGGAATCCCATTTTTTCCAGGGCTTTTAGCATAAATGGGTGCTGGATTTTATCGAACGCTTTTTCCGCATCCAGCGATAAAACCATGTGGTTCTTTACCTTGCTCCGGTTGATGTGGTGGATTACATTAATTGACTTGCGTATATTAAACCAGCTTTGCATCCCTGGGATGAATCCAGTTTGATCGTGGTGTATGATTTTTTTGATGACTTGTTGAAGTCGATTGGCCAGAATTTTGTTGAGAATTTTTGCATCTATGTTCATCAGGGAGATTGGTCTGTAGTCCTCTTTCCGTGATGAGTCCCTGCCTGGTTTTGGGATGAGGGTTATACTGGCTTCATAAAATGAGTCTGGCAGTGAACGTTCTCTTTCAATTTCATTGAAGAGTTTGAGAAATATTGGAGTGAGTTCTGTTTTGAAGGCCTTGTAGAATTCTGCTGTGAATCCATCTGGACCTGGGCTTTTCTTGGATGGGAGATCATTTATTGCTGTTTCTATTTCAATACTGGATATGGGTCTGTTTAGAAGGTTTAAGTCTTCATAGTTGAGTTTGGGGGTATCAATTTTTTCTAGGAAATCATCCATTTCTTCCAAGTTCTCGAATTTGTTGGCATAAAGGTTTGCAAAATAGTCCCTTATTATTTTCTGAATTTCGGTTATTTCTGTGGTGATGCTACCTGTTTCATCTCTTATCTTGTTTATTTGAGTGTGCTGCCTTCGTTCTTTGGTCAGGTTTGCCAGGGGTCTGTCTATCTTGTTGATTTTTTCAAAGAACCAACTCTTTGTTTTGTTGATTCTTTCGATGGTTTTTTTCGTCTCTAATTGATTTAATTCTGATTTGATTTTAATTATTTGCTTCCGTCTATTGACTTGGGGTTTGGCTTGCTGTTCTCTCTCCAGAAAATTAAGGTGCTTCCTTAAATTACTGAGTTGCTGTTTCTCCAGTTTGTTGATGTATGTACTCAGAGATATAAATTTTCCTCTAAGTACTGCCTTTGCTGTGTCCCAAAGGAGCTGGTACTTTGTGCCCTCAACTTGGTTGAAGTCCATAAACATTTGAATTTCTGTTTTAATTTCTTCAATGATCCACTGATGGTTCAGCAGTGTGTTCTTTAGTCTCCATGAATTGTGGGGTTTTCTGTGGTGGCTGAATGAGTTGAGCTCTAATTTTATTCCATTGTGGTCTGAAAGAATGCAGGGAATGATTTTGATACTTCTGAATTTGTACAGATTTTCTTTGTGCCCTAAGATGTGATCTATTTTGGAGAATGTTCCGTGTGCTGCCGAAAAGAATGTGTATTCTGTCCTTGCTGGGTGGAATATTCTGTAGATGTCGATTAAGTCTAGTTGGTCTATGCAATTGTTTAGTTCTGTGGTTTCTTTGTTCAGTTTTTGGCGTGTTGATCTGTCCAGAGGTGATAGTGGAGTGTTAAAGTCCCCCACTATCATTGTGTTTGGGTCTATGAATGTTTTTAGAGCCAGTAGTGTTTGTTTGATGAAGTTGGGTGCTCCTGCATTTGGCGTGTAGATATTTAGGATGGTTATTTCTTCCTGTTGGAGAGATCCTTTTACTAGTATGTAGTAACCTTCTTTGTCTCTTCTTACCTTTTTTAATTTGAAGTCAATTTTGTCTGATACTAGGATTGCAACTCCAGCCTGCTTATGGGGGCCATTTGCTTGATAGATTTGTTTCCAGCCTTTCACTTTTAGAAGATGTTTACTTTTGCTGGATAGATGTGTCTCTTGGAGGCAGCAGAAAGATGGATCTTGATTTTTGATCCAACTTATGAGCCTATGTCGTTTGATTGGAGAATTAAGTCCATTAATGTTGACAGTTAGGATTGAGAGGTGATCGTTTGTTCCTTTCATTATCACTGTCTTGTTTGAAGCTGTGTCTTCCCATTTCTTGATCTAGTGTTTACTAATTAGGGTTCATTTCTCTGTCTGTGTTGGGATCCTGATTATTTTCCCTGTATAGTACATCTTTAAGGATTTTGTGTAAAGCTGGTTTGGTGGAGATATATTGTTTCAGTTTTTCCTTATTGTGGAAGACTTTTATTTGACCTTCGGCTATGAAGGAGAGTTTGGCGGGGTACAGAATTCTTGGTTGGTAGTTATTTTTATTTAGAGTTTGGTATACTTCATTCCAGGCTCTCCTTGCTTTCATGGTCTCTGCTGAGAAGTCTGGGGTAATTCTGATTGCTTTTCCCTTATATGTGATTGTTTTCTTTGCCCTAACAGCTTTGAGTATTTTTTCCTTGCACTCTGCAGAAGCTGTTTTGATCACAATGTGTCGATGGGAAGTCCTATTCTGGTCTGGTCGATTTGGGGTTCTAAATGCTTCTTGTATCTGTATAGGCCTTTCCTTCTGGATATTTGGGAAGTTCTCAGCTAATATTCTGTTAAATAGGTTGCCTATCCCATTAACCTCTTTCTCCAAGTTTTCCTCAATACCTATTATCCTTAAATTGGGCTTCCTGATTGTGTCTTGAATCTCCTGTAGCGATCTGTTTTGTTGCTTGGACTGGATTTGTATTGATTTTTGATCTTTCTCCATAGAATCTAAGGAATCTTCAGCTCCTGAGATTCGATCCTCTGCTTCAGTTAGTCGGGACTGTAGGCTAACTACTTGATTTCGAATCTCTTTTCCTTCTGACTGGTCTTTCCTGATGTTTTCCATGTCATTTCTTAGGTCCTGTATGGACTTCTTTACTTCATTAACTTCATTACTTTGGTTTTGAGTGTTGTCTCTCAAATCTTTAAGTTGGGTAGCTATCTTTTCACTTGACTCTTGAAGCTCACTTATCTTTCTATTTGTGGATGCCATGAAATTCTCCATTAATTTTTGCTTTGCCTCCTCACGCTCTAACATAATTGACTGAAGAGATTCAAACTTTTCATTTATCATGTTTATCAGTAAACTTTGTAGAGCATTTTGGGGGTTTTCTTCTATGTTTTTGATTGACTGCTCTGCTTCCTGCTTGTTTTGGGTGGGGGATAAGACTTCATTATTTGCCATCTTTCTTGTGTTTCTTCTGCCCATTTGAATTGGGAATGCCAACCTACCAGCACCTGTGAGCACTGTTTAAGACCCAAAGCAGCCCTTACCAAGCACTGTTGTGTAAATCTTACAATTTCACAATTATAAACAGATAACTTGTATACCTGTCTCTAAAGTTAGATTTGGTGTTCTAAAGAATACAATTTCAATATAACATCTGATCCTGGGCCCTGTATTCAGTAGTTACTTATTTACTGTTACAACCTTATACGCAATTCTTGTTTTTATATTAAGTTCTTTTAGGACTGGCTTTCTCTGTGAACCCCTTTGATTCACTCGTATTAAGCTGTGATATCCTCTATCCAATAACCAGAAGTCAATGGAACCTGGAGGTCCAGGCAGTAAGTCCGGAGGGTAAGTTGGAGGTAGTAAAGAGAATAGAGTAAACTGTATTGGGGGGGTGGTGGTGGTGATTTTGGTTTAGTTTCAGTGACGTGGAAATGTGGAGAAGAGTAGAATCAGTAGAAAGAACATTCATAAAATGACAGACGCTGGAGAGTTATCAGAAAAGGGTGTAGGTGTTATTTATAGGAAAGTAATTTTATAGGAAGAGGACGCAATGAGAGAAATGAAGTAAAAATACTGGAAGACAGATACACAAAACAGAGAAAAATTATTTAACAAGGAAGTATAAGTAAATAAAAAGGAAAATAACCGAAAAGGAACAAACCTAGCAAATAAACAAACACACAAAAAAACTTGATACAACAAACCAGTAAAAATGGAAAACAAACAAACAAACCAAAAAAAAAAAAAACAAAAACAAAAGAAAAAACAGCCAATGATGTTTCAGGTGTGAAAAAATTAAAAAGAAAATTTAAAAGAAAAGTTAAAAAAAAAATGTTTGAAAAGAAAAAGAAACCAGTCTCTCGTTTCCCTGCAATGGACTGCAGTCTATTTTCCTGATTGGCTGATTTGACTTGATTTCAGTTGGCAAGGGGTGGTTCTGTTCTGACTTTCTCCCCTGTTGGTGCAATCGTGGGTCTCTGAGGTTCGCACAGCTTGCAGGCAGGCCTTGGGCGTCCTCTGTCGATGGGGACGTGGGCAGTCACAGGAACTGTGGCTCCTCTGTCTGCTGTTGGGCCGCTGCCTTTGATGCCTGGTCTTGACTAGACTGTGAACTCAGCAGAGCATGGCGCCTCTAGCCTGTTTTGCTCCACTAAGAGTTGCTTGCCTGAGGGAGGCGGCCTCCTTGGCATAGGTAGCTATGGAATGCAGCTCCGTTTTGGGCTGGGAATTAGTTTCCTCTGTGACGGGACCGTTTAGCTGTCCCCGGAACTGTTTGTTCCTCCTTCTGTTGTTTCCGTGCCCCTGGTAGCTGCTCGCAGCTTTTGCTTTAAGTTTAGAAGTTCCGGCGGGCAGGGCGGGGCTTCTCTGGCTAGGCCCCGGACTCGCCTCCCACCAGGGCAGGGGGCGTTCTTCTGGGCGGAGCTGGTTCTCACTGATTCCGCCCCTCCTGCCCTTTTCAAAGATGGCTTTTTTGACCTCGCTTTCCCCAGGCCCGCTTCAGTTTCAGTCTGGTCTGACCCTATGCCAGTGGCAAAGATGGCGCTTTGCTCTGGCGGTGGGGACAGGGATGCCTTCCAGAAGCTGGACTGTGGGCACAAGCGAAAATAATTTTTTTTTTTTTTTTTTGCGGGGTACTCACGCGGTCTCTGCGATGTCAGGTCCTCCGTGCTCGGCTGCCGTCTGGAGTATTTCTCGCTTTAGCTGCGTGGAGTGCTGGGGGCTGTGCCCGGCACTGTGCCGGAGCCGGCGTTGGCGCCGCGGCGGGACGCCGCCTGGAGCTCAAAACTGTGTTTTCAGACCAGCAAAGTCGATTTTTCCTTCCTTGTACACCTTGACCAGCATGCATTTAATCACACCACATGGAATGCTCTGTTCCCAGCAAGCGCTGTCAGCATGGGGTTCTTCCTCCCACACCACCGCAGGACAAGGCCTCATCTGAGCACCGTCTATTTATTTCTTATTGTGATTGCAGTCTGAATGGGGCTGCATATAGCTTGCAGTTGACCAGTCAAAATGATCACATGCAAGCAGACTGGTTCCAGCTTTGTCCTTGAGTCTTTTAGGAGGAAATAAATGATAAGCAGAATGCTTATCTTGTAGTGCAAGTCTTACCCTTCTGGAATTGGTTTTATGGAAACCATCAGTTCAATAGAGATTTCATAGGTATCTACTGGATTTCAGACAGTGTGCTCCACATACCAACATGTTTGGAGCTGGTAGCCACCATTAAGCTTTAGAAAACTTCTGTTCTGACTGGGCTGTGCAAGCCCACATGTGCATAGCTCCATCCTGTGGCTTTTGTTCATCTTTTTCTGTAAGAACAGAGGGCAGTGCATGGTGACAGGTAATGAACTAGCTAAGTCTAGGCTGAAGCAGGATAAGGACTGAATTAACCTCATGAAGTGGGTGGTATAGGTCAATGTTCCTAGAAGAAAGTGAGTGCATTTGAGTTCTCTGGAGAAACAGAACCCATTGTGTGTGTGTGTGTGTGTGTGTGTGTATGTGTGTGTGCATGTGTGTACATGTATACATGTGTGTGTTTGTCCATTCAACCATACACTGCATATAAAACAGTGGTCCTGGGAGAATGGAAGCGTTGAGAAGCCAGGGCTACTTAATGAGGCCTCAGTACCTAGACAGCGACAGAGTCTAAGTAGAAGTGGAGGAAACATTTGTTGAATAAATGAGCGAATGAGTAGGCTTGTTCTGTCTGGCAGGCCTCTGTTACAGACAGCTTGGGCAGGGCCAGGACTAACAAGGACTAACAAGTGGGTATGGTTTTTGAGTCTGGAAACTTGTTTGCTACTGTATGTGGTTCCTGTTGCCAAATGAAAGAGCTTAGTTAGATTCATTGTAGAAGCCTGAAATGCAAAGCTTTACAATGTGGGGCGAGGACTGTGATGGAGGCGGCCTAGATTTGGTTCTAAACCATCCTGACTGCCAGAAAATCCTGCCTGTGTGTTGTTTAAATTCACAGATCAAAATAAACAGCCGTGAACGGAGATGAATTTGCTAAGCCTCAACACCCGATTTGAGTGAGCACCATCACAGGCACTCTCCTTCTTCCTACCTGCATAGGTTTAGATCAGAGGCTTTGGTTGAAGAGACCTCCTCCTCCTCTTCCTCCACCACTCTCTTTGCCCAAGAGAAATGGGAAGTCCAGCCATTTCCATGAGAAGGCATTCAAATAAAGAGAGAGGTAATCCATGAGCTATTAACAGAGATTCCCTTTCCCCCATGGTCCTGGTAATTTCTAGAACATTGAATTAAAGAATCCTCAGACCTTTACAAATTCTCAAGGCAAACATTATTAGCAAAGAAGAAGCTCCGACAGCATATTAGAAGATTACCGGAAAATGCCAGTGGAACTTCTGAATACAATAAAAGAAGTTGAACCTCTCTCTTCCCCCATCTTTCCTCTTTCTCCCTCCCTCCTTCTCTCTAACATGATTAGAAAGTCATTTCATGTGTCTTATACATTTGGTCAGTCAAAGGCAAACGTACATGATTGATGGTGACAGGGGACACATTTAACTCGTTATTCTTTCCTTCGGAGCAAAATGATTTGTGTAAACTGTCTGTCTAGCATTAAAGGTAAAACAAACTTAGAAACCCCAAAATGTTATATTTTCATCTAATATTTTCCTTTTGGTTTTTATAGCTGTAATCACATATGGATTCTTTTATTTGCTTCTTGGCATGGACTGAACAAAAGGAAAGGCAGCCCAGAAAGATTATATAGCATACAGACCTCAGTGCCCAGTGAGGACGGGCTCATGAAAGCCATGATCGTCAAGACTTAATGTGACAAGCAGGAGAAGCTGGGGCTGTCCCTGGCCTGTCCCTGGTGGCAGAATAGTGTCACTCCTGTGAAATCAGGACCATCTTCTTGAGCAAGCCTGCTGTCAAATATCACACTGTGCTCTCTCAGATGTTATGGGCTTTTCATTAGCTGGGTGGATTCCAAATCAAGCAAACACCATTGATTGTATACAGTGGGTATTTTGTCAAGAATTTCACAATAATAAGAGTATCTTAGGCATGTGTATAGCTCTTTGCAGTTTACAAGATGCACACTTGTATGCTAATAGTAGGGCTTGAACTAGGGCCTGGAGACCATCGGTTGGCATTTACCCACAAGGCTGGCTGGCACTCTACCACTTGAGTCACAACTCCAATGGTTTCCAGCTTTTTGGTGGTTAATTGGAGATATGAGTCTCATAGACTTTTGTGCTGGGGCTGGCTTACAACTGCTATCCTCATGTCTTAGCTTCCTGAGTAGTTTTATAGATGTCAGCCACCACCATGGGCTAAGATACATGTATTTTTACTTTTCTTTCTGAAGTTATTCTTTTTATACTTATTTATTGTCAAAGTGATGTACAGAGAGGTTACAGTTTCATACGTTAGGCCTTGGGTACATTTCTTGTACTGTTTATTACCTCCTCCCTCATTGCCCCCTCCCCCTTTCCCTCTCCCTCCAGGAGTTGTTCACTTGGTTTACACCACATGGTTTTGCAAGTATTGCTTTTGGAGTCGTTTGTCTTTTTATCCTTTGTCTCTCGATTTTGATATTCCCTTTCACTTTCCTAGTTCTAATACCAGTATATACAGTATCCAGTGTACTCAGATGAGATACAGTGATAGAGCGGGTACAACCACAGGGAGGGGATACAAGAGGACCATCAACAATAGAAGCTACGGTTTCACATGGCATGTTGAAAGTAATTACAACAGTGATATAACAGTCGTTTCCATAACATGGGGTTCATTTCACTTAGCATCATCTTATGCGTTCACAAGGGCATAGCTATTAGGCTCTTGTGATCCTCTGCTGTGACTAGCCTAAACCTGTGCTAATTATTTACTATGAGGGAGACTATAGAGTCCATGTTTCTTTGGGTCTGGCTCAGTTCACTTAGTATAATTTTTCCAAGTCCTTCCATTTCCTTACTAGTGGGGCAATGCCATTCTTTCTAATAGAGGAATAAAATTCCATTGTGTATATGTACATTTTCCTGATCCATTCGTACACTGAGGGGAATCTGGGTTGGTTCCATATTTTAGCTATGACAAATTGTGCTACAATGAACATTGTTGTGCTGGTGGCTTTAGTGTGTTTTTGTTTGTGGTCATATAGATGGCCAAAAGTGGGGCTGCTGGGCCATAGGGGAACTCTATGGTTAGCCTTCTGAGGAATCTCCAAACTACTTTCCAGAGTGGCTGAACCAGCTCACATTCCCACCAACAATGAAGTAGGGTTCCCTTTTGGCTACATTCCCCTCCAACATTTGTTCTTGCTAGTTTTCTTGATAAAGGACCTTCTTACTGGGGTGAGGTAGAATCTCAATGTTGTTTTGATTAGCATTTCTTTTATGGCCAATGACATAGAGCACTTTTTCATATGTCTCTTCGCCATTCTCATTTCCTCATCAGAGAAGTCTCTTTTTAAGTCTTTAGCCCACTTGTTGAGGGGGCTATTGGGTCTTTGCAGTTTTGGTTTGAAAGAATGTAATTTTTTTAGTTCTGAATACATTTTAGATATGAGGCCTTTGTCCATTGTATGGCCGGTAAAGATCTTTTTCCAATCTGTGGGCTTTCTGTTTGTCTTGCAAGCTATGCCCTTTGCCCTGCAGAAGCTCTGAAGTTTGATGCAGTCCCATTTGTCCAACCTTTCTTTGATTTGTGGCATTTTTGGGTCTCTATTAAGGAAGTTTTGTCCTCTGCCAAGGAGCCCAAGTATTTCTCCTACTTCTTCTTTTAGTGTTTTCAGGGTATCTGTTTTAATTTCGAGGTGTTTGATTCATTTGGAATTGATTTTGGTGCAGGGTGATATATAAGGATCTAGTTTTAGTTTGTTGCAGGTGTTGAGCCAGTTTTGCCAGCACCATTTGTTAAAGACGCTATCTTTCTTTCATCCTATTTTTTTAGCTCCTTTATCAAAGATTAAGTAGGCATAGTTCTGTGGGTTCATTTCTGGGTCCTCAGTCCTGTTCCATTGGTCTTCAGGCCTGTTCCTGTGCCAATACCATGCTGTTTCTATTACTATAGCTTTGTAATACAGCTTGAAGTTTGGAATTGTAATTCCTCCAGCAATGTTCTTTCTGCTTAGGATTGTTTTTGCTATTCGTGGTCTTTTATTCCATATGAATTTCTGGATTGCTTCCTCTATTTCATTAAAAAATGGTGTTGGGGGCTGGGGATATGGCCTAGTGGTAAGAGTGCTTGCCTCCTATACATGAAGCCCTGTGTTCAATTCCCCAGCACCACATATATAGAAAATGGCTAGAAGTGGCGCTGTGGCTCAAGTGGCAGAGTGCTAGCCTTGAGCAAAAAGAAGCTAGGGACAGTGCTCAGGCCCTGAGTCCAAGGCCCAGGACTGGCAAAGAAAAAAAAAAGAAAAAAAATGGTGTTGGGATATTAATGGGTATTGCATTGAATTTGTAGATAGCCTTTGGCAATATTGCCATTTTGAGGATTAATATAATTAATACTCCCAATCCAGGAACATTGGAGGTTTTACCATTTCCTTAGTTCCGCCTTAATTTCCTTTTTTCATGTTTCTAAAGTCCTCATCATAGAGGTCTTTCACTTCTTTGGTTAAGGCTATTCCTAGGTATTTTATGTTTTTTGAGGCTACTGCAAAAGGAGTTTGCTTTCCTGATTTTGGCCTTGGTCCTCAGGTCATTAGCATATAGAAAGGCCATTGATTTTTGAGGGTTTATTTTATATCCTGCAACTTTGCCAATGTTTTGGATCAGCTCTAGTAGCTTGGGAGTAGAGTCTATGGGGTTCTTTAGGTATACGATCATGTCCTCTGCGAAGAGAGAAAGTTTAACTTCATCTTTTCCTATTTGGATCCCTTTTATGTTTTCTTCTTGCCTAATTGCTCTGGCTAGGAATTCTAGTACTAAACCAAATTCTAGTACCAAAAACAAATCAATAGCAAAATAAAATCATCATGTTATGTTCATGAATATATGCAGTTATTACTTGTAGATTATACTTCAATAAATTGAAAATATGTTGAAGAGGAGAGGAGAGAGCAGACATCCCTGTCTTGCTCCTGATTTTAATGGGAATGGCTTTAGCTTTTCACCATTTAGAATTATGCTTGCTGTTGGTTTGTCACAGACTGCCTTTATTATATTCAGGAATGTTCCCTAGAATCCTAGTTTTTCCAGGGCTTTTATCATAAATGGGTGCTGGATTTTATCGAACACCTTTTCTGCATCTAGAGGTATAACCATGTGATTTTTACCTTGCTCCATCAATCCGGTGGTGGATTACATTAATTGACTTATGTATATTGAACCAACTTTGCATCCCTGGGATGAATCCCGTTTGATCATGGTGTATGATTTTTTTGATGACCTGTTGAAGTCAATTGGCCAGAATTTTGTTGAGAGTTTTTGCATCAATGTTCATCAGGGAAATCGGTCTATAGTTTTCTTTCCATGATGAGTCCCTGCCTGGTTTTGGGATGAGGGTTATACTGGCTTCATAGAATGTGTTTGGTAGTGAACTTTCTCTTTCAAGTTCATTGAAGAGTTTGAGAAATATTGGTGTGAGTTCTGTTTTGAAGGCCTTGTAGAATTCTGCTGTGAATCCATCTGGACCTGGGCTTTGCTTGGATGGGAGATCTCTTATTGCTGTTTCTATTTCAATGCTGGATATGGGTCTGTTTAGAAGGTTTAAATCTTCATGGTTAAGTTTGGGGATATCAATTTTTGTTAGGAAATCGTTCATTTCTTCCAGGTTCTTGAATTTGTTGGCGTAAAGCTTTGCAAAATAGTCCTTTATTTTGTTCTGAATTTTGGTTGTGTCTGTGGTCATGTTACCTATTTCATCTCTAATCTTGTTTATTTGGGCGTTCTGCCTTCGTTTTGGTCAGGTTTTCTAGGGGTCTGTCTATCTTGTTAATTTTTTCAAAGAACCAAGTCTTCATTTTGTTGATTCTTTCGATGTTTTTTTTTTTTTACTCTAAATCATTTAATTCTGATTTGATTTTAATTATTTGCTTCCATCTATTGACTTGGGGTTTGGCTTGTTCTCTTTCGAGGAGCTTAAGGTGCTTCCCTAAGTAGTTGAGTTGTTGTTTCTCCAGTTTGCTGGTGTATTCACTCAGAGATATAAATTTTCCTCTGAGTACTGCCTTTGCTGTGTCCCAAAGGAGCTGGTACTTTGTGTACTCATCTTGGTTTAATTCCATAAACATTTGAATTTCTGTTTTAGTTACTTCAATGACCCACTGATGACTCAGCAGTGTGTTGCTTAATCTCCATGAATTGTAGGATTTCCTGTGGTGGCTGTTTGAGTTGAGCTCTAATTTTATTCCTTTGTGGTCTGAGAGAATGCAGGGAATGATTTCGATACTTCTGAATTTGTACAGATTTGCTTTGTGTCCCAAGATGTGATCTATTTTG
Source organism: Perognathus longimembris pacificus (assembly GCF_023159225.1). NCBI lineage: Eukaryota > Metazoa > Chordata > Mammalia > Rodentia > Heteromyidae > Perognathus > Perognathus longimembris. The sequence continues at coordinate 51,291,916 of NC_063162.1, read as the reverse complement.
GAGAATGTTCCATGTGCTGCTGAAAAGAATGTGCATTATGGTGTTGCTGGATGGAATATTCTGTAGATGTCTGTTATGTCTAGTTGGTCTAGCAGTTGTTTAGTTCTGTGGTTTCTTTGCTCAGTTTTTGGTGTGTTATTCTGTCCAGAGGTGATAGTGGAGTGTAGCTATTATGAAAGGAACAAACGATCATCTGTCAATCCTAACTCACATTAATGGACTTTATTCTCCAATTAAATGACATAGGCTCATAAGTTGGATCAGGAATCAAGATCCATCTTTCTGCTGCCTCCAAGAGACACATCTATCCAGCAAAAGCAAACACCTTCTAAAAGTGAAAGGCTGGAATAAAATCTACCAAGCAAATGGAACCCATAAGCAGGCAGGAGTTGCAATTCTAGTATCAGATAAAATTGACTTCAAATTAAAATAGGTAAGAAGACACCAAGAAGGTTACTACATACTAATAAAAGGATCTCTCCGACAGGAGGATATAACCATCCTAAATATCTACACACCAAATACAGGAGCACCCAACTTCATCAAACACTACTGACTCTAAAAACACTCATAGACCCAAACACATTGATAGTTGAAGTTAATTTTTATTTTTTTTAGATACATGAGCATTTGATGGAATCTCATCTGGGAAATATGCTAGATGAAAAGTAGCTAGTGTCTCTGATGCTTTCTCAACTGTGACTGGAGTAGGAAGTGTTATGCCTAGATTTCCGGTCCCCAGAGACCACCAGGGAGCCGATAACGGTGCAAATGCACGAGAGTCTTTATTGCAAGCTCGAACCTGGACTCCCAACCATCACTGAAGCAGCAGATCTGGATTGAGAATCCCGACCCTCAGATAGGCAGGGTTTTTATTGTGATCACAACAGGGGCAGGGTATTTCCAACTTGGCAGATTGGATGGCATTTAGCAAGCAAGTTTTGTCCTATTTCTATTGGCTATGTACGCTTTCAGTTATCTATTTTGGCTTTGATAGTGGGAACTGGCCTCGATATCAGGAACTGACAACACGTGGTCACGTAGCACTGATACAGGGGGTTAGTGCAGGGGGTAGAGCAAGTCACAAATGGGTTAAACAAGCCGTTTACAGAAGCAGAATATTGTGGTCAGGCTGACCTAGTACCAACTTTATTTTAACAATTGCAACCATGTTTTTCCATTACTACTAAGCAAGCTTGAGTGGGCTAAAACAATCCAGTACTCAATCATAAGTAAACTAACCCAACAGTTACCATGGCATTTCTACTACTATTATTGTTATTTCTATAGTCTATGATCATTTTTACTGTCTGTTACCATGGTTGCTACCCAGGTACAGAGGTGAATAAGTGCTCCCTATATTTTTAAATGTCAAACTATAAGAAACTAGTCTCACGGGTGGGGGTGCATCCCTCTATCATGGAGTCATCACCAGGATTTAGACGCTGTTAGAATTTTAACACTAAAACTTATATTTAGTTACTCCAGTTTTCAAGTCAGCCCCAACAGAAGAACCAGAACATGTGCCACTCCCTTCTTTGGGAAGGCAGAAATCAGAAGGTGATGCACTTCTGGCTGCCCCTCTGGCTGGGAAGAATAAAGCCAAAGCCAGCACTCCACTGAATTTTGGGGTTCTTAATATTCCCTGTTATTCCATATCACTGCCTCTAGAAAAAAATGTTTCAACCATAAACACTGCTTCATTTTTGTTGTTGTTGTTTGCCAGTCCTGGCGCTTGAACTCGGGGCTTGAGTGCTGTTCCAGAGCTTTTTGTGAAAAAGGCTGGTGCTCTACCACTTGAGCCACAGTGCCACTTCCAGCTTTTTCTGAGGACTTTATTGGAAATAGTCTTACCAACCTTCCTGCTTGGGCTGGCTTGGAACCAAGATCCTCAGATCTCAGACTCCTGAATAACTAGGATTACAGGCATGAGCCACCAGCTCCTGGCTACTGCTTGGCTTTATATACAAATCAATAGCTTCTGTGAATAGAAACTTCTTTTCAATACCTGTAACCAAAATAATATTGCTGCCAACATTGCCAAACTGCATAAATGGAGATAGTGTTCAAAGATAGGAAATAGTCTGATCACTTCCTCTGTGATGGCTTAATGTGGAAAAGATCCAGACAGTTGTATCTTTCTAGAATACATGATGAAAGGACCTGTTGCTTAACTCAGATGCTTCAATGGAGAGGGAAGAGAGTGGGTGATGTGTTTGCTGAGGAGTATGTGAGAAAGAGGATATGCTTACTTTTTACTACCTGAAGGAAGGAAAAGGTTAGAATGCAGTATGGTAGCCTGGGATGGGAAAGTTAGTAAAGAAGTAAGATCCAGAAGAACTAAGCAGTATTAACAAAGGAAGAAAGGAACACTCGGAACACAGACACTCTATGTGTGTGTGTGTGTGTGTGTTTGTGTGTGTTTGTGTGCAGGTAATGTGGCTTGAATGCAGGGACTTGCATGCTCCCTTAGTGTTTTTGCTCAAGGCTAGACCCCTACCACTTGATGCACAGCTCCATTACCAGCTTTCTACTGGTTAATTGGAGATAAGAGTGTCATAGATGGTTTCACCCAAGCTGGCTTTAAACTGAAATATTGAAATCTCAGCCTCCTGAATAGCTAGGATTATAGGCTTGAGGCACTGGAACCTGGTTAACTTGATGCTTTATAGAATAAGTTTATGTTTAACTTTAAAAGAAATTCCCTGATGGTTTCTCAGAATGGCCATGCCATTTGTTTGTCAGCAATGCATGAGTTCCTGTTGCTCCTTGTTAACACTTGCTATTGTCAGCATTTTATTTCAGTCAATCTAGCAGATATATAATCATGTCTCCTAAGGTTTTAATATGTATTTCCCCAGTGGATACTGCTCTTGGACACCTCTTTATGTGGTTATTAGCCCTCGAATCCCCTTTCTAGTAAATACTTGGTCCATTTTTTAATTAGGTTGATTTTTACATTTTTATTATGGAGGAATTCCTTAGTCTAATTACATGGTTAGGAATACAATTAGTAGACATTTCCTTCTACTCTGCAAATTATCTTTTGCCACATTTTAAACACTGTCTTTCCCAGGGAAAAGTTTTTGGAATTACTCTAGAAACGTTCAATGTAGAGTTACCATATGATCCAGCATTTCCACTCCTTAGGTATTGACTCAGAAGAAATGGAATAATTCGAGGTATTTTTTTTTACCTCAAACCTAGGTACTTAAAACAGTAGTTTTATTCTTTTCTGCTTTTTTGGAGGCCTGAAGTCCACAGACTAAACTCAAACTACAGGCAGTCTTGTTCCTTCTGGCAGCTTCAGATGAGAATCTGACTGCTTGTATTTTCTAATTGCCATGGGCTTCTTACTTTCCTTGCTCATGACCTGTTATATCACTCCAGAGTTTTGCGTCCTCTGTCATCTCTTTTCTATTCTTTATTCAAGTCTCCTTGGCTATAGATTCCCCCTGCAAGGGCATTTGAGATTTTATTTAGGGTTCACCGGATCGTTCAGGATAACCTGTCCATCTCAGGCTTGAATGCAGTACTCCTTTTGCCACGTGAAGTAATAATATTCACAACTTTCAGGAATTAGGGTGTGGCCTCTTTGGGGGCCATTATCCAGCCTGCCATAGTCTGCCCTCTGGCACTTCAAGATCTCACTTGCCAAATACATTCATGACACCCCAGTTCCTCCCAAACATCTTAGTCCTGAAGTCTCAGCTGAAGTCTAAACTGTCATCGAAAGGTCATCAAGTTGGAGTATAATCCGTCCTGGGAAAACTTCCTATCTATATGTGGATCTCTGTAGTTGAAAAGGCAAGTACAGTCATGAGACTAAAGAATAATGGAACTAAAATCCCTCTCCCCTGGTGACATAATAGCTGCACCCATTGCTCCTGTGATGCTTGTGTAAACAAACTGACTATGCTGCTATTTGTATAAAAGTGCATTTCACAGTTGTGTACAGTACAGAATACTTCATCCTTTACTGTTGACTTTTACTATTCTATGTTCTTTTGTTACCTTAAGAGTTAACTATAGCTGGACACTGGTGGGTCACACCTGCAATCCTAACTACACAGGAGGCTAAGATCCAAGGCTCACTGTTCAACGCCAGCATGGAGAGAAATGTCTGTGAGACTCTTATCTCCAGTTATCCACCAAAAAGCCAGAAGTGGAACTGTCATGCAAGTGGTAGAATATGAACTTTGAGTAGAAAAAGCTAATGGACAGCACCCAAGCCCTCAGTTCAAGCTCCAGTATTGGCCTGTGCACGCACGTGCACCAGGAGTTAACTTTTACTTATAAAATTGTTTTGGCTATAAAATAGTATGGCATCTTATGCCTGTAGCAGCTTCACAGTTCTCATATCCATTCATTAAGAGGTTGTAGCCAGTGACTGACCTGTGCCTTGTAGGTCTGTGTAATGCACTCGCTGATGCCTCTTTCAGAATGTAACCTGGTTGTGAAATGATGCACAGAAACACACTGGAGGACAGCTGTAGACACTTCCATTCCAGAAAAGAGAAAATGGAAGGAAGACACAGATTTCAGGCGATTTCAAAATTCATTCGGACAAACTTAATTTTCAAACTTAATTTAGCCCTCCATGGCTTAAAATTGGCGTTAAGTAGCGTGACCCCTCCAAATGCATTCTTTTAAAAAATTGCTGTCTATTCTCAAGTCTCTTGTTTTTCCATGTAAATCGTGGAGTCAGCTTATCAATATCTACAAAATTCCTGCTGCTATTTTGATTGGAATCATATTAAACCTGTGGCTAACTTAGTGGGGCATTGTGGCATTGTCATTTTCATTATATTGAATCTTTCTATCCATGAATGTGGCTTTCCCAGTTACTTAAGTCATTAAAGTGTTCTGTAGGTTTCAGGATAAAGAATCTGTACATGTTTGGTTAGATTATAATTCAACCTTACAGCTTTGGGAGCTGTCGAAAAGGTACCATAACATTTTGTTTTCCAATTGTTTTATGGTAGTTTGTAGGTAGATGAATTTTTTTTTATGTTGGCCTTGTCTTCTGCAACTATAGTGCACTGGGTACTATTCCTTGAAGAGTAAAGATGGGGCTGGTAATAAAGCCCAGTGGTAGAGAACTTGCCTAGCATGCAATAGGTCCTGGCCTAGTACGTCGGAGACTCTGAGTTCCATGCTCAGTGCCACCAAAGTAAAGAAAAGATGAGTGAGAATAGACTTCATTCTGTCATTCTCAGTCTTAGAGGAAATGTTTGACCTTCTGTTATGCATAGCATTAGCTATAGATATTTTGGAAAACACAGTTCTTTTTTAGTTCTAGTTTTATGAGTGGTGTGTGTGTGTGTGTGTGTGTGTGTGTGTGTGTGTGTGTGTGTGTGTGTGTGTGTGTTTGAAAGCCAGAAATAGATATTCAATTTTGCTTGCTCTGCATCAATTGATGCCATATTTTTCTTCTTCAGATTGTAATATGATAGATAACATTGATCAGAGTTGGAGCTATGGGACTAGACACTGAGCACACCTGAATTAAGTCCCCGTTAGTTGGTCAGTGTGATAAGATATATTGATGGGTTTTATTTGCTAATCTTTTTTATGAATTTCCTTTTTTCTAATTAGTGTATGGAGGAATGTTGGTTCACAGATATCTATATTTTTTATGGTTTGAATTTAGGACCTTGTATTTGCTAAGGAAGGTGCTCTACCACTGAGCCATACCTCCAGTTCCAGGGTATTTTTTGTTGGTTAGTTGGAGAATCTCACAAACTCTTCTACCCAGGTTGACTTTGAATTTCAATCCTTAGATCTCAGCTTCCTGAGTAGTCAGGATTACAGGCATGAGCTACAGCTTCCCAGTCCTTTATTGTCTTTTTGACCTATAGGGTCTGTACTGATAACTCCTCTTTCATTAATGTTTTTGTCTCTGTCTCTGTCTCTCTGTCTCTCTCTTTCTCATTGTGGAGCTTGTACTTAGGGCCTGAGCACTGTCTTTGAGCTTTTTCTGCTCAAAGCTAATATTCTTCCACTTAGAACCACAGCACCACTTTTCTAGTGGTTAACTGGAAAGATAAGAGTCTCATGGGCTTTCTGGTGTGGGATGGCTTTGAACTGTGATCCTCAGATCTCAGCTTCCTGAGTACCAAGGGTTATAAGTGTGAGCCACTAATGCCAGGTTTTTCTCTCTTGTTACTTATCACTTTTCTAGTTATAAATTTTGCTGATATGTTCAACAAATCAGTGTTGATTTCCTTATTTCCTTTAATTTTTCTTTCTGCTTCCTTTTTTATTATTTTGCTCTTCTTTTCTAGCTTCTTAAAATTAAATTACAGATTTGAGACTCCTCATTCTTCATGCAGTCATTTGATGCTATACATTACTTTTCCGTTTTGGCTACATTTTGAGACTTTAATTAATTGTATATTTTCAATTGTTTCTCAGTTAAAATATTTTCTAATTTTACTTAAGACTTCTATTATCCATGGATTACTTAGAAGTATGTTGCTTAATTTCAAAGTATTTGGAAATATTTGTATTATTGATTCCAATATGGTTAAATATGAGTCTGTTTTCTCTAATTTCAGTTCTTTTTCTTTTTTTTTGCTAGGCCAGGGCCTTGGACTCAGGGCCTGAGCACTGTCCCTGGCTTCTTTTTGCTCAAGGCTAGCACTCTACCACTTGAGCCACAGTGCCACTTCTGGCCATTTTCTATATATATATGGTGCTGGGGACTCGAATCCAGAGCTTCATGTATATGAGGCAAGCACTCTTGCCACTAGGCCATATTCCAAGCCCCTTCAGTTCATTTTTATAAGGTATAGTTTTTGAGGCTGAGTCTCACCTCTGGTTCCTTTCAAGTTTTCTCTTTATCTTTGTTTTCTATTGTCTAATTGCCATATATTTGGGCATTATTCCTTTGTGTTTTCCTCTGGGGATTCTTTGCTCTTTGGGTGAAATATTGGAAGTTTTCATTCATTATTTCTGCTGTTACTGCTCTGTACCATAGTCTTTCTGCTTTCCTTAGATTCCTGTAGCCCAAATGGTGGATCTTTTCCTAATGTTTCACAGTATTCAAAGGCTTTGTTCTAAAAAATTCTGTCTGTTGTTCAAATTGTACAACATAATGAATGCCCTGTATTTAAATTAATTCATTCTTCTATCATCTCCATTCCGCTACTGAGCCCAACCAAGGAATGTTTTAGTCAACTGATCATTCAGTTCTGCAATTGCCATTTGGTTTTTCTTTTTGTTTTATTTCTTTACAAAAGACATTTGCCTTTTAATTTTTTACCAAAGTGTTCCCCCTTAGTTGTTGAGATGTTTTCAGGACAGCTGCATTAAAATCTTTGTCGGATAACACCCACATCTGTGCAGCTAGTACTTAGCATCTGCTAATTGTGTTTTCTCATGCGAGTTGAGATTTTCCTGGTGCTTCTTCTTCTTTATTGTATCCTGGAGATCTTCATTCTTTTATCATGAAACTTTGAGTATTGTTTAAATCTTACAAGATGGTTGATCATTTTATTTTAGGTTGTAATTGCCCTGATTGATTTTAGGCTATACATTCTTATCAGACTTCGGTGGGTTGTGATTCCAATGTTATTTGTGTTTTCAAGGCATTAACAATGCCATCTGCATCTGTCCCACATCAACAGCAGCCTGAATCAAGGTCTCACTCTAGCCCTCCAAGTCTGTATGTACTATCTAAAACCAGTTCTATCCAGGAACAACTGAGGGTGAGCCCAAGAGTTTGCTAAAGGTCTATTTTCCAAGACTTCTCTCATTGGTCTCCCAGGAATTTCAGGTCCATGACTTCTTTTAAAAAATACATACATACATACATACATACATACATATCATGCTTTGTTGTACTGTTCCTGTGACTGGGTGTGTATTTGGGGGTCACCTTGTGGAAGAGCAGAGAGAAACAAATGACAGTGAGAAGTGGGGGATTCATCCTCACTGCCTGGGACCTCAGGCTCTCCTTTCATCTGTGTTTTCACTGCCACTACTGCTGCTCCCCCTTCCCCCCACTAGATGGGTAGGGGTGTGAGTTGCAAGGGAAAAGAAGACTCAGAGAGAAAGAAAAACCAATCAGTGACTTGTCATTTTTCTTTTCTATCTTCTGAATCAGAATGGGGGCTTCTTCTCGATTATTCTCTATCTACATTCTGGGGACTACTCCCAGGTCTTGAGTTCAGATCAGAGGCTACAAGTGGAAAATAGTTGTAGATAGTTTGTGAGTTTTTTGGCTCTTTCAATATGGTTCTTCTTCCTTATCTCCCTACTACTCTTTCCAGAGACTTCAACTAGCTGCAGCAAGCATTCTGCCCAGGTCTAATGGCTGCATTTAGTGGGAGTGACTGGATGGACTGTTTCTGCTTCATCTTATCCAGAACTAGAAAGCCTAATGTCCTCAGAAAGCTATATTCTACATTTGTCCTCAGATTCAAATTCATTTAGCTGATTAATAGAGGCTTGGGGGTACCAAAGTTGCTGAGGTCAATTTTAGTATCCATGTGCCGTCTTGGAAAATAACATCCTACAGAACCTTTCAATTGAATATTCTCTCTCTCTGTCTCTCTCTGTCTCTCTCTGTCTCTCTCTCTGTCTCTCTCTCTGTCTCTCTCTCTGTCTGTCTGTCTGTCTCTCTCTCTCTCTCTGTGTGTGTGTGTGTGTGTGTGTGTTTGACCATTAACTGCCAAATGTATTTCATGGTCACAAGAGTGATGCAGGCCTGATGGTTAAGTACATTTCAAGTTCAGAGAAATACAGACTTGAGGTTTGTAGGCCATTTGCATTGCATGATGAGACAGTGGAATTAGTTGGCATATATGAATGAGAGATATGATTTTCTCTCTTTAAAAAAATGCCCTTTCTGTAGCTAGGGCATCTCTGCACTGTTGAAATACCACGTGCCTCCCTGCTCACTGCCTGGATATGCGATAGCTTTTTATTTTTGGTTTGGCTGCAGAAGTCTGGATTCATCCCTAGCCTCCATAGGTATGGATCAGGTTTGAAGCATTGACTTGATTGTTTTCTTCTTTTTCTAGATTGCAGCAAAAGAGTTATCACAACTTTTTTTTTTTTGCCAGTCCTGGGGGTTGAACTCAGGGCCTGAGCACTGTCCCTGGCTTCTTTTTGCTCAAGACTAGCACTCTACCACTTGAACCACAGTACCACTTCCAACTCTTTCTGCTTATATGGTGCTGAGGAATTGAACCCAGGGCTTCATGCATGGTAGGCAAGCACTCTACTGCTATACCACATTCCCAGCCTAGATATTGCAACTTCTGCTTTCTTGTTTGGGTGACGGTTTGGCAAGGAGGAGGTGCTTTTCTTCAGTGGATGGCTATTTCTCCTTCTCTTTGAATAGACTAGTAAGGAAAACCCCAGAGAAAGAGAGGCCTATTCAGTGTCCCTTACAGAATAGGATTATGGATCCTGGTCTAGTCACAATTAGACTCAATTATTCACAGAGAGGATCTCAGTTGGTGTTTCCCTATCCATATCTGCCGGTGATCACAATTTTATACAAGTCCATTTCCACAGCCCTCCTCCTTCCCGTTCACCTGCTCTTGTAAAGTACAAGGGTTGTTATACAGCTGGACATTTGTCAGGAGGATGAGGAGGATTTTAAGACTATGACTGAGGAAATGACATCCCATAAGACCTTGAGCAGGTTACTCACCTTTCTGATTTTACTTGTTGTTAAAAAAAAAAGAACTTAAGGGATAACAATATGTGAAACCCCCTAACCCTTTGTTTATACATTTTTGCATTCTTCCTTCTCAGGGGTGGGTAGTCTGTACTATGTGGGTTTATGCTTTGTGACTGTGTTAGAACTAAGTCATTGATGAGCAAAGACAACGGAATAAGGCTGATATCAAATTCTCCTTTAGGGTGGCATAAAGACATCCTTATGTATATTGCTTACAATTTTGTGTCACTAACGTTTTTGTAGGTGACTGGCATTGGGGAGGAGGTCCTTAGAATTCTTAATGATAAGATATAGAATCAGCAGCATTTCTTGACTGCGTACATTTTTTTCTTTTCAGGGCAGCAGTATTGTTCATTCGCTTAAATGACACAGGTTCCCCCAATCTTCCCAGCCTTTCTGTCAATCTCCATCTTGCTCAAAGGTAGATAATTTTATCTGCACATATAGGTGAGAACGAGGTGCATCTGTGTAGCTTTTCTTCAGGCCTTTTATGCCAGTGGAGCTTGCTGACTATCCTTTCTCCTGTATTAATGAAATCACACCTGGCAAGTGTGACTGTGTTCAAGACAGAGAACCCTGCAATGTAGTGGCTAGGAGGAGAACAGCTGCATTGGAATGAGTCACCTGCAGAGAATTCAGAGAGGGTAGCAGCCTCCCAGGTCCTGTCCAGGGATTGAAATGTATTATCGACTTGAACTTGTTCATAAGTCAAGTGAGCCCAGGGCCAGAGAGACCTTCCCTGCTAAACAGGTTCATTGCAAGTCACCCATGTCATCTCATCGAATGCCATCTGTGAGATGAGGGCACACTTAAAGATTTTTCTAGGCCTACTGACCTATAATGAGTGCTAAAACCTTTCCAGAAACGCAGTGAGAGGGAGAAAAATGTGTTTCTCAGATCTCTTCTCAAAAGGCCTAAAGTTTATGGCTACATAGAATACTTTTGTCAGCTAATTGGGGTGGGAGAGATTAGTCCCTCTTTTTCCAAGAGGCATACTCAAAGTAATGTCTTGCTTTTGAAAAATCTTGGGTTTGCTTGCCTTAAATCTTGTCTTTAGCTGAGAAGAGAATGCACAATTGAACCAGGATTGAATTACCAGGGCAATTACCAGCTTGAGGGCTCTAACTAGGAGTTGTCTAACCTGGGAGTTGTTCCTCTGTCTTACCACCCTACTGATTGGTTATCCTTTCTTCCAAATACAAGTTGAGCAGGTTTTACTTTCTTTCTTTCTTTTGTTTTTTTTTTTTTGAAATGCTGTCATGAAAAAGTAGTAGTTTATTAGCATGCTCATTATGTGGACCAAAAATATGCCAAGCATCATTTCAAAATTAGCCTGGGAGATCAAGCTGCAAGTATGGAGCCAAGGTGATTTGATAAGAAAACGATGAAAGATGAGAACAGAGTTTAGGGAGAACCAACTGGGTTGTGTTGGCAAGCATCAAACCTAAAAGCCAGCAGGAGCTTGTTAGCGCCGGCCACCAGGTCCTTGCTCCCAACTCTTTTCAGAAGGCTAGATTGGGCCATGCTGTATCAGTGTAATGGTGCTGCTGTCAGGGGACTCCTATTTAGGAAAACTATCAAGTCTTTCAAATACTTAACTCCTCTCCCATGATTGTTTTTTGACTCAGAATTCACTTACTTGTCCTTAGGGAAGTCCTCAGAGGGAAGGGAAGACTTCCATAGAACACTTGCAGCCCTCTGGGGACAAATTTCTTAGCATTTCTCCTCCAGATGATGATCAGGGGTGCTCCAACTTCTTCCCACAATAGGAAGCCATGAAGCAGAGGCCCACCATCTAATTGGTTCCTGTTCCTGTTTGGACAATAGAGAAATCTTCATTATCATCATTGCTATCATCACTTCTTATGCTGATATGTACATTTGAGAGCAGACTCTCACCAGATTATGGATTGCCTACAAAGTGCACACTCAATAAATACTCTCTTTTAGTATGATTATATCACATGTACCTTCACAAATACAGCCTTTTCCCAGGCTGCATATTTCTGTATATCTATTATCTTATTCCAGCTACCTTCCTAGAGATAGGTATTATTGATGAAGATGAGGGGATTCATGCTTAGAACCATTGGCTCAGAGACACATGATGAAACTGGGGTTTGAACCCTGATTGTGCCTTTACTTAGGATTTTTGCTATTTGCTAGTATATGCAGGAAGCACTCAGGATCATACTATCTGTCCTCCCTCCCCCCATCTTCCAAGCCCACCACAATACCTTAGCAATTTTTAGACTGCCTGCGTCCAATCTCTGGACCGAATGTCTTTTTGATGAAACCTAAAATTCACTCTAGGAAGCCACCGAAGGGGAATTTCTGAAGTCATTTCTAACTTCCTGTGAAAATATTCTCTAACTGGCAAGAGATTGTCCAGATAACAATGAATACACAATAAACCTGGTGCCTCTGCCTTTGATACCTGGCTCACAAATAACCCATTTGGCTTCCCAATCACTCTGATACCTAAAGCTAGCAGAATTTATGCTGGAGGCTGGAATGACTCTGTTCAGCCAGAAAGCAAAAGTTTATGACCAAACCCTTTGCTCTGAAATGAAATCTAGTCTCTTTGGCTCGACTTTATTAGGCCATATTGTACAGCGATAGGAGACATAAGTACCCAGAATCTGCTGTCACTAAAACAGAACTGGGTTGGCAAGCAATGGTATCCTCACTCCCAATATGCCTTCCTAAACTGGAAAGTTGAATAGAAATTATGGATGCAAATCCGGGCTATTTCTCAAACTTTATTTTTAATTGATTTAAGTACAGGCATGATATATTGTTACTGTATCTACATAGTACACATTCAAATGGAGATGGAGCTATTATTGAGGTCATTGGGTCAATGGAGAGAGACTGAGGAGATAAACGGACCCCTGAAATCTTGTTTAGACCAGTTACCACAACAATCCAAACACTAGGATACCCACATTATACCTAATTATTCACAAGCTTTATCTGTAAATAGCTCCAATATTTGGTGGTATTAAAGAAAAAAAGAGAGAATTTTGATCTGTAACTCAAATCCCTCAGGTTTCAATGGATTTTCCCCTAATCTCTGGTCCTCAGAGACTAAATGGAGAATCATTGTTTCCTGTTCCTCACTGTTTGTGGCATTTGCTCCTTGACACTCCAAGTGGGGTCCATGTATGCCCAACATTAGCATTATCTAGGAACATATTAGAAGACCTTAGACCATACTCCTACATTATGGCATCAGCGCTTCATTTTTCCAAGTATATACACATATATATGTATATGTATTGTGTATGTATATGTATGTGTGTGTGTGTGTGTGTGTGTGTGTGTGTGTGTGTGTAGGTGATGTACATCCAAGTTTGGGAAGTGCTTGAAGATTTGGAGGACTTTCAAGTAAAATCTCAGACCCATCCACTATAAGGTATGACTGCTTGCTAACCTAGTTAACCAATAGTCTAAAATTCTGAACATTCTCCCAAGTCATAGATAATTCTCTAGTTGTTTGTGTTATCAAAAGCAAGCTCATATGGTCACTGATAGTTCACACCTATAATTCTGACTACTCTGAAGGCTGAGATCTGACATTTGAGGTCCCAAGCCAGCCTTGAGCTGTAAAGCCTGTGAGATTCATAACTCCAGTTAAGCACCCAAAAGCCAGAAGAAAAAAAAAATCTTCACAGTTATTCTTGGCGTTCATTTTAGAATTTAGCAGTAATGAAATTGCTAAATATAGATTTCTGTGTTCTCAGATGATTTGCTTTTGAATTGTTGTTTGACTTGACATTGGAATCCAAACACTGAAGAGGCAAAGGTAAAGAGAGAATGAGTCCTCTGAGGAGGAGCACATAGCCTGGGGCTAGGAGAAAGGGATGAGGGAGGATTTCTTGGGGGAAGAAAGCTTCCTGTTGGTTTGGTGCGGAGGCACCAGTTCTTGAAGAGTTCTTTCTTTCAAACTCAGATCTCCAAATTATTGGATTTAAATTTTAGGAAACAGTAAGCCATTTGCTAAGTTGTTCTGTGATTACAATGTTTTTCCCAGGAAATGTGGTGCATTGTAAGAAGTTGTTTGGGAAGTTTTAAAAATGACCCAATTATACACATTCTCTGTTAGACTACAGAATTTTCCAGCCCATAGAGGCAAAAAGAAAAGGTTTGTTTCATGCTCTAACACTAAATGATGTGAAATTATTCCTGCAAATATATGTTTAGAAGTGCTTATTTCTTTGCATCTTGATCTCCTGTTTCCTCCTGATTAGCTCAACTCAACAAATATCCATCAAGTGTCATTTATTTGCAAGGCGTGATGCTTCTTCTTCTAGAAGATAGAGTTGAAGAAAATCATCTTAAGGGACCTGCAATTGAACCAGAGGGGCTCACATTCTGATTGCTGCTTTATTGTAGTTACTGTTAGATGTTAGAAGAATCAGATACTCTGAGAGTAACAAATGGCAACTAGAGCCCAGAGAGCACTTGCTGTGCAGTAGCTCATGTCCTAAGCACTCAGAGCCCTTCATCTCCTTCAGTATTTCCAGCTTCCATTAAAGCAAAGTGGATGTTGGGTGCTGGTAGCTTACAACTATAATCTTAGCTACTTAATAGGCTGTGGTCTGAGGATCATGGTTCAAAGACAGCTCAGACAGGAAAGTCCTTAAGACTTTTATGTACAATTCACCACCAGAAAGCCAGAAGTAAAGCTGTGGCTCCAGATACAGGACTAGCCATGAATGAAAAAGCTAAGAGGCGATGCCCAGACCCCAAGTGCAAGCCCCAATACCAGCACAGAAGAAGAAGAAAAAATTTACATGTTGAAAACGGTACTCATCTCCTGTCACATAGATATTCTAATTTCTAGGTAGTTTTTTTTTTTCAAAGTTTGCATGGTTCTCTTTGTACTCACTATTCCTTTGTCTTTAATTTGCCTGGCTTTTTTTTTTTTTTTTTGATGCCTGAACTGGGACTTGAACTTTGGACCTGATCTGAATGCTATCCCTGAGCTTTGTGTTCAGGGCTAGCACTCTACCACCTTAGTGACAGCTCCACTTCCAGCCTTTTTTGGTGCTTAACTGGAGATAAGAGTCTCACAGACTTCCATGCCCAAGCTAACTTTGAACTGTAATCTTCAGATCTCAGCCTCTTGAGTAGCTAGGATTACAGATGTGAGCCATTGGTGCCTGGCTGCATTGCCTATTATTTCTTATTGCTCCACAAATAATCTGGGTTAGAGCTCTGTTGTGAGGAAAATGCCATGTATTTGACTGCTTTTGCCTGTGGTGTGGTCTGGTAAATTCTATGTAAATCTTATGTGAATTGATTTTTTCCTCCTATTACCTGATGGAAGAAATCTCATTTGATAATCTGCAGTCCACTTGTCTGGGAGCATAAGGAATTTGGCTCAAGTCCACCCCCTAAATTAATCTTTGGAGTTGTTTATTTACTCTTTCTCTGCCGAAGCAACCAGTTAGCTGGAAACACATCAAATCTACAATAATTTGTTTTAATCGACATTGTTCTGAGGCCTTTGGAAAAAAAATCTGAGAACCTTTCATCCTATTCATTCTTTCTGGAAAATGTGATGTGAAATAGGCCATAATCACGAATGCCAAATTGTTATGGAGTCTGTGAAAACTAGTGCCCTGCTCTCAGAAAGGCTGCTGACCTGAGCCCTCATCCAAGAAGCACAGAATTGTGATAGGCCATTTGGCACAGAGTAGAAGTACATTCTGGAAAGGTGCAAATCATCATTCTCCTCTGCTTTCTTCCTCGGGCTCCCACTTTATCACTGGTTCACTGTGCCCCAGAAAGCCGTGCAGGGAGCCATTCTGTGAGCTGCACCAGGAAGAGCCCAACACACATGATTCCCATGTTTGATTTTTTTTAAAACCTATTAGTTGCTTTTAGGATGCTTCATATTGAACAGTGCAGTTGCTAGGAAGGGACTGGAAAGAATTAATCACAATTTCTTTGATCAACATGGTGACAAAGTTCACAGGTACCGGAGCACAGAAAGAAATAGAGGAGAGATTCCAAACAGCTTGGTGAAGTCTGGACAATGCCCTGTTTTCCATAACATTGTTTTTCTTTTTCCCCCCAGCAAGAAATGAGGGTTTGCATCATTCTATCAGCTTTTGCCCAGTGCCTGAGCCCTGATGGGTATGCCAGATCTCACTCATTTTAGTTAGCAAGTCTATGCAGTGGTCAGCTAAGAACACACAAATTCAGATACCAAGTTTATTGTTGAAGCCAAAAGAGGTGAACACCTCCTGTGGGTGCTGTCCCATCTCTGTCAGAATAAATAGGTTTTTATGGCTTCTACACTAATGTCAGCCAGTTTGTGTCACTGAACTCTGTTTTAGACTGTCACATTAGAAAGGACTGTGACAATGCATTGTGTAATTTATATATCTGAGCATCCATTCTTAGGTTAATTCTATTAAAACACTGCTATGATTTAAAACTGCATCTCTTAGAAGAAGATGGTTCACTGAGAATTCAGAGAGATTATTTTAAAATAATAAATGTAATAAAATGCTGAAACACTAACCCCCTACTCTCCATTTTGGGCAGCCATAGTATGTAGATGTTACGACTCATTTCTTCTTAGTGCAGCTATTAACATAATGATCATTGGTTTCTACAATTTCCTTTTAGTTCTTTATTTTTGATGTGCATAATATTATATATCTATACATATATGTTTGGATTAAAGCAATGTGCTTGTTTTCAATTAAATAAGGATTGGTGTATGATCATTTTGGGGATTCATTGTATGGCTTCAGAGGCAGGGGTAGATTTTTTTTTTTTTTCAGAATTGTTTTGGCTTCAACTAAGAGAATTCTTCAGACTCTTTACTGGGAACAGAAATCACAGTGACTATCACAGACCTCAGCCAGGAGAGCTGAAATGTTCACATTCACCAGGCTGTTAGCATTAGAGAAACACACTTTCCCCCTAATCAAAGGAAGCATAAAAAATAAAAGGCATCATTACATACTGATCATTGGTAACACACACAGAATCGGCAATCAGGAAGGTGAGATTGTGCCAGGAGTTAGGAC
Source organism: Perognathus longimembris pacificus (assembly GCF_023159225.1). Taxonomy (NCBI): domain Eukaryota; kingdom Metazoa; phylum Chordata; class Mammalia; order Rodentia; family Heteromyidae; genus Perognathus; species Perognathus longimembris. The sequence goes on along the minus strand of NC_063162.1, from coordinate 51,275,167 downwards.
TGGTATTTCCAGTTGGAAGGTAAATCTGCTCTGTGGTGGAGCTGTCTGCCCATGGATGGTGTTAAAACCATTTGCTTGGGAGGTTAAACTAGACTGGTTGAAAAATTAGATAATGAAAGGTAGATAAATAAAGCCATGAGAGGGGTAGAGAAGCTAGCCCAATGGCTCATTCCCTTTCCTCCCTGATGACGCTGGGTGGGTTTGATGAATAAGAACCCACAGCACATCACCTGCTCATCCTTGCTGGGCATTCTGTGGAAACAGCTGGGGCAGGATATGACAACCAGAGGATAAATGCGGCCTTAGGAAATGGTTTGCCTTTGACTGATTGCGGAATGGCTGGAAAATTAATTTTGGCACCTTTCTCCTAGTCATTTTGGCCACATTTCTTCATTTTCCCCCCCCTTTGCTGGGTGTGTCTTCGCATTACTGTTAAAAATACGTTGACAACACAAATGTGGAGAAAAGCCTGCAACTATTTTCAGGAAGAACTTGTAGGCTGGGTTGGTTCCATTTTCTCTGATAGAATCAATGCTTCCATGCTTTGACCGGAGGCCTGTTATTTGTCAAAGGGGAATTTCAACGGCCGGCCATAACAATCTTCACTTCTCCAGAGATCTCTATTCACTGTCATGTTTTTGGTGTTAAGCACAAGGTTGTAAGACAACAAGCAATCCATCTCTCATCCTATTTGCCAATAAAATAAGTCATAATACTAGTGCTCTCCTGAAAGTTCTGTAGTGTAAATCTTTTCCTAATGCATACTAAAATTTCTTCAGATCCGTTAAAATCAGTGGATATCTTCCTTAAGGCAAATTATTGAGATTTTTTTGAGTTGAGGGAATTCAGAAGTTCACTCATTGCAGTTCACTTTTTGAAGTCAAACCATTTAGCAACAGAAATGGTTGAGTGACTATTTTTTTAAGGTCCCATTCTAGGAAAGACTAATTTGTGGATAACTAGCACACGCTCAGGAATACCACAGTTCCTATCTAACCTGTAAGAGTAGGTTGAAAACTGTTCTTTCTAATGAAGTCAGCCTGTGCGATCTAACCACCCAGACTGTGGACAAAGCAGACAAATGGCAGTGACGCAGGAAGCATCCAGTTTATTTGTACATTTGTTTTCTGGCTTTTTGTATGCCAGAGTGTCACCAACATATGATGGCTGTGTCCTTTCATGCTTTCCACCCACATTTCCGTCCCATCCAAATGTTGTATTTTGCCCAGTTCGTTGAGAATTCAGTCATGGACAAGATGCTTTTACATAAGAACAGGATAAGCAGTGTTTACAGAGCAGGGTATAGTGATGCCTTCCAGTAACCGCGGGAGGCAAAGGCAGGAACAGGTGGAGTTTGAGGCCTACATTTTAAAAGGAAGATTTGGGCAGCTCATACCTGTAATACTAGCTATTCAAAAGGCTGAAATTTGAAGATCGTAGTTCACATCCAGCCTGAGCAGAAAAATCAGTAAGACTCTTATCTTTAACCCCCAAAAAGCCTGAAGTAGAGCTGTAGCACAAGTGGCAGTGCACTAGACTTGAATAAAAAGCACCTAGGCTCTGAGTTCATGCCCTAATACTGGCACAGTGATTTGGGTGGGGGGAGAGAAAAAGACAGAGCGTGAGGGAGAGAGAGAGATCCTCAGCTCAAGGGGGCATTCTAAGATTTTGCCTCCCTCCCTCCCTCCCTCCCTCCTTCCCTCCTTCTCCCCTGCTCTCTTTTTCCCTCCCTCCCTCCCTTCCTCTCTTCCTTCCTCCTTTTCTCCCTCTTTCACTCCCTCTGTTCCTCCCTTCTTCCCTTCCTCCCTTCCTTTCCTCCCTCCCTTCTTCCCTTCCCCATCCCTTTCTTCTACATCCCCCCCCCCGTTTTTGCTAGATTACTTTCAAAGTTTGATTCCAATGTAAAATCCTTCTAGAAATGCCTAGCATAAAGAAATTTGTTGAGAAAACCAGTTCAACTCAGTTAGGAGAAGATACTTATTACAATGAAATTTGGGATAAGAACCCTCTGAAACTACATTTTTGTTATGATATTCAAGGTAGAGTGTCTTTTTCTCTAGAGAACTGTTCTGTTTCGCTGTAATATGTGTATGCTCTTAAAAGCCTTTAAGACATTATGGGAATCTGTATCATTCCAGCCCTCAGGAATCTCTCTGTTCGGATATAAACTTTCCTAATATTTTTTGCAGTTTTATGAACATATAGATAACTATACCGTGTTTTTTAAGAATAGGACTAGACTATGCACATTGTTTTGTGATGTACCTTTTAATTTCCATGAAGAGATATTTTATCATAACCTTTTCATCATTTTTCAGTATTCTGTTGTAAAAGTATGCCACTTGTGGATTTTTTTTCCTTTTTTTTCATGAGTAGAAAGCCTTATAGATATCTTTGTGTTTACCTGCTTATATCTTTGTTATTGCTATATTTAAAAAGTACATATTTACACAAGCTTTGGAAGCAACTGCAGAGCTACTCTCTGGAAAATGTTGAAGCCCGTGATCTGCCCATCATTATTGTGGGCTAGTGCTATGAATCCACAGTTGTAGAAATGACTGAGGTTTCAGAACATGTAGTGTTTGAAGAGAGTACATCTCAAGCCCATGAGCTCCACCTCATTAAACGCTTCCCGTCGGTGCTGTGGAAGTGTTTCTGTTGCTAAGAAGGTCATCAGCCAGGAAGGTTAGCGCTGTATAAGTAGCGCATTCCTGGGTTTGTCAGACTGTAACTCAAGTTCTCCTCTTAGAGTCTATAGTTGTACTTTAAATCCTTGTCTTCTGTGTTCTTGCTTAGATTGAAGAAGACACCTGGCAGAAATACTACTTGGAAGGAGTCTCCAATGAAATGTACACAGAATATCTCTCCAGTGCCTTCGTGGGTCTATCCTTCCCTACTGTTTGTGAGTAAGTGACAGTTCATCGGATGCTCTCTGGCTCCTGGGGATGTGTCCTGTGCTCCTTGCAGAAGGCTTTCTGCCACTTGGTGATCACTGGGGAGGGTTTTGGGTGCTCAGCTCTGCACATTTTGACACATAGCAAAGCGATCATGATGTAGTCCCTGCCTTGAAGGTTTCCACTGACTCCAATTTTTCTTGCAAGCCTGAGAATCTTGGGTGTGGCTGCATCATTTCTACTAAACTTAGCAATTGTATTTAACCTTCATATTTTGAATTACACTTCCATGGTGTAGACATTTGTATGAAGGCTGTTAGGAAGCCATGCCTCTTTGATTTTCTTCTCTTTCCTTCCTTCCCTTCTCTTTTCTTCATTTTTTTGTTTTCTTCTCTTTTCTATTTTCTTCCCTTCCTTTTTTCCTTTCTTCTTTCTTCCTTTCTTTTATCCTCCCTCTCTCCCTTCCTCCCTTGCTCACTTGCTCCCTTCCTTCCTTCCATCCTTCCTTGTGGTAGGGATTAATCCAGGTTCTGGCACATACTAAGCATGCACTATACCATCCTCATTTTTTTGGGAAAAAAACAAATCTTTCCAGCCCCTGGATAAAGGGATTTTAATCTGCCATCTACTCAAGACAGATTATGGTGACCTTAAAGACCCAGTGGCAATGAAGACATTGCAAGTATTTTTGCCATGGGCTGAGGAAATGTGGAACCAAGTGTACAGAGAGAGCTTGGAACAGGCCTCAGCCAAGTAGCCCCCACAGGGCCCCATACCATGTTATAGAGCACCAAGGCTTAGCTTCTTGTACTGGTTGGTGCACAAGATAGACCCGAGGTTGGCAGCCACAGCTTTCCAGTCTCCCAGGCTGAACAATGGTCCTTTAGGAGCTGACCTGGCCTCAGGAGCTCCAGGTGTCCCGACTGAGGCATGATGCTGTCTCTCAGACTGTCCACTTAGAACCTCAGTGGTTGGGTTCAAGTCAAACTAAATGGAAACACAATTTCCCCGAGGATGGTGGAACTTTAATCATGGCCCACTGACCCTGGCAAAGGGTTTGGCATCTGGTCTCACTGTTAAAACCTGAGAAGAAATGGGGATCTGGAAGCCCTAGGGTTGAGGAAGAAAAGGGTCATTTCCTTGTGCTCTGTGTTTAATTAGGAAGGAAGTCTAGCTTCTGGAATGAAATGTCTGAAGGTGTCCAATGAAACCAGAGCACCCTTTACAATAAAGGGGAGAGGGAAGGAGTTTTGAGCTCTTGGGGCTATGGGGCCTGTTCTCCACACAGCAGGGAGGGACAAGGAGGGCTTCTGTTTACCTGGAGACTCCCCTCAGTGTGCACAGCAGGTGTTCTATGCCAGTCCCTAGGACCAGACCCCAAGCACTCCAAAATAGTTTGGCTGTTTACTGAAATTTCTCACCCTTGTCTGTAAGTGAAAGTTTAAATGTTAAATGGACTGGAAAAGTGAATAGGTAATTGATTCAGAAGGAGTTATTTTCTGAAAATGGATGCCCTGCTGTAATGGCCATGTGTTCCTTTCTTGGAGAGCTATTTCTTTCTTTTCTTTTTCGTTTTCTTTTTTTAACTGTGAGAAGAAGTTAACCATTCAGAGGCCCTGGGACCCTGAAGCTGTTCCCAGGAGACTTTCTTCTCCTTGGAGTTCATCCTGCCTAGGAGGAAAATCCAGACCTACAGCAGGTCTTAACAGATCCTGGCAATATGTAAATGTGACTGAAGCTGCAAGTGTGCCACATAGAAATAGTCTGAGCAGCATAGCATACCTGGTAGGAGGCAGGTTCTATGGTATTAGAAGTGTGAGGATCACGAAGTACCTTTTGTTTGCCCATTGTGTTTTCTAGGTTTGAATAGTATTTATGAGTGAAAAGTATTTCCCCCAAAGTCCCTTGGAACTCTCCTGTCACCCTCCTCTTTTTTTTTAAATTAACTTTTTATTGTCCTTACATAGTTGTCCAAAGGGGTTTCAATTCAATATGACATTTTGTGAATATAATACATCTTGATTAATGTCACCCCTTTCATCTTTCTTTCCTATCTCTTTCAACCTCACCCATCTCCTCAGTTAAGTGAAGTAAATCAGGCTCAGAGAGATAAAGGATGCATGTTATTTTTTCTCATCTGTAGAACTTAGATCTAAATTATAAATACATACTAAAATGTTTATATGCATATAAACACAAACATGTCAACTAAAATATTGTATACGCAGGGGAGGAACAACTAACTTAACTTACAATTTAACAAAATGTCTTTTGGGGAGGCTAGTTGGAGGTCAAGGGGTAGGGCAGCTGACATGCAGAGAGGAATGGGTGGGCAAATGCAGTCATCATATTCAATGTCCCTTTGTGAAAATGGACCTAGGCACCATCTTCTGCCCTTGGAAACCAGGTTAGCTCATTGTAAGATAGGTGAGGACTGCTCTCCCTAGAGGTTATAACTGGGATAGACACAGTGGTGCATTGGGTCTATGGCAATGTTTAATTTTTTGAAGGCTATGTTTGCTAACATTTCAAAGTAGTGATATTTCACATAAGAACTAAATTCTAAACCCTCTTGTAAACTTGAGATGGCCACCAAGGACATGCACATCTATTAAATGCTAACTGGCTCCAAAGAGATGTATAGTCCCTCCTACCCTGATGTCTTAAACAAGGCCAGATTTCCATCAATAATTCCAGGTCTGGTGGTATAGACAGGTGATTTTGCTAACCTTGATCTTCTAGGTGGTGTGATACTTCACTGGCCTTCGGTCTAACAGCCTGGTCTAGAGGATTTAGAGACTCCTCCAATATTTCCCTTGATTGATTTTCCTATTTAGAACGTCCCAAGAAGGGGTGGGGAGGAGGGGAGAGGAATCTTTCAGAACTACCTTATTGTCAGAGAATTTAGTATTTGGTCAGTAAAGCTTCTGCATTACAATACAAAAAAAAGAGCAACTTCTGATGTGAGTGAGAATGTATTTAACTTAGTGCTATTATTCCTTTAATGCAGTGATTCAGCAGAGGTGCAACTAATCAATAAAGAAAGGACACTTAATGAGATTTAGGAACATCCCAAAACATTGAAGCTCTTCTCAAGCATTTGATTATCTGGAGGCTTAATTATCTGTGTTTTCTACTTTAAATTAAAGAAAAGCCATAACTCAAAGTTACCAGCAGTTTAATGATAACACTCTTCAATTCAGGTTAATTAAAGCACAGCAGTAATTAGAGTGTAGTGTTGTACATCACCGGGCTGGGGCATAAGTATTTTCATTACAGTAAGAATTGGCTATTCAATTTCCAGATGACATAAAGGATGCCAAAATATATTTTAAGCTGGTTTGTGGAGAATTAAAAAAAAAAAAAAAGAATCGGGGGCGGGGGGGGGAGCATTCTGGGTATAATAAAGCACAGATAAAATATACAGATTTTTCAGAGCAGTTTCTGTAATTATGTGCTGCACTAAAACAATATGTGGCCAATAATGTCTAAAAGCATGAAAAGAAATAAATTTACTCTTCCCCTGGGCTGGCAGAGTGCCACCCTACAGGCTGGGATCGCTGCGTGGGATTGCTTGTAGCTTTCTCGGGGGTTGAGAGAGTCACCCTATGAGCAGATAAGAGAGATACCTCTGTAGGTGAAATTCAAGTCATTTCCCCAAAGATCAGGAAGGGGGCTGGATGGAGATGAGGGAGGGGCAGAGGCCCAAACTAGCTTTTCAAAAATTTCAAGCCTCCTGTGTGTTGGTGGCTCTTACCTGTAATCCTAGCTACTCGGGAAACAGTGCTGAGGATCATGGTTGGAAACCAGCCCAGGTAGGGAAGTTCATGAAATTCTTATCACCAATTACCACTCCCCCCCCACACACACAAGAAAAAGCTGGAAGTAGAGCTGTGGCTCCAGTGTGAGACTGTAGCCTTGGGCAAAAGAAGCTCAGGAAGAGGGCCTAGGTTTTTAAGTTCGAGCCCCAGGATTGGCATGCTCTCATGTGCGTACACACATACAATTCATGCCAGTGATGAGACATCAAGTACATACATTGACTGCATACAGTCCAGCATTTGGGGCCATGAATGTACATGATCAAAAGAGATGTCTTTGCCCTAAAACAAGAAGATAATTTAGACAAAATGTAAAATTACTCTAACCTTTTCTCTCCATTTGCTCATTTATCCACTTCCCCCCTTAACAGTTCTGTGATGTTTATATTAATGTAGCTGTCCCTGTTTTATATAAACAAGGGTACTGTGGTTCAGGGGACACAGGTACTCCTGTGTCCAGTCATTTGGAGGGCAATTACTGGAGCCAGGATTTCAAGGTGTAGTCTTTGTTCCATTAGGAACCACTCAGACTATGTGCTAGTTGAATAGTGAATGGTTCATTAAGACCCGCCTAGGAGCATATACAATGGAGCAATAGGCAGCCTCCATCTCCAGATGTTAATCACTGGATTAAGTCCTGAAGTCTGCATTCTGACCAACAAACTGCATGAATCTGACTCAAAGTCTGAGTCCTGGAAACACCTATTTCATATCAGGCCTCTACCTCACACTCTTTCTGTGCTCTGCACCCCATCACTGGAATGGGTTAGCCAATCCTTAGCACGGTCGATGGGCTTTGTTGCACGTGCGAGGGTTAAAATGGTGATCTCCACGTGTGCTTCTTTCTTCCCTTCCCTCCTTCCTCCTGTAGGGTGTTCTGCAGTCTCCAGGGGCAGAGGAATGAGTCTGTCCTCTGCTGTGCCATGCAGATCCCTGACTGCCCTTCCCATACTCCCTGCTTAATCTTAACCAGGACAGGGAAAAGAAGTGGGGACCTGGACCCTTCCGTGCCCACGGTCAGTTCTCTTTACTGGACAGGTAAAAGAGCTCCTGCTTGAGAAGAGCAAAGAAGCCATCGAGCAGAGAAGTCCAGGGGAAGCAAGGGTCCTTCATGGTTCTACCTCAGAGTCATCATCTCAGGGACTTTTTTTTTGGAAATCATGGTGGACACAGCCTTTACCTTCCCAGGATGCTGGGAAGAATGTACTCTTTGCTTAAAAGGAACCAGTCATTGTGCTCTTGGTTTTGCCTTGGCTCCTTGGCCCTGGGCTCTGTGGCAGTAGTGTTGCAGCAGAAGAGTTTGAGATGTGCGGGAGAGAGATTATTTGCTGATAGCTGACACCAGCTCCCTTTCCATCTGGCTCCTCACTGACTTCTGCAAGCCGCCTTGAGGAAGCAGGTGGCTAGTGCCCAGCCTGCAGAAAGAAGGCTAGGGCTAGGATGCCATCTGAGATCACTTTGTGATTTATATGGTGAGAGTCACAGAGGACTGGGGTCAAAATCCCCAATCAGCCACTTGCTGGATATGTGACTTGCGGCGAGATACTTGATTTCTGTGCACCTCCTTCTGTGCACCTCCTTCTGTGCACCTCCTTCTCTCCCGAGTCAGCAGCCTGACTTTGGACTTGGTGCCTACTCCCAGTTTCCTCATCTGTAAAAACAGAATGGCCCTTGCAGCTCTCAGCAGATTATATCCTTTCTTCCCCTTCCATCTTTTCCCCATACCCTCAAATAGAAGCAACTACAAGGAAAGATGCATTATAGTATTCCTAACTTTTATTAACTCTCTCTCTCTCTTTTTTTTTTGGTATGTGTATGTACCAATACTGGGGCCTAAACTCAGGGCTTGGGTGCTGTCCCTGAGCTCTTCAGCCCAAGACTAGTGCTTTACCACTTGAACCACAGCTCTACTTCCAGTTTTTCTTTTTAGGTGATTAACTGGAGATAAGCGTGGCAAGGGCTTTCCTGCCCCGGCTGTCTTCCATTCACAATCCTGAGATCCCAGTCTCCCTAGTAGCTAGGATTACAGGTGTGAGCCACCAGCATCCAGCTTCTGTTTACTATTGTTTAGTAAGTTCTCCGGTCAATTTGCCACTAGTCAGTGGGCTAGATATCTAATAAACTGGGAATATTGTCACCATTTTGCCGAGCTTAGAGCCAGTTCTGGAGAAACTTGCAGTTTGTTCACATACATGCACACGAAGAAATTAGTGATAATACAAATATCAAATAAAGGGGTTGGTTTCCCTTTCAGTCCCACCTTCAGAGTTCGCCATCTGGTTGGGGGCAGTATTGCCCATCTTCAGGGATTCCAGATATGCATGGGGGGGTGGGGGTACAGACATGTGGAGCCCAGAGCTGAACTTTCTAGAGTATCCTCCCATGGAAGTCACCAGGAGAGGCTTCCTGGAAACAAGGCCATCTGCCCTATGCCTTATAAGGAGGTTGGATGCAATTAGGAGGGAAAGAGGGGAGTGGGTATTCTAAACAGTCCAGGACAGAGAGTAGCAACAGAAGGCCTCATAGTCCATCAGAATATTCTGGACACACAAACCTCTGAGATTTGCCAGGGAGAACACATGGGTTCCCCCCTTAGAAGGGAGAGGAAATCACATCAGATATATTTCCATGTATGTTGCTTTGGGGGAAGTAGGGGTAATATTTTCAACACAAGAGTTTGTGATGGTGAGGATGCCCTCACCTGCCCCCCGGTAGGTAATGTATAGAGGAGGGAGGTGGACAGAAGGAGCTGGAGGAACATAAAGCTTCAGCAATTCAGCTGACCAGGGGGAGAACACTGTGTTCCAGGCTCTGAGCCTCATAGTGAGCCTATTAGGCAGTCACTCACCATTTGCCAAGTATAAAAGCTTAATTGTATCAGACTTTACAGCTCAGAGGGGATTAGGACAAAAGATGTATTTAAAAATATGATGTGTCTCTTGCCCCTTTGCAGTTGATGGAGCAGTTAAAATTCACATTTGATGTGGAGTATTTAATTTGGGGAACTCCAGTCAACTCTCCCCATCGGCTGTCTTAAAGGGCAGGAATTCTGTGCCCTCAATCAGCTGCAAGTGGGGGTGCTCCCAGCTGCTCATGGGGTGTGTGTGTGTGTGTGTGTGTGTGTGTGTGTGTGTGTGTGTGTGTGATATATTTAAGAGTAGCCCTTCCATTTTACCATTAACAAAGATGTTATGAAACCTAGTTTAGCTGGGCCTGGGCACTGGTGGCTGACCACTTATAATCCTAGCTATCCAGGAGGCTGAGTCTTACAAAGTTTCAAAACAAGTCTTGTAACTAGACATTTTATCCCAAGAAGCTATCATTTTGAAACAAGGCTCTTGAAGATGAATGTGCTCCATTTTAACCCCTTGATGGTACATGCCTACTTTCCCAAGCCATCATGTGTACCTAACATCAACTCTGATCATTCAGTCAGCCTGCCGTTCTTAAGGCTTCTGGGTGGCTGGAGAGGGGCAGGTGCTTCCTAGAGGAGGATCCAGGGGCAGAGGGCGTGATGGAGGCTGCTTCTCTCCCCTGACACCATCCTGGTGGAAAGCTCATCTTTAACCACTCCAAACCCATCCTTACAGACTTTTCCTGGGCATAGAAGATGGCACAAACTCTGTGACAAGTTTCCATGCTTGATTCACACCAGCAAGTAATCTTTCCACTCAAGGGGGGCTGATTTAATGGCAAGAACAATTTATTTCACCCTGGTAGGTAGAAACCGTTGGACTCAAATTCTTAAGAGCCTTTGTTCCAGGAACATCTGGGCTGAAACTACTATAGTTAATAGATGATGCTAAGAAAAAAAAAGAAAGGAAGGAAGGAAGAAATAGAGGACTTTGTATAATGTCATTGTCAAATTTGGTAAGCCTCTACTTAACAATGATCAGGAAAGCAATCTAATCTTGTTGTTACAACAGTTTTAGTGCAGATTGCTGGTTTAAGACCTTTTTGTTACAAGTGACATTTATTTTTCTGAAGACAGAAGTTATTTGATTTCCCTTGTAATTATGTTTGCATTCAGCTACAACTTTTTTTTCCAAAGGAGGTCTAGGATATTTTAGTTTAAAAACCAAGAATTAAATTCTTGCTAACTTATGGCTCATTTTGTTCTTCTGGTCACATTGTGAAGCCTGTCTTGCTTTCTCCTTCCCTGGACCCTAATCATCCTTCCTGAACTCATATCAGTCCTGTATACCCTGACATCCACAGCCCAGATCCACACAGAAGAATCTGTTCAAAGCTAGTGCTCTGCCACTCTGAGCCACAGAGCCACTTCTAGCTTTTTCTGTGATTAATTGGAGATAAAGAATCTTATGGACATTTATGTCTGGGCTGACTTTGAACAGCGATCCTCAGATCTCAGCCTCCTGAGTAGTTAGAATCCTAACAAACATGAGCCACCAGCTCCAAGCTTGCATTCTTCCTTTTCAATCTGTTGGCTTCTAATAAACAACACAAATTAAGAAGCATTTTGTGTTGGGGTCCTATACTCACTTCCTGTGCTCTGCTCAGACTTTCCTAGTTTTCTTTCCCTCTTTGTATGTTCTCCTTTGCTCCAGAAAATGCTGCTGGTGTTTACTTACCCAGTTATTTAATGAACTTTTATTGAAAGCTTACAGTTTTTACTTCCCAAATTCCAGAGAGGCAAAACATGCATCTATACTGAAGAGCTCAATCTAGACAGTAAACTAGGGCTCACTACAGTAGCTTCCCTTATTATCTGCACAAGTCTGGCCTCTCCCCTTAGGCCCTCTGTGTTGGTCTGCTCTCCCCTCCTTGGTTCTCCTACACCAGAGGCTCAAACTTCCTCTACCTCTTTAAGCCCACACTCCTGACAACTCTGCATGGCAGGTTCACTCCCAGAGGGAAACCACGTTTCTGCTTCCAGTCTAAATCATTGTTTATCATTCAGTGTAGTTTGTCAGTACCCAGAGTCTACCTGTTAGAGCAAGGTTTAAAGACGTGGACCCCTATAGAGCTCGGGCAATTAGCAACAAAGGGAGAAGACTGAGGTTGTCTAAGCAGTCAGAGTGGTGGGAACTGTGGCACTTTGGAGAATACATTTCCCTCCTGGCAACGTAAAGGCTCATGGTTCCAGTCACTTCAGCCCTATGGACTGCTGTTCTGGTGTGGCCATGTTTTATTAAAAGGTATACCTTTTAATGTCTCTTTTCCAGCTCTGTGTGTGTGTGTGTGTGTGTGTGTGTGTGTGTGTGTACAGGCATTGGAGCCTTATGTTCTTGTTTAGTTTTTTACCCCCATAAGGCTAGTGCTCTACCACTTGCATCATGCTCCACTTCCAGCTTTTTGCTGGTTAATTGAAGATAAGCATCTCACAGAGTTTGCCAGGGTGCAGACGTGATCCCGAATTTTAAGAACACTGTGCTGTCCACACAGTGAGTGTCTGTCTGGTATCTGCTCGTGTGAGAAATGCCTGCACAGCACACTGCATCAAGACCTCATTTTCATTTCACTTCTTTCTTTTAAAAAAAAATGCAAAAGCTGTTTGATCTTAAGCCAGTTTCTTCATCTTCTTTAGCTTAGGACTTGCATTTTTCCTCTTCTGCGTAAGATCAGGATCAGTCAGTTTGTAGCACCCAACTCTGTAAATGCATGAAGTGGCCTCCTTTACCTATGTCCATGTGGCTTGCATCCCTTGGTCTCTCTCCCCTCCCATCTGTGACTAGTGAGCTCCAGCTCATTTGGGGTTAAAGGGCTCCTTAAGAAAAGAAAGTTTCTGTCTGGCTCTGTCAGGATCACCTTAGGTAGGAATCTGGAAGTCAGGAAGCTATAATTTTAAAACCAGAAGACACTCAGAGATCTTCTGGCCCTCCATCAGTGAGACTAAGGAATGTGTACCAGGCTGTGTGGATTTTGTTGTCTTCTGCCTCAGGAAGCTCCTCCCCAGTTGGTAAATAGCATGGTAGTAAGAAATAATTCACCATTACTATGAACCAATTCTTCCTCTTCGTAGACCAGGTCTATAGAAGTAATTAAGATCTTTGATCCCGTGAACTACTAGAATCCCAAATTGGAATGATTATTGCTCATAGGATATCAACAAATTAACTTTCTCATGAGCCATGCTAGCCTTGACTTTTTGGCATATAACTACTATTTACATTAGATAATGATTACCCTAATCTGGTAATTTGGTCCAATAAACATAATATAAACTACATGATTTTTTTTAAAAAACCAACAATTTAAGCTTCAGAAGGAACAACTCCCACAAAGGGAGCATGTGAGTGGAGCTCTAGGGGACATAAAAGAAGAAGGGCATTTCCCCACACTGTTGGATATGTGTGTTGGTGTTACAGTGAGTCACATAATCGGCACAAAGTTCAAGTCATTAAAGTCTGCTGGTGGGAATCAGAAAACCTGCAAATCACTGGGAGAGCCCCACTAGGCCTGGATGGAAGTGCTCCTTTGAAATCCAGCTGTCTGTTGAAGGCAAGGCCAGGGAATCATGACCTTGCATGTAGAAAACAGTAACTGATCTCACTCCATGTGGAGAGACTGAGGTCTCTACAAGCACCTTTCTTACAAGTAACAAATCGCATGTCCAGCCTGTTTGCTGATGATACCTCTTTGTTTTATATTAACTGAAGGCCTTTTCCACGCACTTGGAATCAGTTTGTAAACCCTGTGCGGTGGCAAGCAAAGTCACACGACCCTGTTTTCCTACCCCTGCTCTCTGATCTCCTGAACTATGTGTGGATTTTGTTCACTCAGCTTCAGCTCTGCAGGCTTTACTGTTGGTTCTCCAACGCTCAAAGCTGTTGCCTGCCTAAAGGCCTTTGTACTAGTCTTGTCTACTCCCTATAAAACTCTTTCCCCGCTGGGAATATGGCCTAATGGCAAGAGTGCTTGCCTCGTATACATGAAGCCCTGGGTTCGATTCCTCAGAACCACATATATAGAAAAGGCCAGAAGTGGCGCTGTGGTTCAAGAGGCAGAGTGCTAGCCTTGAGCAAAAAGAAGCCAGGGACAGTGCTCAGGCCCAGAGTTCAAGCTCCAGGACTGGTGAAAGAAAGAAAGAGAGAAAGGAAGAAAGAAAGAAAGAAAGAAAGAAAGAAAGAAAGAAAGAAAGAAAGAAAGAAAGAAAGAAAGAAAGAAAGAAAGAAAGAAACTCTTTCCCCTTATCTTCTCATTGGTGCTTCCTCCTCCTTCTCCAGTGTTCTCTGAATCCTCACAGAATGGGCCTCCTGAACCAGCCAGCATCAATGGACCACCCATTGTGCAGTTACTCTTTAGTCCCATTTATGCTGTTTTTTTATGATTATTTGTTTCTTGGGTAGGCCTTGTTATCATCTTGAAATTCATTGCTTATTCATGAGTATATTTCACTTACTACCTATCTCTCCCAATGCAAAATCAGCTTTACACGAGTTGAAGCTATTGTATATCTTGCCTGCAAGAGACCTAAAACAAGTTAAATGGTTTTTAGGAGCCTTAGTTTTGCTACTTGTAAAACAGAGATATCTACAGAAGTCTGAATAGAAGAGTAATATTTCTTTCAAGGATCTTGTGGGGGAACAAATAGAGCTATCAGAAAACCCCCACCTTTCAACTAATTCTTCATCTCTTTACCATTCTGGAACTAAATAACCATTAACATATTTTTCAGTCAACTAATCTTTTGTTTTTCAAAAAATTCTTAAAGGAGAGGGGAGGGGTGGAGAGGGAGACAATAAAAAAAAAGTTTTTAAAGTACTCAGGGCACTAATGGCTCACTCTTGTTATCCTATCTACTCTGGCAGCTGGGATTTGGGGGTCATAGTTCAAAGCCAGTCTGGGCAGGAAAGTCTGTGAAACTCTAATCTCCAATGAACCAGCAAAACGCCAAAAGTGAAGCAAGCTGTGGCTCATCTGATAGAATGCCAGCCTTGACTGAAAAAGCTAAAGGACAGTTCAGGCCCTGAGTTTAAGCCCCAGTACCAGCCAACACACACACACACACACACACCCACACACACACACACACACCCACCCACACACACACCCCTTAAAACATAAATGATAATGCTCATTGTAGAAATTTCTAAAATATTTGATTCATTTTATTGCTTATGAGTATTTATTTCTATGAGTATCTATTTCTATATATTTTATGAGTACATATTTATTTCCACCTAATTGTATCATTATTTACATGTGTAATCTTTTATATAATATTAATTGTTAATCTCATACCTTGACACATTCTTCAAAAAGTCATTTTCAATGCTGTCTGACACCATATTACTGGACATTGAGGTTGCTTTTGATTTGTGCACTCTATAAATAACACTACCCTGAACATCTTTATGCACAAGTACCTTATAACTCCTCTTTTACTCAGGCATGAAACCCAGTGAATGGTAATCATTCATTTTCTGAGCTTCTGTATATTGAAGGGTCCATTCCTTGTGCACCAGGAAGAATTCCATGAAGTCCAAAACTCTTCAAAAAGTTGCTCTGCTTCAGGAGGGAAAGCCCAGACACATGAAAACAGTAGGGAGCAATCCACTGGGCCTAACAACAAGGCAATCGTTGGGTCATATGGCATTGGATAATATTCAAAATGGCCAGTGGAAAATTGGCTATGTGTTTCAGCAGCAGCCAGAGTGCTGGAGGAGTCTTGAAAATTTAAAAAAAAAAAAAAGTCAGAGATAAGCAGTAGCTGGAGAAGACCTACTGTGTGGAAGGCTAGATGGGTCCATGTCTGGGAGGATGGTCAGGAGGAGAGGAGGAGGCATTGGGGCTGGGGGAAGTGCCATGCAAGACTGAAGGTGGGGAGGCAGGGCCCAGGCAGCCTCCCAACAGTCTGGTCTGCTCTTGGGAGCTCCGGACAGACAAGGTGAGACAGCTTGGGTAGAGCCAGAAGCGCCAGAGATCTAGTCACGTGCTGGGCACTTAGAGGCTAGGTCTTATTACCCTCATTCTTAGCACACAGGGGTCTGCTTGGAACAACAATATGAGCCATTTGTACAAAAGACCAAAATGGAATCCAAATGACATGTCCAGCTGCTCCAAATCTCTCCCTCCCTCTGCAGTTAACATTTTACTACCCGACCAAGTAACTAATGAATCTGGCCCGCTGCAAATCCCTGGGTGCCAGTCCGCGCTCAGGCTCTGTGTCTAGACATCCAGACCCGAGTTTCCATTTTCACGTGGTGCACTCAGCACCTTATCACTTGGGAGAAATCAGGTTTCATGGGGGGAGGTGGGGAGGTGCTGTTTGCACCCCTTCCCTTGGGCACTGGGTGGTGGGTGGAGGATCCCTTTGGATAATGACTGTGTCAGAAAGACTGGCAGGCAGTATTGGTGTTCATCCCGAAGCACTGACCAGGAGACTTCTCCATTTCATTTCAGGCTGTGTTTTGTGAAGCTAAAGCTCCTAATGATAGCCATTGAGTACAAGTCCGCCAACCGAGAGAGCCGGTAAGTGTGTTCGTGACCCAGTGGCCTGTTGGCATTTATGGTACGAGTGCACTTTGGGAATGGTTGCTTTACTCTCCTTCTTGCACATGAGTTATTTGCTTGGAGGCTGATGCAGCACCTCTTGGCCGCTGCATATTAAGGCACATGGCTTCTATCTCAGGCCAGTCTGGCTTCTTCAGCCCTACTAGGTGTCCAGAAAGGATTTCTCCTGAGGAAGGGGAGGAGCCAGTCAAGGTGTCACCCAGTCGTTCCAACTTGTGCTTGCCACACAGTGTAAAAGCAGAGTGAGGTGCTTGAAACCCTTTTTTAACTACTGTGGGCAAGAATGCAGGTGGACTATGGTCTCCATTACAGCAGGCCTGAGGTAGAGCCATGATGGGAGACCCCCCCCAGCTCTCTCCATAGCCAAATTACAAGCAGCCTATTGTGTACCATATGTGCTTTTTTTCCCAAACAGCCGAAATCCAGGTGGCAGAATATCAGCTTCATGTAAATTATCCAGAAGAGCAGAGCTTAGAGACACGATTGCTCTTTATTTATTTATTTTGCACTTAATTATGTGCAAATCATACTGAAGAGGGATGGGGTCTGGGTGACATAGATAACACCCAGTCAATACAAGCCCTCACCGTTGGAAGGGGCCGTGTCATGTTAGCAGAGCGTGTGGTTGATGGGGTACTGGATGGATTACAGATGAACTAGACATAATTTTTGCTCCCTAAATCTTATAAACAGTTTTGGAAGAAAGCTGGTTGAAAGATGTTCTGGCTTTTGTTGTCTGAATGATATATCCAAATGTCTGTTTCTGCTTTAATAAATCATTTGTTCCAACAGATGCACAAGTGTAGGGCATGGATAATCCTGTGCCTCATGCCTTTGTAACTGAGTAGAGTTCAGAACAAGACTCAAGGGTCCTTGCTGATGTCATTTAAGGGGTTTTCATTGTCTGGATGAATAACCCCAATGAAGCTAGACTTCTCAATGTATAGTCTATGACTGTGACAAAAACCAAAAACACTGGATGGGACACAAGTCATTCCAATGTTTTCTCTGACCTTCACTGCCAGATCTGATTGCATACAAAGCCAATCTGATCAAATTCTGAGCTATTTCTTTCTGAAAATTCAAAATCTACCAAAAGGAAGACAAATGGTAGATTTACTGGCCATAGGTAGAGCATGGCCATAGCAGCTGACAAATCTATATGTAGCTATACATTTTTCTTCTCTGTGTTGGTGAAGTGAAGAATATTATTTGCAAAACTTTGAGCTAGGGCTGGGGATATGGCCTAGTGGCAAGAGCGCTTGCCTCATATACTTGAAGCCCTGGGTTCGATTCCCCAGCACCACATATACAGAAAATGGCCAGAAGTGGCACTGTGACTCAAGTGGCAGAGTGCTAGCCTTGAGCAAAAAAAAAAAAAAAAAAAAAAAAAAAAAGAAGCCAGGGACAGTGCTCAGGCCCTGAGTCCAAGGCCCTGGACTGGCAAAAAAAACAAAACAAAACAAACAAAAAAAAACTAACAAAAACAAAAAAAACAACTTTGAGCTAGTCTGGCCATTCGCTCTTCGACAAAAAAGGTAGACCGTTCTGGGGTTACCTTGGCCATACTTTTGCCCTTCCTCATTGTACCTGTGCAGTGGGGGCGGGAGAGTTGTACAGAGGAGGATTTTGCAAATGATATTCTTTGTGTTGCCAAGTCAGTAAATCTTTGTGGAATGGCCTGTTCTATTGATTTGAGCATCTCAACAACAACAGCAACAAAAAGTGTCATGATGTAGGTGTTGCTAATGTTAAGTAGTTTTTTTTTCTTCTTTTTGACCATTCTGGAAAATTTTCATGGCAGGAAAGACCTGTACCATGAACCTTGATCATTTGTCTCCTATTAGCCAGCTTTGGGTTACAGGGAAAGAGAGGGAAAGGCAGCTTATGAATCCCTGTGAATCTGCTGTCACCATTGTGAGAAAATGAACCAGCACTATCCCTGAAGACAACCAGCTTTTCTTTGAGTGCCCTATAAAGCCATCTGTATATGGACGTTAGGGTACTTTTTTTCCAGAAAAAGGATAGAAAGGACATGTTTGGCTTTGCTGAGGCTTTCTGTGTGCCATTGCTGCGTTGGTCCACATTCTGGCTTGGTGTTGGTATATAAGTACATTGGTGCTTGTGGAAAAAGGAAATGTGAGCATCCCCCTCAGGACACAAGACATACCCACATCACATCTGGGTCCAAAATATGGTATTTTGACCCTTGCTGAGAAAACAATTTTAATTTTCTTCACTTACAAAGTGTCCTTGCCTTCTCCTCTGACATTTTTAACTGACCAGGTGTTAAAATTCAGAGAAGCCCGATTCTCCTTTCCAGTCCCTTACCTTCAACCTGTGTATAACTCCCTCCTCTGTCGTTGATTTCACCCCATAATACTGTTTTCATGCTTTGCTGAAAAACAAACAACACAATAACAAAAAAACAAAAACCTTGTTTTCACATGCATCCTTCCAATGATTTGAAACAAAGGTTTTATTTCTTCTTTCCTTCTGGTGTCAGTCAATTTATTATCAAAGTGTTTGATTTTTAAATTCTTTTCTTGTCGTTTTTGCAGAAGCCGAAAGCGGTATGCACTCTCCGTTAACTTTCCTTCAAACCTCCACCCTCTGTCTTCACTCCTAAGCACAGGACTAACCATTTGCCAAGAATTCAAGAAGAAAGATTATATACTTGGATATATAATCTCATTCCCTTGTCTAGTATATATGTATATGATATATATATGTATGTATCACACACATATATATATATATACACACACCTTTCTCCAACTAGAGTATCTAAAAAGTTGAAAGTAGCTTACTGCTGTCCTTGTTTGGTTTGTTGGTTCTTTTAGATGATGCACTAACTTCTTCGCAGGAAACCTTTAAAAAAAAAAAAGGAAAAAAGACATAGTCCTGTTTTCAGTCAAGGCACCAATGATGGGAACAAATGCTTAAAATGAAAAGGAGGACGCTTCTCTTCAGCCCTTTGTGTCTGTTTTCTGTATTGTCCTGTTGTGTTTTGGTGTCCACCAGATGTGGGTGCCATCTTGTCTGCATCCCATATCCACATCCCCAGTGACCTCTTCCTCCCTGTGTTGACTTTCCAGAACAGTTTCTGTCCTTTATCCACAAACAGAGACCAAGCTCTTACACTGCTATTTCCCCTCGTGCTTCTTTTGGCAATCTCCTGCTGAATATTTAATTTCTTGGGCAGTGCTCAGGAAGAACTCAGAATGCTGCTGTTGAATTGCTAGATGATCACACTCTAGCTGAATGAGTACTGTTTATTGGGATGAACTCATGGCTTTTTCCTCTAGTGTGTCTGGACATCTTTCTGAATATGCAGTATCTCAACTTTCACCATGTGATTTTGCCCTGTTTTGATGTTGTTTTATGTTGCATGAAGCATGACTACATCATTTTTTTTTCTAAAGGTGGCTTTCTGGGTTAAAATTTCCCAGCATAGTTGTTCTTCTTTTTCAATAATATGTTCTCTAAGACAGTATTATTGAAAACAGATTATTGAGATGCCGATGTGTTCATCTTTTCAAGAGTTGCTTTTCTCTGTGGTTGTAGTCACTGTTATATGTTTTTATTTACTGTGTGTGTGTGTGTGTGTGTGTGTGTGTGTGTGTGTATTTGTCTGGAACTCTTTCCAAAGTCAGCTTTTCTGTGACTCTTTGAGTAGATACGTATAAATAGAGGTGGCTTCCTGTCAGTTTGGCATTGTTGATATGATCCAACTGCAAGAAGTTACTGCAACACTGAATCTTCAAAGGTCCACAGTGGTTGCACCTCTGCTGTTGGCCTTTGGCCCTGGAGTCCTCTGACCTTGTGGTGAAGGCATGTTGTGGTGTAGGCATGACTTGTTCTAAAGTGTACTCTATAGAAAGTGACATGGCTTGCTCCCAGAACCAATTACTCAACACTCTTCTTCCTAGATTAGCTATTTCTACTGACCTATGTGGCTATTCTTTTCTATCATGTGCAAAAATGCATTTTGAAATTTCACTTTGGAAATTATTGACATGAATTCGGTTATGTAAGTCATTGCCAATGTCATTGGCTGACCGCAGTGGCCATTTGAGTCCTCTCGACTGGGAGCAACCTTTATTTTGCTGTCTCTCTGTAAGTGCATTGGGCTTAACTAAGTTGAAGCATGGAATACACACCTGTGTCTCCTGCACATATTCTACAGTACAAGTGTGCGTCTAGCTGTGTGGGACTTCAGCAGTGCATATTGAAAGCCCAGATGAAAAGTTCCAGAAGGGTGGCAAGGTTTGAGATTGGCTAGGAGGGTGAGCTAAGGGGTCCTCTGTATCCTAACACCACCACAAAGTACAATTCAGTTATACCTCTGAGAGGGGACACAATGGTCATTCAAGTTCCAACTAAAAACAAGTGTATAGGAACTCATTTGCTTAGAAAGACCTTTTATCACTGGAACAATTTCATCTGGGCATGACATGAATGGAAGTCCTCAGTGGTTCTTATTTGCTTGCTCTAGTTAATGAAGTCCCAATACCTTGCTAGACACAAGTATAACTACCATGTTATCTACTGTAAACTTTATCCTCACATGAGTTGGGATATTTTCTCGGTTGCTTGAGGAATGGTACATAACACCTATCCAAAAACGGAGGGAAGTGGGAAAAAAATACACCACTACCATATTTATTCATAATGATGGAGGCTTTCTTTAAATACAAAATCTGGTTCTGTTGGATAACCAGTCACTGGTTGGGTTGTAACACACAACAACAAATACATAAGATTATTGATGATTGAAGAAGAGATCATTAGATATTTCCAGTTATGATGCATGTTAGGGAAGGGGAAAAAATCATTTCTTCCCTACCTGTCCTGGTCTTCCATTCTGCCTCAAATTCAGCCATTGCTGTCCAATTCAGCAAGAGATGCCCAATGAAATGCCATACATATTACTACTTCTCAAAGGCCTTGGGCAGGCATCTTCCCATTGCCTGGAGACCTGCTACTCCAAGTGGATGTGTTCTGTTCTTAGGGACACAGATCTCAGCTCTAAGGGATTTGCTTTCAGTGTTGACATCAATTGTTTTAGTTTCTCAGTCAACTGTTTTAACTTCCCCAAAGTGTCCCAAGTGGGTAACTATTTATCTATCAGCATACTTTCATATTCATACTGAATGCCTCTGGGACACTTTTAGCTCAGTGGCAAATCTCCTAGAGGATATGGGTCACCCTGACAGATGAGAACTGCAGCTTGGTTTTTTGAGAGAATAGAGGCACTTCCCCTTCCCCGTATTAGAGAAAAAGAAAAAAACTATTAGAACCAAAATCAATGACTTCTCTCTTTTTTTTTTTTATTCATTCAACAAAAATGCTGAAAAGCACTTGTTGCATGCTGGGCTCTATTCCTTGCTACTATGTAAGACTCAAAGGTAAACCTGGTAGCATTTTTTTCACCCTCTATTTTTAGGGTTTTCTTGCAGAAAATATGTGTTTTCTCTGTATAGTGGGTAGTCACAGAGAAAGTTTACATAGAACTAGCCCAAGAGTGAGAGAAAAGGAGAGAGTAAGGAACCTTGGAGAAGGGACCAACTACACCGGCCCTGGGACCCAGCTGTCACTCAGTGTCTTCAGTAGAAATTGGCAAGGTCAGAGGGGAAAAAGGGAATGAGTTATGTGTTCCTTCAAATGAGGGAATGCCTACCCCTGCCAAGAAGATGTCCTTAATGGGATTCTGTTAATGGATATATGGGCTTTTTTTTTTTTGGTAAAAATTTTCCTGATTCCTCACTTGACAGATTTTGAAGTTTATTTCTGTTAAGCTAGTGAATTAGTCCAAGTTGGAGCCAGAGGCCTGATTTAAAGGGGCACACAGGGAGAGAGATTTCTGGAAGTCATGAGAACCAAACAAACTTGACATTTTATATTCTCCTGAAAAGACCAGAGATCTCTGGGGAAAAATATGTATTTTCCATTAGAAATTCCATAACAAGTTTTATGAGTGGTAGGAATTTTTCAGGAGGAAAAAAAAAAGGATGGGTAAGGGAGAGGAACTCTTACTGTTTTACGTTTAACTTATGGGGGTCTAGGGAGCACAGGGAGCATCTTTATGCATCTAGTCATGGTTTTTTCCTTTCTTCAAAGTCTGGATATATTCTTCTGAATTCCATCCAGAAAACATGTCTTATCTTACCTTTTTTTTTTTTTTTTTGCTGGTCTAGGGGCTTGAACTCAAGGCCTGAGCACCATCCCTGGCTTCTTTTTGCTCAAGGCTAGCACTCTGTCACTTGAGCCACAGCACCACTTCTGGCTGTTTTCTGTATATGTGGTGCTGGGGAATTGAACCCAGGCCTTCATGTATAGGAGGCAAGCACTCTTGCCACTAGGCCATATTCCCAGCCCTCTTAGCTTATCTTGCTATCTATAAATAGCACAGCTTCACCCCTTACACCAAAATTAGCTGAGTCTTTCACTCCCTCCACAGTAAACACAGAAGCAACTGTATGGAACAGGAATTGGCCTCCTGTGAAACTTTTTTTTTTTTTTTTTTTTTTTTTGCCAGTCCTGGGGCTTGATTGAACTCAGGGCCTGAGCACTGTCCCTGGCTTCTTCCCGCTCAAGGCTAGCACTCTGCCGCTTGAGCCACAGCACCGCTTCTGGCGGTTTTCTGTATATGTGGTGCTGGGGAATCGAACCTAGGGCCTCGTGTATCTGAGGCAGGCACTCTTGCCACTAGGCTATATCCCCAGCCCTCCTGTGAAACTTTTGAG
The DNA here is from genome assembly GCF_023159225.1 of Perognathus longimembris pacificus. Lineage (NCBI taxonomy): Eukaryota > Metazoa > Chordata > Mammalia > Rodentia > Heteromyidae > Perognathus > Perognathus longimembris. Next base: position 51,252,226 of record NC_063162.1, on the reverse strand, counting down.
CTTGGCATTCTAAGTTGAGATAACTCTTACGGGTTTCAAACTTCTTTTGTTTTTCCCACATGAAGTTCCTAGTGTTTGAACTCAGGGCCCGAATGTTGTCCCTGAGCTGTTGTGCTTAAGGCTAGTGCTCTACCACATGAACCACAGCTCCCTTTACGTCTTTTTGGAGATAGAAGTTTCATAGACTTTCCTGCTGAGGCCTGTTTTGAACCATGATCCTCAAATCACAGTGTCCTGAATAGGTAGGATTACGTGCATAAGCCACTGGCACCTGGCAAGGATCTAACTCTTAAGGCTCCAGCAGTACAGAATACTTTGTGAACACCCTTATGCAGTATTCTGCAGTGTACTTTAACCTGTAACATCATCTTGATTTGGGTAAGGTGCTTGATAAGGAGCACTGGATCACTGCACATCTCTTCATAGAAAACAAAATTTATCTGGGCATTTTGTGCAAGAATAAAAATAACAGTAACCAAGATACCACTAAGCCATTTGTATTTGATCCCTCTTAATTCTCTGAAGAAAAGCTGTATTTATCATGTATTTCCTCCTATTCGAGGAAAACAATTGAGTTCTAGTGAGGGTTTAGTAATTCTAAGCTATGTACATTCTGGTCCATTCTCTTCAAGATGGCAGAAAATCAGAGGACTTGTGATATCAAAATGGGAGTTGGCAGAGGGGTAATTAAGAAGAAGCTGAATGAAACTGTGCTATCAAGATATTCTGTCACTTTCTCACTGAGAAGAAATCTCATTATTGCCTGTGATTCTGGGGCAGAACAGTCAAGTCTTCAGACTCTTACTATACTTTAGTGTTAATAACAGCAACAATACAAGCTAGCTTTCCTTTTGTTGGGTCATGTTATAAGGAATGGTGGATGTTCTTGTAACCACTAGCAATTATTTTTAGCAGTAATGATCTGCTCTGAGTTCTCCCTACAGAACAAAAGTTCACCTGAGTCCTTCCTGTGTTGATATATATATATAATATGTTGATATATATATATATCACTCTGATGATAGCAACACTTTTCAGGAATGGTTTTACCAAGAGAAAAAAAAGATTACATGTTAATTGCAACGTTCCGTTTTGATTGCTTTGGATAGCCAAGGACTTCCTTTAGCTTGACTCCAAATAGCTGTTACCTTGATCATCAGCTTTTCAGATCAAAGAAAATTTTTGTTGTCTCTTGCTTGGTTTCCAGTCCTGACATTTAGCAATCCATTAAGCCCAAAACCTCATCTCTGACTCTGAGTAGGAAAGTCCTGGATTTTGCTTTTTATCTGTAGAAAATTAAACTTGTTTGTTTCATCCATTTATTAGATTATGATTCATTTATCTGCACTGTCAATCCAAACACAACTTGGTCAGCTAATCTGTTTAGAATGCTTTGAAACAGGACATTGTATATATAGATCCTTTTCTCTAGGGCAAAAGTTGTTTTAGTGATAATTTTCATTTTTCTTCTATCGTTTGCTCCAGTTAGGACATGCTAGGCATACATCTTCTTCAAAAATCTCACATGTTTTTACAAACAGCCCACTGGACATATTTAAGTATAGTTAAGTGCTGCTGTTCTTTTTCACTGTTTGTATGGATCCATTCTTCCCTACATGGGCTCCAGTTAGAAGTCTCCTTCCATGTCCTTACCCAAGTTCTGAATGTGTTTACTTGGCTTCTGCATTGATTATGGGTGTCTTGTACCATTCCCCACAGCAACATTTCCTATGTATACATGTATGTTTCTGTATACATATAGGGGTTCCATTAATGCTCAGTCATCTTATGGAAAATTGGTATCACTAGAGTTTCCTTAGAACAGTAATGTTCCAACGCTTACTGCCCATAGTACTGTCCATAGTTTCGAAAAGAACACATTGCAAGGAAGTTTGCTTCAAGTCAAATGCCTACCATGGAAGCTAGACTGTTCCATTATGCAAACACAGGCCCTACAACCAAGATTTGTTTTGAGTTCCTCAACAGAAGTATGCCAGCCTGAGAATTAAACAAGAAAACGTCATAATGGCACGGTCAAACTAAGTGTATGGGCCAGTGAACTTTAGGCTCTAGAAAAAAATCTTTGGGGGAAAGCGTTAGACTAGTGGGGCCCCTATAAGAAAAACAACAGTGTAGTGTTGCCTTCATGGTTTTATTCAGAACATGAGCTCACATGTGTGTCTTCTTTATTTGTTTTTGTTCTTTTTTTTTCCCACTGAGCAGTATATTAATTAATCCTGGAAACCACCTTAAGATCCAAGAAGGTACTTTAGGATTTTTCATCGCAAGTGATGCCAAAGAAGTTAAAAGGTAAGAGTTTAATTTTCATCTGTCTTCTTTTCAGTCTTCGAGGTGGACTTTCTGGTCTGCTGAGGTGAACATACTTTCATACGCACAGGGCTCTTACTGACCACCCCCACCCCCAACCTCTGCACAATCCTATAGGCAACAGATGGTACCAGGTTTTAGGAAAGAGACTGGGCTTTCAAAAGTCTCCATGTTTTCACAGAGGTGATTCTTTGTTTTCAAAGACGAATATTAAAGTTTTACAACTTGGAAGCCTAGTTATCTTTTCCTTTATCTTCAAGGCCCAGATAGATAACTATTATGTGCTAGCACAACAGGATAACCTCTTCCTTGTTCAGGGCTCTTTTCATAATATTCCTTGGGCAAATAGACTTGAGAATGACAAACTCTCTATGGTAGATGCAAAATGAAAGTGGGATTAATTTTAGATCAAACATTAAATTACTTGTGTTCCTATTTGAGATTTTCCTAGTGAGGGACTGAAGTTGTCAGCTTCCGTTGTAAAAGGCTTTGACAGATACAGTACAGGATTTCATTGACCTCAGTTTTTCATGACTTGTGTTAGTAATGTCCTTATGCCTTTTAAGGGACTCATAAGGTTTTCCATAACAACTTAGAGTATTATTGTAATTCATGCCACTTATTTTTCAACTTGGGACATTTTACCAGAAGAGAATAGGATGGAAATAACCAGACAGGTCACTCAATGCAGTAATACGACACAGTTTAATTCAATTATTGATAGTTTGGGGTCTGAAATTGCTTATGGAAGCCCCCTTTGTCTTCATTTGATAAGTTCTTACTCTAAGGCAGGCCTATGCTAGGTGTGCTAACATTGTCTGTTTCTGCTCCTCAAAATTACCCTGGAAGGTAAGTCTTGTTAAACACTCAAGGCTTTGGTTTTCTTGTCGGTAATATTGAGATAAATGGCTGTACACAGACCATGCAGCACATAAGCCAGTGGCAAAGCCCAGAATGGAGCTGATCTTTCCTTTCCTTTCCACCAGATGTGATGATGTACACATGCTTATGTGGAAGGCTCACTCGTCATTCTCTCGGTACTGATGAGTCTTGCTGCTTACTCATGAATTCACTCACGACCTTCTGAGAAGGCTAGCATTACTCTTTCCTGGTTTCCATATGAGGAAACGGAGGCACAATTTCTTAAACAACACGCCTCACATTACACTACTAGAGAGTAATAAAGCCAGGATTTAAATCCAGGAGGTCCAGTCCGAGGGCATGTACACTTAATTATATAAAGGAACATGCATCTGACATGCTGAGAACAGAATAAGGATATTTGACAACCAATACTTAGGCCTTTTTCCCCCTCTTCCTACCTATTCTAAAAACTTTCAGAAAAAGCAGTATATGAGTTAGAGCAACATACCATCTTAAAAAATGAGTTCTTCAATAACTTAAATTTAGTCCCATAAATTGGGAAAATATTCCCTTTATTCACTTGTGGGAAGGAAATACCCCCCTACTTAGTTGATGGAACTTCATGGCTCTTCAAGAGTACCTTGAGACTGAAGGTCATATAAAAGGAAAGTGGGGGTGAGTGGGGTCAACTCTCACTACTGTCAGATCGCTGGAGAAGAAAATCATGTTCTCATCCTGATACAGGACACAAAAGCTCCAAGAAGCCATGTGCTCACACCTATGGTCCTAGCTACTCAACAGGCTGAGACCTGAGGATCATGGTTCAAAGCTAATCCGAGCGGACAAATCCAAGACCCTCTTATCTACAATTAACCAGCAAAAAATCAGAAGTGTAGGTATGGCTCAAGTGGTAGAGCACCAGCCTTGAGCAAAAAAAGCCAAGCAAGCATGTTAGGCCCTGAGTTCAAGCGCCAGTACCAGCAGTTAAGCAAGCAAACAAAGAAACAACTTGAAGCAGCATCCCAGCTCTCAGCAAGGGAGACTGAGAGCCCTGCAGCACTGTGCAGCAGGCTTACCTCCCAGATAGCAAATATGCAGTGAAGTTTCCATTCGTGTAATTCTATTTCTTATTTCATCTCTCACTAATGAATGTCACAAATACCAGGCAGTCCAAAGAACAAATTACCTCCTCTATTAGAGAGCACAGCATGTCTCATTTCGGTGCTTTATGGTATTCACAAATACAAGCTGACACCATCAGCTACAACTACAGCCTGTGTAGGGTATGTTAGAGCAAATGCTATCAGTGAGGGCATTTCAAATAGATGGAGATGTAGAAACCCACAGGGAGGACATTGGAGCTCTGAATGAAACGAAACAAGTTTTGTACAAATGAGAAAGGAAATTATGATGATCTAGTACTAAAAATGTAACAATAACAACAAAAAACCCAAAAGCAACTAAAAGAATTTAATGAATTCTAGCTCAGAGAAACTTCCAGATTCAGGGCTTTAGAAATAGACACACGAACCCTTTCAATACCAGTCTTTAAGTATTTTCCATTTTCAGTAACCTTAGAACATAATCCAGAAGCACATTGACTCTTGAAGACATCATTTTTGTTTGAGTTATAATTAAAAAAATTAACTAGTTGCCACATTGAAAAAAGTCACTTGCGTTTATATATAAACCTTTATGACTGTTTTTTCTCCTGAAAACTAGGCTTACCTTATGCCAGAAAGCATTCCCATACTCATTTATTCATTTATTCATTCATTCATTCGTTCATTCATTCATTCATCAAATGTCCAGAAGTCAGCCCAGGCTATGGAGGCTTTGTACATGGTGCCAAGAATCCTTTGAGGCTCACCTTCTAGAATGGAGAGAATTTTAGGATGCTTATTTTTTTTATTTATTTTTTTTTTTTGCCAGTCCTGGGGCTTGGACTCAGGGCCTGAGTACTGTCCCTGGCTTCTTTTTGCTCAAGGCTAGTACTCTGCCACTTGAGCCACAGCGCCCCTTCTGGCCATTTTCTGTATATGTGGTGCTGGGGAATTGAACCCAGGGCCTCATGTATAGGAGGCAAGCACTCTTGCCACTAGGCCATATCCCCAGCCCTAGGATGCTTATTTTTAAAATTCATAGTGAAACAACACATGATTTTCATTGGAAATAAGAGAAGGCTGCTCCAAGGAGGTGTCAGCTGAGCACTGAGAGGAATGAAGGACAATAATCTATCAAGCAAAGATCAGCCATGAAAAGGACATAGTGTGAGAAGAAATTAATTGTGTGCAGAGACCCCACCACATAAAGTGTGGCTGTGGAATAGAGGAAGGAAAGAGCATTAAGAGATGAGATCAGAAAGAAAAAGGCTGATTTCCTAACACTCTACGAAGAAGAAGTTGTTACAAAGGGAAAGGTTTAAGCTGGTTTTAAAGGTTTGAGGCTGTTTTGCCTGCATCACAGGTAACTCATTACCTTATTTGTCTGACCCTGGGAGAGATCATGCTAAATAAAAGAAGCCAGATGCAGAAATTCAAGTTCCTCATGGTCTTACTTATATGTACAGTCTAAAAATGTCAAAACTATAGGAGCAAGAAATAGAGCAGTGGGGCTGGGAATATGGCCTAGTGGCAAGAGTGCTTGCCTCCTACACATGAAGCTCTTGGTTCAATTCTCCAGCACCACATATATGGAAAACGGCCAGAAAGGGCACTGTGGCTCAAGTGGCAGAGTGCTAGCCTTGAGCAGGAAGAAGCCAGGGACACTGCTTAGGCCCTGAGTCCAAGGCCCAGGACTGGCCAAAAAAAAAAGTAAAGAAATAGAGCAGTGGTTACTAGGGATCAGTTGGTTAAACTGAAGAATTGATGATCAAGGCATATAAAACTCCCATGAGACAGTAGAAACAAATTCAAGAGATCTATTGTACAGCCTGGTGACCATAGATTAAAACCAGGCATTGAATTCTTGAAAATTGCCCAAAGAATACTGACTAAGGAATGTCATTACAAAAAAATGACAAGTATGTAAAGTAATATGCATCAATTAGCTTGATTTACCCATTCTATAATATAAACATATTTCAAAATATCATGGCATATATCCCAAAGCATCTATAATTTTGTCAGTTGAAAATAAAAGTTTTAAAAGGATCCAGCTTTTATCCATTCCGACTCATCATCTCTTTGGTAGAGGTATATTTAAGACCTTGGACTCAGGGATTTGAGACCTGGCTTTGCCCCTTGGAGCTGTGTAAGTGATGGCAGGTCATTTAAATCTTTCTATGCTTCAGTTTCCTGATCTGTAAAACAGAGGTAAAAATGGTACCTTGTTCAAAGTGTTGTTTGAAGATTAAATATGGTAAAACATCTAGAAAACATCTAGAATAAGGCCTGGCCTGTCATCTGCCCTCTACAAGGATTAGCTATCATTATAGTTTCTATTATTACTAACTACAAGACCATCGCATAGGACAGAAAATGGCCAAAGTGGATATGAAGTTACTTGGTTTGATATGATGCTTGATTTCTTATCTGTCAGGCCTGGCAAGGCAGATCACCACCCACTGCATCTTAACCACTGTGCCACACAGGGCAATCAGACATGTCCTTCACTTTTCTCACAAATCGGATGAAAACTGGCGTATAAAAAAGGGCATTGCGCTTGGAGAGTTCCTGGGCTAGCTGAGTGGTAGCCTGGCAAAACTTTGAGCAAGTCATGATGACCTCCTCAATTTACCCGTGAGAACAGAGATTTGGCTGCCGTATCTCCACCCTCCCTTCCAAATCTAAAAGCCATTATTACACTAGTATCCAATCAGTACCTACCAGAATTGCAAGTCTTGTGAAAATCCTAAGGAGGAACTTAGCAATCAAAAGGTCAAGAATTGTGTTTATTACTTTAGCCCCAGTCAAGAAATGACCATGTTTACCCTTGGTATTCAATTTAATGTTGGGAGTAGTGAAGGTGCTAAGCCAGGGATTTTTGTTTGTTTGTTCCTGGATCCAGAAGTTTATGAGATTGTTCCAATGAATTTTATCACCTCTCCAGTATAGATACTCTCTACATATAATAGGACTGAGTTCCAATAAACCCCTCATAAGTTGAAAATCTCAGAATTCAAAAATACATTTAAGATTGGGTGCTGGTGGCTCATATCTGTAATCCTAGTTACTCAGGAAGTTGAAATCTGAGGACCCAGTTCTAAGCCAATCACAGGCAGAAAATTCCCTGAGACTCTTATCACCAATTAACCACCAAGAAAAAAAAACCAAAACAAAACAGAAGTAGAGCTGTGCTTCAAGTGTTAGAGCACTAGCTTTGAGTAATAAAGAGCTCAGGGACAGCACACAGAACAAGTTCAAGCCCCAAGACCTGCACACACACAAAAATACATTTAATACAACTAACTTGCCATATATTGTAGGTTAGCTTAGCCTAAGCTTGGAACACTAATGGAGGAAAATCATGTAACACAAATTCCATTTTAGATTATTATTCATGTTGAGTATGTCATGTGATTTATTAAATCCTGTACTGAAAGTGAGCCTCTGAATGCTGGTATAGTTACACTCTCACAAATTCTAAATCAAGGACCAGCTATGCTGAAGGGAACAGACAGCCCAGGCTGTATGGATTTTAAATGGTGCTCCAATGACATCATTTTACCTCATTACTGGTATTATTTTTTTGAGCTCAAGACCTTGTATTTGCTCAGATTTGCTGTTCCACAGCTCCTTTGCAGATGGAGGTTTGAAGACTTTTCTGCCCAAGCTGGCTCTGGATCCTCCAGATCTCAGCCTCCTGAGTGTCTAGCATTACAGATAGGAGCCTCTGGTTTCCACCTCACCCGATGTTATCTTTGAATAGCCTATGCATTTGATGCATGTTGTAATAATCTTGTATTGACACTTAAATCAGATAAGGGGATTTCCCCTCCATTGTTGCTATTGTTTACTTATCCTAGGCCTCCTTCTACCTATGCCATTGCTCACCCCAGTCCAATGGGCAACTCCAGTGAGATGAAAACCTTCATTAATTACCTGTGCTTAAGGGGTCAACATAATGGAAATGAGGCCACTAGTTTCGGAATGAAATGGGTTATCAATCGCCAGAGGGACCCCTGGACCCACTGCCTTTGTGGCTTCCTCTCCTTCCTCCTTCTCAACCCTCTTTTACTCTAACAAGAAAAGGTGCTTTCAAAGTGTCAAGGTTAATATTTGTATTTGACTGAGGACTGGTACCCTCCTGTTTCCTTTAACATGTATTTGACTGAACTGTGGGGATTTTAGAGCTATATTTAATCCTCTCACCTCCACAAAGGCTCTGGGCGCTCGTGTCCCAAAGTCCAGCATTAAATATTGTTCTCAACAGTGAAAATCAAGGGAGCAAACATGAGCAAACTTTCTCCCTGATTTTATTTTATTTTTTTCCCTTTCTAATGGGAGTTTATGAAAAGAGGAATTAACTCAAATCACAGAATCCTGTTTGAAATAAATGGGTCTTGCAACAAACATTTCCGTCTGCAAACGTCTAAACTTTTCAAAAGATTAAAGGAAATTAGTGCTGGCATGTTTCATTAATTTGGCACCACGGTGGAGGAAATGTGGTACTCATTTCATTTGGGCAGATTATGGAATGTGTCAGTTTTTCCATTCTCTTTCTCCAGGGCATATTTTTACTGCAAGGCCTGTCATGATGACATCACAGATCCCAAAAGAATTAAAAAATGCGGCTGCAAAAGGCGTAAGTAGTGTTTCTTTTCCCTCCCAGCTCTCCTTCCTAGTCCCCAGTTCCTTTTCCTTCTCCTCTTCCTGGTAGAGAAACATGAACCATTAAGAAGGTTCTCTTCAATGTTTATGTTTCTCCCCGCAGTTTAAAGAGACATGAAATAAATGCTCATCCTCATTTGCTAGAGCAGAAGATGAAAACTCATTCCCATGAGTACCAGGGTGTGAAATGAATACGTCCTCTCTATTTCTTAACTCTAGAGGAACATCTAGTGTCCACTAATAAGCACAGTGGCTAGAAAGGAGGGCACCGAAAATCATAGAGGAGGGAAATCTTTGAGTACCCATTTCTAGTGGATAAGAGGCCACCAAATATAAAGGTGGCAAACCAGAACATTGAGTCTCAGGAACTTAGTCTCCAAGACGGGATGTTGACAGTCTTTCCAGTAGCAATTCCTATAGGCCTTCATATCAAAAGTCAGAAATTTGGATTCTGATTTCCAGGAGTTGCCTCAAGGAAAGAATGCTGCCCTGTGGGGGACTGTTTAGCATAGTCCTCAAGGTGAACCTGAAGCACATTTCTTTTTGGGGGTGTTCTAGACTGAGTTCAGGAGCCCCCAGCACAGCCTGTCTCTCTGTGTATCTCCTCTAGCACCTTATGCACTAATGAAAATGAAAATATTGCCTGGTGAGTGCTGCAGATACCCTGGCTTAAATCATCCTTACCTGGGGAAGACCATTCATTTAGCAGCAATTAGGACACGTTGCCTAATTGAAACTGTACTGAGCCCTACTGAAAAAGAAAAATGATTCCTTCTCTCCTGTGGTGATTTAGTGTCCTAAAAGTTCTTTGTGGTAGTGGCTTTGATCCTTACCATAACCCTGTGTAATTGCCAGGGGCTATTGTGAATCCCATTTTACACAGAGAGACCCAAAGCTTCTGATTGTCAAGGGAATGAGAGTGCTGAGAATCACACAGCCAACACACAGGGTTCCAGGTCCTCTCTTGGGGATGTTCTCTGAGTGCCATCATCTTGTATAAAGGAGAGATTAACTAGATGGGTGACCTTGACCTCAGGTCAGATGAGAAGGAGCAGGGTGCTAAAAGCTCAACTCAGTGGAGATACACTAACTGAAACAGAGGCCTTTGTCACTGCCTTGCTAAGGGGGCACATAGCGTTTGATGCCTAAAATGTTAGACACAAAGATGGCACTGCTGGGCATAAAGCCATTACTCAGTCTCGGGTATCTCAGTTATCTCCTGGCTTGGAGAAATTTCTGCAAAAATCCTCCCAGGCTGGCTACAAAACTAGCTCAGGCCTTCTGTTTGCCTCTCATCTTCTCTGCTACTTCACATATTCACTTCCAGCTTCTCAAAACCCATCGCCCTACAGAGACGAGCATTTACTGATTGAGGCCCAAGAAATTCCAATTTCAATATCCTACCAAGATGAGTGAGTAAGATGCAGAAGAAGCCTAGCCCCCATCCCATCTCCCAGGCTCCAAGGCTCGCTAGCCTTCTCAGGGTGTCCACCCAGCCCTGCTCAATTGACTGTGAATGCAGAAGCATAGCTCAGTTGACCAGGAATCCCCCAGCTCCTTCTCATCCAAGGAAATAGGACATCTTGAGAGTAGAGACAATTGTGTGCACACACACACAAGAGAGAGAGAGAGCAAGAGAGGAGAGAGGAGGGAGGGAGGGAGAGAGAGGAAAAGGAGGAAGGGAGAGAGAGACAGAGGAGAGAGGAGGGAGGGAGAGAGAGAGGAGAGAGGAGGGAGAGAAAGAGACAAATGTAAGAAGATGAACTCTTTTGTAAGGAAACTCTTGTAGGGAGGGGTTGAGAATGGTAGAGTACAGAGGCCAATCATTGATGAGAAGAAATTTCAAAAGAACCTCATTCCACAGAGACATCAACAAAATGTCCAGACTATGATTTACTAATGTATTTCCGAGTGTCCTCCATTCAAGGTGCATCCTTGGTGTCAAGGATGAACTGGGGAGTGAGATAAAGTCCTTTGCTCCCACAGAACTTCACTCTAGTGAATGGAGACAGAGTTTCATCATGTAAGCAGCTGAATAAATTCACTGAGTGAGAGCTAAGTGCAAGAAGAAAAACAAGACTACCTGAGTGTGTGAGGAATTTTGTTAGGATGCTAGCTATCATAGGTTGTACTCCAAAAGACTGCATTTGGGAGGTGACATTGAAGCTGAGACTTAATCCTAGTAGGTGGAAGAACTAGGCAATAGGCCCAAAGGCAGGAATTCATTTTTTTTTTTTTTTTGCCAGTCCTGGGACTTGGACTCAGGGCCTGAGCACTGTCCCTGGCTTCTTTTTGCTCAAGGCTAGCACTCTGCCACTTGAGTCACAGCGCCACTTCTGGCCATTTTCTATATATGTGGTGCTGGGGAATTGAACCCAGGGCCTCATGTATACGGTGCAAGCACTCTTGCCACTAGGCCATATCCCCAGCCCCAGAAATTAATTTTTGTAACAGTTGATAGAAAGATATAAAGGCTGATGAGGCAAATGACACTGGGGAAAGAGTGGTGTAAGATGAGATCAGAGATCAGAGCAGGGACCATGGTAAGAATCTGGGGTTTAGTTCTATAGGAGGAAGTCATTGGAAAATTTCAAGCAAGGAAATGACATCCGTTCTCAGTCAAAAAGATCTTTCTGGTGTCTAGATAGAGATGATCGGGAAGCACAGGTAGAAGAGAATGTATACAGAGAGAGAGCCTCTTTAACTCAAAGAAACTGAAATGACAGTGTCATGACAGACCAATTTCATGAGTTTTTACAAGCAAAGAGCTGACTTCCAGGGTACTTTTCAGTCTTGGTTCCATGCAAGCAAATAGTAGTAAATTTTAGCTTTATTCTGGGGAAGAAAGGGTCGTCATCATTTAAAAGAACTTTATATTACCTTTGTTTCCCCTAAAGTTTGTTGAGCTAGTGAAGTATATGTTCTACCATGAAGCTGGGCCCCGTTGCTCTGAAACTAGAGCTACCACCAACCCTTGCCAGTGTGGCAAGGCCCTCAGCAGTGAGGCTCATGTTTTGACAGCAGTCAGAACTGTCCATATGTCATTCTTCTTTATTAAAAGGCCATAACCCAGAGTATGGAATGCAGATATGGGTGGGATTATGAATTATTGAATATAAACCCCCATGTACATGCTGGACAAGTAAGGAAGTAGAAGATAGGTTTGGACTGTAAAGACATTTTGGTTAGAGAGACATAGGATTATTAATAGCATACTAGGGTGGTCACCAAGTCGATGGATGGTACTCTGTTTTAAAGATGTCAGTGGGCCCATCTGATCATTTATCTAAATCTATTAGTCTATGTATGGATAATTCACCCTAAAATGGTAAGTAGCAGTGAGGGTGCAGTTATTGACAGTCTCCCACCTTTATCCACCGTGCCCTAACCACTTTCCCCAATCCAATTCTTCTCCCTTTCTTCCTCACCCCACTCCTTATTCCCCTCCATCCAATAACCTTCGACATCTCATGCCACATTACCTAGAGATATGGAGTGTGGACATTCCATTTCTGGAAGTCGTGTGGTAGTATATTTTAACAAAGTTTGCATTTCTTTCCACTTATTCATAGCTCTCCATGCAGGAAGTGAGTTCAATTCAGCTGTCTGGCCAACGAGCAGGCTCTTAGAGCCTACCATTTATCCATTTTCTTTTTTCTGTATAACAGACCTGGTCTAATGATTTATTTTCCCTCCCAGCCTCTGAAAATTTGCCCAGGGTAGACTCCTAAGGGACCAAGTCATGTTTAGACTGATGTGTTTGTAGGAATTTTCTTGAACTTCTAATTATTGATGTATCTTTGATTTTTTTTTTCCCTCTTTGCTGCCTCGGAATTCGGCCCCTACTCTATTTTAACTGCACACTGGTAGTGATCTATTGTGAGTAAAACAAGTTCCCAGTAGCCCGAAGTCCAGTTCCCCTTTGTCTTTCTTTAGTGGAGACACTTCTTTTATTTTCCGTACAGCTTCAGTTTCATTTGAGTTTTTGGTATTCATGTTGCATGTAGCAGTGACATCATTCTCCCACTCACTCATGCCCTGCCCTAGTCTGCGGAGCAGCCTAATGTTGGAGAGTCTTCCGAACCCACTCCCCACACCTCCACCCACTTCCTACCTCCAAAGAGCTTCTGATGTGGTCTTATTTTTCCATTTGAAAATAAGACCTTGACAACAGTGTGTTTCTCTTGAAGGCCTTGTCTCAGGACTTTTAAGGGACACTGATGAGGCTGGGGTAGTTACCACTCTAGCTCAAGATACTTCCTCCATCAAGAGTCATTGTCATGCCTGCCTTTAATGAGTTATAATGGGTCTCCCCAGCTGTGGAGCTTAAAGTCCTCCCCTTGAGAAAACACCTAGTAGGCTACATATATATTCCTGTGTTGTGAGATATATATGACATGCGCCAATACTTTATATGTAAAAATGTATATTTTTATATATAAGCATAGAAAATACTCCACAGAGAGAGGAATGTGCTCATTACAGTATGTGTTGTGCCTCTCTATCAAGAAGGCACTTGCTAGAGAATTAACTGGCTACCTGACTCTAGGACTTTAAGGACCTGAACTACCTTCCTGAAGATAAGTATTTCTAAGGGGGTAATTATGTACTACAGTCTGTGAGGTTCTCTTGCTTTAAAATAACGTTTCTCCTTTATGAGTCAGTCCTGTGCAGTGCCTCCATGATTGTTAGGCAGATATCTTGGAGGATCTATGTATTTGTTACAGAAATAAAATCTGGTTTAAGGAGAATGCACTAACAAGAGGTCTGAACAGGTTCTTGTCCGTCTTCAGGCCTCTTAACTTACTTGAAGCCAAGAATTCCTTTTCACACAACCAGATCTGACAGAGGAAGAGGAGCTTTTAAAGACACTGTTTCCATGGGTAACTTGGCCATCTTGCTCTCAGTAGCCATCAGAGTTGGGTTTTTGCTCATGAATATAAATGCCCGATGAAAGCAAAATGAGATCCTGTCTGTAGCTCACTTGGTCCAACGGCTCTGGAACTTGGAGAAGAATGTTCCAGCACTCAATCCTCTTATATTTCTTTGCAGCAGAAGAAGTAAGTTGGCCATCTGATTTTGGCTAGTCTTCTATGTTTGGAGGGTATAAAATGACAATGTTAAAAAACAAACTCAAACACTGACCTTCTTTTCAACACAAGCCTGCCTATATGGACTCGGTGGCTCCCTTCTTCCATAGATTATCTTATTGCTTTGAAGCATGGCCCAGGGTATGAGCCTTATTCCATACCTGCAGATTTTCGCATACTTTTTAACACATCTTCAGAATTACAGGGAAATGGGATGCCAATCAACAGATAAATGCAGTCAAATTCTTCTACCTGTCCCAGCTACAACGTGAGTGTTGAGGGCTGAATCAATAGCTCCAAGCTCTGTGATGCTGACATTAACAAGCTTTGTTTTTTTCCTCTCTTACTGTTCTTAAAAGACTTGAAGACTTTTCTTCCTCCTCCAAAAGGTAATAGGAAGATTTTTCTAAGTGAAGACATCATTCTTCCTTCATAGGACCTGAAACAATGTTCTCCAATTCTCAGTGTCACATCAAACAAAGCACCTCAAACTTAAACCTTAGTGGACTCCTCTCCTATGGAAATTTTTGTTTATAATTTTGGTTGTTAGTTTCATGCTTGGGAATAATATGTCCCTCCGAGGCAGATTTGAAAAGTGAGGTTGTGATCTGAAAAGTGTCTATTAATTGAATGGCAGATATTTTTTTCCCCTTCCCTTGCATTTGCTCCAGTTTGATACCTAAAATATTTCTCTCCCAGCACTTGGAAAGCTTCTACCTGGATCTCTCTTTCCAGGACTACTTTTCCTGCCCCTTCCAATCCACCCTGGAAATTAACATCCTACAATTGCAAATTGGCTGTCCATTTGGTTGCTGCTCCAGGAGGCAGATGGTGCAGAGGGCAGGATAGCTTCCAGCTTTCCCTTCCTTTCCAGGTTTGGCTTGGAAAGGCTCAGCAGAGCTTAAACAGCACAGAACCTGGGTCTGACTGCTGATTGTCAGTTTGTTCCCAGTAACTGTGGTACATCTGCAGCAGGTTTCATCTTTGCTCACCATGACCTCTAAAGATAGAACAACAACAACAAAAAATCAGTTGTCCAAGCTCCTGTCTGAGAAATCTTTCCATTTTAAACACTCAAGAGTAAACAGATACTTTTGATGGTGTCCATTATGGAAATACTTTCATTTCAACGCTATAAATACTACTAGGAAGTCATAATGGAAATACTGGATGAATATCAATTTTATGGTGGTGAAGAAAGGCGCACATAAAAGCCATTTCTCAAAATTTGAAACTTCTCAACCATAGTTTTTCTTCTTTTTTGGAGGAAGGTGAGACCCAAAGTCTAATTCTTGGCAACCACATAACTTCTTTGAATCTGTGGCACTGCTCCAAGAACAAGAACCTTATGATGTGGGCCAATGAGAAAGCAGAGTCCCTGGAGACTTACATTTTTGCTTTTTCAGAGTTAAGTTGGCCTATGGAGGGCAATTAATTGAGCATAAAGTTCCAAGAGACTTAAGAAAGAATGACAAGTAGCTACAGGCTTCACACCTGCAGAGATGCCCTCTTGTCTGTGCTCAGTCTCAGGAAGCTGCAGCAAAGAATAGGTTTGCAAGACACCATTATTGATCGCTCAAAGATCATCTCTTAAGACCTCTCATCCCTTTGTCCCAGAACATCTGTTGTTCATTGGAATATCCATTGAGTTGAAATTGCATTGCACACATTTCGATTCTGAGGGCACAGTAGGGCCCTCTTGTTGCTCCTTTCAGAGAAAGGCCAGCAAGTTCAGCTTGATGCCTATGATGTTCAGCTGCAAGCCCATTCCGGCCCACTAGATGTCCTCATAGATCTACTTTGTATTGCCATTGAAATCCTTTGGAAAATCTTTCTCCAAGGATTTGGGGAGAGAGCAACAAATAACTACTAAGAAAAATAAATCAGCAAACACTACTGAGGTGGTGTGGGGGAGTGCTTTGTATGGCCATAGAATAGATAAGAGACTTACTTCCTTTTTAAACAAATACTGAAACTTTCCAAGTGGCTTTTGGTTACCTAAACTTGAGAGTTTAAAGTTACTCTCTCTGATTCCTAAAATTAATCTTCTAGCCCAGGTCAGTTTTAGAAAAGGCAACAATCACCAATAAAATACTATTGATTCTGAATATCCATGAAACGCAAGGAGAAGGAAGCCTAGAAGTGTTGAAGTAATCCCCAATTAGGAGAGTAACCACAACATGTGAACCAATTTCACATTTCAACTCAGGAGTATGTGTAATTTTACACACGGCGTATCTACAGCTTCTGAAACACTTACCATCAGGGAGGGAGATATACCTCTTAATTAAGGAGTTTGTCCATGACTTGAATCATTTCCCAAAGGCAATCTCTTCCTAGCTGGTACATATATCCTTCAAGCCTGACGGATCACTCTGCAAGATGGAAGGTTAGTTAGCCTTCCCTTTTAGGAAAGTGGGCCTGGAAATACATAGGGAAGACACCAATGTGGGAGAAAGGGTCAACGCACATGGATTCTTCCAGAAGTAGAGAAGGAGTCACCCTCCAAACTGGTGGACCCTGATCTAGCCATTGTGTTTCATGAAGGTTTGTCAACATCTGGGGCTCAATCGTTTTTAACTGTTTCTGTCTTGTCTCTGAGCCTCTCATTGATCATTCTTGCTGGTGTGTGTGTGTGTGTGTGTGTGTGTGTGTGTGTGTGTGTGTGTGTGTTGTGTATAGTTTGTCTTTTGATATTTCTAATTTGCATTTGGTGTGAATGTAAAAATGACTCAGAAGGAATGACGAGTAATAGCATGTTTTCCTTTTTATGTATATGCTGCTTTGGAATGTGACTGCTTATAATTAACAGTTAATCTTCTTATAGCAAATGGTGTGGTTTGGTTTGATTTTTTTTGTTGTTGTTTCTTGCTGCTTTGATTACCAGTTTCAGCCTGTTCCTGCATGTTAACAGTATGAAATTTTAGAACAATGCATGGTCTCCGGAACAGCCAACCATGACAGTTGCAAACAGTCCCTGAGAGCCACTGGGTTTGATGTTCTGTTTCTTTCTGAACACTTACAAAGTAAGAGGTTTAAATCCCTCATTGTGATGGGATTACCTCTGACCAAATACTTTCAAGAGTTGCTCTATTTCTATCTTAATGACTGTACATTATATATATATGTGGGGGGTGTATATATATATATATATATATATATATATAATGTACAAGAACTCTCTTTCCCCATCAGTGTGTCAGATTTCATTAT
This sequence comes from Perognathus longimembris pacificus, assembly GCF_023159225.1. NCBI lineage: Eukaryota > Metazoa > Chordata > Mammalia > Rodentia > Heteromyidae > Perognathus > Perognathus longimembris. The sequence continues at coordinate 51,234,960 of NC_063162.1, read as the reverse complement.
TGTGCATGAACCTAAAATGCCAGTATGGAAATGAAAACCAGGGACTGTTGCTAATGAGAAGCATAGCATTTCTGAGTTTGATGGGCTGCTCTTCTGCTACAGCATTTGATTAATTTTTTTTCAAAACAACTTATCTACAGGGAAACAAAATACCATCCTCATTTTTCTCTCCTCTGTATAAATAACAAATCAATATTTCCAGTCAAAAAACTAAGAAAAGAAAAACAAAGCATTGCTTCTCCAACTTGTATACCAGATCTGGATTCATTCAACTTGTATACCAGATCTGGATTCATTAAAAAAAAATGTTTTCATGTCTTTACTGGAGGACTTCTCCCCACTGCCACTGTTTCGTGATTTCAGCCACTCTTCTTTGTTTGGGATGTCTGGACATTCAAAGTTATGCGTTTAAAATTCCAAATTCCTCTGAATCAAATGCTATAGTGGGAGTTTTTTTTTTTTTTTAAGCTAAGCCTGAGGGAATGATGTACAGTGCGTTGAACAGGGCTGGGGTTGCACGATGATCTCAATGAGCCCGGATGCTAAAAGAACCTGTCACTAAAAATGTGAGCCAAGTTCACAGGAATGCAGATGCTACTGAAAAGTTCTCTCCATCTCCCCCAGTGCCTGTTCTTCACAATCATAACGTTACCTTTGCTTGACAAATATACTGGATGGCAAGTCATATAAAGGTCTTAGAACAGGACTTGACCCATTTGAGAGATTTAAACCCCTTTCCTGGTGACTGTAACCTTCAAAGAGGGCAAAACCATAAGCTGTATTTTAAAATTAGAGGGCAGCCATTCTCTCTACAAAGGGCAAGAAAGAGGGTGGAAGCTGAGTTTCCATATGAAACATATGGTCCCGGGGGATTACACAGATCCAGTTTGAGTGCACTGTTTGACTGTGATCCTTGAAATAAGTAATGGAGTCTTCTCCCACCTTGTGGGTTCTTGCTAAGTGATTAAAACACATTTGCCTGTTGTAGCATCAAAATATACAGAAAGCTTCTCTGGTACTGAAATATAAATTGACTTGAAGGGTAGAAGTGAAGGCCACTGGAAAGTACCATAGTACTTGGAGAAACTTTTGCAGGTCAATCTCTGGGAGGAATCCCAAGGCAGCACACAACCATCTACCTTCCCAAGAGCCTTCACGGGAGCGTGCAAACATCAATCAACTATTTCCCTGTTCTTTGGTTTCCTATTTTGTCATTTTGTATTTATTTTGGCCACTATTTCCTATACAAGTAAAAGAAATATGATGGACACATGGATTGCTTTCTGAATTTTTGATGTGTGTGTGTGGAGGGATAGGCATATGGAAATCTCAGATTTAGCTTTAAGCAAAACAAGCTCCCATAAGTAGCTAAACACATTCCAGTAGCACAGTGTCTCATATACATTTGGTCATTTCTTATTTGTGAACTTTCTTGAATGGGAAGTATGCAGTGTTTACCTTGAGTAGCTGCATTTCTTATATGGACAAATTTGGATATTTGTTCTGTCAAGAGTAAATTTAAATTCCTGTAGCTATCATGTAAACTCCTCCCGGGAAGTTCAGCAAAGGCCTTCTCAGATTCCATATTAACACATTAACATGTAGTCATTTCACATTTAATTTGGTGAAAGTTTGTCCCAGACTCTGCCTGGTGCCTGGAAATGGATGGAAATGTGGAAAGCCTATGGATTAGATACGTTTGCATCTTGAAAGAACCATTTATAACATACCAAATAAGCAATTACTGAATTGATGACCTGTGTGTTTCTATTGTCCTCCCACATTGTTTGTGCCAGGTGGGGTTGTGTGGGTTACTTTTTTTGCTGTTTATAATTTCTTATTGTTTTCATCCATGAGTCTAGATGTATTTAGCTATGCCCTTTTCCTATGGTTACTGCTTCACCAAAGAGAGAAAGAGAGAGAAAAAAATTAATATGCAGCAGCCTTGGGGGATGATAAAGACAATTTATAATTTCACTGATTTTCTTTCTTTTTTATGTATCAACAAACTGTTACCAAGAATCACTATGCATTTATTTATTTTTTTTTCTGGGTCAAGACTGTTAATGTGAACTAAGACCTGTGTTCAATCCCTCCAGCGCCCCTTGCAGCTACCTAGCTGTGTGTGACCTTGCCATTAACTGCCGCTCTTCCTCTCCTCCCACCCATCCACGTGGTTATAGCCAAGATGTCTATCTACAAGAGAATGAGCCGGGCATGTTGTTTTGATTGCGGACGTTCTGAGCGTGACTGCTCGTGCATGTCAGGCCGTGTGCGTGGTAACGTGGACACCCTTGAAAGAGCCTTCCCACTCTCTTCTGTCTCTGTGAATGAGTGCTCCACCACTTTCCGTGCCTGTAAGTTCAACCTCAACATACACAGTTCTGTGTCTGTGTCGTCTGTGGTCAGTCCCGTCCGTGGGTGTTGTGTCCTGTGTCGGGCTGGTGTTTTCTTCCCCATGTGACCTTGTATGTGGTGTGTGTTGTCCCTGGCTGCCTGTGTCTCTGTGTACATGCAGAAGAGGGTCACCCTTCTGATCTTGCTGGCTTTACTGTACTTCTGAAAATCATGAACAAACTGGAAAGAACAATCTGCTGCTATTCTTCTTTTCTCTTGGCTCAATAAGTGGAAAGGTAAAGTTTAAGTGACAGCCATAGGAAATACTAGATTCATACCGAACTATGTGACAATGTATATCTTTATGTCTTGGAGATGGCTATAAATTGGATTGGATTGATAGGGAGAACAAGATAGCCCTGGCATTCCAAAGCAGAGCAGGATTTAGATGCAGTTATGTGAATAAAAATCTACCTATCCATCTAGCTATAGATCTATCAATCTATGTATCTATATCTTCCTATCTTCCTTCCTTCCCCTCTTCCTTCTTCCTCTCTTTCTCTGTCTCTCTCTTCTTTCTCTCTCTTTCTTTCTTTTTCCTTCTCTTTGTTCTTTTTCTGTTTTTCTAATTACATCTCATTCCCTAGTCCCAGATTTTTATCTTATGCTCTAGAAATTAGTATTTATTTTACTTATTGACAGTACTGGTGCTTTAACTCAAAGCTTCACACTCTTGCTTAGCTTTTTCACACTCTACTACTTGAGCTACAGATCCACTTCTGACTTTATGCTAGTTAATGGGAGGTAGGAATTTCATGGACTTTTCTGCCCCAGGCTTGCTTTGAACCTCAGCCCTCAGATCTCAGCCTCCTGAGTAGCTAGGATTATAGTATGACCCATTCATTACCCAGCTGAAAAGAGTATTTTAAATTCAACAACTTGTGAAGGTTCTAGAGTTTTCCCTTAAAGAGATGACTAATTCAAAGGATGATTCCATTAATACCTTTCCTCTTTGAAGAATATAGCTGTATTTAACTAAGATATTGCAGCAATTGTGAGTCTAAGTAGCAAGTAAAAAAAGTCTTGAATCTCTGGGGTTTGTTTGGGTTCTTTTTTCTTTAGTCTATAGCATATAACTTTGTTGCTTGCAAGCTCAGTGATGAAGAACCTGGTGTCATGCAGCTGGTTTTGGGTGAGGTGCACATTCTTAACTCATGTGTCCCAGTGTGGAAGGTAAACCCCAGTTTGTGCAGTGGTGATGGAAGCTAGTCCCAGTTTGTGCATTGGTGATGCACAAGGACTTACTGAGTAAGGGAACTCCAACTCTGCTTTACACACTGAACTGTGAGCCAGGCTCAGTGCTTGCTGATGTTCCAACTTGTAATTCAGATCTGAGGCAGGACCTATACATTGAGTTGTATTGGAGGCATTTGGAAAAGGTCGTTCTAGAACCGGAGAACCATCCTCTGATTTATGACTTGCTAGTTCTCTAGAATAATTCCACGGGACAATATTGACTTACGGGTGACAACAAAGGAGGTTGCTTGGGGAGGAGTCAGGAAGCACCAACCACATTTGCCTAAACTATTGGAAAGGAAGCATCCTATGAAGTCTTTCTTAAGAAAGCCACAATATGAGTTCTTTTCCCTTTATTTACCTGCATGAGTTCTTTCTCATTTATATGCTACTCTGCAGATGACCCAGGTCACAGCTGCACAGAGAATTTCATGACATCTGGCAAGTCATGAGGTTCAAAGACAGATGGGGATGAAGATAAGGAGGTGAACTGTAGATGTACCAATGGGCTACCTCTCTTTGATTGTCAGTGGTGCGTGTAACTACCAACCATCTTCTACCTAAGACACAACTTCTATTCTCAGGTAATCAATTAGGCTCTAAAACCTGGGCCTCAGATTCAGTGGAACAAAGGGAGGAGCTACTTTGGCTTCGGGTTAGAGCTCCCAAGCTCATGTCTTAGGACTGGCCCTCTGTACCAGTCACAGCATAGTCTGTGTTCCCATTCAAGGACCATGATGCCCAGTGTGTGTCATTTCCATTTAATTCCAGAGAAGCCATAGAGGGACTTTTCAGCTCTGCAACTGAACCCAAGCATTGATGGAGACCAAGAGAAGAATCACTGGGGTTGGGGTTTTCCTGCCTTCTCAGAAACACTCTGCACAGGACCTTCTTCTTGTCCTTTTGTGTCTCTGCCTTCAGCCTCCGTCATGGAAACTCGAGGCTTTGGGCTGTGTGTTGAAGCCCTAACTGGTAGTGACAGCTCAGGGGGAGGTTTGCCTTCTCTGTTTCCTTCTCTTCCCACCGTCATCACTCCATCAAACAAAAGCAGACTTCATCCATCCCTGTGTGAGACCACTCACCTTTGACCGCTAATAATAAGTTAGAAAAATCCATTCCAATTTGAGCCCCTTCATGTGCCCACATAAGCCCTTCTTCTCCAATTAAAACATGCCTCTGCCTTTGCTGAACCCCACCACTGGCAGAGCGCCATGCTGACCCCCGACGTTCCTCGCTGGTGGCGGCGCTGGGTGATACCCATTTGACAGAGTGAGTTGACTCACAGAGCAGTGGTGAGAGTGGTCTTTTCATTAAATATGAGCAGATGTGAGATGTAGAGGCTCTGACAATTAGAAATGGCAGGAGAAGGGCCCTGGAATCAAAGTGAGGTCAGATGGGCGGATCAGATTACTTCTCTTACATTCTTTAGTTGTTCTGAAAATCATTTTGAATTAGTGTCAGTGGAGCCATGATGGGTTTTGCCCTTTGTCTTTTATGCCGAGGCTGTATTGTTTCCCAAGATACTCATTAAAGGTCATTATACTATTATGGAGCTTTCTTTGGTCGCTGGTTCCCAGTTGAGCCCGGTGTGCTTAGGAGGCAGCTTAATTCGTTTCTTCTTCGTCTTCCTCTCTCACTTGGCTTTCTTTCTTTTTTAAAATAATTTCTTATAAAGGGAAAAATTTCCGTTTTTCAAGGGACATTAAACTGAAACATAAAGTGCCATTACTAGTGGGAAGAGAGGTAGCTGGCTCCCAGAGGAGTAGTAACATATTAAAAGTGTTCACATTATTTTACAAACATGCCTTCTCACACCCCCCACCTCTCCCTCTGATTTCACACATCCTCCATTGGAGGTGTGGCCCGTGACCTAGGACCAGTCATTGCTGACTCCTAGGCTAAGGAACCAGGTGCCCCCTTCTATTGAACTCATAAGGAAATGGTAAGTCAGAATGTGTGGCTGTAAAGACCTGCAGGGTGGAAGGACTCTTTTAGAAACCATTCCCCAAATAAATAAACAAATAACATAAAACACAAGTGTCAGAAAAGACAGTGAACAAGAATATTTTAATGTTACTTAAGAATCTTAGCATTGTTTAATCAATTGTTTAAAATTCATTTAAGTAAAATGATACAACAAACTTAATATTATTAACAATAGTGCAAGACTATTGTAATATGGGTAGGAATGAATTGTTCAGAGGCTATTATCATTTTCTAATTGCTTTGACTTTTATCTCTGCTTCAGATGGTCCTCCACAGGAGTCTAAACTCTCATCAAAGATACCAGGAGAGAGCTGTGTACAATGGCTCACGCCTGTAATCCTAATTACTTTAGAGGCTGAGATCTGAGGTCATGGCTTAGAGGTAGATAGCTCAGTCAGGAAAGCCCATGAGAGTCTTCACTCCAATTAAACAGCAAATAGCTAGAAGTAGAGCCAGGGCTCGACTGGTAGAGCACCATCCTTGAGCAACAAAGCTAAGGGACAGTGCCCAGGTGTTGAGTTCAAGCCCCAGTCTCAGCATTAAAGGAAATAAAAAGATATCAGAATGGTGTGTGGCCCAGGTTTTTCACATGTAGTACCTTGTTTACACAAAAATGTAGTGTTCTAGCACTATCTAGTGTACAAAGTAAACATCGAGCAACATAGTACACATTTGTGTAGGTGTAAATTCTGGTCCATTTCACTATTCCTGGTACCATTTTGTGAAACTCACCTTGTCTCTCTTTGGAGGTTTATTCTTGTGCTTTTTGTTCTTGCCTAATATCTGATGGCTTGATATAATAGAAAGAGACGAGTAAAATTATGATGCCGTGACAACCTAGGGCCATCTTGCCTCAGACCTGCTGAGACCTACCTGATGTGGTTCTGGTCGCAGGCTGTCAGCAATGCTGGTTACAAGCAAATTAATAGTGTGGTAGAAGATGAGCAGGGTTTGTGCTTGAACTTGGAACTACTTTGAGCTCAAGTACGCAGGCGCTCACTCATGCCCACCTTTCAATTTACCAATGGCTTAAACCTGCAAGATTACATACACAATTTGCAAACTACTGATATCTAACTTTAAATTGTGTATGACTTTTATTTGGGATATAAATGTAACATAGGGAGGCATTGGGTTAGGATGGTGAAACTGAGAGGCAGAGTCCAATACAGTTAGGTTGAAGGGAGACATACCCAAATTGCTTTAGAGTAATCTTGAGGCTTGTCAGATAATAAACAAAAATCAGCTTTTGCAGAGTGGCCTTTGGTTTGTGTGGGAAGAGAATTAACATTGCCAATGGTCACTTTAGTGAACTAATGGCATTTTAAAGAACATAAAATCAGGTACTAGGGCAAGGGATGGAAATGAGTTCACAGGACACACCTATGCTGAACGTCTCCAGTACCTGCGAAAGCAGAAGAGATTTAAGATGCCACCTTTAAAGACCAGCAGTCTGTAATTATCTCATTCCTCTTATGTATAGTTTGGGGATCTAATCAGACTCCCCAGTCCTAGATTTTATTTATGCTACTTCTGGGTCTTGGAAACAAATGAGTCCATCTTCTCACTACTACTACACCGGCAAGAGAAAGATAGATAAAGGAAAGAGAGAAGAAGTATTCTTAGCACTGGTCAGTTTTTTTATTTATTTTATTTTATTTTATTTTTGCCAGTCCTGGGGCTTGAACTCAAGGCCTGGGCACTGTCTTTTGCTCAAGGCTATCGTTCTACCACTTGAGGTACAACACTACTTCCTGCTTTTTCTGCATAGTTAATCTGAGATAAGATTCTCAGGGACTTTCCTACCTAGGCTGGCTTTGAACTACTACTCTCAGATGCCAGCCTCCAGAGTAGCTAGGATGATAGGCGTGAGCCCCTCGCACCTGGATAGCACTGGTCAATTTTAATGTTAGTTCCCATAAATTTTGAAATTGTGATACAGTGCCACAAATGCATATGGTACAATGTGAGTTTTGTATTTGTGTCTATGTATATGGATTGTATCACTTCAGTCATGGACCATATATTTCTTTGTGGTGAGACAAAATGTCATCTTGTAGTTATTTTGAAATATACACTAAACTGTTGCCAGCTGTAGTCACCCTACTGTACAACAGAACACTAGAACAAATTCCTCCTAACTTGGTGCCCATTGGTCAGCCTCTTCTTTCTAGCATGTGGTTTTTTTTTGGGAGGGGGAGGGTTGTTTTGAGCCCCTGTATCCAAGTCTCTAGTTTTCCATTTTTTCATCCCATCCCTGCTGGTGTGAATCTCTGTCTCCCTGTCTCTTTCCCAGATCCTTTCTTTGTCAACATCCTGGCCATGCGTTTACTTCAAACAGTACAGGAGATTCTCACTTCACTCCTTTTAGTCAACCTCAATCTGTGAATCTTGATTTGCTATTATTTCATTACAGAAAAAGGAAGCAGAAAGGCAGATGGGTCTAGGCCACCATTTAGTCATTCCATATAGTTGAGATAATGTCCCCAAGAGGAGCCTTTTGTAGGATCTCATGCAAGACTTGTTCTCTGTAGGCCCCCGGAGCAGTGGGCTGGTTGGAAATATGCCTTCTTATGGGCATTGAGTCTATATATGGTCAGCTTTCCAAATCAGCATTGAGCCAGTTTCAGGAGTGTTTTTTAAACATGCTGGTACAAAATTTCCTTTGAGAAAAATCCCTCAGATGATTGTCTCTAGAGAACACCAGACAAGCCCCATTTTCACCTGGAACAAATGTTTACTGAGGTCTCATGTCAGGGAAAGTATTCAATTTGCATTTAGGAGCTTTGTTGTACCTTCACTTCTTAATCTCCCGGTTCCCCCAAAGTATTGCTGAATTCCTTAAATTAAATATACTATTGACAATGGACCGTATACAGGTGAAAACTAAGGGAGCAGTAGGCTAAATCATTTTCCAAAAGATATTCTTCAAAATAGAACTGAGAGATCAGAAGAATGAAGGTTGGAAGGAGGGGAAAGCAAAGGATCCTTTGTGTGTACCCTTGTCTCTTAGACTCCCCCCCTCCCCCAGCCATTTCTAGGGATCTGATGCTATAAAAATGTCTTTGCTCTTTAAAGATGAACTAGAAAAGACGTTGGCATGCCACATATATGCCAGGCAGAGGTCCTTATGAAAGGTGACATGGAGATTATGTTTGCGTTTTTATTTCAGGACGGTGGCTGGTTGTCGGGAGACTCATGGTGACAGCTTCCACCACCAGGCGAGGGTTCCTCCCTCCTGCCTCCATGGTGGAGGACAGATGTGGCCAGTTAGCACTCCATCTCCCCTCCTCCCCCACGATCTCAGGTGACAGATGCCAGGGCTAGACTGCCTTCCACTTGAGCTTTCTTGTCAAGGCTCTGCCTTGAGCCCAAATCCTGACCTTTACCGTATGAAATAAAGTACTGATGAACAAGCAGAGGTTTGAATTAGAGCAGGCTTGGAGCAAATGTCAAGTCCATCTTCTGCCTCCTTCCTCCACCTGCAAGGAACCTACATTAGGCCCAGTCTGGAGTCACCAGCGCCTTAGGCTTTATGAGTCTGGGGAGACATAACTTATTAACAAAGAGTTATTAAATTTTTATCAATTTTACAACACAATGTAAATGCCTCCGATGAATCTACATTGTATTCATTATCATTTAAAACGTTAATTAAGTCAAAGTTGCATTTAATTTCTCTCTAAATGGGCCTCTGGGAAGAGGCTTTTAGAAACATCTGTGGGAGTGTGCAGCTGTGGAGCTGGGAATCCCCCTGCCTATATTCAGGATAGCCCCCCGAGTTGATTTCTATGGTTTGTCTGCAGCTAATTTGTGGTGATGTGTTTGGGCATTGTCTCAAATTAGTATCAGGCTGATAATGGTGTAAAGGCACTGGGGGAGGGGCTCCTGAGCCCACAGTGCAGGCTTCACTCTATCCTGCCTTCCAATCCCATCCAAACTGGAACCAGCCACTTGATGTGTGGTTCCTCTTCTCTCCATCATGCCTTGGGATGTCCCTTCTTCATATGGTGCCCATCATTTCAGCTAGATTACTTCCTTTATCCGAGACGGACCATTGTCATCTGGCCCAGTCAATGAGGGATGTTTGCCAGTGCGCTCATACAAAAAGATCTTAGCATTTGGGATCTTTGACTCTCACTAAAGATTCAAAGTATCAGTGGCTGAATGGAAAGTATTTTCAGGATTGAATGGATATAGAAATTATAAACAGGTCATGTTCATTAATGAGGAAAGACAAAGAGGAAGCATACTTAGGGGTGTGTGTGTGTGTGTGTGTGTGTGTATAATTGCTTTTCCCTTTTAAGGTAAGGATAATGTATCAGGGCCATGGGCCAAACAGAATCTCTAATTATTATTGTATAGGCCAAGCAGAGATTTGTTACTATGAGGAAACTAGGAAGTGGCCAGGTGGCTAACCTGGATTCCTATTAAGACTTAGTGTGATTTCCTCTCTGCCTTGTGCAAGGCGCTCTGTCAACAGAGCAAGGAGGTGTATGCCTGTACCATTGTGGTGCTGAACACATGTAATATTGTGACTCCATGTCTTTGACAAGACACTGATAATTCAGTCTCTACTATTTGTAGTACTGAGTATTTGCAGGTACTATAAACTGAGGCAGGTATAAAAAGGCCCATATGCAGATGATACAGATAAGGCTGAGAAGTTTGAAAGAGCTGTTAAGGGATGAAGCAGTAGAGGTGAGGTTAGGAAACAAGTTGTGTGGCTTCATCTTCTCTGGAGTCCATTGGGGCTCTTAATGACTGGTGCAGTTGACTAGGATTATTTCTCTGTGCACGCTGGTACTAGGGCTTTAGCTCAGGTACTAGGTACCTGTCATTTTGCTCTTTTTACTCCAGGCTGGTTCTCTATCACTTGAGTCACATTTCTACTTTTAATTTTTTTCTTGCTAATTGGAGATAAGAATCTCAGATACTTTTCTGCCTGGGCTGGCTTTGAACCATGATCCTCAGATCCCAGCCTCCTGATTTATTATGATTACATCTGTGCCCCACTCAGTTGACTAAGATTGCTATGTCAATGGGAAAGAAGGAAAAGACTAGAGGAGCCACAGACTGGAGGCAGCTTGTCACCCCAGTAAGGCTGGGACCTAAGAGAGCAGTCCAAGGAGAGGATCCCCTCTCTGGGGTATTAGGGCTCCATCCTTGGTTAGGCCAAGTTTATTTTTGTTTTCTTTTTGCTACTCCTGGGGCTTGAACTCAGGGCCTGAGTACTGTCTCTGGCTTCTTTCTGCTCAAGGCTAGCACTCTACCACTTGAGCCACAGCACCACTTCTGGCTTTTTCTATATATGTAGTGCTGAGGAATTGAACCCAGGGCTTCATGTATGGGAGGCAAGCACTCTACCACTGGGCCATATTCCCAGCCCTAGGCCAAGGTTTTTGTTTATCATCTCTAATACAATAGAAAGCACTTAAGCTGTTTGATCAGGGAAATGAATCACAGTCACTTTGTTTTAGGAATACGAAAGTGGCAGCCATAATGAAGGGGCTAGCAATGATTGGAAGGCTACTGAGAGTCCTGCTTTCAGCTGGGAGAAGTCAAAGAGTTAGTAAAGCTGTGAAAGGAGGAGGGAGGACCCAGCTCTTCAGAGCAGCTTTTATAAGAGGATGCATCCCCCTTATCCACTAGGCATTCTTGCAGCTGAAAGGCTTTATCCACAGGCAAGTCTAAGAAGTTTCAGAATTTTCTTTTCTTTTAAGAAAGTTTAATTAGTGGCCCTGAAGCAATTGAATTCTATTAGTTAAATTTTATGAACTTAACTCTTTCCAACTGACCAGTAGCCATTAGATCCGCTTAGGCTTACCCGCGTGCCAAGACTGGAGACCTCCTCAGCTCTATTCACTCCCACTGGCCTGGAGGATCTACTCCACCCAAGTGCTTCCCTCCCCTGAATATCTTATTCTGCTCTCAACATCTTCCCAAGTGGAATAACTCACATCTTGAGTATGCTCAGCTTCAACCACTGGTGCAAGAGAATGTGGGTCCAGGCCGAGCCATAGACACAAGTGTAACCACCAGCTACAACCTGGGACCAGTTCTGAACATGCTGGCACCAAATACATGGCTACAGCTCATGAGAATCACCTTTTCTAATCCCCACATATGGTATTGAGACTTCTGTCCTCCTGTCTTTTTGAGGGAGACAGCATGTCTTCTATCTATGGATGGGGAGAAAACCTAAGTAGTTCACATCCTATTCACTGAAAATCCACTGTAGTTTTCAACCACTTATCCCACTCCAGTGGAAATACAAAACACATTTCCTGTGAAGTACTGCCACACAAAATGTTAGGAAGCCATGGGGCATTTCTAAGTACCATGGTACAATTTTCTTTTCCATTCTATTTCTTTGTGTGTGCAACCTTTGTCTGTGTTCATGATGTTTCTATGTGAGCATCCGTGACTACAGCATTTGCGTACATCATCAACCCAAAGAGGCATTAAAACAGCATGGGAGGAGAAGCACTTGAGTCCCAGGTCTCGCTATAGCAGTTGGGTGTGCCTGCTGCCAATGCTAATGTCTGGAAGTGAAATGTGGCAAAATGCACTCAGCCAATGAGCTGTGTTCTCCTCCTCTCTTGAAGGCTTTCTCCTAAAGCAACATGTTGAATTACTTAATCGGGGCATCCTCTCTCTTCATTCTCTATTTGCTGAGAAGAGTTCTGCTTTCCCCTGCAAGGAACCTATGTGAACAGAGCCAAGTCTGACATGGTTATTGTCAGACCAGATTCATATTGAAAATCTCTGAGGGAGTGGAAAAGACTGCTTTGTAAATAGTTGGAGAGTGCTTGGTTTGGAGGGAGATTATACCCAGAGATGTTTGTTCTGAGATCCTCTATTGGGCTCACAAGTCTACCTTTCTTTTGTGACCCTCTCATTTGGCCATTTTTAAGAGGAACTGTCTTCTCATATTCAAGAGAAATAATGAGACAAGATGTTCCTGGATCCTTCTCACCTACTGGAAAGCTTCTGTCATATTTTGAATATCATCCAGGGTCCCTAGGGCTATAGAAGGGACCCTAATGAACACAGGGCTGAATCATTTGAAGCAGATCTGCTACAGTGATGATCAATTGCCCTGAGAGACTTTTCCATGAAATGAGAAGACTCGAGGCTCAGGCTGGAACATTTCCTTAACCTCTGTTTTGGGCCAACATCAACTTTATTGAGCTGGAACCCATTGGATTGCCTTCAGTCAAGAATAGGCCTGGAGGCTTTCTTCCTTCTCTCCAGTGTCAGAAATGTAGTAGGCTGGCATCCTTGGCTGGCATGCCTGTATTGGCAAGAATACTTAAGTGGGAAATAGCCGGAAGGATTCCAGTTTAGTAAATGTTTGATGAGTAAGAGAATGAATAAATGAAGTGACTCTCAGCCATTCAAGAGTACGCAGTACGCCAGAGCCGACTGATCTAAGATCCATGAAGTTTCCCGAAGCTTTCTAAGCGGCTTACCATGGAGAGTATGCCCATCAACATGAAGACCTAAGATGCACAAGAAGATGAAGAAAGGGAATCGTACTAAGAAACAAAGGCAAAACATGAAAAGCATCTATTAGTAGATCAAGTCAGTATTCCTTGTACAGGGTAAACCCTGGGGAAGAAGGTCTAGGAAGAGTCGCAAAGGGAGAAAAGTGAACTATCAGACTGGCAAAGATCTGTGTTTTCAAGTCAGGAGTGGTAGGGATCCTACCACATGTGGAGTATTTAGAAAAGTGAATGACTTGAGATGTTTGCAGTTCCTTTTTTACTAATTTCAGCAGACCTGGTCATAGTCCTGTGAGTTAGGATGGCACAAAGGCAAAGCACTGGGTAGGCAGCTCTACAGTAGGCTCATGGAGGAAAGAGCTCTAATTAATTATCTATAGGTAACGCCACCAAGCTGCTCAAATGGGAGGAACATGGAAGGCCTCTCCCGACCATTCGGACCACTGACTTTGTAGACTGAATCCAACAGCGGCACTTAGGTGACACTTGTCCCACTCCGGGGATATTGAGTATCCCATAGCTATTTTCTCTCTGTCATTTGTGTATTCTGCTTGAGACAAAGAAGAGGACACAAATGTTGCTGACTGCTCTCAGATCGCTCTCTGTCTGCACCAAGCACCCCCTGACCTTCCAGTGTCTCCGAGGTGCTCCCTGTAGTGGTCAGTGCTGAGCTGCCCTTTCTTCACTGCAGGTCTATATGTTTCCATGGTTGGCTTTTAACACATCCGACTGAGGGTGCACATCCCACAGGGATGCTTCACAGACAAAAGAATACCCAGTGTTACTGAAAAGGCAGGTAGAATGACCTGCAGAGAAGAGACCCCGAGTGAGCAGATGACAGATTCCAGAAATGGAGACAAGAGATAAAGACTCTGAGGCCGGAGGGGGTCTGGAAGTCTTGGCACTTGAGTGTGAAATCATCAGGCATTTGTTGGGGGAATCCTGCTTCTTTTCAGATTGCAGCTAAGGAGACAAAGATGCTAGTCACTTAGGAGGACATTGTTTTTTGCCTTTTTTCTATGTTAGTAGATTCTCAAGCCATTCTCCCTCACTGTGCAGTCATGAAAATAATCTCATGAGCAGTTAAAGACTGAAAATTCTAGAGGCTCTCTGAACAGGGAAAGAGACACTGGTTGAGATTTATGTGTTTTCTGGGGACTTAAAAGTTATTCCTGGGGTGGCCAAGGTTTGGATCTGTGGATGCTCAGTGGCTGCTGGTTGCTCCAGGAAGAGTTTGTTCTCTACCCTGGTGAGAGGCCCTGCCCTTTGCTCATTTGCCTTGGGCAACCCTAACATCTACCCTTCTGACTACCGTGAGGCTCTGCTCACTGGAGGATAGAAACGTTGTAGATCAGTGTTCAAACATTGTTGTGGATCAGTGTTCGCTTCTGGGATAGGGTCTAGAGATAGAGAGAAAGCCCACAAGTTTTTTTTTTTTTTTTTTTTACAGGTTTGTCCTTTAATATTAGCTGTTCTTTTTTAATCTCTCTCTCTTTTCCCCTAGGAGGGGAGGAAGTACCCTTTTCCCTAGGATATATGGTTTTTCTAAATTTTCTGCTGGCTACTGAGGATTCCAAAGAAAACAAACAAACACCTTCTCATGGTCTTCGAACACCAGTGGTCATTCAAGACAGGATAACCTTTAGCCTTCTGTTGTTAGATTTAATATGATTCTCAAAATGCTTTACAGTCTAGTTTCAGTAAACACTCTTCTTTTATGCAAGTACTGGGGCTTGAACTTGGGGCCTGGGAGCGCTACCTTAGCTTTTTTTCTTCAAGGCTGGTGTTCTGCCACTTTGAGCCACAGCTCCACTTCTAGATTTTTCACTGGCTGATTGGAGATAGTTTCACAGACTTTTTTGCTTGAGCTGGTTTGAAACCTTACTCCTCAGATCTCAGCCTCTTGAGTAACTAGGATTATAGGCATGAGCTCCTGAAGCCTGGCTTCCAGTCATTTTTTTAGTTACATTTCCCACCTCAGTAGTCTCTATGTATATCATCTCCAAAAATCTCCTCTTCTTATTACATGATGCTCTTCTAATGTTATCTTGTGCTCATTTCTTTTCTTCACCTCTTCAAGCTGGTGGCAATTTTCTCTTTAAAGTAGAGGTCAGCAGACCACAGCCCAGAGCTACATGGTCTGAGTGTGTAGTTTTAGTGTGCCACCACCACATCCTTTGTCTGCCTGTTGTCCCTGGCTGCTTTTAAGGTGCACAGCCAAGCTGCATGCGTAGCTGCGACCGAGACCATATGGCTCCAGCTCTCTGGTACACAAAAAGCTTTTACTACTTGACCTGGTAAGGAGAAAGCTTGCCAATCCTTGCTTTGCTCAAAGATGGCCATGGTTAGGAAGCCAAACTCCAAGTCAGAATTAATAGGTCTCTTCTGTAAGCCGGTATTTCTAAGTTAGTCCCACCGAGAGCCAGCAGGGCCTTTTTGTCCAGACTGGCTGCAAACCTGAATACTCCACATCTCAACCTCCTGAGTAGGCAGGGTTATAAGCATGAGCCATGGGTGCTCAGCTAGTTGATCACTTTTTAAAAAAATCAACAACTCTTTATTGAGTTGGGTTTTTCAAGAAGCAAATAATCACAACAAACAAAAAGTCTTCTTGGCCTTTCACGGTCTCAACACGTGGCACACAGTAGCCAAGAACACAGTGGGAATTCAACGGATTCTGGCAGAATGACACTTAAACCCTGTTGGGGAATCAGGTGTTCATAGTTTAGAGAAGAAGATCTCTTCTTCCTTCTTTGTTGCCTTCCTTTGTGTAGAACAGAATGGTCGTGTAATTAGATCCTTTGGCTGCTGGGCAGCTCTTGAATAGATTGATCTAGAATTGCTGCTTCTGCCGGTGTCACGTGACTTCTTTTGTTTCTGCTGTCAGACATACAGTGTTGGGGCTCCTTGGAGGTCCTGTGGGGTGTTGATACATTCCCTTCTGTAAGTCCTTGCAGGTTTAAGCCTCAGTAGGAGGCATGATAAGGCGACCAGCCCTGTAGTGTCACTCCTTCCTGAACAGTCTCCGCCTCTCCTCGGGATCCATAATCCATCAAGTTCTTCTCGTCCAACTGTGATTCCTTATGGACTTGAATTTAACTCAGTTTCTCTGAAGGCAAGACAGACTTCTAATCCATTGGGCCCTAGCCAGCTGCCTAGACATAATTACCTTGCTTGCCTAAGACATTGATTATGCAGGTCTTTCACACCTCCTGGAAACTCATCCTGATCATCATGTGTCTCCAATAGCTGGGAGAGGAGAAGCAGCCCTTTGCCTGTGCCCCTGACCCTACCAAGTTCCTCTTGTAGCTATCAGGAGGCACTCTGGGATCAAAGGTCACCGAGAGGCATTCTGGCATTTGATTGGCTTTCACCCTGCTGGGACTGATGGAGGCACAGGGTCCCACAGCCACTAGTGGAGACAGTCCAGTTATATGTGTATATCTTAAAATCCACTCTTGGTTGCCACATGCCTCACTTTTTGTTGGGTAGGGGTTAAATTTCAGTAGCTCCTTTTATTAAGAGTGTGTTCTCCACCAGCTGAATAGGGCATTTGCCTGCCTCTCAGAGCAACTGACAAGCCTCTCCTTCTCCTTCCTCTTCAAAGCCTGTGTTACCAGAGCAGTGGTTTTGCATCACATCAGATGAGGACAACATAACAACTGTCATTTTAAAAACAGTTCTTGGGGCTCTTGGATCAGATTTGGGGTTTGTTTGTTCCTAGTGAAAAGTCTGATCTCAATTGCATTAGCCTATCCTTTAAGCTACATTTTAACTCTTTTTTTTTTCAGCTAGAGATGAAATCAGAGTTTTAAGGAGTGTCCTCATTGGATATGAACCACCTGATTTCACAGCCCATGCCTTAGTTCTGTTCTGACAAAATCAGCCTTCTCTGTCACATAGGGGTCACTTGCACTGATGATACAAGATGCCTTTGGTCGGTACCTGGGTGTTAATTTGTTTCACAGTTTCTTTTGCAGATACAATCAGGGACAGTATCACATTCTTGTTTCTCTTTATTGTGTTCCTCTGCTATCACATTTGTGTGATCTTTTTTTCTCCTTCTGA
Source organism: Perognathus longimembris pacificus (assembly GCF_023159225.1). Classification (NCBI taxonomy): domain Eukaryota; kingdom Metazoa; phylum Chordata; class Mammalia; order Rodentia; family Heteromyidae; genus Perognathus; species Perognathus longimembris. The sequence continues at coordinate 51,217,765 of NC_063162.1, read as the reverse complement.
AAAATGACAGGTAATGTTTCTCTGTATCAGTGACTTATATTCCCTACAACTTCCTTATTGCCATTTAAAAAATGTAACATTTTATAGATGCAATCTTAGTTATTTATAGCTCAGCCTTTGTTATAAGAGAAAATACCCTAAATGACATCCAGCTTAGTTACATTTTTTTAAAGAAAGGGGAAAAATTCTTTGAGAAACATTTTCCTCTCAATTGTAAATGAAGGAAAAGTTCTCAGTTAATAAGCTCAAAATACATTTTCCCCTGATTTCTTTGTACATCGAAATGGATGAACATTACTGTTATGTAAGTGATCAAGTTGTAGTGCTTAATAACACGTTGTTAGAACAAAAGTTGCTCTCCCTTTTGATTTATTTGGGTCTTTACTGGGTGACAATGCTTTACATATTAGAATTGCGTTGTCAACAATTAACATTCTAGCTTTTTATATAACCCATACGCCAGGTAATAGAGGATTATTAAATTGCATCCAGTGTGTTAGAAATCTACCGACTGGTAATAAAATTCTTATGTATAACAGCAGCTGAGAAATATTGCTGTATATTTATGCATAGATTGCAAGATAGATAGTCCTCAATGGCAAAGTGAGTTCAAAATTCAGGTCTGCCAGCAGGTGGCGCTGCTTCTCTATGAATGAAACCCCCTGCCTGGAAGATGTGTTCATAGTACCTCTTCTACTTTTGTACCTCTTCTCTTTTCCATGATTCTTTCTGATGTTTCATTACATTATTTCTCTAAAACAAATATCCCTGATGGGTTTTAAAGAGGTATATGTTTATTAAGACAACACCTCCCAATTGCTAATATATAGAGAGGTGGATATATGATAGGTAGATAGGTAGGTAGGTAGATAGATAGATAGATAGATATTTTTAAATATGAGTTGCACGGCATAAGACTGGCTTGGAGCAAGTCCTGGTTAAACCAATGTGATAATGTGTTTCAAAAGTAATTGCCCCAAACCAGATTCTCACTCTAAAATTGGCTACTATCGATCGTTGCTATGTGGCAAAACCCCACATTTGTTTATTTATATGAATGAATTTCCAAGATACTAGTCCACCCCCCAAAAATGAGGAACGTCTTTAGAAAGATGTCTATGTACTCTATCAACTTCCTCTATAAAATAATGCTTGCTGGATGCTCTTTCTTCAGGAATTACTAATTTAGATTCCAAGTATATCAAAGAATGTTGCTTTCCTCTCTGAGCCAAAACTAAATTTTGGGAAATGGGGTAAGTTTGATGTTTGTTTTTAAAATAGGGTTTTTCATAGAAAACCTGACCAACTCATTAACTTGAGTATCTAGTGAACTCAAAACACAGGCATATAGGCAAGCAACATTTTGATTCTTTTCTTCACCCATACCCTGGTTTTTGACTTAAAAAGAACAACACATCTACTTAAAAAGAAACAATTTTAAAAGAATCTACAATATGTATATATTGTATAGTAAGATGTTTGGGCATAAACACTGGCCTGCACGAGAGACAGATGGTGGATTCATTGAGGGTACAGAAGGAGAGAATTCAAATACATTGCAGGAAAACTCATTCATTTGTTTCTCTCATTATTAAGTTCTCCCTGTCAGACTGTAAAGAACTTGGAATATATAGATTTTTTACATGGTTCATAATGTCATCATTTGAAACCCTTCACTTTGAGAATCTATTAGGAGTTTTCTGTTTTGAGGTTTTAAAATCTCAGACTTTTGGGTGGGGGGGCAGATAGAGATCTAAATAATATAATGTACATTTTCATTCATTCTACCTGTGTGCTTTAGAAAGTTACATGGGGGAAAATTTCCTTCTCTGTGAATTTGCTTTCTTGGAGAAGGAAAAGTGTTTGACAGTGGTTCTGGGAGCTATGGGTGGCTGTCAGTTGTTAGGTTAAAGTCGCACCCAGTGGCCCTCCTTATACTTCTCTGCATGGCAGATGGGGTCCAGTTGCAGCAGAAGGGAGGCATTGGCCATCCTGAACTCACTGCATGGTCCACTTGGCCCATCTCTAAGAAGTCAATTTCTGAAGCTCACAGGCCTGCGTATTCTGTCAAATCTACTTCCCAGGCTAAAACTGGGCCCCCAGAGTGGAAATAGGCATTGCAGTTAATTCCATGTGCTTTCCTAGGCATCATTCAGACCTTATGCCATTCAAGCAGCCTGAAAGCAAGAGGACTGAGCTCAGCAGGGTTTGAGAGACTTTTCCAAGCTGAAAACCCTACTCACTACCATCTTTGAATCTGAATGTTTAGAACAAAGTAGGGTCCCTGTCAGAGGATAGAAATTCTTCTCAGATATATTTTCCAGTTGTTCCTTTCGGGATTAAAGCCTTTACACTTTCAGCTCTTAGTCCCTCCCCTACCCTCCATAGATTTTCCAACTCAAGCCAAACTAGCTTCCTTATAATCTCCCAAGTTCATGTTTTCCGACCTCCTAGCCTCTATTTAATTTGCCTCTTCTGTCTGGCATGCCCTTCCCAAACTTTGTGGCCAATCCTTGCTTCATTCCACCTACTGTAACCCACGCACTCCATAGGTCTTCATCTTTGTTGACATTTATGTAAGTCTACTGTCTCTGAGATGAGGGTTCTAAAGCATGGAGCCATCTGCTACTAGACGCCAGCTCATAGCAAGAGGCAAGAAGGATTGTGGGCATGCCTCACACCAGGTCTGTGCCATCCAAGAGTCAGACCAACATCTTGGTCCATCCTGATCTTGTTGAAAATCCTCCTACCTTGTCCTGAACATCTGCTCTCCTGAACATCTGCTCTCTGTACTTACCCACCAGGAATCCACTTCGTCCTTGTTTAACATTAACATACAGCATCTTCTGTATGGTTTTCTTTCTATAATTCGTAAATTATCATGCACATTTTTGGGATGCAACTGTCTCATTTCTTCAGCTATGGCCCTCTCTTATTGTATATGTTCAAAAAGCTTTTTTTTTTAAAAGAAAAGTAGAAGACAGACAAAGCAATAACCCCATTTCACCCCCTCAGTTTTTTTCATTGAATAAGTAGGCATGGATCCTCCACAAAGTTCCCTAGTCCTCCTGTCCTTCCCTCTACCTCAACCCTAGGACCTCCCACCAGAAACTCCAGGGAGCTGGAACTTCCTGCCATCCAGAACAAACAGTGGGGTTTCTCCCAAGTTTCCTCTTGGATTCCATTTGTGCCTTTCCAGCTTTTTCCAGTTGAGACCCATTGAAATACTTTCTGGCTCTGTTTTTAGGACACTTGCCAAGGTGGGTCACTTGGCCTGAGGAATTCATAGGGGCCACATGATCCCTGGGCAAAGGATGGGGGTGGGGTGGGGAACCCCTGCCTCACTGCACCTCACTGCCATCCTTGGATAGGGCACTGGTTGCTTGGAAGATGGGGGAGAGTAAGAATCATTTCAATAACTTGCCACCAAAAGATAGATGTCTGCCACGTAGACAAGGACTCCATAGCAAAGAGCTCCCAGTCCTTGGACTCTTCCAAGCCAAGAAAATAAGGCAGTGTGCTGTTAAGAGCTTGCTAAATTCTTATAAGCACTTTTTTATATTTCTGGTCCCTTCCCAGGATGATCTTATGAGTCAGGTGTTCCTATTTTGTACAGGAGACAACAGAAGCTTGGTGATCAGCCAGCCACATAGTTTAGACCCAGCCATGGAGTTCCACAGCCATTATCCTACCCTACCTGCCTCTTGGTATGAGGTGATGTTTAGTAGATGGCAGTTTATTCCAGCCCTCTGACACAGGTGGTACCTTCCTAGAATAGAGACTTGGCTTTCTACAAGACTTTCAAATAGAAGTTAGAAATTTATGCACCAACTTTCAACTTGAAGATTGTTGTCTTCCTGTCCCTTGAACTCTGTAGACATACACGATGGGGCTGAGCAGAGCCAGCCCGTGACAGGTGAAAGCATTTTGTCCCTTGGCTGTCATACTATGGCCTGTGGTTGTTACATTGAATCCCATGGAATCTCTGAAACATGTTGTCTTCATTTGTCCAGCAGGGATAGCAACAGATCTTTGAACATCAGTGTATTGAGTAACTTCTGTGAGATCAGGGCTGGAATGAGGGTCATAGCTGAGACCTGGGCTGGTGGCCCAGTTCCAGAAGCTCAGATTCTCATGCTGCTAGGATGGGCACAGATCTGGTGGCAAATGATCTAGGTTCCAACCAACAGGACTAGGCTCTCGTTCTAGGTTTGCATGGGAGGATAGCTTTGTATGGCCCAAAGTGCTGTTCCACTGCTACAGCGTGCCTCACTCGCTCACTGTGCAGAGCAGGAAGGGCCCACCGCACACAAACAATTTAAAATGCTGCATGGGAACTGTCTGATGATAAATTATAGTAGAAGCAGATAATGATTTTATAGTTCAAGAGCATCTTTAGAAGGTGACTATGTCCTTAAGAAATACACTAAATGCTGTGTTTAGTGCAAAATCACAATCCAGACTGGTCCTTACCTCCCAAGGTTAAAAACATACTGTATTTCTAAAGTGTGCTGGCAGCACATTCTTCATCACGCACCTGGGCTGCCCGAAGGATCCATGCGTTTACCTTTATCGGAGTTTCTGAGCAAGTATCAGGGTGAGCATCTGGAATACATATTAGAATTCTGTGGGGCTCTTGACACCCTGCGCTCAATGGCAGATAAAGCATTTATAGATGAGACCATAATAATAAAGGTAATAATAATAATAATAATGGCCCTTATCTGTACATCCTATGACTCAGAAAACTTTTTTTTTTACATCTCTGCAGTTAGATTCTAGACTGGTTTTCCACTAGCCAAATCCGTTGGGGCAAGCGTTCATTTTCACAATTGTAAAGTGAGAACGGAAATGAAAGTATAATCGACATTTCCTGCCAGTGTTTAGTTCCAACTCTTGGAGGGGGGTGGGGTCAGGGAAATAAAAACAGAGGCAGAAAGTAAGATCTGAGTCAAAAGGTAGCCGCAAATAAAAACTGCCCCTACTCCCCAAGTGAAGACTTAAAGCAACCATTGTGTGAGCCAGGAGAATTTGATAAGGGGTTGAAATAAAGCCCAGGAGCTGAGACCCAACCCCCTTCTCTGGTTTCTGTTTCTCACCTCTGGCAGGTGGCAAAGCGCTGCTTTCTGAGGCAGTGTGATCTTTTCTCTACCCCTCCTGATAACTGACAATTTGTAAATCCAGGAGGAAGCACAGTGGCCAGGCCATTCCCTCACGATCTCATGCAAACAGCATGAAGTGATTGAAAGAAATAATTTGTGTTTCAAAATCACCTTGTTCGGTGCTGTTGGACTGGTAGAAACAGCACCTCTGAGACTCTCAGGAGACAGGGCCAGGGACATGACAGAATTGGTATGAGGCGTGGGAGCACTTGCTTTGGGTTCAAAGTTTCAGAGTGTAAGCCATTTCCTTAAGGAACCGAGGGAATGAGTCATAGCATCTTTGGGATGAGTCTTACATAATACCTAAGAAATACCTTGGAAATACTTTAGAAATATCTCAACAGAAAAGCTGTGTATAGTGTAAAACCACAATCCAGAGTGGTCCTTACCTCCAAGGTTAAAAAACGTACCTGTATTTCCATGAAGAAAATGTCATAATTTTAAATGACAACATAATTAATAGTGACATGAATGTTAGGATTGGAGCACTGAAGACGGAGAGGACATGAGAGAAGGAGGGGCTGTGGGCCAGGACTGTGTGTGACATCCTGCATACATTTTCTCTCGATACATTTCAGAGGGACCTGATTTTACCCACAGCAAATCCTAATCTTTGTGATAATAAACCACAGTACAAAAAACTTCTTTTGTAGGCTCCCTAAATTCTGTTACATTCTGCTCTGTCTTGGTTAAATGTCTGGATTGTAAAAACAAAACAAAACAAAAATCCACCATCTCTTAATTCCCAATGATCGTTTTAGATACACAGCTCAGAAAGATCAGCATTAACTTTAAACAACAACAAAAAGTATTAGCTTGGTGCTCTGATCTTTAAACACTATTGCTTTGTAAGCTCCAACTGATGATTTTTTTAAGGATACTGCAAGGAAAGGGTGGGTAGGAGGAGACAGCATAATTATAAATTCATAAATATATAATTCCATGGCTTTAATGGGCTAGACATGGGGTTGTCTGCTCCTTTAAGAAAATAACAGATGTCCTGATGGAACCCATAATCTGGGCTGTATGAAATTCTAGCCAAACGGATGGGCACATTTCCTTTTCTTTTCTTTTTTTTTTCCCCCCGAAACTACCTTTGATAAGAAATGCATTACAAACTCATCAGTTTGGCTTCCTGTTAACAAAGAGACAGCAGCCGTCTGGATCATTCTGGATTCCCGGTGAAGCTGCCAGGCCCGGTATCCTCTAACTACAGCCTCGCTGCCTTGACAAGGGGCAGATGAATTCAGGAGTTATTGTGCAGGGGTTTAAATCTATGCGGCAGCTGACGGTTGAAATAATCATCTATATATCGCTCTGAGCGAGCCGGGGAAAGGTTGAAGCTGTATATTTTCAGCATATCTAGTCTAATGGTTAATCTGTTGTCTCGTACGGGGGGCGCTGGCAGGGTAGACCGGCAGAGCACGCTGACAGCCGGGAGGAATGGCTCACGCAAGATGTGTTTTGTTTCCATTCTCCAAGTACTGGGTGGAGGGAGCTAACTTAGCTGAAGTCAGACAATGTGAAAACACCTGACTCAAGTCCTCATGCCCCAGGGGGAAAACAGGCCTCTCAGAGCTGGCTGGCTGGTAGGAACATTTAGGGGGTCACTTGACCACCTCTAGTGGTCCCCCTCCCCAGGCCCCCAGATCAGTGCATTCCAAGTGAATTCTGTATGAAGTTCTAACTGGCAGGTGGTAGGCAGGGATGGACACTGTCCTTTAGGAAACACAGAAAAATAAAGCAAAATGTGTGAAGAATAAACTGTTGTTGTTCTGTGAGGGGTCAGCTGGGGAACAGCTCAGCTCCATGGCTTTCCTCACAGCTTCCTGCTGAGGGCAGAGGGGGGAGAGCAGTTGTGATGTGATCACATCCACTTACCCACTCACCAAGCGTCCTCCCTTCTCCTCTTGCTCTCCTCCTTCTCTCCCTCCCTCCTTCCCTCCCTCCCTCCCTCCCTTCCTTCCTTTCTTCCTTCCTTCCTTCCTTCCTTCCTCTCTCCCTACCTTTCTTCCTTCCCTCCCTCCTCCCTTCCATTCCTTGTCTTCCTCCCTCCCTCCCTCCCTCCCTTCCTTCCTCCCTCCCTCCCTCCCTTCCTTCCTTCCTTCCTCCCTCCCTCCCTTCCTCCTTCCCTCCCTCCCTTCCTCCCTCATCCCTCCCTTCCTTCCTCCCTCATCCCTCCCTCCCTCCCTTCCTTCCTTCCTTCCTTCCTTCCTTCCTTCCTTCCTTCCTTCCTTCCTTCCTTCCTTTCTTCCTTCCATCCTTTCTTTCTTCCTTCCTTCTTTTCTTTTCTTTCTTTCTTAGAACTAGTGTTTTAACCTGGACCTTGTGCTTGCTAGGCAAATGTTCTACCATGGGACACACACACACACACACAGCCCTTTGTACCTTGGTTATTTCTCAGTCTTCTGCTTCTGGCTCTGGCTAGCTTGGAGTACCATCCTCCTAAATAGATCCCACGCATAGCTGGGATCACAGGTGCAAGCCACCAACTGTGGCTTGTTGGTTGAGATGGGTTCTCATTAACATTTGCCTGGGCTGGTCTCAAACTAAGATCCTCCCATCTCTTCTTGAATAGCTTTGGCTTTTCATATATGTGACCCACTATGTCCAGCCTGTGTTTGTTTTTCTTGAGACAGGGACTTGCTATGTAGCTTAGGCTGACCTTCACTTGGACCTTCCTATCTCAACCTTCTGATGCTGGTATTAGAGGCAAGTACCACTACCTGCAATCTACCTGGCTCTCATAGCACTTTAATATGCTAAGAAATATTATCCTTCTTGAATCTGTATCCCCAACTATATAAAAGTAACCTAGCTCATGGACTACACAAAAGCAAATGGTTGCTTGTGCTGATCAAGAGAAAGGCAAGAAGAAAGTAGCTGTTCAAGCCAGGGATGTGCAAATTCCATTTCTACTTACACATCCTCCACAAGCGTGTACTCTGCATGCTAGGGATAGAGCAGGAGCCAGTCCAGCCTTGAACTGAAAGGCTCTACCAGTTGGTGTGGAACAGGGAGGCAAGGAAAGGAAAATAGAAAAGGGGCTATTCTTATCTAATTCTTTGGAGCTGGATTCAAAGTCAAAATTATCTTCCCTCAACTACTCTTTCCAATCTTCAAACGGTATTGTAGTAATTCAGGGATGCTCTTGACTTTCTTATTTCAATTGTGCATTTCCTCTTAGTATTTCAGGGTTCATATCTGAATTTTTCTTGGGAATGGAGAGTGAGAGGGAAGGAGTAAGGGAGAAAAGGGAAGGGAAGAAGAAAAGGGAGAAAGGAAAGGATGAAGGAAAGGGAAAGATCAAAGGCAACCACATCTCCAAAAAGGATTTTCTACTCAATCCTGGCAGTATTGGCAAAGAATTAGGGCAGGTGCAGTTTATTTAATTGATTGATTGATTCATTCATTCATGAGGATGCCTGCCAGAGCTGAAGTTCTACAGGGACCTTTGGTAAATGCTGGAATCGGTATACACATAAGACAGAAGGCCTGTAGCTTAAGATGGGGCTGAGGATAGCTGGGTACCCTTGGTACATTGCATCTCCCCCACTTCATTTCAGAGGATCCTTTAGGCCTGCAGTATTTGTGTACAGAACATTGCACTCCAGGTTGTGTGAATTCTGTTTGTGGATTTGTATATTTTTGTACTATATACATATATATTTATACATATATAATATATATTTATATATTTATTTATATTTTATTTATATTTATTTATATTATTTTATTTATATTTATATATTTATATATATATTTTTCCTTTTATCCCTTATAGGAGATAGATTCTTTCATTACTCCGGGTTTTTACACTCAACACTTTAACAGTTCAGGTTTCTTGGGCAGTGATCGGAGCCAGAAAGATGCCCTGTGATTAACTTCTACATAACCTGTGCTTCCCGAAAGTCTCCTGTCTATCCTCCCATGTGCAGCACAAAAGCCAGAGATGGGGAAGCATGAGTAGCACACCATGGGGCTGGTGATCCCTCTGCCTACCCCTAGTAGCACAAGAAGGGCCACTGCAAATCATTTCTTCCTGTATCTATCCTCAGTATCCTCATTAACTGTATCTTCATTATACAGAATGACAGATTTCATTTTTTTTTAAATCTACACTCTCTAGGTTTTCCAAATAAATACTTCCCTACTTCTTAGGTACAGGCTGTGAAAATTTTCTGCCCCATAACGTGTACGTGTGAAAATGTGACCATTCCATTTTGAAGAGTTTTAGATATTTGAGATCTTGGGATTGGTAGGGATGCTGCTTTGTTCTCTTTTTGTGCAGGTCTTAGGACTTGAACTCAGGGCCTGGGTGCTGTTTCTTAATTTTTCTACTTGAGGCCAACACTCTGCTACTTGAGACATAGCTCTACTGCCAGCTTTTTGGTAGTTAATTGGAGATAAGAGTCTCATGGACTTCCCTGCTTGGGCTGCCTTCAAACTGTGATCCACAGATCACGGCTTCCTGAGTAGCTAGGATTAAGATGTGAGCCCTAAGCACTCGGTGTGGGGCTGTTTTTTGAGGGGTAGCACTGTTCATCTTTTTATTGCCTAGATGTCATTGTCTTCCAGAATCTTTCAAAAATACATGTATAGACTGGTTCTATTCATGTTGCAGCAAAGCATTCTTGTGAATGAGTAGTTTCCCAAGATTGTTAGAACCAGGAAACTCTCATTCTAAATATTTCACCCACACTATGTCCCCTGCGCTCTAGTTTAAGCTACTCACCGCCTGTCCACACAGTAGTTAGATCCTAGCCACACTTGCACAATCAAGGCAGTGATGGGCACATGGCATTCACCAAGAAGGGATTCACCCAGAAACGTCAGTCACCTGGTCCTGCCTAATTTGTAATTACATGACACCCAACTCACAGTATGGTCACTTACCCAGTATGTGTTGCTGTTGTTCATTTTCCACACTTGCCTGTGGAAGATTCCGTGTCCTCTCAGCAGTTCCATCTATGTGACAGGCAGCAGGGCCTCTGAGGGGCCTCAGTGACAGCCCAGGAGGCATTCCTGGGCAGAGTAGGCAGCGTTCCATGCTCCCACCCCAGCATCGCCCTCTAGTGGCCTCACTCTGAAGCCTGGACTTCCTGGTGGAAGTGGGGTGGATGTGTGAGAGGAAAGCCAGGTCAGCCAGGGAAGTTCTGTCCCCAGCAAAATCACGTATGGCAAATGGTGGTTTATTTCGATGTTGATGGTTTCTCTTGGGGAAAAGTTTAATAGACACACAGAAGACAGGAAGCCCTCTGGTAGAACTCTGTCCCAGCAATTGTGCCCTTGCTCTTTGCCCCCCTCCCCAATTTTAGAGAAACAGCATCAGAATCTGGAACCCACTCCACGCACACACTTTCTCCCCCATGTCACTGATGAAGCAAAGAGACAATACATATCACTCTTCCTTCCTTTCCTGCCTCTAGAAGGTGGTATGAGGATGGAACCCAGGGCGTCACACATACCAAGCAAGCACTACCACTGAGCTAGTACCCTAATTCTAACTATCACTCTCTCCGAGGGCGTGGCAAAGCCTGGGCATTCAATGTAAGCTAAGTGGCAGTATCATAACCGAGGGGGCTGAGCAGGCCAGCACTCTGAGATGAAAAGCAGTAGTTGAACACAGAGAGATAACAACTTGAAATAGAGTGATTATTTGGCTGTATACCTTTTAGTAGTTTTCAGGAGATAGTAGGTCTGGGCCTACTGCTACACTGAGTTTTCTGTACATTGTCAGAGAGGAGAGGCACTCTGGATATTTGGGGGATTTCACAGGTATCACCCCTCCTGACATCAAGGATGATGTTGTAGCAAACAGTGTTCTGAGAAGTCATCAGGGTAAAAGAAAAGGAAATTCAAAACAAAAAGCCCGTAATTCAGCTTTGAGGGAGAGACCTCCATTTTTCATCCAAAGCTACGATTAGATTTGATATGAAAATTGGTCTGGGAGTTTGTTTTTTTGTTTTTGTTTTTTTTTTGGTTTTGGTTTTTTTTTTTTTGTAATGAAGATTTCACTAAGGATTAATTTCCATTTTCTTTTCTCATTGTTTGGCAGTCAAGGCTGAAGCTAGATCACGCTATCACAAAGACCCATTTGAGTCCAGGAATGCAACTCCCATTTCTCGGCTTGTGACCGAGCCAGGTGAAGAAGTGGCTGGGAGACCCCTCCCAATAATTTAACAAGAATTGCCCTATGACCCTCAGTGTTTCACCTTAACATGGCTAAACACAACGGGAGAAGAGAGCTCTACTACCATAGATTTCAGCATGTGTTTAGTTTGTTGGGCAACAAAATAGCAAACTGGGAAAAAAAAAACCAAACAACAACAGCATTAAAAAAAACAATAAATAATCATGAAAATGACCCCACTCTCAATCTTTCAGCTTGCTGCAGACAGTAATCAGAAGCCCCGTTAGTTAGATGCCTTTGTGTTCAAACCGCTTTGCATGAGTCTTAACTCTGAGCGGTTCCAGTGTGAATATGACATTACTAATGATCTGCTAAGTGTGTACAGATGTGAGTTTCTCCAGATGCAGTGATTAATAACGTAATGGAGATAGCTGGTTGACTCATGTTAATGGCTTGTTTGCCTTTTATTACTTTTGTGAGTTTATTTGCTTTGAACTTTTTTTTTTACTCTAGCCAACAAACTCACCTTGAAGTCTTAAAGGAGTTTATTGTTATTAATCTTGGGGTAAGGTTGAAGGGGACAGAGAAGGAGGGATGTACCCCAGGCTGGAGCTGAGGATTCCATCGAAGACACACATTAGGAAAGCCAAAAGCCATAGTCTTTGTCCCCTGTAGTTTCAAAGCTGTATGGGTGAACCTTGACACAATGTTTGCAACTTGGTGAGGCAGATAAAGGAAGAGATTTTTCTTTAAAAAAAAAAAATCTAGTAAAATACGTGATCATTTTGGAGTAAGGCCAGATCTCTGGCCGGTGTTTCTGGAAGAAGCTGCCTTTGCTCTTGCTTGTGAAAGGAATTCTGATGAAAAGTCAAATGAAATGTTGTTACAGATGTTCAACTCGGCATTAAGGCTGTTGGAATTACCACCCCATCTTAAATCAATTCCCAGAACATTGTCTGGAGGTTATGTCACTGAAATAATGAATCCTCTTTAGTCAAGTCTAAGCAAACATGTTAAAACATCATTGTAACTTTAAATTAAACTCTCGCGCAAACCAGGGGATCCGAAGCCTCATTAGACTTGCCTGACATTTTTCTAGCGCCTGAGTCTTCACCAACTGTAAAACTGTTAGATTCGGAGCCTATTAGACAAGGGAGCGTGGGGGAAGTTACAACAGAACATTAAGTGTTATACTTAGGGATGTACAAAAACAAGCCCTTGAATTTTATGAGTTACTTGGAGATTGGATAGAGTTCAGCTCCCATAAAACAAGTCTGCATTCGATTCCTGAACTTGTTTGTTTTAAAAAGAGCTGGTACATCAAGTTTCTTTGAAGGCTCCCATCTTCCTGTGACTCACTCCACCCAGGGACAAGTGGAAATGTGAGAGAGAAAAAGAGAGGTGTATCGCCTTTAGTCCGAAGTAGGTTAAATATGAGCCCATAAATGTGCCTTGTCATGAGGTAGAACCCGTTACCTCAACACATTTGTCTTTTATGAACGTGAGTTAAATTTAAGTCTCCCTTTTTAATTCCACTTTGTCATTCCTCTCATGGAGCTACAGAAGCCATGAAATGAAAATTATATTTTATGGCTGAACTAAAAGTTTTCCCTTAAATGTGCTTTCTTTAAATATGCATGGATGGATAGGAATCCATATAAAGGAGAATAATTAAATATGCTTTATGTCCTCCTTACGACAAAGAAGTTGTCCCTTGCTTCTCTTGGGAGATGGAAGCCATATGTCATGGCTTCTATCACAAACATTCACCGATGCTCCAGTCTCTTCAGAGAGCAAAATTCCAGGCCCTAAGCACAGGAGGAATGCTTTGAACACGGTTTCATGGATGACAGCAAACCCCAGTTTAAATACAGTATGATTATGATGAATGGTCTCTGTGAGTTGCACTGAAAACACATAGTCTCCTTGCACACAAGGAGGCATACTTTCCTATCACTGTGAGGCATCTGTCTGGGGCTGGCTGATGTGTGTGAACCAGCCAGCTCTCCCATCCGAAGCTCCATGCCAGCAAACAGCCCAGGGGCAGGGTACAGGATGACGGACACTCAACCCAAGACTACCATCTCTCGTCAATGCAGTACAATGAGGAAGCGAAAGAACCCCCACAGGAACACTGGGGACCATGCCTTCTGCCTGGGTCTTCACTAGTACAGATTGATCGCACCTCCAGACACCATCCTAGTGATACGGAGTCACCTTGAAGAGAGCTGGGTTCAAGAAAAGATCTCCATGTCGGTTGCAAAGCCTGGTGTGAAAGAGGAGAACAGAACTCACACCCTCACTGGACCCACCACTCAAGCACACACACACACACACACACACGTGTGTGTGTCATCCAGCCTTTATAAAAAGGTGACCTTGTTCAGAAGAGAAAGTGTAAGGCTACACTGTGTACAATTCTCTTTGCCCCTCCCTCCTTTCCTCCTATCTTCTCTCCCTCCTTCTTTTCTCTTTTCTTTCCTCTCTCTTTCTCTCTCTCTTTCACATACTCTCTCTCCCTCCCTCTCTCTCTCTCTCTCTCTCTCTCTCTCTCTCTCTCTCTCACACACACACACACACACACACACACACACACTCCCACTGCTACCCTATTATTGCCTTGGACATCCAGTCCCCTATCTTGTGAAAGGAAGATGAATTTAGGTCAAGCCCGGAGTGCCTGTTTGCTTGCTGAGAGATGCATATCACCTCTAAGTGATTTTTTTTCCAATACCATTTATGTGGCTTGTATTTATTTCCTTTAATCTTTTAAGTGCTGTTTAGTCTCTGTGTGATTTGCTGTGGTTACTCATTTCTGATAAGATGCGATATCTTCACAGCCACCCAGTCCCTGCCTGGAGCCCTCTGTGATGGGTCTGGTCACAGCCTGAGCCCCCTCCGGGCTGGGCAGGGTGGGGGGAGCAGGTGGTGAAGGGAAGGAGCTGTGAGCCTTGGCGGAAGCTTTCGTACCTCTAGCTTTCCTGCTATCCATCTTATTTCACACCAAATTCTTATTCCCTTTCCCTGGGCCCACTAGTATGAGGCAATCCCAGATTGACAGTAGAAGCAGGGTGTATAAAAAGCGCTCTCCTCTCCTCTGAGACAAGTGTGGACTGTGGTTGGAGTATTACGATCCCTTCAGGACCGTGGATCATAACCTACTAAATGTATTTAAGGTTTTCAAGGAAGTAACATATAATGCATGCTATGGGATGGGCCATTCTGGGTAATACTAAATAGTTGGGATGATTCTTTTCTCCTGTTATCTAAAGATTCCTGTGCTATTAATCTGTATATCTCAAGTGTCTTCTGATGTTGCTTTTGCTATACTGTTAATGTTTCTCTTCTTAGATTGAAGGTGACCTCCTACATTCTGAGTTTCAGGGCTGTTTCCTCCTAGTCTCTGTGGCAGTGGCAGTCGACCTACCCTAAGAATCTAAGGATCCGATTTTTCCTTCTTGACATTACAGCATTAGCCTGGATCATGGGGGCTGGGAAGAGCAGGGCTAGAATTTTGCAGCTGAGGCCCTTGGGTGACAGGTTGTGGGGTGGGGGTGGGGGGTATGCGTGTGCATCTTGCTAATTATCAAGCAGCGCTCTTAAAAAGAAGCATGGTGCCAGCGTCTACAGCTACAAAGCTTGTTAGTAGGTGTCTTGGGGCAAAGCAGTAGTGTGCTGCGTTGTGAGTGAAGCTTCCTATTGCTTAGCAGTCTGTGTGGTTTCCAATCTCTTCTGCTGGCCCCTCATCACTTCATCAGAGATTCCATTCAATGGTAGGTGCGCCCTGCATCCCACTACTCTCCTGTCCTGGCTGGTCCTCCGGTCTTAGCAAGCTGATCAGCCCCACATGCCTCCTCACTGGGTGCTGGGAAGATGAGAGCTGGGCTGGGGATTCTTGAGCCCACCCGTGCCAATGTTCTGAGTCCTGACACTGGAACATTGGTTCTTAAGGCCTAGAATCCTTCGCCTCTCTTCAGAGCTCTTTCTGTGGTGTTAAGGGGTTAGGAAGCTAGGAAGCTGGACCCTTAGGAGAAGCAGCAGGTGATTTCCAACACAACCTTACTTCTGATATTGGTTATGAGAAGACGCCTTCGATTAACCCAGCAAAGCAAAGTTACCAAAACGAACTCTGAAGAGTAACCATCGACCGTGTCACACACACACATGTTTATTTTTTGTATGCAGACAAATCCTGGTTTCTTTTTTCTTTGTTGTTGTTTCTGTCATTTTCTTTCTTAGTTCAGGGCATTTACAAACTGTTGTAGTCTGTTTCAAGTGCATGCTCAAGTGCTAGAGCCGTAAAGATGTGTTTTGCTTCAACTCTTTTGAGCCGGCCTCCTTTCACTAATGCATTTGGTCTTTGTCACTGGGGTCCTAAAAGACAGCCCTGAATTCCTAGTGAGTGACTGAGCCTTGAGTGTGTGACTATGCTATCTTGCCTGTATTTCAGTCTACCCTCAAACTGTTCATAATCTCATGAGCTACCTATATTTCCAGTTGAAGACGAGCAGCCATCAACACTGTCACCCAAAAAAAAACAACGCAACGGGGGCATGAGGAATTCACCCAACACCTCTCCGAAGCTGATGAGGTAAGCAAGGTTCCTCCTCCACACACATGGTGTGTCCCCTCTCCTCCTTCTTCTCCCTTGGACTGGCCCCCTCCCCAGCCTGCCTAGGCCCCAGATTCTCCTCCTTCACCGGCAATCATGGGGGAGGGGAGCAAGATCGTTCTATGGCTTCTTAAAGGCTGGAGTATTTATTCTGTCAGCTTGTCAGCACTTAATGATAGAGCTGAAAAAATTCTGTCATGAAAAACAGTTTGAAAAGCTGTTTGAAAAATACATAGGCTTTAAAGTCTTAGCTGTCACCATGTCCTGTCTGTGTGTAGTTTCTAAACAGCAGTGGCACTAATGACGCTGGGAACCAATCAGAGCAACTCTGTGGTTAGTTTGCCTGCGGCAAGTCTCTTTCTGCTGGAGTCCCTCGGAGGACTGTTTTCTGTACTTAAGGCCATATGTGAGATGTATCATCACAATCAAAAATGAACCTGAAGATTACCTTCCTTTTATCCTGTCGATTGAAATCAAATTTCTGCTAATTGATTTTGACTGAAGAAAAAAAGTCTAATAATCTGTGGACTTGCCAACGTAAAGTTCAAAAGTAATCTAGTTGTGCTCAGAGTAAAAGCAATATTAATTATGAAATTAATTATGAATTCCTTCCTTCCTTCTTTCCTTCCTTCCTTCCTTCCTTCCTTCCTTCCTTCCTTCCTTCCTTCCTTCCTTCCTTCCTTCTTTCCTTCCTTCCTTCCCTTCCTTTCCTTCTCCTCTTCTCTCTCTTTCCTTCTCTCTGCCTTCCTTCCTTCCTTTCTAAATGGAAGAAGTCTAGACATAGAACTTATCCTCTAGAGATACTAAGTGAAACTAACTTTCCACAGAGTTCTACCAGTTCCTTTTCTTGGCCTATTCGTCTCTCATCTCCCCTTTGTGTAATTCATCTGCCAATGCCAATACTTTGTTCTCCTGACCTCCAAGTCCTCTAATATCTGCATAATCCAAGGGTGATTGCAGATTTGCACTGCTTCCCCAATGGGTCCTTGCCATGGGGACGCCAGCCACCTTGACAGGACTTTTCTTTTTTCCAAGAGGGACCATTGCCATTGGCCCTTATTCCTCTTCTGGTTATTGAGATGCAGTAATGTTGCTCTCCATTCTTCTTGGTCACATTTCAATCTCCTTAGCCCTCCAATCTGCCCATTTGCCCAGGACCTAGTGCCCGAGCTGTCTTTCTTCAGCCGTGGTACACTTGCCTTCCTTCCTTCCTTCCTTCCTTCCTTCCTTCCTTCCTTCCTTCCTTCCTTCCTTCCTTCCCTCCATCCTTTCCCCCCTCCCTCCCTCCCTCCCTCTTTTTTTCTTCCTTCCTTCCTTCCTTCCTTCCTTCCTTCCTTCCTTCCTTCCTTCCTTCCTCCCTCCCTCCCTCCCTCCCTCCCTCCCTCCCTCCCTCCCTCCCTCCCTCCCTCCCTCCCTCTTTCTTTCTTTCTTTCTTTCTTTCTTTCTTTCTTTCTTTCTTTCTTTCTTTCTTTCTTTCTTTCTTCCTTTCTTTCTTTCTTTTTTTTTTTTTTTGCCAGTCCTGGGGCTTGGACTCAGGGCCTGAACACTGTCCCTGGCTTCTTCCCGCTCAAGGCTAGCACTCTGCCACTTGAGCCACAGCGCCGCTTCTGGCCGTTTTCTGTATGTGTGGTGCTGGGGAATCGAACCTAGGGCCTCGTGTATCCGAGGCAGGCACTCTTGCCACTAGGCTATATCCCCAGCCCTCTTTCTTTCTTTTTGTCCATCCTGGGGCTTGAACTCAGGGCCTGGGTGCTGTCCCTGAGCTTCATTTAGCTCAGAGCTAGCACTCTACCACTTGAGCCACAGCGCCACTTCCAGCTTTTTCTGTTTATGTGATACTGTGGAATGGAACCCAGGGTTTCATGCATGCTAGGCAAGCACTCTACCACTGAGCCACATTCCCAGCCTTCGCGTTTCTTGATGGCAGTTTCACTAGCACCATCTCCTTTGCCTTTATGACCATCTCCGCTGAAGAGTTCTCTTCTGTCCCCCAGCTCAGCCATGCTGGAATATGGCTGATTTACATGCTTGTTTACAGTTTATAAGGGGGAATAAAATACTCCCAACTGCCAAGCTGCTCGTTTTTTATGACACTGGCTGTCACCCTAGCCTTGCCTTCCTATTTACTCACCTTGAAGTAATCGACTTATCTAATGCTAATAGTTTTCTCCATTTAAGGGAGGGAAAAAGAGAGAGAGGGAACACCCATTACACTTCTTTTGCCTAAATTTAGAGGAGCAAATAAATAAATAAAGAGAAGCCTGGAAAAATCTGAACCCTTTGGAGCCCAATTCTCTGTCCCTGTTTGCTATGTAAAGTATGGCTCATTGCTTTGATCTTGAGCAATAATAATTCTAAGGAGTTATACTGTTTTCATATGCTTCAAAGCTGTGTCAAAGTTTTGCAGCTTAAGGGTACTTCTTTATTCTGTTGGCTCTTGGGTACCAAGATGACAGGTCTCCTGTATGAGGTGGAGGCCTTTTTAAGTCGTAGCCTTCAGCAAAACATCAAATTACCAAATCCAGGGTAACATACTTCTACACAAATGCCTTTCCTGTAGATATATTATACCATATATATTAAATACTTTAGTGTTACACGCTCCATTTTATGTGCAATAGAAAGTGATGGTTTGAGGTAGCCTGGGGTGGGGGGAAGGACTCTTTTTTTTTCCACAAGCAGAAAAAGCTAGTGTATACCATATCAAGTATGGTTTTTACAGGACTTTCTGCCCGAAGGCCTTTGTAAATAAGTAATGATCAACAGATTGGCTGTGGGTTTTTGAAAAGCATGCCTATGTCAGTTTGCATGATGGGGGAGAATTTTCAAAGTGGATCTTGCTTTCATTGCCTGCCGGATAGGGGCTGTGGGAGACAGTCATCCCAGGCCAGAGCTGTCTGCTTCATCGTACATCAGAATTGCTAAACGGGGGTCAGGTGTGAGCTAAACCTGCCAAGCTACAGAACTCGGGGCTTCAAATATTGGTGCCTGTGGGATGCTACTGCCACCGTGGCGATATTCACCGGGAGTTTTCATACCACCTGCCCACAATGCTCTCTGTCGAGGCTCAGCTGGATTGGGCCAGGAAGTGTTAGACACTCCCCCAGACCCAGACTTCCTATCTCCTAGGCACTTCACATCCTCTGACTGAGGTCAGAGGAGCAAGGATAGGGTCTCTGCTGAGCTGAGCCCTGCCTATTCGGTAACTTCTGTAACTTCTAACCTCTACATGAAGGCCCTATCTGGAGGGCCTTTGGGTGTGCTTTGGAATATCCAGGACCAGCCGTGAGCCTGGGGAAACTATTTTTGTTAGATTCCTCTTGTTGATTGGCAGAAAACAGAGGGGTATGCTCAGCTTCTTCTGGCTTTCTCATTTGCCCCTATCCCCACCCCTTTCTACTCTTCAAAAGGCAGGGGGCCTCTGAGGTCCTATTCCTTATGAGCTAAAAAAATCCATAAAGGAAGCTAATGGCTTATTTGAGGTGGGTTTTTTGACATGACTTTGCAGCTCACTGTTGGAGCAGAAATCAATCACCCCGAGTGTGGGCAGGTTTTAGTGGCCTATGGACAGTGATAGGAACAGCCCCAAGAGAAACCCCAAAGCCCAGAATGGGCCAAGATGGGCTCTAATTTACCACCATAGCTTCTGCAAATAAAACAGACTTGGCTGTGAGGGTTCCTTCTAATCATCTGCCAGCAGGAAATGCCATGGGGACTTTTCACTAATGGGTCCTTGTCTCCCTGTTGTTCCAGTACCAGGCTTGGCTTGGTGTTTTAGTGTCACTTAATTCTCTGCACCATCATTAGGTGAACAGCCTTGCTTTGTGTCTGTATGGGGAAGTAGTGTTGTTTCATCATCCCCGACAGAAAAACAACTCTCCCAGGCAGAGCCACATGGTAAGAGTCTGTGTGCCAGACCATGTCATAACCATTGGCTCCCGCCCACTGAGGAGCAAGCTGTGCCTGTCCCAGGCTCCTGACTCCATGCACGCATCTATTATGTCCCTTTGTTGGTGGTCACATAATATGAAATCATTGCCTGAGTTTCTTTTAGCTTTCTACCCAAATCACCAAGCCCTTGTCGCCCTCACCCAGGCTTCCCTCTTTTGTAGATTGGCACCTTGCAAGGACTGCCTTTCCATAGTTGCAGAAAGCTCTGGAGAGAAATAACTTATTCTCTAAATAGTAATGGAAAGGGCTCTTAATTTGGTGTTTTGCAGATCCTTTTCTATGAATACCCTCTGGAAAGTCTCTCTAGGAAAGACACACACACACACACACACACACACACACACACACACACACACACACACAAAACAAGTATATTGAGCTGGGCACTGGTAGCTCATGCCTGTCTTAGCTATTTAGGGAGGCTGGGACCTAAAGATCACTGTTCAAAGCCAGCCAGAGCAGGAAAGTTTGTGAAACTCTTATCTTCAGTTAACCACCAAAAAGCCAGAAGTAGAGGTGTGTCTCAAGTGGCACAGAGCCAACTGGAGTGGTAGAGGCTGGGGAACAGCTATGGGGCTCTGAGATCAAGCCCCAGTCCACTGAAAATTACGCCGCCTACACTTACAACAGATTCATAGGTTTTTGAAATTCCCACTTCTGAATTGCATGTCCAACTTCAAGCAGTTTTATCAGCAGGTGCATTTTAGGTGGTGAGAATATTTCTCTAGAGGATAGGGGACATACAGTACATACTGTGTGCCCTTGCCTAGGGCCCCAAAAGTCTGTCTACCTCAGCTGCATGTTTCAATTCAATTTTCTTCCTTTTAAAATTAAATTAAGGTGTGTGTGTGTGTGTGTGTGTGTGTGTGTGTGTGTGTGTGTGTGTTTAATTTTATTTATTGCCAGTCCTGGGACTTGAACTCTGAGCCTGGGTACTGTTCTGAGCTTTTGTGCTCAAGGATAGCACTCTCCTACTTGAGCCACAGCTCCACTTCTGGCTTTCTGTGGTTAACTGGAGATAAGAGTCTTACAGACTTTCATGACTAGGCTGGCTTTGAACCTTGATCCTCAGATCACAGCCTTCTGAGTAGCTAGTATTACAGGTGTGATCCATCGACAACAGCTGAATTTTTTAATCATTATTTTTAAGCAGTTGTACAAAGGGGTTTCAATTTAATGTAACAATGTATGAGTACAGTGCATCAAATTTCCAGCTAGAAAAAAATTATTGGGAGCCTGCCAGTTTTCAGGGGGTTGTGGAAGGTCTTGAAGGATTTAAAGTAAGATGGAATGGAAGAGATCCTTGTCTTTAAAATGCTGACAGTTTAATGTTGGAGACAGGGAAAACACACACACAGCAGAACAGCGTTAGAATAGCTTAAGAATTCTATCAGCAGGGGATATGAGAACAGTACCTGACACTAATTTTTGAAGGAGGTCTCATTTTCTCTAGCCCAGAGGAAAATCTGTGTCTAATACTAGTATGTGCTCTTCCTCATGGTTTACTCTAACCCCTATTTAACAGATGAGGAAACTGAAGCATGGGCAAGGACAAGCATATCTTGTAATCTGGACTAGGAAGGTGAAGAAAATAGCAGAAGCTCTCCAATGACAATAAATGTCTTAGTAGGCTACAGCAAGGGGTGTTTTGTGTGACATCACTGGAGTTGAAAATTTGGGAGATTTTTATCTGGCTTCCAGTCATGGAGGATCTTGCCTTTGGAAGGCTATGAGGAACACATGCATGTTTGGGAGGAAGTGATGATCCAAACTGATCATTAATAGTGACATAAGGATGGGTTTACAATCCTCCATTAGGGCCTTTCTGAGACCCATCAGCACAGAAGTGAGAGGGAGAGGGCCCTCCCAGCCCCAGCCTCTGCCCAGGTCCTTTGGGCACCACAGAACTCAGGGTTTGCAATAGGGGACTATGGGACAGTCCAGGCTAGACATTTTTCCCATGAAGGATGCATAGCATTTCTGACATCAGTTCTGAGATTTGCAATAAGGTAAAAAAGCATAGACCACGAGAACTGATGTAGGATGTGTCAGGCAGACAATTTACACAAAGAGATAACTCTCAGCTGGGCCAAGCCAGGATAATTGACGATACCCCAAACAGAGAAATTGAACACTTTGAGGAGAGTTTTATGTCATGAGACCCAGGAAATATTAGACCTTCCTTTCCTGAATGGGAGGGCAGATATGATTTGAGGAGAACAGATTACCCTCTCGGGCATTGACTGATCATTAGGTGGAGTACGCGCATCTGCCTGTTAAGTCTCATTCCCTCTCTTTTGACTCATACCTTTCACGGGGACTTTCTGTTAAGGCTTCCCACATCAGAGCCTGCCAGGGTGACAGATCCCACTAATAGAAAATGGCAAAATGGCCTAGAGCCAACTCATGGATAGAATGCCACCCTTACAATTCCTTCCATTGTCAGGAGGAGAAGGAAGTCAGGGACAAGCATAGCTAAGAAAATTCACCTCCTAATGTATAAACTAATAGCAAATGACAGTCCCCTATGGGAGCAGAGAAGAAGGAAATCATGGGTGTCATGATAGCAAAGTTTGGGTGGACTTGACACAGGTCCCTGGACAAGTTCATGCTCAGCAGAGCATAATTAATTATCCTGTCTTCTTGCTTCAGAAGAATTTCATACAGTCTCCTCCAGGACTCAGGACCAACTCAATGTCTTCCCAACATAAAGGTATTCATTTCTGTCCTCTAAGAATGGTGGATGCCTAACGGAAAGAAGTGCATTAGATGGGAACAGGATTTTTTAAAAATTCAAGTAGTCCCAGAGAAGCTACAAAGGGACCTAGGTTTGCTAGGTTTGCTGACTGAAGTTTTGCCATGGCAACTCCATGGATGGCCATCTAGTGAAAGGTGAAGGCAAAGCGCCGGGAAGGCCTGTCTCAGGGGCAGAGACTTCAGGTAGGTACAGTGTTGAGAGACTGGCTAAGGCAGGAATTAGAATTCCAAAGCAGGATCCTTGCAGAGTGATACTAAGCAGTAAACATCCACAACTAACAGGCACACAGAAATGAGGCAGGTCTAGTTGGAGCTGTGTATGGGAACTGAGCATACAAATACGATTCCTTCAGAGAACTCCTGAGTGCTAACCCAATATCTTGTGTCTGAAACTGGCATCTTGTGTCTGAAACTGGCAAAGAACCAGGTATGTGACATGACACTTGAAAGTTGTACTCATGGATGTAAAGACTGGGCATCAGGCTGTCTTCTACAAAACAGAAGAAGAGATAGGAAGAATGAAGGTCAGGGGGATTGTCCTGCACATACAATAACCAGTGTATAATTTGCTTCCTAAATTTGTTGCTTGTCTTATGGGAATTCAGGTCTGTAAGAGAGTCATTAGTGTAGAAGTGTACAAGTGAAGGCTTCCTGTCAAGGCTTGACATAGATCTTTCAAGGTCCAGAGTCACCTAGAGTCAGAAGAGATGACTGGCTCAATATATTCTCGTCCCCAGTCCCTCCATTTGAATCTCAGGGTCAGGATGAGGGTGAGAGGCATCTGAGGGATCTCCTTATGTTCTGTGGTCCCGACACCTGACTGTGTCCTTCTAGAATTGGTTCCTGAACGAAAGCACAGCCTTCCAGTCTGTGTGCTGATGACAGATGCTAGCTTCAAACCCATTTAGATGTTTGCTTTAAGCACAACTTTAGGGCTTGTTTTCAAACTTTAGTGGGCCTTCAGAATGGACTTGGTTATAGAACTATTTGTTGCAGCTCTACAGGTTCCATGGATCTGAATTTGCATCTCTGCCAGGCTTTCAGGGGATGCTGGTCCTGCAGGCCTATGGCCGGTGACATTTTGAGACCTCCCTTCCTATGCATCAGAGCGGCGAGAGAGGCTTGTAGTCACAGGCCTTGCCTCTCACAAGTCTTCAGACACTGCACTGGAACACCGAGTATTTCCTTCATTAGGACTCTGCCTGGACCGCTGTGGCTATCACAGGTGATCCGTCCCTGTTGATTAGTTTGGTCAGTGGCTCCAGGCAAACTCGAGGCAGTCTTGAGTGGCCAGAGACAAATTTTCTTGTTTCCTTATCATGGTGAATACCCTGTGTCCTGACTCAAAAACCGTTTCTGGATGCAAAAGTTAATGCAATAGATAAAAACAAACTGTCGCAAGATAACAAAAGTGAATACAGCTGGCTGCTGGTGGCTCCTGCCTGTAATATTAGCTATACAGGACCTGGAGGAACTCAGTTCAGATCCAACCTGGGTAGACTAATCTGGGAGACTATTACCTTTAATTAACCACTAGCAAGCCAGAAGTGGAGCTGCCAATCAAGGGGCAGAGCACCAGCTTTGAGTGACAAAGCTAAGCAAGAATTCAATTTACTGAGTCCAAGCCTCAGTGTTGGTACACACACACACACACACACACACACACACACACACACACACACACGATTATCACTGGGAACACATACTAAATCTTTATTGAATGATTCAAGAGTATTGAGAGACTGAGATAACTGAACTTTTTTAAAATTTGGTTGTTTATGAGCATCTACTCTACCTTCTACTAGATTCTGATACATAGGGGAAAAAAAGTAGGAGACCTAAGGAAGCTGCCATCTAATGGATGAACCTGGTGTGTACTTTATCACTGAAGAACATCTATCACCTGAGTTGACAGACTTTTGATCCAAACTGTGAGGTCCAAGAAACTCCTTAGCATCTATAACATTGTGTCTGATGTAATAGATGCTCAGTAAATCAGGATTTGCCACTTTGATGAAAGACCTACTGAGGAATAAAGTATTTATCTATATGTTATCAACCTTCTAATTTCTTGGGGTAACCCATGAAGGGTAAGCCCCCACTTGGGAGGATGTTTGCCAAGACAGAAAAAGACTTCTCAGGTAATGAGATCTGACAATCAGGAAGGGTACAATTCAGAAGTCAGTCTAGAAGTTTCTTCTTTCACAACTTGTTACTTGGTGTGTGTGTGTGTGTGTGTGTGTGTGTGTGTGTG
Source organism: Perognathus longimembris pacificus (assembly GCF_023159225.1). Classification (NCBI taxonomy): domain Eukaryota; kingdom Metazoa; phylum Chordata; class Mammalia; order Rodentia; family Heteromyidae; genus Perognathus; species Perognathus longimembris. Next base: position 51,192,896 of record NC_063162.1, on the reverse strand, counting down.
TGTGTGTGTGTGTGTGCACATGCACGCGCAGGTGCTGGGGTTTGAATTCAGATCCTAGGTGCTGTCCCTTAGCCTTTTCTCTCAAAGCTGATGCTCAGTCACTTGAGCCACACCTCCATTTATGTCTTTTTGTTGGGTAATGGATGCGTAGAGTCTCATAGACTTTCTTGCTCCAGCCTTCTTTGAGCCAGGATTTTCAAATCTCAGTCTCTTAAGTAGGTAGGATTTCAGACAGGAGCCACTGGCACCTGGATTGCTTATTTGTATTTAAATATAAATTTCTGAAGTCCATGGTTGAACCCAGTGCTCAAAAAAAAAAAGGCACAGATATTTTCTGTATTTGCCTGCAAGGAGAACTGTGCTCTTTAAAATATAATCCTGGCTTCCACACAGCAAGTCTGGTAGAAAAGGGTTTTGTGGTTTAGCTCTAGGCTGTTGTCTTCAAGGCAAGCTTTTTGTGTTTCTGCTGTAGCAGGGCATTTAGTTCACTTCCTGAGATTAATTGATGGCAAGTGTCATTCCTGGCTCTGCAAACCCTCCAAAGAAAGATCTTTTTTCTCTTTTACTTGAAGTCAGGCATGCTTAATTTCAAGCTGGGACTTTGGAGGCATGAGCTGAGATGCAGGGAGCAGGGATATAAAAAATGTAACACAACTGGGGTTTTTCTGTTGTTCTTAAAAAGAAAAAAAAGATGGGCATTCCTAAACCAGTCTTCAGATATTTGGAATGCAACCAAGAATTGCTTAGCATTAATTGACTTCTGAGTCTCTCCTTAGCCCATTATCCTAACAAGGGCTCATGGAGTGATTTTTTTCTACTGAGTATTCACCCAAGCTGTATATGCTGGCGCAGATGATTGTTCTCTCTTTATAGTTCAGTGTTCTTGGACTTAGACTGCAACAGAGAATGTGCAAAAAGGGATGGTGAAGGATGAGGCCCTTCCTCACCAATCTTGTCTCTCTTGTCACATAATATGGTACCTGAATCATGACACACACACACACATACTCTTTCCCATGGATACACACAGAAATGACCTACAAGTATGACTCTAATGACTCAGAATAATGTTTCAGTCATCGTAAGGGTTTAACTCATGGTTGGTGTTCCTCAGAGCATCCACAATCCTAGTTCCCTGTAGCCAAAGGTGCAGTAGTGACCCCGTGTTTTTATGATGGGACTTCTGTACCTTGCTGGACTCTTTCCACCATCACTACAGCTACAAATACATGACTAGATCCCAAGCCAAGTATGGAAAAGGGTAATGCTGATAACAAAGATGCCAATGACCATTCCAATTCCAATATAATAATAAGACCAATACAGAAACAATAATAGTCTATATTTCTTCTAGATGTTCTCACAGGATTCATGTTGCATATGTAATATGTGTGTAACTGTGCAATCCTCAAGCCCACTGATTAATGGTGGTATTAACATTCTCATTTTGTGCAGGGAACAACTGGGCAAGCAATAGGGAAACCCAAGCTTGAAGACAGACATGTTGGTTCCAGAGCCTTTAACCTTATGCGACACTGTCACTTTAGGTTTTTATGGTAAGAGGTAAAGACAGCATTGGGGAAGGCAGGGACATTGGCCCACTCTCTGAAGATGCTGTGTAGTTTTGATATATTTCCATGCATTGCTAAAATGATTACAGAGCACCATCCTCCCTTCCCTGAACAGGCAAGACAGGAAGCTCAAGGAACACCAGGCAGTCAGCTGAGGACTCTGGGGCGTGACATGCCTGCTTTTCTTCAGGGTGGACTACTGTATTAATTTCCTCATCATGTTGTACCAAACAAAAAGCCACAGACTTGGTTCTTAAACAGCCAGGATTTACTTTCTCACAGTTTTGGAGGGTAAATGTCCAAAATCAAGGTCTTTTCAGGGTTACTTACTTCTGGGGCTATTAGGGAGGATCTGCTCTAGGTTCTCTCCTGACTTGTAGATAGCCCTCCCTCCTTCATTCCCTCCTTCTCTTCTTTTCTCACCCCTTCCCTTCTTCCTCCTCCTCTTTTCCCTCCTTCTCCTCTTCTTCCCAGTCTCCTGTCTCCTCTCCCCTCTCCCCTCTCTCCTCTCTAATACTGGGAATTAAACCCAGGAACTCATGCACGCTAAAAGTGCTGTATCACTTTGAACCACACTTCCAACCCTTTTGTTCTTACCTTATTTTTGAGATTGAATGTCTCTAACTTTGCCCAGTCTGGAATTCATGATGTTCCTTCCTGTATCTCTAGAGTATCTTAGATTACAAGTATGTGCCACTATCTCTGTCCTGGCCAGATCAGTGTCTTTGTTCTGACCATCAGATCAGTTTGCTGCTTAAAGAGTCACTTTGAGCCTTTGCAAATGGTGCTCTCCATCATCCTGCAAACTAACCATGTTGGAATGCCTTGCTCAGGGAGCTTCCTCTTATTTCTTCCAATTCCTCTGGGTCTCCCCCTACCACAGCAATATTGATTCGTGTGCATGATGGCACATACTTGGACTTTCTTCTAATTATACAAACCCCAGAATCCTTGATTTAGAAGCAGAAGAGCTTCAGACCACCTGCCTCTTCACTTTCCCTGTAAGGCAAGGATCTGTCAACAACTGAAGCCAAAATAAGCACTAGAAATTACTACAGGATCAGGCATGGTAAACATTATCTTCTCCTGCCCGTAGTAATCACTAATACTTCTTTTCCTGGAGTTGCTTACCCTCTAAACACCCTCCCATACACAAGGATCCAGTGAATTTGGAACAACGCTGGTCTTTAATGGAACGATATATAAATCAATCCTCCATGCTTCTTACCTCCCATCTTTGTCCCCATAACATTTCTTCACCCATTCCCCCTTGGACTTTTACTGCCCCAAAGTGGTCCAGTTGTTCTGAACTCCTTCCAGCTGCTTGGCTCCCAAGGAGAGCTACTGCTTCAAAAGATCGTCTAGGCTCACCCAACATTTGCAGCTAAATCCTTCTCCCATCCCCAGCTATTCTAGAATATCTCAAACGACAGGAAGCCCACTGCCTTGGGAAACAACTCATTTTGATTCTGAAAGACATTTCATTTTTATGATGTGCTTCTGTATTTTTTAAAGCATAATCTTGGTTTTACCAAAATTCGATTCAGCATTGGCCATACTCGAACAGTCGGCATCATCTTCCATTTGGCTGAAGATCTCTGGCATTCCTGGGCCTTAGGTTAGGCCACACCATGGCTTAGGCACTATTTTGTTTTTGATCCTTTTTGATTTGGGCCTTATTTCTCAGAATGGGTCCTAAGAGAGTCACTGGTGGAACAACAGAATGTGTGGAGATTCACTCCCAGATTGCCTGGTTCAGGTCAAATGCTGATTGCTTTATGAAGCCTGCTTTCATGCCCATCAAGGCCAGCCAGGGAACCGCATCGTTCTTGGTGCCTTCCCTACTTAGTCTATGCTATGTATGTTACTTTGCCCTAATATGTACCATGATGGTTTGCATTTTCTGCCTCCTGCGGCCTTGTGCAGCCTCCCTTTGGCTAGACATTCTATCTTAATCATGACTGTATCTTCCTTTCCTGGCTCAGAATAGGAGATTCATGTTTATTGATCGCTTTGCTGATTAAAGAAACCAAAGTTAGCCTTCCAGGTCCTATGGCTGGTCTGAAAAGGAAATATGTGTGTTCAGGGAGATTTTTGATGTGTCTCAGAGTAAATCCTGTGGGAGAAAATCTGGATGATGTATATAGAAATTATCCAAGCCAGCCCAAGAGATTTGAGGAGCGGAAAAAGAATGTAAAATGGAGTGTGCCAGATACTTCCTGCCTACTTCTGGGTGTCCCAGTACAAGTCATGGTTTATAAAACGAGTGTCAAATTACCTGCTTTATCTGGACCTCTACCCCAATTAGTGAAACTCCCCATTCATTGTCTTCCTCTTATGATTGATAGAGATTGATGATCAGGCATTCTCATTTTCTAAGATGAAGGTTAAAGGTCACTGCCACCAAGAAATTCTTCTTTCCCCAAAAGAACCAAACCAAAACACACCTCTTCTCTTCTAGGCATGGATTTTATAAAATGAGCTTTTTGTCAACTAATTCCTGTGTTTTCTTTATGTGGACTTAGTCTTTTAAGCCCTGAATGTACTGGAGATGGATCACAGTCTTTTCTGAGTTCACACTTTCTCTCCAGCCAAGAAACAAGGGCAGGAGGATTTGAACTTGGCTCTTTATTTTCAGAATGAGTTTATTAGACCCTTTTTTTGGGGGGGGGGAGTGGCATAATGTTTTCATCAAGGGCTAGGGAAAATTCATTTGATTCCATTTTTCCAAACCTTTTCTCTGGGAACTGTTTCCATGGAATATATTGTCTATCTATGGAATTATTGAAAAAAATTTTCAAGAACTAAAGGAAAACCCTGAAAATTTGCTTGCTACCCAGTTTGTGACCAGTTCTTTTCAGCAACTGTCCTTTTATTTTAGCCTTCTTGACTCATCTCTCAGTATGTGAGAGGTAACCTGGTGATTCCCAACACCTGAAGATCTCCTAAAAACCTGGTCATGGAGGTGCTACTCTGAGTTAGTTTGTTCTTCTTTTGCAGAATTTTCTCATATGGTATTTGTCATCTCCTGTGGCCTAAAAGCAAATCTGCAGGAAAAGTGTTTTCCTGTCTCCGTGGGGATAAAGAAGACTAGCCAGTCATAGTATATAGATATCCAAGAGCTTAATTATAGGTCTTTGAATAAAATTAAAGACATTATTATATTACTGTCCTACTTTATGCATTCTGGGTAGATTTCCAAGGGGAAAATATTAAAACAAAAATAAAAATTATCCTTCAGTGTCGGAATTAAGACTGTTTTAATGACAGAATCACTTCATCATACATTTATGAATAATGTAGACCTATTTCTTTAAAAAAATCTTGACTTGGCAATATTATTTGGGCTGGTTACCTTCAGCATGAGAATAGTTCAGTCAGGTCTGCCTGGGAACATGTCTTAGTTTTATGTAGTTGGCCTTATAGAAACCAAGAATGGCTTCCCTCCAAACTAGCATGTGTACTTCTATCAGAAATAGGATTATGAATAGAATCATGCATGGTAATGTAGAAGCTTTTTGTTTTTTGTTTTTGTTTTTGCTGGTCCTGGGGCTTGGGCTCTGTCCTTGAGCCTCTGTATTCATAGCTAGGCTAGCGCTCTACCACTTGAGCCACAGCACCACTTCCGGCTTTTTTTGAGTAGTTTATTGGAAGTCTCATGGACTTTCCTGCCCAGGCTGGCTTTGAACTTCAATCCCCAAATCTCAGCCTCCTGAGTAGCTAGGATTATAGATGTGAGCCCTGGTGCCCAGCTGGCTTTTTTTAATGTTATGGAACAGTTACATCTTCCTGATTTTATTGTCATTGCTAATGTAATCCAGGAGGTTCTGCCTACCCACTGGAGGCGAGGCATCTATGAGCCCTCTTGTTTTGCTACCTACAGACAAGGCAAGAGGATGGTGCATAGAGCCCTGAGGATTGGAGACAGGTTTATTAAGATGCATCTGAGCTTGAGGCTCTCATCCACAGGATGCTGCATTGGGAAGGGGGAGAGGCATCATCGGATGCTTAGTGCAAATACAGTTGTCAAGGCGAGGAGTGAGGGTGTTGTTTAGTATTGAAATCATGTATTCCAGATGTGGGCATTTGGTAGTCAATCTGTTCTGAAGTGACATGCTGCTGAATCTTTAAAGGGCTTCAGCCAGAGAGAGCAAAATCTGATTGGGCAAATTGCTAAAATATTTAAAGTGCAGCCTGTTAAAGCTTTTACTGCGAAGAGCATCACGTCAGAAGTTGTAGTCAGAAAGAGTGAGTAATTGGCTTTCCATCCTGATGCCAGTCAGCCAGCATGAGACTCTATTCCTATTCCTTCCTCTTCATTGCCAATGCTAATAGCAACCCTTTGTGCGTGTGTGTGTGTGTGTGTGTGTGTACGTGTGTGCATGTGTGGGCACGCACACACACATGCTGAGGAAATTGGATATCTGGTAAAACTAGAGAATGAGGAGTATAATGGTCTTATAAGGGGAAACTGAAGCCACAAAATGGCACGAGGCCAGGCATGAGGCAAGAGCCAGGCACAAATATTACTGGAAAAAGGTCAAGCAAGTGCCCTTCTAGGTGGATGGTCATGGTTTGGGGCAATTGTCTTTGATGAGGTGGGTGCTGCAAGCAAGGAATGTACATGAGTAGCAGCCAGTTTCTCAGCATCGTTCATCGCCTCTGAGATGTCACTCAGGGGGCACTTTCCATATATAATTTATCACATTTTCCACTCAGCGTTGCCTGTCCTTTTCTCCCCAGGCACGACCCCTTGTTAATTCCTGGCAATGATCAGATTGACAACATGGACTCTAACGTGAAGAAGTATGACTCTACTGGGATGTTTCACTGGTGTGCACCCAAGGAGATTGAGAAAGTCATTCTGGTGAGTGACCAGTGCCATCCACTTCCGCCCTCTGTGATGCTTACTTGGAGTGAGATTTTTCTCAAGTAGATAATGGATGATATCTTCCAGGGTCTCAGTTATTTTTGGTGACTGAAATTCTGCACAGAGACTCAAGCAGCTAAAAGCCTGATCAGAACATGAGCCAAGAGCAGAATTTTCTACCTCTAAATATTTATCAGCTTGTTGCAATAGTGCTACTGTAAAGCATCATGGGAGGAAAGATGTGTATCATTACGCTCCATGTCACTCTAAGGGCATCTTAGATGCCTGTGTCACCTAGTGGCCACATGGCCTTGGGCACTTCTCTCCTCTCTCCTCTCTTGGTAGTATATCCATGGATTGATAATAATAACTATTATTATTGTTGCTTCGGCTCACTCATGTGTAAGAAGATAAAGTGAGAATGGTCCTCACTAATAGGGTTATTAGGGAAATTAAATTCCAGCATATGGCTCCATAGAATTGCCTATACCATTTCCTGTTTTTAATAATAATATTAGCACTATTATCCTTCAGTGCCACCAACTGTTATCCTTCACTGCCATCCTGCAATGTTACCTGCGCTATTGCTTATTCACAGGCATGTCTTTGAATCCTTACAGATACAAACCTCACACATCTGTGGTCCACCTTAGTGGGTGTTGTAGGCAGGCAAGTGCATTTGCTCATGACACTGTAGAACCAGGATCCACGGTGGACAGGATGATGCTCAGATCCCAAGTTCATGGGTGGTACATGAGCCCCCTCAAAGCAGCAGTGTGCCCAGGAGATAACAGTCCATTCTACTCTAGGGTATCCACCCTATTAACAGCTTTAGGTTTCAATGCTTGCATTGGCTTTCCTAGAGGTTATTGTCTTGCTCGTCCATGAAAAATGGCTGAATAATTGGGAAAGTCAAATGGAAATGTTCTTTCTTCCTTCTGCCTCTAATCCTCAGATGGCCAGGGACCTCCTCCTGTGTCAGCTAGGAAAATCCTATCATTTCTGAGGTCCTGGCCACCTTCCCTAACAAGGGCTTTCCAGGTCCCCAGAATGGCTTTGTATGCTAATCCGCTAGATATTTTTCCACCATGTTTTATTGAGTGTATGTTTTCTCAGCATAATTATCAAGGAGCATTTAACACCAGTGAAGTATCTGACTGGAGGCTGTCTCCAAGTCAGGAAAGCTACAGACAAAAGTCTAGGAAGTGAAAATTCTTGGCAAACTGTCATTGTGCTACTTACCAGGAGTGAGAATGTTCTAAGCACTGAACTTTTTTTTTTTTCTGTGAGTTTCTTTCTTTTGTCCTGGCCACACATTGACCTTATTGGTCTGAATTCTTGACGTTCCCCTCTTGTGGTGCTGAATGCTGAGTGCTACATCTGGGAGCCAGCGTTTTAATAGTTTGCCCAGACTTTCCTGAGCAATGTCATTGACTGGAAAGAAAGACTGCAGAGAGACAAGTTCTTCTGAAAATGAGATCGTTTTAGAAAATATTTGGTGCAAGCCTACTATGTATTAGGCACTCTTGTTCCAGAGGAATAATACCTACAGCTTGTAGTCTACAGAGCACTTCTTAGGCAAGTGAGCACACAAGAATATTTCAGATGTTAATGAAGGGCTATGAGGGAAAGAAAGCAGGGTCTTGGATTAGAAAAGGACAGGGAGGCGCTGTGTAGACAGGGTGATCTACCAAGGCTCCTCTGTAACAGCACTGGAGTAGTGGAGAATGACGTGAAAAATCAGCATTGTGAATTGGTGTTGACCCATTGGGTGCAGGACGTTATGGCTTTTGGAATTACAATATAGAAGAGATCATCCCAATCTTGAGGCAACGATGGAATATAGAAATGTAGCCATAGAATAACCTACTAAGACTGAAGAGCTGTGGGGCACAGAGTGCTATTCAGACATCAGGGAGATGTACTGGTGTGTGTTTAATATAAATAGGTGTTGTCAGAAGGGCCTTACAGCTATGAAGTCCCAGCTTAGGGCAGGCCTTGAAGGACAGATGCCCAGAGAACATGTGAGTCATTTTTCTAATGTGTCTTAAACTTGGAAGAATTACTCTCCCAGGGCTGAGAAATGTGGATTTTTTTTAAAGTTGTTTGGAGGATATTGTCATGGAACATTTGAGAATTTGGTATTTTGATCCCAGCTTGAAGTTTCTAGGGTCAACATCTGGATCTGGGACGCTCTAGTCACTGGTGCCTATCCAATCCTGGATTCTAGATTTCTGTCTTCCATTCTGGACCCATTCCTGTTCCCTCTGGCTTAGGGAGGACAGCCAACCTCCCAGGTGATCAGGCCAATTAAAAATCATTAGGATTCCCCATCCCAGAACACCATAGATTGGTTGACTCTCTGCTTGTGATACCATGCGCTGTCAATGTCCATGCAGCCCAGGTAACCAACTCCAGTCCTTCTCCATGAGTCACAGGAGATGTGAGCTCCCCACAGGGTCTTCTTTGGTCACAGTTTATAAAGCATTTCTTACAGCCCATGTCTCAGGTTCCCTTGCACTGTTACAGAGAGAAACCAATAATGGTGACAGCCTCTGCTTTATTCTAACGATCAGGGAATGAATGCTTGCTTCCTCCTCTCCTTGGAGGTTACTATAATAACCCTGACATCGTTGTGAATTGCAATATTGGCATTTAAACAATCAATACACTGGTCAATGCTAGGGATTAAATCAAGCAGAGTTTGATATGTGCAGTGGACATTAATATGCCTCCCCCAAAGCATTGTTAGCCACATGGGGCCAGCCAGGCATGCAGCGGGTATACAGAGAGGACTGCAGGCACTACAGGAAGCACTGGGTTAGAAGAGGCAGAGAAAAGACCGCAGCTAGCTTTCTTGCATTGTACTCTTCACTGGCCCTATGTGCCAAACAGACATGGTGGACAAGCATTTCTACTTCCTAGGAAACTGAAGACTTCCACATTGAAGTTTTTGTCTCCTTTGTGGATATAGATCTGGAGTGGGGGGAAGAGTTTGTTTCTCTTTCTGATTTGTCTTTAAACGTTTCAGTGATATTGTTGGAGGGTTCTTTCTTTTATGTGGTAAGCACCTCCAGGAATGACCCTGGAAACCCCAGGACAGCATTGGACAGGAGTCAACAATCCTTTCCTGTAAATAAATGATTTAGATCTCAAGGGCCATATGTTCTGTGCAACTTGCATGAAGGCAGCCATAGAAAGTACTTACATGTATGAACTGGGCTGTGTTCCAATGAAACTTTATTGGAAGTTAAATTTCATATCATGGTTGCCTATGATGACATGTTCGGTTTGGATTTATTTCAACCATATTGAAGTTCAGTAGCTATACAGGCTCAATGGTCACACAAACTGCAATAGAGTGGACCAGACAAAGTCTGCAAGCTATGGTAGCCAGCTCCTCACTTTGGATATCACATTCTATCCTCTATGCCATCATGAACTATAATACTTCACCAAGAATTCTAAACCTAAAGACTCAGATTCCTTAAGCTGAGACCTGCAAGGCATCCAACCAATTTAGAAAAGAGCCTGGAAAAGCATCTCATTTTAATCAACAATATCATGGAAACAAAGACTTCCTTTACTAACTTGCAAGAACGATTGCTTTCTTCTCACTTTCTTCCTGATGATCATTGTGAAATATCTTTTGTTCACATAGATGTATGACATACCTTTCTTCAATCTCTTGCCAGAGAAGGTAGTGATGGATTAATACATGTTTGCCTGTATTTGTTGTATAAATACAATTTCTACATATATACTCAAATATATAGAGCACCTTGATATAACGAAATAGCTGCATAAGGAAAATGCAGTACTATAATGAAATACCAGAGGCAGCTAACTTATAAAGAGCAAAGTCTAGCTCCCTGTTTTAGAGATTCAAAGTCCAAAACTGGGCTCCTTGTTTGTTTGGTCTCTGGTGAGAGGAATGGAGGATATCATATCTTAGCAGGAGCATACAGGAGAAACAAAACAATCATATTTGGAACAAGGGCAGAGGCTAAGCATAACCAGGGTTTCTCCTTTGGTGTTTTTTACTGATCCTCTTGCAAACTCAAGGGTTGTGAACTACAAAAGACATGACACCTAAGCTGTCTCACAATGATCTAAGTACCTTCCATTAGGTCCCACTCCCAAAGTTTCACTATATAATAGTGCATCCTGAGTACCAAGCCTTCAATTACCATGGCTTCTTGGGGGATATTCAGACAACAACCAAGCCAAAGCACTATTCTATAACAAGCACTCAACCAGTAATTGCTTGACTCTTTGCACCAATGATGTTTTCTGTCCTTACACAAATGCCATAAGGTCTTTTTGCCAATGCTCCTGCCTTTTTTCCCTCATTTCAGACTCGAAGCGAAGCAGCCATGACTGTCCTGAGTGGCCACGTGGTGGTCTGCATCTTTGGGGATGTCAGCTCCGCCCTGATTGGCCTGCGGAACCTGGTGATGCCACTCAGGGCCAGCAACTTCCACTACCACGAGCTCAAGCACATTGTGTTTGTGGGCTCTATCGAGTACCTCAAGCGGGAATGGGAGACGCTTCACAACTTCCCTAAAGTGTCCATATTGCCTGTAAGTCCAAGATCACATTATTGATGCTTTTTCTCTTATTTTTACTCACAAAAGGAAATAAAAATCCCAGATGGATGTAATCGTTGAAGCTTTGATCACGTCTCTGCTTCTTCATCTGGGTTTGGGCCTGAGGACGCAGTCCTTCTCTGGCGCACTGTCTAGGAAAATCCAAACCCTAGGAGACCTTATTAAAAGGGAATGTGAAGCCCAGCGCAGTCTCTCATCAGGCCTGGAGTTGAGCTGGTATCACATCTATTAACCATGTCAGCATCTAAACTCTCTCTTGCCTACACAAAGCATTGTGTTTCCACATTGTGAGGCTTACACAAGGAGTTTACATGTAGAAGTGTTGGTGGCATTTTACATAAGACACTGTTAATGCTTTCATTCTGAGCCACCTTCTGCTTTTGCCAAATAAATGTAAGTAACAGGGTTCTTTATTTCTGCTGTACATAAAGCTAGCCTTCTCTGTGGGCCACCCCAATCCATTTGCTTAAAAGTCCAGCAATGTTTCCATGGCTCCATATATGTGTGTGTATGCATGTAAGTGTGCAAGTCTACATGCATACACACACACACACACACACAAATGCCTGTCATATTCTTGATCATGAATACTAAGACCTCCATCTATAAAGAAGAATTCGGAATCCTCACAATTTAGTGTGAGTGCATTGGATACATTATTTAGGAGTCAGATAACTACTTTCTAACCATATTCAATGTTTACTTTTGTAAAGCTGTGGAGTATTATGGTTTTCAACACTTGACATGGTGGCTCACCAATTAATAGCAGCAATTCTTTTCTTCAGACATTTTCCTTGTAAATTTATACCTCCTGATATGGAATAAGGTGGAATTCTCTATCTGTGGAGAGGCCCATCTTTTCCTCTACTTGTAAAATCAAAAGACATTATTTCTGTTATGAACTTCCAGAACTTTAGGGATGAAAAAATTAATCTAAGTAATATTATGCATTTAAAAACATGTAAGCCTCCATCTGCCAACAGTACACTTAAGTTACCCCCATTTGCCTCATAGAACCGGCCCAGTAGGTCCTCAATAAATATTTAAAGGAATAAAACATCTCAGATAAATCTCTTTGTGATGCAGGGATGGAAACCAAATGTGTAAGTGAATGCATGTAGTTAAAGAGAGTCACTGAAAGACAAACGAATGTCTCACATTGACATTTACTGTTTATAGTTTGCTAATTTCAGAGGAAAATGGTAGATTTTATTTAATATTACATTTGCTGTTCCAAGTAATTCCTTGACCTCCAAAATTATCTTTGTCAATAGTTGTTTGATGGTGTGTGTGTGTGTGTGTGTGTGTGTGTGTGTGTGTGTGTGTGTGTGTGTGTGTGTTTTCTGTAGGTCCCTGTATACATTTGCCCACCTACCTCCATGGCCATTAATAAGATCTTATATTTACAGATCTTTTACAAACCCTCTAAAATTTATCACATTCAAACACAACAGATTTGTACAAAATGGGTCTTGGCCTTTTTCTTTTCATATTTCTTTATTTAAACAGAATGAGTGCTGGTGGCTCATGTCTGTAACCCAAGCTACTCAGGGGGCTGAGATCTGAGGATTCCGATTCCAAACCAGCCCAGAAAGGTTCCCATGAGATGCTTATTGCCAATTATCCACTCAAAACACTAGAACAGGAGCTGTGACTCAAAGTCGTAGATCACTAGTTTTGAGCAAAAGAATTCAGGGACAGCACCTAGGCTCTGAGTTCAAGCCCTACAATTGATAAAAAAAAAAAATTAAACAGTACCCCGTGTATAGCTCCAGTCCAGAGGGACAAGAAAGCTTTTTGTGTGTATCATTTTTTGTTGTTTGAAATCATATATCTCTAGCTGTACAGGGATTGTTATATCACAGTTGTGCAGGATTCTCTACAAGATGAAAATGAAAAGAATATGGATGAAGGCAACTGAGGTTTATGCACTGACAATCCAATGCAGGAAACTGACCAGACTTATTTTATACCAAGAAAGCATAGAAAATGACATTCTTTTCCTTTTCCCAGTAGTTGCTACATCAGCACCTGGCCACAGTAACTTCTCAGCACCCCTATCACTAGATGCCATTCAGCCATGGCACTAGCTTGAAGCAATAATTGGGGGAATAGACCTGGAATAGAATCATGACTGCCACTGAGTCATAAAGGAAGGTTAACGGGCTCCATATTGTCTGTCTTCCCACTTCTTCAAGTCATTTCTTCAAGAAAGCTGAGAAAGGAAGACAACAGAGATACATGAAGCACTTAAGAAGTCCTGGGTTTGTGTAGCCTGTATATTGAATACAACTAGGGTCAGCAGTCAGGCAAGGGGACACTAATTTCAGGCTGGAGACTATACCCAAGGAGGACGGGGGCTAGATGAGAGTCCCAAAGTGGTGTCGCATGGTTCTGGGGAGCTCTGCCATGGATGGCCTCATTGGTTAAGCTGGACCCTGCCTGAGGACACAGAGCCTGTGGAACCCAAAGCCTTCCCCTCATTTATACCTGTTACAGTCCTAGACTGTCATTAACTCTCAATGTGGATTTTTCCATTGTCTTATGTTGCTATAGGGATTAAAAAAATCTGTTTACTGGCTTATTTATTTTTAATTACACTGGTAATATACAAATATGTTCTCTTTATAAAAATTTAAACAATGTAGAAATATATGAAGTAAAAAAGCAAACTTTCCCTTTCATCTCTTCCATTCTTTTCCTCTCCCTAGAGGTAATTACTGTTATTAGTTTAGTATGTATTTTTTCCTGAGTTTTCTCCTTTGAATTTGCATATATTTATAAATATGTTTATAAATATCTAATTTTATTTTGAGTTTTTTGTTACTATAAATGAAGCTAAAGTTTTCCAATTGTTCTAGAACTTTTTTTACTTATCGCCCTATCTTAGAGATGATTCCGTCACAGACTGAAAAGAGCTAGATTTGCCCCTGCTTGTTGTAGACTCTTTATTGTGTCCATGACTAATAGTATAACTATTTCTATGTAGCTGTGTAATCGTGTGAGTTGTTTTTAGTTCTTGCTGAAAATAAGCAAAAAAAAAAAATACGTGACTGGATTTTCTCCTTCCAGTCTCCCCTTCTTGAGATGAAGATAGCCTCTACTTCTTCCCACCTTCTCCAGATTGAGCAGAGCTCTGAGCCCTGACATGCCACACCCTGCTACCTGGGCAACCTTGGCTGCACTGGAAATTCTAGTTGGAACTGCCATCTTTTGCTGGAGACAGAAGTGACCTGCTAGTAAATAAACAGGCATTCAAAACCCACCCCCTCGTTACATTGTGAAAGCCAGAGGTTGCCACAGGACACTTCCTTAAATCAAGACAATTTCCAGGCAGGAAGAAGATGTAGACCCTGGCATTATTCCTCCTTCGTTTGTTAGTAATGGCTTGATTGAGTATTGAGAGCCGGCCTGAAATGCTGCCATCAGCACTGACTACCCTTTAGATTAGCACACAGCCCCTATTCCCTGAAATGTAGTTAGGCCAGCTTAATGTCAAGGCATAAAAAAGATACTTGTTAAATAATTTCCCAAAGCTCCAGCTCAGTCTTTAATTTGTTTTTTTTCTCCCTTCTCCCCTCCCCTCTCTCTCTTCTTCCCCCTCCTTCCCTTCTTCCCTCCCTCCCTCTCTCCCTCCCTCCCTCCTTTTATTTTTCTTTCCTCTATGCCAAAGGGTACGCCATTAAGTCGGGCTGATTTAAGGGCTGTCAACATCAACCTCTGTGACATGTGTGTTATCCTGTCAGCCAATCAGAATAATATTGATGATACTTCGCTGCAGGACAAGGAATGCATCTTGGCGTCACTCAACATCAAATCTATGCAGTTTGATGACAGCATCGGGGTCTTGCAGGCTAATTCCCAAGGTAAGGACAGCCTGTAATACTTCTCTGCTGTGCCTACGGGGGACAGGGGCTGGCAAGAGGGATATCCTTCACTCAGTAATTCAAAAAGGCTCATGTCAGCCTGCCTGCCAGTGAAACTTGTGGTGGTGGCCGTGATGTCTTTCAGAGCAGCATCTGCTCCTCTTCCTGCCATCCCAGGATGCCAGCCTGATCCCTGATTTATGCCTCCATCCAAAATGCACACTAGGTTGCTCCACAGACAATAAACAAGTTTTTAAATGACCATTCCCTCGGCCTTTCCCAACAGTGGCTTTCTGGCCAGGGTCACCAGCTAAGTGTCAGAGAATTGGAAAAAAATGCTAGGTGTACAATTTCCTATCAAACTGAGATGGCAATGTTAACTTGTTCCATTCTTAGGGCTGCAGCTAAGACTCTGCTGACCAAGGGCTGGTGATCTTTGGAAAGGACACTAAAAGTCATTTAGCAAGAAGTGACACTTGTCAGCCCATATGTTTTCCTGGAGGTGGTGCGACAGCTTTAAATGACACCCAGTTGCCTTCTTCTCTGCCCCCAATCTTCCCTGTCATTTACTTTGGGATCCTGGGCAGGTGGTTACAAGTGAAGATGTCATCTCAGAGCCCCAGAGAGGCAGCATAACAAAAGCACCATAACAAATGACCTCTGAAGTCAGGAGATAGATGGATGGATAGTGTGTGAGATGTCTCCTCTTGAATGACACCTTGGTATGGGATTACCATGGAATATGGAGTGGTTGTCATGTGTGGCCTAGTGGATGGGTGTGGTTGGCTGGTTGATGGGGGCTTGAGTCCAATCATTCTAGGATGCGGAATGAGATGGTCCATGAGCACTGCAGTTGCTGGATGGTCACCTTACTGGAGGTTGGGCAAAGATTCACATACAGGGCTTCCTGGAAGCTCAGCTTGCTCATCCACTATCTTAAAAAAAATTCTTTTTAATAGTCCTGGGGCTTGAACTCAGGGCCTAGGCACTGTCCCTGAGACTCTTTGTGCTTAAGGCTAGCACTGTATATCACTTGAGTAACAACACCGCTTTGGAGATGAGTCTCAAGGACTTTGCTGCCCTGGCTTCAAGCCACGATCCTCAGCTCTCAGCCTCCTGAGTAGCTAGGATTACAAGTGTGAGCCACTGGTCCTGGCTACCCATTATCTTTGACAACTTGGCATCACTACCCCTTTCTCAATTCTGCTCAGCATTGCAGTGAAGCTAGGAGCAGTGGTTTCTGGGATCCTCTTTCCTAGTGGTGACTTTCTGGCCTGGGTTCTGGCATGGAGAGGAGAGCTGGCCTCTCAAAGAAGAGCCCTGAGATGACATTGGGAAAACAGAGGCAAAAGAGAGGGCTTGGTTCTTTGGAGGTTCAAAGCCAGGCTTACAAGGGATCATGGCTTTGTTGCTGGGGACTGAGGAGGAGGTGGGGGCTTCCCTGGAGATCCAGAGATTCACAGCTATTTCTGGGGAGGTAAGAAGAACCTTCTGATTTGGTGTTGACTGGGAGAAGACAAAGGTGGCCTCTTTGGCTTTGATTTCTCCAGCCCTTCTAGTGGTTATCATAACCTCAGTTTTCCACATCATGTGGAATTCATGTTGAAATAATGTAGCATCCATTCTTCTGCCATTATTACCTTGGGTGAGGCCTGATTTTGACCTCTCCACCATTCTCCCCGTTCCCCTTAAATCAAAATCTTAGCATCTGTTTAGATGTGCAAGAGAGCACCATACCATGCCAAGGCCTTGGCAGAGGCCTTGAGCTCTGACTGGCCACCCATGAGGGTGGCAAAGCCTCTTGTTCCCTGTATGGCCTGCAGGGCAGCACTGAGAGAAAGGATGTGAGAAGACCATAAGGTGTTCTTCCAGGAAGTGAAGGAGGAAGGCAGGAATGCTGGCCTTGTCTTTGAAGCCCTTGCTGTTCAGTGTATCTTCCACCATCTTCACGCCAGCACAAGCATCACTCGGAGAATTCTGTGGGAGATAGAGAATCTCATGGCCCACACCAAACCTACCTGTCAGAAGTGCATTATAACAAGGTCTTAGGTGACTTAGATGTGCCCCTTTAAGCCACAGCAAGTCTCTCTATACCAGAAACCTGGTACAATGAACATACAACCAGAACAGACATATCTCTGGTCCCAGGGAGGCAGCATGAGAGGAAACAGAGGCAGGACATTGGGTAGAGGTGAAATGGAGGATGCAAGACGGGCAGGAACACACCCTTTTCTTCAGCATGGCTAGGTTCTCCCAATTCAATCATCTTGACTTTCTGTAGATGAGAATCTAAATGTATAATCCATTGGCATGTACATCTGACAGAAGTGTGTCTTTTCACCCTTTTTAACCTTAGCCTGCCTCTCAAATCTGGTACAATGACCAAGCTGCCAACAATGTTTCCACTCTTCTCAAAAGCCTTGCTTATTATTTTTAGCAAGGAAAATAGATTTGGTCAAGAGATATGAAGGAAAGAGAAAGGGAACTCCCATTTCATGTGAGGAAGGAAAGAAAGGCCTTGTTTCTTTTGTATATGTTTGTGTTCACACCTCTGTGTTCTGAATGTTGGAGCCTCCCTCAGAATTCATGCAGTGAAATCTGAGAGCCCTCAATGTGCTAAGATTAGGAGGCAGAGAGTGGTGGGAGGTGATTAGGTCACAAGAGGGAGCCCTCATGAATGGGATTAGAGCCTTATGCAAGAGGACTGACAAACTCCAGACCCCTCTCTGCCACATGGAGACAGAACTACAGGATGTCATTTATGAACCAGAAATTGGGCTCCCTCAGACACCAAAAAAACCCTGATCACATGATCTCGAACTTCTCAGCTTCCAGAACTGTGAGAAGTAAACCTCTGTCATGCATTAGCCACCAGTTGTTATAGCAGCTCCATGGACTAAGAAACATATGCAATCCAAGTAGCCCCGGGGTGGGGGCCTATGACCAGGAGTCATTCTCCTGGTTTTCCGGATAGCAGTGGAGAGGAATATGTTTATCCCAGAACCTGCGGCCATTCTGTTCTGCTTTTCAGGACAGAATGGTGAAACTTAGGCAGGGAAGCCCACACTTCCCCCTTATTTTCTTGTCCTGTCTGTCTGTGATTTCTACACTGTACTTTGGGGACACTGTAGCCTTCCAAAGGCAGCATGTATCTGGCCATCAACACAGAGAGATCAACTTCTCCCCAGTGCTCACATCTGGGTCTAGCCTCATACTTGGCTCTTTGGGTCCCTTCCAGCCCATGGCTAGCTAAATAAAGTGAGTGTCCCTTTTCTGAGAGCCTTTTGGTTAACTGGAGTGTCCAATGGTGGCCTTAGATACTTGGAGGATTTCTAAGCTCCAAGGGAACAAAGGATTTCCTAGCCTGAGGGTGTGCCTCAAGTGCTACAAGTGCCTGCCTAACAAGCATGAGGCCCCAAGTTCAAACCTCAGTATCACCGAAAGAAAGAAAAAGAGAGGGCTGGGGATATGGCCTAGTGGCAAGAGTGTCTGCCTTGGATACACGAGGCCCTAGGTTCGATTCCCCAGCACCACATATACAGAAAACGGCCAGAAGCGGTGCTGTGGCTCAAGTGGCAGAGTGCTAGCCTTGAGCGGGAAGAAGCCAGGGACAGTGCTCAGGCCCTGAGTCCAAGGCCCAGGACTGGCAAAAAAAAAAAAAAAAAAAAAAAAAAGAAAAAGAGAAATGGATTTTGTTACTTTCATTTTAGGAAACAAATACATCTCTACTCCAACTGATAATTATACAGATTCCTTGCTTCTCCAACTGCATCTTTTATCATTATGTATTCTGTGGTACTTTATGAAACCCTGTCTTCTACTTCGTTAGGAGACGGAGTTCCCATTTCTTTATAATCCAGCCACATGGAAACCTGGACTTGGGATAAGTGATGTGCCCTTGGGCCAGAATATTCATATAATCTTATGAACAGTTTTTCTAACATGAAAAATGTCTTCACACCGAGATTAGTGGTCAGTCACTGCATGTTACTATGTCCTGTCCCTTTTCTCTTCATTTCCCTCTTCATTGTGCACATCTTCTAGTGTCACTTTTCTAGCCCACATGGTGTCAGAACTAACCTAGCCGAGGGATTCTGGGCCAGACACTTTCTGCAAGGATGGGAGATGTGATGGTTGGTTGTCAAAAACAATTACAGGAGAAGGTGGCGTACCCCATGCTGGATGGTACATCCAATGTGACATTTGGGTCTATGAGATGCAGTTTTAATATACAGCAGGCAAAACTGCAGTGACAATTATATAAAGCAGGTGAAGCCGCTTCTTGCTGGTCAGCAAACATCAGCTCAGAACCACTTTACAGCTCTTTACCAGCAACTAAGTGCCTTTATTTACAGAGTGCCTGTCATTTCCCTTTGGCTGCAGAGCTGGTGTATTATTTAGCACGCATTTATCTGGGGAAAACATTTCAATTTAAATCAGCTGGTACAACAGTGGCTCTTGCCAGACTGTTTCCCTGTGGTTGTAAAAGACAAGAAGTGTGTCTGATCTTGAAGAGAGGGTAAGCAAGGAAAGCTCCATTGTTGGAGAGCCTCAGGGGTCAGTACCTGAATAAATATAGCACAGGATGGAGTTTTTCATTCTTCTTTAAAAAAAAAATAGCAACATGTAAAATGAGCATCTTAGAGCTTATTCCCACATCTTCCAGTAAGGGGTAACTCTTAAGGGAACAAAATAAGTGGAATTAGGTGTGTCCACATACATTGTTACCACAAAGGCCAAGGAGCCTCTAATTCAGTCTCTCCATAGTCCTGAAGAGGAGACAGGCTGGTCAACCATGACAATACAAGGAGATAGGAGCCATGTTTGCATAGAGGTCTTCATTTTACCTTCTGAGGCCTTCAGATGTTTTCTAAGAAGAGAGGACAGCTATGGGTGGGTTGGTATTAGAACTAGGGAAGTGAAAGGGCATATCAAAATCGAGAGACAAAGGATAAAAAGACAAACAACTCCAAAAGTAATACTTGCAAAACCATTTGGTGTAAACCAACTGAACAACTCATGGAGGGAGAGGGAGAGGGGGAAGTAGAAGGGGATAGTGAGGGAGGAGGTAACAAACAGTACAAGAAATATACCCAAGGCCTAACGTATAAAACTGTAACCTCTCTGTACATCACTTTGACAATAAATAAGAAAAAAACAAATACTTCAATTGTCCAAAAAAAAAAAAGAAAGAAAGTATGTGGTTAACAAACACTTGAAATTAGGAACTAAGGAGTTTAATGTCTTTGTAGATTTAAATTGTTTTTTTTAAGGCTTATCACGTTTTTTATTAAATTTTACTGACAATGTGATGTACAGAAGGGGTACAGTTACATAAGGTAGTGATTACACTTCTTACCATATTTGTTACACTCTCCCTCATTTTTCTTTCCACTCCCTAGTTCAGATAAGCATATATACAGTATCAAGTGTACCAAAATCATAAACAGGAATCACATGGGGTACGCCACAGGAAATTCACCTCGTACATAAAACCTAATGACAATGATAAAAATCCTCCTATTTCCCTCTCTTGGTGTTCATTTTGCTTAGCCTCATGTAGATTTAAATTGTCACATGTGGCTAGTGGCTACCATACTGGATAGATTAACTGTAGAGCATAGATTTGATGTTGTGCTATTTGGATTTAGGAGAGACCTTAAAGATTTATAAATTACCTTTGAAAACAATGATAATAGGCAAAAAAAAAAAAGCATGGCTAAAGATGGGAAGAGACACAGGCACGAACGATGCAGAAAAGTATTGCAGTGGTTCAGGAAGGGCTGGAAGGGAGGCTGACAATCCGAGCAAAAGTTAACAAGACTCTATCAGAATCAAACTGGCATGGTAGTTCGTGCCTGTGCTCCTGGCTCTTCACGATGAGGAGATAGGAGGTTCAAGACCAGTTAGGGAAGAGTTAGCCTGAGGACCTTTGTCTGAAAAACAAATTTAAAGCAAAGGATTGGGGGTGTGACCCAAGTGGTATAGAATGCTTTCTAGAAAGCATGAGTTTCCCTCAGTTTTGCAAAAAGGGAAGGGGAGGGGAGAGGAGAGGCGAGGAGGGGATGGAAACGAAGGGACATGCATTTCTTCAATCACTCCCTTCAATCCAGGATGCATGTACTAGTCACATGAGATACTTTAAAAACTGTTGACCCCTACGTTGCACCTGAGCGGTTATGATTTGTGTAGCCTGAGGTGTACCTGACATCAAGAGCTTTGTAGTTTCTAGATGATCCTCACAAACAGCCATAGATGAGGAGGCTGCTCTAGGCGGTCCTGAGAGTTCTGAGAGGTAAGGAGGTTACTGTTTCTGTTGTCCGGATGAGGAGACTTTAGGCCGGAGCAGTCGAGGCATGATCTAACTGGGCTCTCTTTGCCTTGGCTTCTGGGGATTCATCTGTGGTGTTGCTTCCTCAGGACAATTCTGTTAGCTTGACTTGATGATCCAGCCTCTTCCTTCCATATTTTTTGGATTTCATCAGAGTTCCTAGGGACTTGAAGTGACTTAAGTACAGAAAAAAAATGGGGTAGGGGATGGAGAATGGAGCTACTTTCTGTTCAACTGGCTGTGTTTATCATGTGTTTCGGGGTGATAAGTGTAGGATGCTAGCTGCCCAGCAGTCCAAGCTTCCAGTTCACAGTCTTTGGTAGGTGATAGCGCTGAGATCCAAAACTTACATTGCTGTCCATCATCTTAAAGCCAGCAGGTTTGCTCCCACAAAGGAAGCCTAATTGGGCTTTCATGTTGGGGTATTTGATGTTCATAAATATGAACGTTGATGTCAATATTCCTCTGTTCCTTTTCCTGTTCTATGCCCTGCATTAATCTGATTCATGTTTCCTACCCCATAGGTGTCAGCCCAACTTCACAAACACTTACCGAGATTGTGCATGGTAGGCACTGCTAGCTAGACATGGAACATGAAACACATTCTTGGCACTCCAACCTCCTGTATAATGGTGATAGTTCTGTTCCACAATATTGCAATTGGATTGCAGTTGGTAGGAGTTCATGTTGGGGATAGAAACAAGAGGCTATGAGTTTGAGAGAGATGCTTTGAAAAATTTGCATGGAGTTGCAGCAGGTGGAGAGGAGTGCTGGCTTGAGTCAAAGAGAATAGAAATGAGAATGTGGGGGTATGTGGAGATGGATTAAAGAGACAGAAATAAGTACAATTTGGCTGCAGTGCAATGAATACATGACAGAAGGAAGAGGTAAAGTAAAAGGTGGGTCAGGAAATAAGAAATAACTTTTTTCTGAATTAGGAAACTGTAAATATTTTTATGAGTTTACAACTTAAGGAGCCATGGGTAATTCATTTGGCTCTGGGGAGCCACAGAAGGCTTCAGGGCACAAGAGTGATAGCACTGGACCTGCGCTTCAGGGAGATTGATCTGGCAATGGGAACTCTGTGTTGAATAGGAAAACAAAAGCAGAAGATGCAGAGATGTTGATTAGAAGCTGGGGCTATCCAGAAGGAAGAGAAGAAAACCTTGAACTAAAAAAGGTAATGAGAGGTTGTAGCATGAGACACTGCAGAGGTAAGACAGACCTCAAGGACAGCATGTGGCCTTCCTCCCAGTGAGGAGACCACCCACCTGTAAGAGGAGGCCTGCAGAACAGACAGGCAGGCTGTAGGAGAAGGCAGTTTGGGTGAGGTTGGTTAGGTGTGGCTCATTTCCTCAGAGATGACAGGGAAAATGCAAGTAGGCCCTAAAACAGATGGGGTAAAAATGGAGTCTCAAGTCCGGGAGCCATTGGAGCATCAGAGGAGGAAGGGCAGGTGGTGCAAAGTTGGAATCTGAGGACCAACTCAGAATTGGGATCCAGAAGGGACTATTGATAGAGGCTAAGGCCTGATCACCAACATCCCAGGGGAGAAGCCGAGACATCAAACCCAGGGTACCTGAGTATGGCCTGGTTTTCCTTACCTCCTCCACATCAAATATTCTATATTCTGTGCCTCTTTATAGCCACTTACTTAAAAAAAGATAGTCTTATATGCATGCACACTCACACATACAAACACACACACAGACACAGACACACACACACACACACACACACACACACACACACACACACACACAGCCCTCTGTTACCTGAAGCTGTGATTACACAAAATGAATGCCCAGACATAAACAGGTGCTCTTCTTTGTCTGTATTTCAGCGAATGTTAAAAGCCTCCAGCAGGATATGATTTTTTCTTTATAAGCATGGCAGCAGCCCTTGAGATAGAGTGTTAATTGGGCACATAGGGTCTGCCCTCTCTATCCTAAAGTCTGAGATACTCTTTATGGTTTCAGAGAAGAAAGTGAGACTTCTGTCTCAGCTTTGGGTAGACAATGTGAATTAGGATCTCTAAATTAGTAGATAACAAACAGAAGGGTTCTCAAGGACTTTTCCTCAAACGAAACTCTGAGAAAAAGCACAGGATGGAATTCAGTGAGGACCACTGAGCGCTAATTTTTACGTGATTGCTGAAGACAGGCTGGATACATCTTGTTGATGAAAATTGTGTGATTTGTTTTGAGAAGGGATCATTTCATTGTGGTCAGTATGAGGCATATGTCAAAAGCTATGAAGATTTGAAGGGAAAAACGTGACACAATGAAGAATGTTGGGAAGGAAACAATGAGATTGTCCCTGCGCATGTCACTTACCCTAAGAAGCTAAGAGTAGCAGACTTTGTCACTTACTGCATTGGACAAAAACCAGGAACAATGGCTAATGATGAAAGAGAACCAGATCATCGTCCAACATAAGGAAGACATTTCCTGAAGAGAGTGGATTGCCTCAAAATATACTGAGTGTCCTACCATTTGCCAAAGGGAAGTTATTGCCAGGCTCTTCCCAATGGGAGGGAGACAGGATGAGATGAATCCTGTGGTCCTTTTATAACTGAGGGTCTTGGGTATGTCTTGATTTTTTTTTTATTACATCAGGATCTGCATTTATACGATCTGCATTGTTGCTCCAGAGGGAGAGCTATGGTGTTTGGCAGGACTGGGGTCATGAGTCTTTTAGTGGAAACACTCACATCCTTCCTGAATGGTGCTTTGTCTTTATGTCTGAAGATGCAGAATGTCCAGCACTGGGTGAGCAGCTGTACATCTGGCTTTTCCATTACAGTGACAGACCACCCTATCCCCAATTCCCATGCCACTCTTCAACACCTACCCTTCCCACTTTTCTCCCCTTTCCACTTCCCCAGGCCCAACATCCCGCACTCTCAGAAGATCCCTCTCCCCTGGAGACAAACCTAAACACATCATCTCCTACACATCCTCCTTTCCCAAAGCCTTCTGCTCCCATATAGCATTTCATTACCACCACATTCCCTCTCAATTCTGGAACGGCAGTGGGGGCAGGGGGAGGAGAAGCCATTTCTCTTTATACCCACCGAAAGGACAAAGCTCAGTGCAAAAATCTTTTCCTTCCATTGTAACTGAAACTGCACATTGGCTTTCATCCCAAAAACCAGAAAGACAATTATACTTAACTGTTTCAGAGATTTATAAATACCACACTAGAGTAGCCTCAAGGTAGTAACTTTAGATACCCAGCCCAATAATTTTCTTTTATTGGTTTGTGATTTAGATCTTATTTTGAGTCCTCTATAATAAGAGTAGTACATTTCATTAAAAGAGCTTACTAAACAATAAAGAAAAATCTGGCTTAGGGCTCTGAGCGGGTCTGGAGTACAGAAAAAGGGGTCTGCCCTGTGGCATTTCTTCTGTGGACATCACAAGATGAATCTCAGCACCTGTATTTCAGCAAAGCAACCCTTAGAAATGTTTTCCTCTTTTTCCAACAACTTCAACCTAAGAGAATTTATCCTAGGCAGCACATTTTTTATCATATGAGAGATCCTCTTTCTAAGATTGCCATTTGCCATTTTGTAACCAATTCCTAATGAAAAACAAGAAATAACGGCAGATAAATAACAATACTAAAGATTGAGAACCACAGAGGGCTTTCACACTTCTCAGAAATGAAGATCTTTCTAGAAGATTGTCATCAGGGACAAAATAAATCATTGTTCTCCTTTTACCTGCATACAGAACATATTACTTCCCCATTCAGACTGTGCCCATTGCAGTAAGAGGAAATCTCAGCCTTACAGACAGAAAACAGATGTGGAGTAGTGTTAAGATGGACTGAACTCAGCACCTTAGCATCAGGCTCTCACATTTTAGCTTTCTCTCAAAAGAAGTGTGCCTGGTTTGTACCTTTAAAAATAAATAGTTGAATTAAAAAAATCTCATCTAATCTCCCCAATGACCTGTTTAGACAGAAGTTGTTTTCTTATGGATGACAAACAGAGGCTCAGGCAAACCAAGCGCCTTTTTCAAAGGTTTATAGCTAGTCAAGAGCACATGGACTAGATCCCCAAATGATTTGATTACAAACCTATGCTTTCCTCAGGACATCAGACTGCTCCAGGAAAGACAACGGTGCCTGTATTCTGAAGAGACAGATCCCACATCTGTCCATCTCTGTTGTGGGAGCATTTCTGAGAATGTGCCTTCAAGGGACATACATAAGATGCGTCTACTTCACCTCCAAATAACCCTTGTACCCCTAGGATTGAAGCTTGTTTGGAATCTTTCTCATCTTTAGGAACTTCACTGTTGAAAGGGGAGAAGGGTCCAGGGGTATCCCTGGTCTTACCCATCAAAATAGTGGAATATACCAAGATTCCCTTTGAGTCTTTCTTGCTAGAATCCATGAAGCCAAGAGTAGAGTTGAAGGAAATAGGAAGCATTCTATTTAGTCTACTCATGACTTGTACTACAAGTGGGTTCTTAGTGTGTGTGTGTGTGTGTGTGTGTGTGTGTGTGTGTGTGTGTGTGTGTGTGCTGGGAGTGAGACTAGAACTTCGGGTCTGGAATGGCACTCTACTTCTGTTTTGTTGTTTTACTAGTTAATTGCAGATAAGAGTCTTATGGTCTTTTTTGCCCAGACTGGTTTCAAGCTGCAGTCCTCAAATCTCAGCCTCCTGGGTAGTTAGGATTACAGGCAAGAGCCAATATCACCTGGCTTCCCTCTTAATGTGGATTGCATAATTAGATTTTAAAGATGTCTGGAAAGGGGTGGAATATTTCAGGCCCAGCCATTGCTTTCTTCCATCAAGAAACATACAGAGCATTCCCAAGGTTATCTGCTTGTTTCTTTCCCCAGGTGGATGTTTCTGAAAATATCCACAGAAGACAGAATGAAAACAGAAGATGATAGTAAACAGATCCCTTCATCCTTCAAAGCTTAGGATTTTAGGCAGGATATTAGGCTTGAAATTTTCCAGAGAGATGGCCCTGTGGGAGCCAGGCAGAATTGTGTAATCAAAGGAAGGAGAAAGAAGTCCTGTCATCCTATGTACTTCCTATGGTCCATGATGAAATTCTGGATAACGATAGATCCAGCATCCTTTTCCTGAGCATCAGTTTGCCTTATATACTTTATGCCTGAGGCCAAGGATTGCTCTTTGCATAGGCTCTGCCATCATGGAGCTAATTGGATCCACAGACAGAAGTGACAGACATATAAAATAAGCTGTATGGCATAATTTGGATGCACATATTTAATAATATAGGACTTGGAGCATTCCAGGGCACCTTGTAAAGTTCATAATATGAGCCATTTGTAACTTTCTGAGGCATAGATTTAATCCACATGCTGTGGAAATAGCATGCATGCCTTGCGCTAGCAAATGAGCCCAGCCAATCATCCAGTGCATTTTTGTCTCTACCCATCTTTTTATAGGCAAAAGCTCATGTGACATTCTCAAACTCTTGTTGCTTTTTTCTCCTAGGCGGCCCCCAAAAGAAGACAACTGATTTATAAATGACTTTAGTTCTGGATTTATAGAGTATTTAAAGATATAAATGATCCTTAAATGCTTCAATTACATTTTATGAAGTGTTTTGGCAGAAAATTATTTCCTCAGATTTTAGGACAGTATATTAGTCATTAGGCATGTGCTACATATCCCTAGTAAAGATTTTCCTACCAGATACTTGAAGTGCCAGGTGGATGGTGCCATGGGTGGGTCAGGAGATGACAGAGACAGCTTTGGGCTACCCACTCTCAGGGGAGTTCCCACAGTCAAAGTGGACTGGAATCTTAAAGCAAGTGATTAGTCTAAGTCTAAGTCAAGCGACTAGCAGGCATTTGGAAGGCGTCAAAGCTGGGTGAGAGCCGGCACGTGATCAGGAAAGGCCTCATGTATTTCTCAAAGGGTACCTTGTCTGTGTCTACTCATTGTGCTACCAAGAAACTAAAGAGGGCACCTTTGTTGATAAATCTGCTATTAACATGAATATACCTCACAAAAATGACTGTTGACTGATCTCCCCACCCCTACTGACTGCAGAAATGTATCTAAATGTTTAGTCTAGGTTCTCAGATGTAAGAGACACTTAGCAGAGATTTAGCAAGTGAATGACTGAAGGATTTACTCCTGTTATCTGCTCTTTGCAGTCTGCTCTCTTTTAGCATGCCTACAAATGGGATGACATAGTTCCATACCTTTTAAAATACCACATACAACTGGGGACTAGGCAAGAATTAAAGACTGTTTGGTATTAACATTGAATTTTTCTGTAGGCACTTTGGTCAGACAGCCAAGCCTCCTCTAAATACAAACTGTCCCATTCCTGTAACCTTTGCTAATAGCTTCTGACCCTCAGCCTTTTGGCTGCCCTCATTGGATATATGATTACATAATGCCAATGTAAGGCCTGAAGAGACTGTGGGATTAAAATCTCAGAGTTCAACAAAGGACAGACAACATCTCCACTTTCTGCTCCAGAAAGTGTTGGTTGGCCCTTGCGAACTCCCTGGCTATGTAAGAATGTTTCAACAAAAGACTGGGGAGAGGGGTACTCATAAGATAAGCTTGGCTGGACTGGTTTCTGATGGCAAATCACAAAAGTGCAGGCCCTACTGAAGGTACAGTCATGCAGTGTCAAAGGAGCAGGCTTTAAGTCCTTCTTCTGTCCACCATATGTAACTTGGTTAAAGTCACCTCACCTAAAAAACCCTTAGGAATCATCCTGTGAATATAAAAGATACCGGCTGCAGAGAGTTCTGTTAAGAAAAGTAAATCGTCCAGGGCTTTAGAAATAGTCTTGTAGTCTGTTTAATCATGGCACATTAAGGTAGTCTTTGGACAGACAGCTTGGGATGCTAGCTCTGCCTCTTAGTTGGCCCACATCAATGATTTACCCTCTCCATGCTTCCTTTTTCACACTGAGAGTATTAATAGCACCTGGGTCACTGGGTTGCTCTGAGAATCAAATGAGGGGCAGAGCTTTCTAAAGTCCATACAGTAGTGTTAAGTGTCCAAAAAAGTTATTCTTTTACTTTGATTAGCTAATGTGCAGTATTTAGCCTTTATACCACATACAGCATCTATGGGTAAGTGGATGAGAAGCACTTTGTACCTGGGATGTAGTTAGAGATCAAGCAGCATTAACTACTGCTGTTGTGATTGTTACCACTCCAAAATGATGACTGAATATCTTGCGATTAGAATTACTGTTCACTTTACTTGTCTGTAAATACACACAGGCAATACAGCATGATGAAAAAAGGCAGGACACCATTGGGTAGTGCGAGGCCCAGGTAAGGCAGTACAAAGGTCTACAGAGTTGAGGAAGAATTGGGAAGATTGACAGTGGCCGCTGAGATTTTCCTTGCATAGAGAGGTTAGCATGGTGCCACACAGTGGAGCTGCTTCACGAAGCAGAGGTGAGGCCTGGAGCAGCTCCGTGATGAAAGGTCTCTTAAAATGGTCCCCTGTGGTGATTGGTTATGGCAGGTGTCCTAATGTTCAGTGAAAGGACAGAACTGCTGCTAGGGTGCTATTCTGGCTAGATATCAGGGGTCCCTCATTTCTTCTTTTGCCTCTTTTTATTTTCCCCCTAGTTAGGAATGTATAGCAGGTTAGGATTGAATTAGAGGTAAGATCTGGACTTGCCCTAATAAAACGATGCATCTTTTCTCTGTCCCTCTACTTACTCCCTCATACGAAGATATTGGTGCATGCAAATTCAAGAGGTTTTCCTAGCCCACTGGCTTTCCCCCCACCTCCAGCTGTATTATACTATATGGGACAAATAAAAGATTATATATATTTAAGGTGATAATTCAATATACATATCCATTGTGAAATGAACACCATAGTTATAAACAGGAGGGGGGTATTTGATACTCTATTAGAAAATTTCAACTACCCTAGACAGTATTACTAACTATAAAATCACCACTCTGTATGCTAGATCCCAGAATCTATTTGTCTTCTAACTGAAATATTGTATACATGGCTCAACATTGACCCCATTCCCTTCAGTCTCCAATCATCACTGTGCTGTCTCTCTGCTTCTATGAGTCTGGCTTTTTTTAAGATTCTATATATACATGAGATTACTCAGTATTTGTCTTGCTATCACTTAGTATGGTATCTTTTCAAGTTCATCCATCTTTCTGCAGATGTCACAGAGCCCATGTTGAGAAGCATGGGCCCTTAATATCTGGTGTTCCATAGTGAACCATCTTCATTTAATTATCATCACCCCGCTGATTCACTAAAGCTGATCTCTCAATAGACACAGAAGCCTTGTCAGGGAGGTTGCTAGAAAGTTTGGACAGCATTTAATAGACATTATGGAAATACAGGATATAATGAGACTTACACATTGATTCACAAACTTATACACAGTTCTTGCCTTCTACATTCTAATCCAAAGAGAGCAGGGAAAATCAACTAGTGGAAAAAGCCCACTTGAGACATCAATGTAGGTGGGCACAAGTACTTTTTTGAATATCTCATTGGCATAGGAAATGGAGGAATTCTGAGAATCCATCAGGCTACAGTTTCAAAGGCAAGCAAGAAGGGCAAATAATGAGAATATCAGGATTGAAGTTTCACACTTAATCCATAAACCTTTGTTCCAGTTGTAGGGCTTGAAGTCAGGGCTTGGGTGCTGTCTCTGAGCTGTTGTACTCAAGCATAGCACTCTACCACTTGTGCCATGCTTCCACTTGCAGCTTTTTGGTGCGTAATTGGAGAAAAGAGTCTCATGAACTTTTCCTCCTCAGCTGGCTTCAAACCATGATCCTCAGATCTCAGCCTTCTGAGTAGCTAGGATTGCAGAGCAGGTGTGAGCTACTGTAGACCCAGTTTAAACCTCCTTTTGTAGGCCTCCAGATGATTATAAATTCACTATAGCTTTCTTTTTATTGGTATTTTTGGGGGTGTTCACAGTTGTAAAGGACGTCTTTTTTATTGAGCAGGTATGTCTCATTTACTTATTTATTTGCAATTAAAATACTAAGGAACTTTTAAAAAGGAACTGTTTTCAATGAGTATTAATTATATACCATGCACGGAAGCAATTCCCTCTATGTTATGAAATATTAAATCAAAATGTCTACTGTTCCCACTTGTCCCAGAGATAAATACAGCAGTATTTTGAAGCCCCTCTTGGAGCTGTTTTTGCCTGCAAATTTATTGTTTTGTCTCCATTTTCAGAAAGCCCTGTTTTCTGTGAAGTATAGCACTCTAGGTAGTTTTTAAGGCACAAACTCCTCTGGAGTCGCCTGTGTCGGCAACAACTCTTATGTAGATGGCACACGAGGGATGGTGGGTTGATCGGCTCCTTTAAGATGACGAATGGGCAGAGAGTGTTATTGTCTTTGATTGCACGCCTTACATCATCTGTATGGAGGAATAAGAGGGCCATACTTTATCTTTAGCCATTTTATAAATATTTTAAGTCCTTATCGTTGCCTAAAGATATTAAAGCATATTTTATAGTAGTCGGAATATAAATATTATATATAGCACAAGATACCAAAGTAGTTTAATGAATTCATAATTTTCTGGTCACATTTATTGGGAATGTGTTTTATGTTCCAAAAGTTCCATTTAAAGAATAAGATGCCATTCTGCTCCCTGACAACAGGGAGGTTCCAACCTATGAAAGATTCCATTATGAAGCAAAGAGGCCAGAAATCCAGGCCCTGGGAGAGACTTTTCTCAATCTCTACATTTAAAAGTATCCATACAAATAATTTTTTGAATAAATAGTTTGAGTGCTTGTTTAATTCATATAGTATCTCCAACAGAAGGCTTTATTTATTTATTTATTTAGTCCTGGTACTGGGGCTTGAACTCAGGGCCACCTATCCCTTTGCTTTTTTGCTCAAGGTTGGCATTCTACTGCATTAATCATAATTCTACTTCCTGCTTTTTGCTGGTTAATTGGAAATAAGAGTCTCATAAAAGCCAGGTGCCCATGGCTCATGCCTGGAAGCCTAGCTACTCTGGAGGCTGAGATCTAAGGATCATGGTTTGAAGCCAGCCCATGCATAAAAAGTCCATGAGACACTCATCTCCAATTAATAACAGAAAAAGCTGGAAGTAGTAGTGTGGCTCACGTGGTAGAGTGCTAGCCTTGAGCCAAAAGGAGCTCAGAGAGAGTGCCGAAGTCCAGAGTTCAGGCCCTATGACCCACAAAAAAAATAAAAGAGTCTCCAGGACTTTCTGCCCAGGCTGGTTTCAAACTGTGATAATCAGGTCTTAACCTCCAGGGTAGGTAACTGAATAGTTAGTATTACAGGTGTGAACCACTAGCAGTGCCTGGCCAAATGGGAGACTTTTAATAGTCCTTTCCCTCTGTTTCCAAGAGATGGATTCCAAAACTCTAAGTAAGATGATAAAAATGAAATTTTAAACTTGCCAACCTATCCCTCTCTAGTTCCTTTTTATAAACCGAATAGGGACACTGTTTGCTATGATGATGACATGATTATTAGGCAGTTGATAGGGCCAGTGGCTTCCCAATGCACTCTGAATAGATCACCCTAAAGTAAAGAGTACTAAGTTGCTTTTTCCTTTTCTGATATGCAAGGGTGTGACAGGTAGAATATGACTGCACCTCTTTTCAATTTCCCACTGAAATATAAAGATTTTCTTGTTTAATATTTCACAAAGTTTCTCCAGCTCCCAGTGGGAGTCCATGCTGGGTAATGCTTGCTAATTACCAACAACAAAACTAGACATACAACGCTGGTAAATTACCTGACCCTTTCCATTTTAATGAGACAACAAGGATTTCTCCAAGTGATGTTGTTTCACTGGTTAATGGTGTCAGCAATGTTGTAATTGTGGGTTGAGACACATTAGCTGAACAACCCCATGTAGAAAGGGCTCTCTCTCAACGAGCCCTTTGGAGACGACGACCATATTATCATTAAGCCTTTGTCATTTGCATGTTGCTAATCACTTACTTTATTATCCTGCATAACCATTGTCTTTCTTTAATTGCTCTTTAAATTAAAATTAAAAATAGTTCTAAAGCCCACAATGGCTGGAATAGCATCTTGATTATGAAGATATCTTCACAGAAATGAAACAACTGGTAATAGATGGCTAGGATTACGAGAGAGTCTTACCGTTATGTACTGTGCTTGCTGGCCTCAGGGGCCTAATTGTGGCGGTTTCTCTTCCTTTAGCCCATACTGTTTGTTTAATAAATGGTTATTTATGGCCTTTTTGATCATTATAGCAACTTCGGAGAAAGTACATTCTTTTCATTGGCTTGTGCACTGAAGTTGCATTCTCTTAGGCACAGGGATAGAGCTGATTCGGAAGGCAGGCTCTGTGTTACAGTTTGTGAGGGCATCCAAAGAAAGACTCTCCATTTCCCTAGCCTAGCTTCTTCTGGGACAGCTAATTTTTTTTTTTTTTTTTGGCCAGTCCTGGGCCTTGGACTCAGGGCCTGAGCACCGTCCCTGGCTTCTTCCCGCTCAAGGCTAGCATACTCTGCCACCTGAGCCACAGCACCCCTTCTGGCCATTTTCCATATATGTGGTTCTGGGGAATCGAACCGAGAGCTTCATGTGTAGGAGGCAAGCTCTCTTGCCACTAGGCCATATTCCCAGCCTGGGACAGCTAATTTTTAATGCATAGGATCTATATGTCAGGACTGAAAGGGATCCTAGAGTCATTCCCATTGCACAGATGAAGAAACAGGATCAGAGCAGTTGCTGTAACGATGACCACACAGCAACAAACAAATCCATGCTTTAGAGGTCATGCCCCAGAAGAAGGAAGTGGTCAAGCCTGGGGTTGTGATGTGAGGGTTTTCCGTTTCTCTTATATGCATATAGCCAAGTGTTTGTTGACAGAATACCAGATCTTCCTTAAACAAATCCATGAAGGCCTCTGCAGCCACTCTTCACTATGGATAAACCAAAGCCAGAATTATCAGGGCTCCAATATTATGTATGGTACTCCTAACTAGAAGAACTTTGCGGGTATTGTCTTGGCCTCGTTTTATGGATAGGAAAACCAAGTATGGGTTGTACAATCAATGTACACACACGTACTCACATGTGTGAGTTAGGGTCTGATGTGTGCTAAACTCTGTTGTGTCTTTGACTTTCTCTGTTGGCACTACTTCCCTATCATTGATGGATATTAAGTTAATACTTACAGAGTGCTTAATCTGTGCTAGACATTGTTGTAAGCAATTTCATTGTGCTATTTTAACCCATTTAATCTTCCTACCATATTCTATTTCCATTTTACAGATGGGGAAACTGAGGCACAGAATTTCAATAAACTTTCCTAGATCAGAGAGATTGAGATAGGTTGGAATCATGAAGACTGGTTCAGTCTGATTCTAGCGTTAAAGCTCTTGCCTATGATGTTGGGATTCATTTGAGGTTGTGGTTAAAGAGTAGTTAATGAGCATACTGTGAACAGGGTTTGCCAGAATCAAACTAGCTCCAAAGCACATTCTCCTTTAGTGAGAATGTGTGTATACACACATGTGCGTGCCTGGCTCCAAGATTCAAGATACTAGTTCTATGTGCACCCACTAGCATAGACATAGATGCAGAAAATTCCTTCATGCTAAAAACAAACACTTAAAATTAATTCTCTTTAAGGATCATCAGATGCTTGCAAGCTCAGCCACTGTTTTAGGCTGGGTATGCCATTGCTAGAATCACCCAGAGACAGCTGGCTGAAAGTCCTTAAGTGATGAGATTCTGCTTTTCCGAACTGTGTGGCAATGCCTTGGATCACTTAACAAATCTGTCTTTTACAGCTACTTAATTTTCTGTGCACTTAAGATACGGGCATTTTAGTCTCCTTGTGATTTTGTAGCATTGGGTTTTGCTACTTTGGCCACTGGCTCACAGGAAACCAAACAACTGGGACCCATTTGGCATTTGGTGTTTTTAAATGTAAGAGGACATTTGAACTCCATGACAAATGCTGAAAAACAAAGCCCATAGCTCTGAGAGCAGAAAGGAACTGTTTATAATGAAAAGGTGGTTCCATTTTCAGTCAATCTATCACTTTAATGAGCTCTTTGCATTTCTTTGATTAATGCCCACCAAACGAGGAGGGAAAAAATTGATGTAATGGAAACAAAATGGTATATAGTCTTGGCAGCACAAGGGGGGATTTCTGTGTTTTATTGGTACCCACGTCATATCACCATCTTGCAGTGTATATGTCTGCATGTTCTCTGGCATAGAAATCCCTTAGTTTACTAGAAATGTGAGTCAGTATGAAAACAGAGTTGCTGTGTCACTGCCTGAACAGCATTTGTCATTTCCAATAGGAATTAAAGAATAAACAGATAATGATAAGGAAAGGTTCGATAAACTCTCTTATTGAAACAAGGATTTCAATAGGTGAATGAAGGTCAAGAAACAATGATGAAAAACATTTCATCATTAGCAGGTGATAAAATTAATGGGTAATTACCATTCATTCATGTTGAGATTGAAACAATGCAGGTGAAGACAACCATATGATTAACTAAATTCAAGAAGTCAAGGTTGGCTTCCTGAAGGAGATGACATGATGGAGAGGCAAGAGCTGGGCAGGGGAAAAGGAGGACAGTATGTGTGAAGCGGGTAAGCATGGTGGGAGTGGAAACTAGAATCAGAAGCTATCACTTTTCATCTCTTCTAAAAACCGACATGGCACATGTAGCTTTTCGTGGGCTTCTTACAGTGGCAAAGAAGGCTTCCCATAATCATATTCTGGTCACGGTGCTGAGATCCAGTGGCTCTTTTTTCTAACCACAATAAGTTGAAGTTCTGTTTCATTTAAATTAATTTTCATTTTGATTGTCACAAGTTTGAATGGCTCTTGTTAAATGTTGGGAGGTTGAAACATAGAGGCCGGAGAATCTTGAGAACTCCCCTCCCCCCCGCCCCCCACTCTTTTATTCTGTAACCTTGAACTGGTCACTTCCCCCTGAGAATTTTTGGTCTCTCAAAGACATTTTGGATCCTCTAGATCCAGAAGGCCTGCTCAATACCATGTCAACCCCCACTGCCAGCATGACAAGATCACACAAAGCTTTGCTATTTCGGGGGTTTTATTTTTCTTCTGCTAGTTTGTATTTGTGAATTGTTTCACAAATAAAATAGCTTGAAAAATTATTACACAAATGAATATTTAGTTTAAGCTGGGCACTCACTGGTGGCTTTCACCTGTAATCCTATCTACTTAGGAGACTGAGATGAGGATCATAGTTTGAAGCCATCTGGGGCAGGAATGTTCATGAGACTCTTACCTCCAATTAACTATCAAAAAAAAACTGAAAGTGGGAGCTGTGGATCAAGTGGTAGTGCACCAGCCTTGAGCAAAGAGGCTGAGGGACAGCACTTAGGCTCTGAGTTCAAGCCCCCCATTCTGGCGCGCACACACACACACACACACACACACACACACACAAATATTCAATTTAGGAACTCATGTAAGCAAAAGGGGAAATATACATTTTTACTACTTTACTACCTACACCTAAGAAATATGACTAATTAATCATGTAGCTGTAATACTTCTCCCCTCAAAGTAATGAATCCTATATCATTTTCCTGTGTCATTAAGTGTCTTTCTGCAATACTTTTAGTGGATACACAATTTTATCATAATCTATTTCCTAAAACTTGACACTTGTTTTCCAGTTTAACATTGTTATTGAATAATTATGAAAGAAACATTGCAGTCCAATCATTAAGATGTGGAGGTTACCTAATGTATGAAATTGTAACCTCTCTGTACATCAGTTTGATAATAAAAATTTGAAGAAAAAAGATGTGGAGGTTATGATTACTTACATATTTTTGAATGTGATAGTTTTAGGTAAAATTTTAAGCCATTTGATTCATACTGACAGAGCATGTCTTAGATTGAACATTGTAAGATGAATAAAGAGAGAACTAAAATCAGTTGAGAAATTTTGAGGAACAAGGTCTTGGTCAAATGAAGACATTAAACCAAGTGAACATTAGGTTTCTTTCCAAATCTATAGCTATACTTGTGTTTGAGTTGGGATTGGTTTTATTTAGTTTTTCCCTTCTCTTCCATCAACCATGCCCTTTGAGAGACAAATATTAGACCATATGTTCCTTAAATTAACTTTAAAGAAAGAGACTGTCTTCTTGGAAAGATGACTCTTGGAAATATATTTGTTTCATGTATAAGATTTGTGTAAGTACTCAATATATCTTACAAAGTTTAATGGACAAATAGCTATGGAGAAGTTTTGTTTGGTTGGTTTCATTTGCTTTGGTTTGGGTTGAATCCAAAATGTAAACTCTGAAAAGGATGAGCTGTACTATTTGGTGGGTACAGCCAGCTCTCCAAGGCAATAATCAAATACAAGCTCTACAAAAATGTACCATTAAAAAGTGTCATTGTTAGCTAGGCACCAGTGGCTCATGCCTGTCATCCTAGTTACTACTCAGGAGGCTGAGATCTGGAGAATGGTAGTTTCTTCCCAGGCAAAAATGTTCATGAGACTTTGTCTCCAAAATAACCAGCAAAAATCCTTGCTGTAAAATGGGACAAGTGGTAGAGAACCAGCTGTAAGCAAGCAAGCCAAGCAAGCAGAGTGATCCCAGAATTCAGATCTAAGCACTACCAAATAAATAAATAAGAGTCAATGTTACTTATTGTAAATAGAAATAAATAGGGACAGCAGAACCAACCCAATGCTGTCAACGGTCACTAGTCACAGTGAGAGGTAAACCTTAAATAAGGAAGCAGTCATTATTTTTTGATAGAAAAT
This sequence comes from Perognathus longimembris pacificus, assembly GCF_023159225.1. Classification (NCBI taxonomy): domain Eukaryota; kingdom Metazoa; phylum Chordata; class Mammalia; order Rodentia; family Heteromyidae; genus Perognathus; species Perognathus longimembris. The sequence goes on along the minus strand of NC_063162.1, from coordinate 51,155,866 downwards.
CTGATTCTTGTGAACAATTATCAATACCAGAAGACCATACTATCTAGGGGCTTTGGTTTCAGGGTATAAAGAAGGATTAAAAGAGTCACCAGACTGCAGTGCCTCTGGCTTTAGGATGTCAGAGCTTTGTGCCCCAGACTCCTCAGTTCTTGATTTATTTGCCTCCTTTTCACCCCATGGTGAACAAAGTGGATATCAGTAGCCATTATATGCAACCACAGCCTTTTTTAACGTCTTTTACCTAAGGTCCTCAAGGACCTAGATTGGACCCAGGTTGATGAGGACAGGCCCATCAGTGCTGAAGCCAGGATGATGGAGGACTGTCTTTCGGGGTCTGGGAAGTCCGGCTCTTGGCTTCATGGTATCCCTTCTGTGTCCAGAATGGGAACAAAGTTGTTCCCATCCACCATCACTGCAGAATGGGTTCAAGTCCATAATAACTGGTAACAACTATTCTGTTTCTGCAACTGTCTAATTTTGTGACCTAGGAACCAATAACTTTTCAGCTCTCAGCCTCGGTTTCTTCCTCTACAAAGTAGAGTGATTTATTAGAGGACTTCCCATACTCCTGCATCTCTAACATAGAATGATGGCTGAAGAGTCTATATTGGTGGATCCAATCCACCACTGGTGGATGGTGTAGTTGAGGTTTCACTGAGTTGTCTGTTTATGTGGTTTCCAAGCCCTGTCTTTATGCTCTGGTCAGAGGAAAATGACCATCTTCAGCCTTTGTACCAAGTAAGGGTTATTTGGCCTAAAACAGATATCGACACAGACAAAAGTTGTAGGAGAGTCCTCCTCTGTCCTCCTTGACATTGACTTCTAGTGTCCTATTTCTTCCAGGTGGAAAGTGGTCAGTTAATTGCGTTGGTAAATGTTCTTTTCTTGAGTATACATAGTCAATTTCCTAGCTTTCCTGACTCTGGACTCCATGTTGGTGGGAAGCCACTGAAACTACTCTTAAAAAAAATAACAAGGATAACCTGAGACATTTCTTTTTTCAGTATGGAGATTTGAATATAGGATGCCTGCCCCGCTTGCTAAGCAGTTGTTTTACCACTGAGCCATATCTTCAGTCCTTTTTGCACTGCTTATTTTTGAGATAGGTTCTTGCTTCCTGGCTGAGCACATACCTGCTGCAATCTGCCTATTTTAAGAGACTTTCTGTCATTGTTGGGATAGCATGTATGCCTCGCCACACCAGCTTCTTTCTGATGAGGTGTAAACTCAGAAAACTTTCTGCCTACTTGCCTTAGGACCGTGACTCTCCCAAGCTCCCACATAGATAAGATAACTGATTACCACTAAAACTAACTATATGCATACAAAGGATTTTGTGATTTTTCTGCCCTGGCTGGCTTTGAACCACAATCTGCCTGGTCTTCGCTTCCTAAGTAGTTAGCATACAAAGCATGAAACACTGGCACCTAGTTTGAGGGTTTTTCCTTAACTAGATTCTTCTTATAGTTTTTTCCAAAAACTGCTTTCTGAAATCAACACTGTGTGCATAGATTCCCACCTCCCCCCAAGTGAGAAGGCAATTGTGCTTCTCTACATGGAATTTTCTGTACTTGAGCTGCTGAAGAATTTGTTGGAATACATACTGCAAAAATGACTGCTGTGGCTATTACTGAAGTTGCTCAGGGGAGCTATTCAGATGCCTCATTTATTGGAGCTTAATAGATTAAAAGTCCAAATTGAGTCTCATGATATAAGCCTAATCAAGTTCTAATCTGCATAATTTTCCCATAACCAGCAATGGGAAATTTGGATAATTTATGTTCTAGCAGTTGCCAATCATGTGTTAAATAGCATTGTTGCATTTACTTATCAAAATATTTTTATTGATCTTCGCTTCATCTGGCATTTGGCTTTGGGATTCTTTTTTATTTTTTTTCCTGGACTTAACAGCAAATTTAATTCATCTCCTAGATGATGTAATATGAGATGTTTCTCTTGATTTTAACACGTCTTTATAGATCATTTTTAACAGTGATCTTTCCCTTTTACAACTTCATATTGAATACCTGTCTCAGCAAACCTAGATGACTGGGCCTAATTTATTTCCCTAGTTTAACGTAGCATATGGATTTCTAACCATCATTTATATGCATACAATAAAAGATAATTTGGCTTGCCACTTGAACCAATTCCTTTATGTTAAATCTACAGGGTTGGAGAAAGCACTTACCTTCATTTTTCCATTTAGTCTAGGGGAGGTGATAGATAAGAATTTCCACTTCCCTCTCTCCCTGGAAAGGCTTGAGGATCTAACTAGGGAAGATTTAGAAAGTACTTTGTATTTCCCCTATGGAAAAGTACTGTAATAAAGCATTTATTATATGTACTGAGTTGTACATGCTGCCGTATCAAAGCAAGTTAAGCCTAACTAAAATGGGTCCCCGTTGTTGTCTGCTATTGTTTAAAAGTAAAAACAATACCAGTAAAAAAAAAAAAAAAAGCAACATTGGCTCAGTCCTGGAAATTGCTTGCCAGAGTTGGTACCTGAAAAGAGAGACCACCCCTGGATTAGGAAATGGAACTTGGAGGGCAGTGGCTGTAGGAGAGACAGTGTCTGGCTGTGTCAACCAGATCTGTCCAGTGCCAACTGGTTATGGCATGGCCAAGTTGTATGAATGCTCTGAATATATATATATAGTGTCTGTCTTGGGGCTTGAACTTAAGGCTGAGCACTGCCTCTGAGCTTTTTTGGCTTAAGGCTAGAGTTCTACCACTTAAGCCATAGTTCCACTTCTGGCTTCTTTTGGTAGCTACATAGAGATATGAGTCTCAAAATTTTCCCGCCCAGGCTGGCTTTGAGCCACTGTCTTCAGATCTCAGCCTCCTGAGTGGCATGAGCCACTGGTACATGGCAACTGCTCTGAATCTTATTGACCTCTGTACAAAATGGAGAGATTAATAGTCCCTCAACTCATAGGGTTGTGAAGAGGAAGAAACGAGATGATCTATGAGGAAAAGCTTTTAGCCCAGACTGGCCTAAGGAGAAACAATGTGGCATGCTGTCTTAGAGGGGACTGTGGATCTAGTTTAGTGAGTTTAAAACTGGGGGCTGCACCTTTGGGCAAGTTGCTTATCTTCTCTATGTTTTATTTTGCCTCATGGGCAAAATGTCTCCTTAGGATAGTTCAGAGAACTGATTATATTAGGTGGGTAGAGTTTAGGACATCATAAGCACTCAATAAATGTTGACTGTTATGCTGGAGGCATGACTCAGTAGTGGAGCACCTGCCTAGCAAAAATGAAGCCTTTGAGTTCAACACCTCTCTGCCCAGTACTGCCAAAGAATTGCTAACTGTTACAGTTTTTATTTCCTTCAGGTTCTATGCAAGCCCCCTTCTTCATTCTCACTTCCCTTCACCAGTCTAGCTGTAGCACATTTCTGACTTGGCTTTGAGTTCCAGGACATTGAGCCCTTCCTCTTTTCTAACTCACAGATGGACACACCCTCCTACATCCTCATGTAGTGTCTCTTAGATGTCACGTACATATGGCAGCATAGGTCCCAAACAATTAAATTCTTTAAAATAATCTTGTTATTTACTGTGTCTTTTCTCCTGACCTTTTTTTTTTTCAGGAATAGGTCAAGTATTTGTGTTAGATTCTTTAGTCCCAAGCTATCCTAACTGAAATACCACTGTCTGAACATTTCGTTAAAGGGCACTTAGCCTTTCCCAAGCCACCTCAACGAGGTCCAGTTTTACCAAGCCTTGGGAATAAATAACCAGTCTTACCAAAATAATACTAAACTCTGCTGACTTTTGTTTAACTGAATCTGATCAGAGTGCATGTGGTACTCCTTAAATTAAAGGAGCAGGAGATGGGGTCTGGAAAATAGAAGGCCCCAGAAAGCTAAGAAGCTTTCTTCATGAAAACTGGTCACCAGTTTTCTATATACCTAAAGGAAATCCCAGCACTCCCTATGTCTAGACTCAACCTTTCTTAGATACTTAGTGCTGAATTGTTATTGCAGGGCTAATCTGATTATTTTAAATGAAATACATCTACAGTACTTCTTAGCTTCTCATTAATTTTCTAGTCTATTCTTTTTTGTGAAATTTCTAATCCTTCTTCAGTTCTTTATCCTTAGGGAATGGTTATCATTGGTGTTGTGCCTCTCCATAAATATTTGTTTGTTACCTGGTAAAATATTACCATTGATAGCCAGCATTTTTGAGTGCTTGCTTTATACTCAGCATTGTACTTTCCTGCTTAGCTTACAACTGCCCTAACATAGCAGGCATTATGGCTTGTGAATAAAAAAAACAGGGTAGAGAGATTCTGTGCAATGCTTATAGTTACAAAGCTAAGAAGTGGATGGTGTGTGTGTGTGTGTGTGTGTGTGTGTGTGTGTGTGTGTGTACGTACATGAATGCACCAGTACTGGGATTTGAACTGAGGGCCTGGCCTTGTTCCTTCGTTTTTCCACTCAAGGCTACTGCTCTACCACTTGAGTCATATCTCTTAATTCTGGCTTTTGGCTGGCTTATGGAGGATAAGGGTCTTACAGACTTTCTACAGAGGCTGGTTTTGAGATGCAATCCTCAGATATGAGTGGCTAGGATTACATGTGTGAGCCACCGGTGTCCAGCCAGATGGACCAATTTTAACTGCAGATATCTGACTTAAGGCCAGGGCTCTTTAATATTCCTTTCTATTTTTTCCACATGCCAAGAACTTTCTATACAATCCAGAGGTTTGAATAAACAAGAAAACCCTATCTCTTGTCTAAGTTCTTCCCTGGCATTCAAAATGAAAATATTTGGCATGAATTGCTCAAAAGATTTATGGATCATACTCAAAGCCTAAAACAGATAAAGGACACCCATCATGCCTGCCTCTGAGGACTGGGATGGGGAGGGAGGGGCCTTCTCTTGAAGAGACAAAGTGGCTTTTAGAAGTGATTTTTAGCACAAAATTTGTCTCCATGCTCATGCTCCATGGACAGCAATGAGGACATGCCTGAAGAATCAGGAGTACGTCTCAGCTAGAGGCTTGAACTGTAGTAGATGAATTAAACAAGTATTTTCCTGAGAACTTTATTCTCTCTCTCTCTCTCTCTCTCTCTCCCTTCCTCCCCCTCTCCCTCCCTCCACCCTCAGACTGATATTCTTAGTGGCTTCTTTGGTAAAATATGAGTTTGTTTCTAAAATTAGCTCAACGGTTAGCTTAACAAAGGAAGGGAACCTTGCCCAGCTCCCCTGTCCTCTGAGCTGCCAGGTATGTGGAGCGCATTCCGCGTGCAGGTGTGTGCACACAGAGCTCAAGCAGTGTGCCATGTGGAGACTCAGAGTGCTGCCAACTCTAACATGGTGAGGGGTGAGACAGCCAAGGAGCTGGTCATAATTGAGAACTGCGACTCAATGAGGGGTGACAATGCCATCACTCGCCCTCTGAGGCCAGACTGCCTTGTCCCTTCTTGATGGAAGGTGCCTGGATCTCTCTTCTCTCCAAAGTCATTTAGGAAATTTGGGTCGAGTCTGATGTTTCAGGCAATAATTTTACCATTTCGGACTCCCTAAGAAGACAAAAATGCAGTCAATTTTGCTCATCTTCACTAGAACTCTACAGTCTAGGAAAATAAGAAGTCTATTTCTAGTTGTGGTAGTTGATGTTGTGTGTGTGTGTGTGTGTGTGTGTTTGTGTGTGTGTGTGTGTGTGTGTGTGCGCCAGTCCTGAGCTTGCACTCAGGTCCTGGGCACTGTCCTTTGAGCTATTTGGTTCAAAGATAGCACTCTACCTCTTGAGCCACAGCTCCATTTCTGGCTTTTTTGGTGGTTAATTGGAGCTAAGAGTCTCACAGACTTTGCTGCCTGGGCATAGCTTCGAATTTGATCCTCAGGTCTCAGATTCTTAAGCAGCTAGGATTATAGGCATGAGACAGCTGGTGCCTAGCTTGATATATACCTCTTAAAATATGCTACTAAAAAAGTAGCAAAATAAGGCCAGGCACTGGTGGCTCATACCTGTAATTCTAGCTACTCAGAAGGCTGAGCTCTGAGAATTGTGGTTTGAAGCCATCCCTAGCAGAAAACTCTGTGGGTCTCTTATCTCCAGTTGACCAGCAAGAAGCCAGAAGTGGAAGTATGTAGAGTGCCAAGCCTTGAGAGAAAAAGCTAAGGGAAAGAGCGAGGTCCTGAGTTCAAGCCTTAGTAGCAACACAGACAAACCAAAAGGAGGTATTATTCTTGCTGAGGTTTTGTCATCAACAAAAGCAAGCTGTTTGTTGGGTTGCACATGGGTGGAGGGAGAGAAAGACCTTCAGTGGAAGGATGTCTTTGTGGACACCTCCTAGTTTGTCAGTTGCAAATGCTAATGGAGGCAGCCTTGGTGACTGAAGGGGAAAATGGAATATGAAAGCCAATGGAAAGAGGCCTCTGAAGCAGGCATGTCATTTCTAAATGAAGGTTTCATGCAAAAGAATTGAGTCTTTTTTTCCCTACAGTTGAAAATGGAATCTTTAAATAAGATAAAATAAAAGGATGCCTTGGCTGGTTGCAAGTCCCATAATGAAATACAGATTTCCTAATACTGCGTGACCTGCATTTCTCCCTGCTTTATGGGTGCTATTCCTTGACGTACAAACCCATATTTTCTCAAGTCAGCATTTGATGATGGATGTCAAAATACAGTCCATGTATTATGCATATAGCATTACCGATTTAAGGTGTTTACTTGTCAAGTTGAAGAAATTCAAAAACGTCACATCCACTGAATCTGCACAGCTGTCATATGCAGTTTTTCATGCTCTTGAATGAAACTTCTGATGAAAACAGTTTAGTTTCCCCCCTTTCTATTCTAGGGGAAGAAAACAGCTAGCATTTAAAATGTGTGTTTGTAGTTATGGGCTTGGCTTGAAAACACACAAGTTCTAAAGTTGAGGAAGATGGACACTATAATGTCATTCAAACTGACTTACCCTGTTCACAGTGAATTCACATAAAGAACAAAGTAAAGTGCAATCATGAAAAGGTACTATGGAAAACTACTTTTCTTCCAGAAAAAAAAAGTTTGCCACTTGATAGGAAATTTATACCCAGGAGAGCAGAAAACAATAATAAAAAAAAGCCCTTATATATATTTTTCTGGCATTTCATGCATTATATACTTCCAAAACAACAGGCAATTATTGAGTACCTGCCATATCATTCCTGATTCACACATGCCCCAAATGCCAGATTCAACCCATCTTGTCATTTTATTGGGTATGGAGTCAAATCCGGTCACATCATCTATTTGAAGTTATGTCCTCAGAAACTTAGTGAGTGACTTTGTGCCTGTGAGACTCAAGTTTGCCAAGGAAGCCCATGTGCAATTTACCGACGGTGAAGGGGAGAAACCAAGTTGCTGTCCTCTAAGGCTGGAGGTAGGCAAGTTACCTCACAACCAGCACGGGGCCAATGGCTCCATATGTCCTAGGCTAGCTTCCTCCCACTTAATGTATGAAGCCAGTAAGTTTCTCATATGTCTCTATATGTATCCTAAGGAAGCAGTCATTAGGCTTGGCTGTGATGATGTCTCACTACTCTCATTAAACTTGAACTTAAAGTTGTGTGTGTGTGTGTGTGTGTGTGTGTGTGTGTGTGTGTGTAAAACCTTTTTGTTTTTTTTTGTCCTAGTACTGTGGTCTCTAGCACTCTACTGCTTGAACTACAGCTTCATTTCTGGCTTTTTGCTGGCTAATTGGAGATAAAAGTCTCACAGGCTCTGCTGTAGCTAGCCTAAACCTGTGCTAATTATTCCCTATGAGGGAGACCATAGAGTCCATGTTTCTTTGGGTCTGGCTCAGTTCACTTAGTATAATTTTTTCCAAGTCCTTCCATTTCCTTATGAATGGGCCAATGTCATTCTTTCTGATAGAGGCATTAAATTCCATTGTGTATATGTACCACATTTTCCTGATCCATTCGTCTACTGAGGAGCATCAGGGTTGGTTCCATATTTTAACTATGACAAATTGTTCTGCGATGAACATTGTTGTGCTGGTGGCTTTAGTGTGTTCTTGTTTGTGGTTTTTTGTGTAGATGACCAAAAGTGGGGCTGCTGGGTCATAGGAGAGCTCTATGTTTAGCCTTCTGAGGAATCTCCATACTGTTTTCCAGAGTGGCTGAACCAGCTCACATTCCCACCAACAATGAAGTAGGAATCCCTTTTGGCCACATCCCCTCCAACATTTATTATTGTTAGTTTTCTTGATAAAGGACATTCTTATTGGGCTGAGGTGGAGCCTAATAGCTATGCCCCTATGAACACATAAGATGATGCTAAGTGAAATGAACTCCATGTTATGGAAACGACTGTTATATCACTGTTGTAATTACTTTCAACATGCCATGTGAAACCATAGCTTCTATTGTTGATGATTCTCTTGTATCCCCTTCCTGTGGTTGTACCTGCACTATCACTATCTCATCTGAGTACACTGGATAGTGTATATACTGGTATTAGAACTAGGGAAGTGAAAGGGAATATCAAAATCAAGAGACAAAGGATAAAAAGACAACTCCAAAAGCAATTCTTGCAAAACCATTTGGTGTAAACCAACTTAACAACTCATGGGGGAAGAGGGAAAGGGGGAGAAGAGAAGGGGAATCGAGGGAAAAGGCAATAAACAGTACAAGAAATGTACCCAAGGCCTAACATATGAAACTGTAACCTCTCTGTACATCACTTTGACAATAAATAAGAAAAAAAGTCTCACAGGCTGTTTTGCTTGGAATGTCTTAAAATTAGGATCCTCAGATCTCAGCTTTCTGAGTAGCTAGGATTATAGGCGTAAGCCACTAGTTGCCCTGTCCTCCCCCACCTAAAATATTACCTCTTAAGAAATCCTACTGGGCACTGTGGCTCCTCATCTCAGGAGGCAGAGATTTGGTGGGTCACATTTTCAGGCAAACCCAGGAAAAAGTTAGGGAGTGCCTCATCTCTATATAACAAGGCAGGTATGGGGGTCCCCATCTCTCAACCCAGCTACACAGGTGGCATAAATAGAAATAGCTTGTTTCAGGCCAATCCAGGCAAAAATGAGAAACACTATTTGAAAAATAACTTAAAAAAAAGAAGATGGTGTGTGGCTCAGGGGGTAGAGTGCCTGTTTAGCATGCATAAGGCCCTGAGTTCAAGCCCCTGTACCACCAAGAAGAAGAAATCTTGAGAAAGGTTGGTTTTAGGGTGGCTACCTTAAGGAACTTTTCTGTCCCTCAGTTCAGCCAGGATCATTCTGTTTTGTCTGGGGCTGGTGTTCTGTATTGATGGTGACCACCACAAGTCTTTGTACTGCAGAAATATGTAGAGCAGAGAGAATCTCTTCTTCAGTGATTCAGATTCCCCCCTGACATCTCAACACCCTGAACTCTGTCAAATGCCAGGCCTCCGGCATTCCCTGGCAGGAGGATAACCAATCAATTTGTTTAAGCCAACAGTCAGACTGGGTTAGGTTATGCTGTGGTAATGACAAAAACAAACATATCTCAGTTGGTTTAAAGCAATATGATTTTCTTTTTCATTCAGACCAAATGCTTTGTGGGTCGGGGTAACTCTCCAGAGTTGTTGTCTAGCCTTCATCTCCATGGTAACCTGTGTCCCACAGTTTCTGTAACATGGGAAAAGGAAGACAGCAAGGGCATACTTGTATCAGAAGTGATTTCACTTTGCTCTGCTCACTTCTCATGGGCCAGAGTATTTCATGTTCTGTGTGGTTGAATTTGGCTTCAAGGGGTCAGAAGTCAATCTTCCTGTGTGTGTGGAAGGTAAGGTGTATCAAGTCTGTAAGCTGCATAAATCACTGACATGGCTTAGGGTCTTAGGGAACTGTCACAGTGGGTTGGAATTGCACTGGTTTCTTTTGTTATCCTAAAAAATAGCTCATCAGAGTTGCTGCTGGAAGTGCTAATTATTGACCTATAAATAACACATAAGCTACGTTTTACAGGGGCGGGAGTTGTGCATTTCTCTGATTGCACTTTCTTCTCTCTTCTGTTCCCACTAGGATTCACACCTCCGGGAATGGACAGATCCTCTCCAGATAACAGCCCAGTGCACGGGATGTTGCGCCAGCCATCCATCACTACTGGGGTCAACATCCCTATCATCACTGAACTCGGTAGGGGTCATTGTCAACTCTGGGTACGCGCACACGCACACACACACACACACACACACACACATATAATCTTTATTTTATCCTCCCAGATCATACAGGATATGAGGATGATGGCCTGTGTCTAGTCCTTTGTAGCTTCATAGGCTACAGTGGAGTTTGTTAGGGGAAAGGGTTAGAGAGAAGGTATGGATAGAACTATAGTAGATTACTTGAAGGAAAAACTGATCTTTCTTTCCTCTGAGATGAATAGACAGTTTCCTTGGTACTGACCACTGCTTTCAAAGGAGTGTAAGATGATGGCTTTAAAATCGGGGAATCTGTTGGCGAAGTGGGGAGAATGAAGGAAAGGCTTTGTTCCGAGATTCTTTCTGGTGATTTTTTTCACCAGAGCCAAACTTTTGGATCCATCTGTCTGGATGGCTCCTGCATTGTGAACCCTCTGCTGATACACTAAACCTCGAGTCAAAGCCAAGCCTGTTCTGAGAAGGAGATAGAGCACTAGGCTGATATGTACAACTCTTCATTTAATTTTTCCTAGTTGAATTTCTCAACCAAAAGCCATTTTTAGCAGGTAACTACTCTATTCCAGAAAAAAAAAAAAGAGGGGATTTTGAGAGTCGCCTTGGTGGCCTGTGGAATCTACTTCTATTGTGGCCAGCCTGGTCCTAAGATACTAAGTATGAATTTGCTAAACTAAGCTGAGTGGTTCTTTCCCCACAAGACAAATACCAACTAAACTGCCCGTGGTCCTGGGTCCTTTTACTTTAGAATGTTTTCTCTGTTGTTCCCTCACTCTGTTCTTTTTCTGTACTTTCCTCCACTCCCTTTCCCCTAACCCTGAAATGCCCTATCCAATTAGCTAAACCGGGCAAGTTGCCTTTGGTATCTGTCAATCAGGAAAAAAACAGTGGGACGCACATTCTAATGATAACTGAACTGGGTAAGAAGCACTGCTTTTCCTTGCTATCAGTATCTCCTTTTGTTTTGTTCTTGATGTTTCTGATGATCATTGGCTTGGGGTTTTTTGTTGTTGTTTCTATTTTATTTTTTATTTTTATTTCACTGGGCTGTAACAGAAAGCACTACCCCATGGCACTGCTTTGAATGTGTTTTTATTTGTGGCTCTGGTTGGAATCGACTGTCTTGTTCTCGCGTTTCTTAATGATTTCCCCCCCCTCACCCCCACAGCATCAGTCTACCTTTGATCACACCCATCTGACCTGGCAGTTGTTTCCAAAGCATCTTTGCTTCTAATTCATTTTCTGTGGCCTGAGCCTTTTTTTTTTTTTTTTGCACATGTGCCCTGCACTCCTGCCTTCTCTCTCTATTCCTCTTCCAACACACTGTCAGTTTGACTGACATGTCTTCACAGCTCTCAGAGGAAGTCAAAGGAGGAATATAAAAATTTTAAGATAAGAAACCTAAGACGGCACTTTCCCTCCAGCTGTTTATTTTCCTTTATTCTGACTTTATTTGCCTTTTTTTCCCTCTACTAGGCCCTTTCTCAGAAGCTCTGGTTCTGAAATCATAAAAGCAGCTCCTTCCTAGGGGATCCTCTCTACCTAAAGCTAGATTTCGAGTGAGGTATAGAAGATGAGGTCAGCAGCCCTGCACTCTGACTCTCAACCCCAGGTGGCCCAGAGCCCTCTCTGAGAGGTTCATAGTGGATTTGTCTGGAAGATAAAGAGCTCTGGTCATAACTGTATTTGTCAGGCCTTTCCACAGTTGCCATGACTTGGTTAACAACCTCCATGAAGGGCACCCATCAGTAGCAGGTCTCAGAACTGGGGATTGATCTTCTAAATAGAGACAGGGAGAAGGCTGCCAGCAGAGGTATAGATGGAGAGGTGGAGAGAGCTCCTGCCTTCAAATGACTCACAAATGAAAGGAGCACTCTATTTTCTTGGCCCCAAAATATATTTCAAAATAAGAGAGCAGGCTTTTAACACAGTAATCTTACTCGTGAGGTGTCTAGAAAGGAAGGAATAAATTGTCCACCATTCACTACTGCCTTATTGTTGACGTAGCTATTTATCAGGACAAATTCACTCAGGTCAAGGAGTACCACACTATTTTCTGTTTCCAAGCCTAGGAGAGGTATCTTTTTCATGTTTAGTGGGGTTGGCTAAAAGCCTAGGTTTCTAGATTGCTCGTCTCAGAGCTATAGGGGTCATAAGAGACCCAGGGAGCTCATGTGGCCCAGATTTCTGGTTGAAAAATTCACCCAAACATCTCCATCTCGGAAACCTATAGCAGTATTTCAAAAACATCAATTCCAGGAATTTCTTCTGCCAGTTGGAATTCATGGCCACTCACTGACTACAATATCCTGGTTTGTGATTAGTGGTTAGGTGAGGGGAGCTTTGTTTAGCTCTGAGTCAATAATTTGAATAATTTGGTTATTTGAGAAGCATAGGGACTGTCCTAAAGATCTTCACTAGATGCCTTGTTTGTATTCAAAGAGGTACTCTGGTGCTCATACCTCTTCCTTCTGCCTTAAACCCTATTTCTCTGGTAGTCATACTATTATCCTCTGAACAAGTCTCTTCCTACCCCACACCCCACAGATATTAGCCATTTATCCACATATTCTGAGATGTGTACTTTATAACACTAGGTCAGTCTTCATCTGCCTGGAGATTTTCAATGAATGTTAGCATAGCAAAGCTTCCTCAGAGTTCCACTAGGAAAAAAATAGAAAAAAAAAAACACCTTAGTTTGGAGCTGTTTAACACACTGTCTCCCAACGGTATTTGTGTTACTGTTCTGGGAGGTAGGTTTTGAGCCATCTTGGTTGTTTTCCTGAGAATGGACAGTCCAAAACAATAGACAAGATTTTTCCCTGAACCCTGGCTAGTGTTTCAGAGTCCTTTTTCAAGGGTATACTTCCCCAAATTATTGAAAATCTAGAATCTCCTCTATAGGTGTAGCCATTTAACCCCCCTATTTAATGCCATCCTCTCTCTGTCCCTTGAAAAGAAATAACAGATACTATGACACTATAGATACATATATACATCACCAGCAGCTGTTATAAGTAAGCACATTTTTTTCACATCTGGACTCTAGCTTATATTTCCTGATCTCAAAAGAAGAATGCCCAAGGCCAACAACATGCTTTTTGACTGTAAAAGACAAAATTACATCTGGGCACCAGTGGTGGCTTATACCTACAATCTTAACTATTCAGGAAGCTGAGATTTGAGGATTACAATTTGAAGCTAGCCTGGGCAGAAAAATCCCATAAGACTTTTATCTCCATTTAACCACACACAGAAAAACTGAACATGGAATTGTGGCTCAAGTGCTAGAGTGCTAGCCTCAAGCACAAAAACTCAGGGACAGCACCCAAGCTCTGAGTTCAAGCCCCACAACTAACATGCACATACACACAAAAAATATTACAGCAAACTAGTTTTGAAGTATTATTTAACATTATTTACAATTCTAAAATGGGGCAGTAGCTCAAGCCCAGAATACAGACAAGTGATAGCCATAGCCAGATAAAAAGGAAAGGAAATAGAGAACAGGGAGGTAAGGTATAGAGAGAGTCTGATTAGTTACAGGTAACATCAATCATATCTTAACCTAGTTGGATTGGCTTCTTGTGATTGGCTGAGACTCAGCTACTTGTTACAGGGATAGGTTACAGTGTTTACATATCAAGTTTACATATCAAGGTTACAGGTCCATATATATGGAAACACTGGTAGGCCAAACTTGAAATATGTATGAATTAGCTTTAAACCACACTTACTTAGTTTGACAGGAAAAACAGAGGTAAGGGAGGAAAAGCTAACATTTGAAGGATCCACTAAAGCAAAACGTCAGTGTCTCTTAGAGAGGCAGAGGGAAGCCGAGTATCTTCACAGTGTAATGAGTTAGCAGACCTTTGACATCAGAAGGGCAATTGTGACAATAGCTCCTGTTTATCCAGCACATGGCATGACCTAGGGCCTGTGCCAGGTCTGATCTTATCGAGTCTCTTAACAATCTCATGAGAAAACTGCCATACCTTCCCCCATTTTACAGGTAGAGCAACTGAGGTATAGGATCATGCAGTACTTTGCACAAGGATGTTGGTGACAGAGATTGAACTTAAAGTCTGCCTATTTTTCAGAAGCTAGAAACTAAGAAACTGTGATCCGCCTGCTGCTAAAGCAGCAGAGACCACAATGTGATCAACTTTGGAAAAACGAAGCAAAGATTTCCATTAGAGTCTTTCTCTAGGGAAAAAAGATGGTGTCATTTAAAAATAATTCCATGCCTAGCCATTTATCCTATTACCATTTATTCTGCCTCATGCAATAAACAAAGTTTTTTTGCGTTTTTTTAAAGAGAAAGTTATCAAGAAAGTTACTTTAAAAATTAAAACAATAACTCTAGAAATGAGAATTAGCTGCTGATACATACAGGAAGGATTCAGAGAAAGCAAACCTCATCTATTGTCTTCTTAAAAGCACCATAATTATTCCAGAACTCACATGTGCCTTCCTTCCCGCCCCCTGACGACACTTCCCCTATTACTTGCTCTGCAAAAGTGATAATTTCTGAAGCCAAGATGGGAATGGAAATTAATTTGTCATTTAATTTTTAATGAGCTAAAGACATCTGAGTGACACAACTAATCAGTCTGTGCCTGTGTGCAGGAGGAATCCTTGAGGGCTCCTCAAATGGAAATGAAATACAACATCCAGTGCTACCGTACCTGCTGAAGGAGCACAGAAAAGACTGAGCTGGGGCTGGGAATATGGCCTAGTGGCAAGAGTGCTCGCCTCCCATACATGAAGTCCTGGGTTCGATTCCCCAGCACCACGTATACAGAAAATGGCCAGAGGTGGTGCTGTGGCCTAAGTGGCAGAGTGCTAGCCTTGAGCAAAGAAAAGCCAGGGACAGTGCTCAGGCCCTGAGTCCAAGCCCCAGGACTGGCAAAAAAAAAAAAAAAAAGGAAAGACTGAGCTGTTTCAGAAGGGGAATGGGAGAACGTGGGTGGAGCCTGGCAACTTAGAATTCAGAGAAAACCCTTGTCAGCAAGTAGCAGAAGGCAACTGGGATCCAGCCCCACCCCCTTGGGGATTCCTGAGGGTTCCACAAGACCTGTTCATTGGATGCCTCAATTCAAGACCCATGGACATCCAGGCACTCACCACACAGGCAATCCCCAGGGCAGACTATGGATCTTGCTATTTGCCTTTGCTGTGCCTCTGGTCCATTGCTCTTTTCCTCTGAATATGTTGCTTTCTTTGCTCTGTGGCTTATTATCCCAGCATGGCTACTCATCATTGAAATATGTTCATCTCTCAAAGGACTTGGCTACCAAAAAAACGCTAAAAGGTGTTTTTCAGTCATGATTCTGAAACTATGCCAAAGGACTAGTCAGTATATGCTACTAGTCCCCAGCAGCCTTCCACGGAGCAAGTCTGCTACACTACATTGCTCTTCAGGTCTCAGAAATTGAGACAACCCAACAGAAGCAGTCCGTTGAGTCCCACTGGTTCCCAGCCCCAAGATCCATCAACAGCTTCCCTCTGCTTTTGTTTCCTTTGTAGTGATTTCCATGTCTCTAAACCAGTCTCCTGGTCTCGCTCTCTGGCGCCACTAGCCTTGTGTCTCTTAGGTTCTCATTCTTACCTTCTACTTTTTCTAGTGAATGACACAAATGTTCAGTTTTTGGACCAAGACGATGACGATGACCCCGACACAGAACTGTACCTCACACAGCCCTTCGCTTGTGGGACAGCCTTTGCCGTCAGTGTCCTGGACTCACTCATGAGTGCGGTAAGTCTGTCCAGTTCCCTCCTTCCTTATTCCATGGGTGGGGAATGTGCCTATGGCCACCTCCAGTGTCAGAGGCAATAACCAGAGCTTGCACTATGGCAGCCAGCACAGAAAGCCATCAGGAAGTTTTATGCTGACATTAATCAAACCATCATACAAGTAAACATTTGGGTATACAAATTCTTAAAAAAACAAAAAACAAGAGAAGCAGGAAAGAATAGAACCTGGTCTTGGGGGATCTGAGAAAGATTGCTCAAGAAAATAATGCATACTTTATAACAAGATCTGAGCCCTAGAGAAGGGAGATTTTTGAGTGGAGTATATGCCCCAGAGGAGAGGGTCTGGTGGTAATGGGGAACCAACTTTCTCAAGGAAGGCAAAGAATGCCTGCATGCTGTGTGTTCTACCATAGTACAAGACAGGGCAAATGGGCCAAGATTAGATGTATAGGAAAACAAAACCCATTCTCAAGAGCAACAAGGAGTCAATAAAGTTGAAGAGTGCTGTAATGAGCTCATGGAGTAGGGGATTACCTTACCTGGTTTTCTGAGAATGGCTTGGATGGGCAAGAAGGCAGCAGAAAGGTCTGAATAAGTGGTTATTGTACCTAGGACTAAGGTGAAGTTGTAGAGATAGGGGAAGGTGGTTAGATTTAAGTAGTATTTTTGGTAAAATTGATAAGATTTTGTGACTAGATTAAACATAATCAGTAGGTAGAAAGAACAATGTGCCTTCCACAAGTAACTCTGGAGTCTTTGTCAGTGAGAAAGCAATCTGGATTTACCAGGCATGGGCAAGGCTTGACTGGTTTTCTGTTGCAGGATGGCAAAGAGAGGTGGATAGCTGAGAGATTGAAGGCAGCTCTGTTGTATTTTTTTTTATTTTTTCAAATAGCTTGATGTGTATCAATTGGTCAAGACATTTCTTTTCTCCATTTTTGCACCCTAAAGCAAATAACAATTAAAAGAATGGATTCCAGGTTAATGGAGCCATCTTTCACCACAAAAGGCAAAAGCAGACATTTAGAATGGGTCATAGCCTGGGTATTGTGAAGCCTTCCCACTGAGCGTCTTTATTTACTGTATAGAAATCCTGTTCATTTTTGAGTTCTCAAGCTCCCAATTTGTAAAACCGCAGACATAGGCTGGATAAAAACTGACCTTTGGAGAATCCATGAAGCAGAGTTTTATTGAACACATTAAAACCATAAACATAACTCACAGAGTCTTTATATACATACATTTCTTAAACTGCTTAAGAAGGTTATTCTCTTGAATGTGTTAAACAACTGATATGCTAATTATGCATTATTCTCATCTATTCATTAAAGCTAATTCCAGAAGGACCTCTATTTGAGGAAAGAAAAAAAAAACTCATAGTGTGTTTTAAGACTAATTTAGGTTATTCTATATCCCCAAATGTGGTCCAGCTGCAAGTATATCTCAGTTAAAAATCAGAATTATGGATATAAAAATAACAATGCAATGACTTTCATCTGAATTAAAATTGAGTGGGCATCATTCCATGGCATTGCTTTCCAAAGCAGCAGGATATAAAATAGGCCGTAGGGAGAATACTCCTGGCTTTCTTAGGGCTCATGAACCAGCCAGTTGATATTAAGACTGACTTCCTACTCATAATACCTAGTAATGATGGGCTCAGCTTTGAGAAATTGGAGCAGGTTGGAAGGAACCATAGAAGATATACAATGTATTCTGTAATGCACAAGATTCTGTCAGGCCACATCAACTCGAAATCAGACTTTGACTCATCTCTTTCAAAATGTTTTCTTTTCATTATGATCCTAGTTGGAGAGATTTCAGAACACTGTTTTCACTTTTAAAAAAAAAAACCTCACGAATACCTGTTTACTGTCATTATTTTCTTAGAACTAAAAAGTATTTTTGGTTAAAAATTTTTATATTTACACAATGATCTAACACGTATGCGTATTGGACAATCAATGTATTCTGGGATAGGACTAGCTACACCATTGGCAAAGTGTTTTGTTTTTTTTCCGTAGATTATTAAGAGTTTTAAAATGTTGTCAGCAGAATATTAAAGCAATATAGGGCCCCTGCTGAGCACAGACCCTGTTCAAACACTCAGACAGCCCACCCTAGTTCTAAGGAATGCAGTGGATTGAGTAGCCAAGAGCTTCTACACAGCAAGAGGGACATATGGTGGCCCTAGTGTGGAGGGAAGGAACACATCTGGATTTGAGTTTCACAGATAGCTAGATCATAACTAGGGAGTTCAATTCCAGAAATTTACATGAAAGATCAAGGGGAATTGGTTTGAAATAATGGTTTATAAAAGCCATATCTAATGTCCTTTGGAAATCCAAATTAAAATGTTTAGGAAAGAGTGGGTAGAAAAAGGATGGATACAATGGTAGGAGTACGAGAGCAGTAACTCTTTTGCAATTCTAGCCTGGAATAAGGGGGATCAGGAACCCAGAGTTTGCCATGGAATTAACTAGCAGCAGCCATATTTACTCTGGGCCTAGAACTGTGTCAGGCACTTCTGATCTTTCCGACAGTCATGTGACTTGACCAGGCTTAAAGGTTGAAGACAGACTTCCCAACTGGCCTATTGACAGTGACTTTTCAGATCAATCATCAGCATTCCTATCAAATCAATGCAGAGCTTGTTTTCATTGTGTCAGATGAACAAGCTGTGGAGTGAGGTTCTGAACTGGGTCTAGTGCAACAGACCCAATATATACCTAGATCTTTTGATAAAGTATTACCTGTGATTTCTTTTATTTTCTCACCCAAATGTAATCTCTGAAAAAACAGATAAGTCATGTACCCAAGCAGTAACTAGAAGGAACTAAAAGGCAGGAATACAAACAGCAGGAGCCTGAGGTAAGCTTCCATCTCAGGCATTCCCTCACAGGCACCATTGCAACAGCCACACAAATCTCTGTAGATGTCAATGGTCTTCTTTTTCGAGCATTCCTCCCCAAATTGCCACTTAATCATGTGTCTAAACATTCCCTGAATATTGTCCTTCATAACTCAACTCCTGCTGCTTACTGCTTCATTTGTTAAAAGAATAATGTTTTGATTCATCACAGCCATTCCTGGAACAGATAGGGATGTTTGAGACATGGCCTTGTGCCTTCATCCTACAAATCAAAGGCAGAAACTCACTGTGAGGAGGAATAATTACCCTTATGGGTAGAGGAAGAACACAACTTAGAGGTGTATTTTTTTCAGAGTGATCTCAGCCTGCTGCTTTCTTGCTTTTCCTTTCCCTCTTTCTGCCCTTATCTCTGTCTCTATCTTTGTCTATCTCACTCTCTGTCCGTTTCTCTCAATCTCTTTCAATATCTCTTTCTCTCTCTCGTGCGTGCACGCGTGGCAAGGAAGCCTGTTTATTTTTAGGGCTGAAACTAGCTTGTGAGTGTTCAGGTATCTTTTGCACCTGGATACCACCTCTCTTTCCCCCCAAACCAATCTAAGTTCTACCAGGAACACCCTAGAAAGAGAAGATAAGATGTGGACCCCAGAGTGGGGCTGTTTGGACCCAGACAACTTACTATGTAATCTGAAACTCTCCCTGCAGACAGACAGACACATAACAGTCCATGAACTGGGCCACAACAAAAGAGCTGTCCCCATGTTCTGTCCCTCTGGCAAACCAGTTCTTCTGAACCCATGAACATACCCCTACTCTCACACCATGCCAGGCAGACCTGTGTTAGAGGGAGAGGGAAACCCAATAGTTCTCATCTCTCATGGAAGGAAAATACTAAAAATAAAAATCCACACCAGGAAAACTAGCAAATATAAAAAATGGCAGCTATGACATGGAAAATGACAATTTTAGAGCAATTATAAACGAAAGGCAGAGTGCCATTAAAGTTAAGGCAATGTTATTAAAAGATGTGTTAATTTTCAGTTAAATTTTCTATAAAAGACCAATTAGTTTAAAAGGCTTGACAGCATTAACTGTGAAACATAAGCTCCGGTAATTATCCTTTAAAAAAAATAAGGAGAGGAAGATGTTCAAGCTTGGTGGCGGGGGAGACTCATGGGGGAAGGATGGCACCAGGCGGGCATTAGGTGGCACTGGTAGGCCGGATGGTCTAACACAGGCTAGATGGCGTTGGGGGCTCAGGTTTCCCTGTGGCAGTGCCTTGCTCCTTGGGCTGGCATTTCATAGTTTCCTGTTTCCTTATGTAACCTAGGGATCACTCGGATTTACAGGCCAAGGGCATATCAATGTGGAGCTCTCTGCATTAGGCCTAGGAACACAGATGCATGGAAAGAGGACATTTCTAAGTTAGATGCACTGCTAGTGCTTTTTTTCTTTAATTTCTGGTAATGCAGGTTTGAACTCAGGGCTTCTCACTTAAGTAAATGAGAAGCTTGGCTTACTTGCTTGGCTGATGCTCCACTATTTGACTCATGCCTCCAGACTTCTTTTTGCTGCTTATTTTGGAGACAAAGTGTCAGAGACTTTTTGGCTCAAGCTGGCTTTGAAGCTCAATCCTCCAGAGTTCACACTTCTAAGTAGCTAGGATTACAGGTGTGAGCCATGGTCATTCAACTGGTTGATCATTCTTTTTACCAACAACCGTTTATCAGTTGTACGTAAGAACTTATACAAATGATCTCTCATTTAACAAGCTATTGGTTTTTCATCCAAGTCTGAGACAGAAAAGTTACATAACGTTCCCATTGATTCTTTGTTTTTTTTCCTTTCTTCTTTCCTCTTTCTTTCTTTTCTTTCTTTCTTTTTGTCAGTCATAACTCTTGAACTCAGGCCTGGGCAACTGTCTCTGAGCTCTTTTGCTCAAGGTTAATGCTCTACCACTTGGAGCCACAGCACCACTCCCAGTTTCTGATGGTTCATTAGAGATAAGAGTCTCATGATCTTTCTTTCTCAGACCACCAGGATCCTTAGATCTCAGCATCCTGAATAGGTAGGATTACAGGATTACTGGCACCTGGCTTTTTTTTTTTTTCTATTCTTCCTTCGTTACATTCTCTCTTCCTCCCTCCTGCCTCCCAGTTCTTTCTCTCTTTTCTTTCTTTCTTTTTCCTTTCTCTTTCTCCCTTCATTTGTTTCTTCCTTCGTTCCTTCCTTCGTTCCTTCCTTCTTTCCTTCCTTCCCTCGTCTCTTTTTTCTTCCTTTCTTCCTTTTTTCTGTGATACTAGGGTTTGAACTTAGGCTTCATGATTGCTAGGCAGGAGCTCTACCACTTAAGTCACATTTCAGTACTTTTTTGTTCTCTCTGTCTATCTGTCTCTGTCTCTCTCTGTTTCTCTCTCTCTCTCTCTCTCTCTCTCTCTCTTTCTCTCTCTCTCTCTCATAGTCTCACTTTTTGTTCAGGGCTAGCCTGGACTATAATATATTTATGTTCTCACAATAGCTTGGATGACAGGCATGCATGAACACACCACCATGCTGAGTTATTGTTGAGACAGAACTTACTGTTCTCAAACCACCATCCTTAAAGGACTTCCTTAAGGACTTTTTAAAAAATATATTGTACCCTATAACTATAGGTAATTTTATTTCTTTGTATCTTATATGGTTGTCTTTTATTTCTTTGAGCTTGGCTAGCATCTCTGGCAAATTGTTGAAGAAATGGTATGAGAGTTCCCTCCTTGTTGTCCTTCTGGTCCTTAAAGGAAAACATCAATTCTTTTTGCCATTAAGTCTTACATGTTAACTGTGGGCTTTTCTTCTGTGCTCTATATGAGGGTGAAGAAGTTGCCTCTGTCCCAGTATGTTGTAAGCTTATGAAAGAGGACTGGATTCTGTTACCTGCTTCTTTGGTCCACTGGAATTCCTTCATCTTACTCCAAAAAGGAGAACTGATTCAATGTGTAAAGTCAGCTTTCCTGTCATTTAATCTTTTACTATTTCTGATATGTAGTCCAAATGTTTTACAATTTTATTCTGATGTCTATGTAAATTCTTTCTACATTTTTCTTTCATTTCTTCTCGGAATTATTTAGCCAGTCTAAAGGATTAAAGGATGCATTTCCTTTATATCTTGAACACTGTATTTCTCTATTTTAGGCATTTGGGCCATTCTCTCCTCTCTTCCTCTCTCCTCTCTTTCTCTCTCCTCTCTTCCCCCCTCCTCCCCTGGCATGCTCTTTCTCTTTCTAATTTTGAGCTAGGAGCTAGGTGTGGTCAGTTTTCCAGTCTGCTCTGCCATCCATCCACCTTACATACAGTTAGAATTTTCCCCTCGGTCTTGATGTAGGATGTTAATTGTAACACAAAAGCCTTCATCAACGTTCTGTGACCTGCTCTTATCTTACTTATTTCATGGGGTAGGCATGGCTGAGGAATAGCATCCTGCTTGTGAAGATGGGTGGTCTGACGTTGGGAAGATGAATTCCCCTTGGCCATTTGGAAAATGTCTGCACAGGCTCTGTAGAATACCATTCCCTTAGTCTCTTCAGCTGCTGATTCATCCAGAATGAGATTCCCCACCCTTCTCCAACTCCACCCAGAGAGATTTGCTGTCCAGTTCCCGAGTCTGGAAGGAACTTTGGAGGGGAAGCACAGGTTTAAGTACCAAACAACATGGCCTTTGTGGTCCAAAGCCCTGCAGGGAACACACGAACCCAAAAGACTGACCAAAAAAGGGAAGGCTGGCGATGAGGGAGTGAGGCTGTGTCATTGGCGAAGGCCCTGCATCTCTGATACTAGGCCAGAAGTTTGTATCAGAGAGCCCAGGTACTTAGTGCTTCAGGAAGATTGAGGCATCCAGTCCCCATGGTCCCCTATTATTCCAGATGATGACATTGAAGCACAAAAGTGTGAAATAACTTTCCAAGGCCACACGGCTCCCGAGAGGAGGAGGCAGCATTTCCCTGGCAGCCCAACTCCACCTCGGGCAGACACATCCCCTCTTCTAGGCATCCTTGCTCTTCTCTCCCACATGTCCCAGCTCCAATCTGGGCATCAGTTCTCCTCAAGGCCTAGCAGGCTTTGAACAGTTTCGTCCATTTACTTTGCAGTTGGTATTTTGTAAATTTGAGTGAGTATTTTCATGAGAAATTGTGAAATACAGACTCAGTGGTAACACCGTCTTCTCACAAGTCCTCATGGGACTCTTTGTGTTATAACCTTAACCTTCATGACTGTGTTTAGTTTATGACTGAGAAAAAAATGAAGCCCAGGGTACTTAGGCATCATTTCATGCCTCCACGTCATCCTTTGTCTTGACAAAGGATTGCCAAGAAGGGTGAGGGTGACCCTCACTGGGCTTCGTCCTCCTTCATTCTCCAGGTAGCCCAAGAGCTACTGAATTACAGTGCACCTGTAATTCACCCTCCCCACCAGAGGTCATCAGTTATCAAACCCCAGAGCAAAGAGTTGGTTTGATTTTTCTTATTATCCCACTTGATTTCTCCTTACACAGGAAAATGGAATGCAACGCCTTGAACAGAGATTTCCCTCAAATTAGGCTGGGTGACAAATGTCTTTTTAAGCTCTTTCATTTGACATCCTATTAATTTTTTAAAGCTCTCATTGTTTCCTTCCCAACAGACCTGTTAGGTTTCAGATGTGAGACAAATGTACACTTAGAGGGAAAATTCTTTAATAAGCTCTATTTTCCTCAGACGACTGAGGTTAGTTTAACAAACACAAGCCAAACTCCACACAGCGGGACTCTTACTTCTTCATAAATTTACCTGGCTTATTTATTGATGGAGACTTCTTGTTTAGACTGTTAACAAAGCATATGATAAATTGTTTCATGTGTGGCATTAGTGATTCTTTTGGTATCTCATTCCTGCATAGAAAGACATGGTGCCATTTGTGGGGTGGGGTTAGCAGCTTCCTAGCCCATGGGTGACAGGATCTTAAGGGCAGTTCTGCCTCGATTAGCCATCTAGGCATGCTAGTTTATTACTTGTGTCACAAGTCCTAGAGTTGGCAAGGAAATTTGCAAAGAGACAAGACAGGGTTTGCGTCCCTACCAATACTAGTGATGGTAAACACCACTTATTTCAGACTTTAGCCCTTTAAATAAAATCCCTTGAGGTTTTTTTTTTCTTCTTAAGTCAGTCTCTTGTGGTGGAGTCAAGCAAGAGAGAAAAGAATGGAATAATTGGAGGCTGCTGTCTTTTCACTTCCCACATAAAATTATTTGAAGAGACAGGCCAGAACTTTACATGGGCGATACTAAGAAAACTTGTAATTTGGATGTCGGCTGTCATGACTTTAGGATGTGTTGCTGAAGGGTGTCCCCCCCCCCCCATCTTCCCACAGACATACTTCAATGACAATATCCTCACCCTGATACGGACTCTGGTGACCGGAGGAGCTACACCAGAACTGGAGGCTCTCATTGCTGAGGAGAATGCACTTCGAGGGGGCTACAGCACCCCTCAGACGCTGGCCAATAGGGACCGCTGTCGTGTGGCCCAGTTAGCGCTGCTGGATGGGCCCTTTGCAGACTTGGGGGTGAGTTCACTTTCTAGAGGCTGCCTGACTCCATTGATCCAAATGAAGTTGATGTCACATTAGACAATCTGTCTTTTCTCCCTCTGGAAACAAGAAATGAGAGATATGATGTGCTATGCACTGGGTGCTACTTTGTGCTTAGTGACTCATTTGAATTCTCCAGGATTCTTAGTGTCTGTGTCTTTACAACCAAGACGCGGATGACTTTCAAAACACTAAGGGCAGGTGTGAGCACCTAGCACCCACAGGATTTGTTAGATCCTTCAGATGCTTCTTATTCAAAACCTAGGTCTTATCATATCTGAGGCTAGACTTGGTCGCTCTTTCCTCTTCCCCTTCCTGTGACAGAGGTGACCCACTTCTCCCGTTGGGTGCTGTTCACAGCTATATATACACATCCAGCAGCCCAAAAGATGTGTCCAGTGGATGGAACCATGAAACTCAGCAACCAAGAAAAATACACTACACAGTGTTGTGCACGATGTTCAAGAGTAGAAAGATTTTTCTCCATGTGCTGAGACACACTGATGCCTACTTTCAGATTAATTGTGAGCTGGGGCCTACGTTTGACTAAACTTTTCCCCCCTCTCTCAGTTCATGGATTTGAACTTGGGGCTTTGTACTTGCTAGGCACTCTACTACTTAAGTCATGACTCTACCCAGTTTGTGGCCTATTTGTGGCCAGTTTGTGGTTTATTTGTTCTGCCAATCCTAGGGCTTGAACTCAGGGCCTAGGTGCTATCCTTGAGTTTTGTTTTTTTTTTTCCTTAAGTCTAGCACTCAACGACTTGAACCCCACTTTCACTTCCTGCTTTTTGGTGGTTGATTGGAGATAGGAATGTCATGGACTATTTTGTCCGGGCTGTGTTTGAACAGTGATCTTCAGAGCTCAATCTCCTGAGTACCTAGGATTACAGGTACAAGCCACTGGAGCCCAGCCTGTTCTGGTTATTTTTGAAAGAAGAAACTTGCTTTTCACCCAGGCCAGCCTAGACTGTGATTGTCCTATTTATACTTCCCACTGTAGCTGGGATGACAGATGCACCCCATCATCTTGGACTTCTTCTGTTGCGATAAAAGGGCCTCACAAACATTCTTGCCTGGGCTGGCTTAGAACCTCTATCCTCCCTATCTTACCCTTCCATGTAATTGGGGTGACAAGTCTGTACGACTGTTCCCAGCTAATACTTAAGATTGGATCTTGTGAACTTTTTGTGCAAGGGTAACCACAAACTCTGTCTTAGCCTCCTAAGTAGCTAGAATGACAGACATGCGCCACTGTACTTGGTTTAGAGTGAACTTATTTTTGAAAGACAATTTTCATAATTGGTGAATCTTTTATTATTTTCTTTAAGTAGTTGTACAAGAGTTTCCATTTAACAAAGCAGTTTATGAATACATTATATCTTGATCGATGTCACCCCTTTTAACATTCTCACCAATCCCTCCCCTAACTTTGTGACTCTTTATAACTATTATTTATTTACATACATAACGGAACAGGAAAAATACTTTAAATTATGGCAGTATATGGCCCCATTTTGTAATGTGACATCCTTATGAAAATCCCACTGATGGGAAGGACAATCCCAGTCCCAGGATCTCCGAGACCCTTCCTATGTTATAGCATCCACTTGGAGCCCCTGGCCTGGCTGTATGAAGCTGACATTGCATCTCCAAGTGGCTGTGTTTGCTTTCACCTTCTGAGTCAGGTCTTAGACTTGGGAGAGGTGATTGGGAACTGATCAGAACTGTGAATCCCAGTTTTTCTATCTGCAGACCCGTAAGCTCCTGAGGAAACACTTGCTCTTCCCCCTTGCCATCTCTGAGGTCTGCAAATTGTGCTTTTCACACAGCCCTTCCCTGAAAGTCTGTCACCCTAGGAAGTGGTGGGGTCTTCTCTCCTTGTAGTGATTTTCATTATCACTTGGGCCGTTTTGACAACAAGATCGGCTGTAGTGGACACAGCTGAGCTGGGGCAAACACATAATCACTGTGGTGCAGAGCTTGTTTCTTTTCCTCAGTCGACATACATTTGAGACCTTTAGGTGTGACACCCTCACTTCCAGTAAGTGAATGGCACTTAGAGCTGCCATTGCCGTAGGTGGAAAACTGGAGGGACCCTAGAGGAAACCTTTCATTGTCAGATCCCTCAAATCAGCTCCACTGGATGTAGGCTGTTAACCATGTGGATTTCTTCAGCCACAACCCAGAGGCACAGACCCTCCAATTCACAAGACAACAAAACAAGCTTTTATGAAAAGCCTCTCTTCCCCCTGGACCTGGACTTGCAGGCAAATAAAAAGGATGTTTCTCTCTGTTCTTTTGTTATCTCCCAGGATGGTGGTTGTTATGGTGATCTGTTCTGCAAAGCTCTGAAAACCTATAACATGCTTTGCTTTGGAATTTACCGGCTGAGAGATGCCCACCTCAGCACCCCCAGCCAGTGTACAAAGAGGTGAGTGTCTTTGCGCTGTCTGTGGTGAGCACCACCCAAACACAGAGACTGACACCTTCTGTCCCCTACGGGCGAGGGGATGGTACATAGGCGTTCATGTTCACAACATGCAAATCAATCTGCTCAATGCAAATCACTCTGCTCACATTAAACTTGACAGTGATCTTGAAACCTAATAAGCAGAGGATGTTGTAGGCACTGTGGGAAGAATTCAAGTTTTGTAAAATAAATATACAAAAGCCAAGACCTGCAACTTCAGTGAATGGTACCCTTTGGTACCCAGTGACAAAGATATTGCACATAGCTAGTATTTAAGATAGAGATATATCCTAAACTTATTTATTTAAGATCAGTGTGTTCTATCTTGGACTTGTGTATTTCACTTCATATACGTTTCACTGACTCTTTTCCTTTTATGTTTTTAAGAAAATTAACAATTTAAGTAGTAAAGTAACAGCTTAGGCATGCTAGTTATGTTTGGCTAGCATGTGTTTAAATAAATTTATGGCAGGCAGAAATTAAGAGTTCATTTCAGAATTATTCAAAGCAATGAATTTGTATAACATACCTCAGGAAGCAATGGTACATAGGTAAGTTTTTTTCAGTTCTGCATGTCAGACCTACTCTGGGAACTTAAAAAAAAAATCAATATTTTGAGCCAGGCCCTGGTGTCTCACACCTATAATCCTAGCTACTCAGGAGGCTGAGACCAGCTCAGGCAGGAATGGCCATAGACCCTGATCTCCAATTAATCACCAGAAATCCAGAAGTGGTTTTGGTGGTGCTCTAACTCAGTGGTAGAGCTCTAGTCTTGAGCAAAAAAGCTCAGGGACAACACATAGGCCCCAAGTTCAAGTCCCACAATGGACAAAAAAAAAAATTAAAACATTATTTTATTTTAACTGGTGTGTAAGAAACACACACAAACACACACATGTCTAGAAATGCATACAACTTTATGTATCTGTACCCAGGAATTACAGCATGTAGCCAGATAACAATTGCCACAGACCAGTGAGCTTCCAAAGCTTAGCAAACACGAGTCTCACATGCCCTTGCCCTTATGAAGAACAAAGTTCTGAGCCTAACACATTGGATCATGCCTATAATCTCAGTTATTTAGGAGGAGATAGGAAGATCATGGTCTATGGCTAGCCTGGGAAAAGGTGTGGAAAGAAAGCCTAACGGAACAACCCTAAAAGCAGAAGGACTCGGGGAGAAGGGTAATAGAGGCTTGCCTAGAGAGTGGAAGGCCCTTGAGTTCAATCCCCAGTAGAATATGATTTTTCCTGAGGCTCTCAGGTGGTGCTTATCTGTCTGGCCTTGAAGAACATATGGAGATTTGCTGGTATCAAGAAAAAATGGTGATTTCTGTGGTTTTTGCCTGGTGTTAGCCAGCACCTCTGCCTGGCCCCATGGCTGGCTGCTTTGGTGGAGATATAAAGTAGTAAATATCACTGAACTTGAAAGAGAAGTTGAGGGGCGCTTTGGACCAGCTCATCTCAAATCCATTTACGCAACCCCATTCCTTTTCCACTTCAAGGAGCATTGAGTTCTCTACCTGTTCACTTCAGACTGTGACACCTCTGCTTTCCCTGCCTAGGTATGTCATCACCAACCCCCCCTATGAGTTTGAGCTCGTGCCGACAGATCTGATCTTCTGCTTGATGCAGTTTGACCACAACGCCGGCCAGTCCCGGGCCAGCCTGTCCCATTCCTCTCAGTCTTCACAGTCCTCCAGCAAGAAGAGCTCGTCCGTCCACTCTATCCCATCCACAGCAAACAGGCAGAACCGGCCCAAGTCCAGAGAATCGCGGGACAAACAGAAGTACGTGCAGGAAGAGCGGCTTTGATTTGTGCATCCACCGCCACCGTGTGTGAAACTGTATCCGCCACTCATTTTTCCAGTTGGTGTTTCCAACAAAGTAACTTTCCCAGTTTTCCCTGTAGTCCTCCCCTCTTTTATTTTTTTACACATATTTGCATATGTATGATAGTGTGCATGTGGTTGTCATTTTTATTTCACCACCATAAAACCCTTGAGCACAACAACAAATAAGCAGACGGACCAAAAAAAGTTATTTATGATTCTAGGAGAAATATAACCCAAAGGCATGCTCCAGACATAAATAGCTCACTTCAAGAATGAGTGCACAGATTAGAAAAGAACACTCATGATCAATGTTAGGTAAAGCCAGGTGTATTTAACGTGCAAGAAAAGTTGATTCTGATTTATCAGGATAATCAGGGTGCTTTGGGTTTTGATTTTGTTGGTTTGTTTTCCTTTAGTGCTCTCTCTCTTTCTCTCTCTCTTTCTATTTCAACACATACACCATAAGTTAACACACATTTATTTGAAAGAAGACACCAAAAAGCAATGAAAATGTATTGATCATTTCTACTGTCTGGGCTGAAGTATCACAAAGCATTTGAAAAGCTTTCACACATTGTGGGGATAATTATTAAATACCTGCTTGTTGCAAGATAGCATCGAAGATGGTGTTTTTTTTTTTTTCCAGTTACTCAGTAAGGGCTTTTGTCCCAAAGCTAGCTTCCTTTGGGAGTTTATATGAACATTTCTAACTTAATACAGAGGCGAATGTATCCAATCCCAGTCATTTAAGGGAGAAGAGGTTTGATTGCATATTCAATTGTTTCCTGCTCCTTAGGCTGCCATATGAATAGCTATTTTTTTCCTTTACTTTTGACATTTGGGATGAAAAGCCATATGTATCATAAATATCAGATGTAAACCATTAGAAACTGCCTTCCTGGGACTTTTACATCTTTAAAAGGTGAAGTACTTACCTTATGTACAGAATAAATAATGCTCAGGAAAGAGCAAGTATTTTTCCATGAGCTCTCAGGGGACCTTTTTACTCCCCTTTGTTTGATTAGTGAGAGCCCCAATGCCAGGTAGAAGCTGGGGCCACGGTGATGGTGGAATGAGAGGAAGATAAACCCAGAAGTAGAAATGTTTCTGTAGGAGCAATCTGCTAAGTAAGCCAGGATATTGGAGGAGCAAGCCACAATTGGCTAAGAAAACAAAAGCTGGTGACTACCTTCAATTCTTGGTACAGCTGCATGACGCTTGGTCCCAAAGCAGAAAACAGGTGGGAAAAAGTTGTTCATTCTCTATTTCTTTTTTCTTTCTTTCTCTATTTTTTTTTGTGCAGGTACTAAGGTTTGAACTCAGGGCCTGGGCATTGACTGTCCTTTAGCTTTTTTGCTCAAGGCTGCCACTGTGCCACTTGAGCCACATTTCCACTCTGGCTTTTTGATGGTTAAGTGGATATAAGAGTCTCATAGACTTTTCTGTCCAGGCTCACTTTGAACTGGGATTCTCAGATCTCAGCCCCCTGAGGAGCTAGGATTCACAGGTGTGAGCCACCAGTTCCCAGCTCGCCCTCCATTTCTTAAACATAGCCAATTCACTTAGGCAGGCAAGTGACAATAATAGAGAATTGCTCCTCGTTATTGTAAGATGAGGGATAAGAAAGGTGCAACAGTGAGCCAAACACATTTTAGTATGCTTCTCTTTTGTTTGCTTTCCTTTATTTTTTTAACAGTACACATGGGAGGAAAATTAGAAAAAAAAAACACCCTGTTTTTCAAAATATAGTTGTCAGATATTTTATGCATGCAAAATCATATTTTAGGTAATGCAACAGTTCTTTAAAAATTGGCCATTTACTACCATAACCAAATTCTTGTATGGATAGACTAGCCCTGTGCTAGTTTAAACCTATTTGAGATGTTTAATTAAAAAAAAATCCATATGTTAGGAGCAGAAAGGAGGAAGGGAAAAAAATACTACAGCTGTACCATCTCTAAAAAGGTGTTTTTATGGTGAATGTTTTGGGTTTAGATTTTTGGACCCCCCTGTCCCCTTCAGCATGATAGTTTTGGAGATTTGCTTGCTGTGTGAATTGACAAGCACTTTTACTGACAAAAATATGGTGAAGCTGAGTCAGAACCACGTTTCCCCACCCACATACACACCAAAGACAGAGACAACACAGCTTTCAAACCAGTGATAAGGTGGGGACTACTGTATACATGTATATTTAATAGCCCTATGAGTGGAAGACATTTTTTCAAATTATTTTTGTCCCTATATATTTTGATTTATATATGATGTATAAGTATCTATCTCTTTATATATAACTATATATATATGTAACTATATATATAACTATATATAATACCCCCTAGTTTGGGATCATAAGGAGCTCTTTCTTCATGCATTCTTTGCAAAGGAGGTTAAAAAATTATGCCCTCCAAACATTTATAACGCTAAGAATCTGCCAGTTAAAGTGCTCAACAGGAAATATGACAGTTTCAAAGCATTGTAAAACTCACATAGCTTACTTCTCTCTCTAAAGTGCGACAAGGATGAATAGAATGGGCCAAGGTATGACAATTAATGGTTTTGCATGACCTAGCCACTGCTGGGGGTTTTCTTCTATAACGTTGTCCTTGTGAAAACTTTGTGAAATTAAAAAAAAAAGGAGTTACCAATTTTATTCTGTTATTGGTTTATTTTTTTTAATTTATATTGTTCTGTTTGTGGTTTTAGTTATTTTGTTTTGCTTTTTCTCTGCCCCTCTTCCCATTTCCCTCTCTTTTTACCCCTTCCTTCTTCTTTCTTCCTCCACTTTTTCAATTGCTCAGCGCCATGAGGCTGTGTTGCTGCTATGGCCTTAGAGTTTGTTTTGATGTTCTTGGATTGGGGGTGTGGTTGGTTAATTGGGGCGGGGGGGGACTTTCTCTCCATCTGGCTTGCCTTCAAATCTGCACGTGGCCTCCCTGCCCACCTTGGTACCTTGCTCCAAGTCCAAAAGCATTTTCCCATTGAGAAACCCAGCTTCCTCCACTCCCCCTCCCATCACCACCACCCTAACCCAGCTCCCCATTGGTCTGTTCACATCTCTGTGTTTTATCTTGGCAAGACCTACCAAATCAAAAATGATGCTAGTTGATGCTAAACTTTCCAGAAAAAGCTTGGCAGCCATCCCAAGCCTGCTCCTCTGTAATTATTGTATCCTCCTGTTAGTTAAACCAGGTGGGCTATTGATGGCACAGCATTGATCACCTTTTAGTCCAAACAGTCTGATATAAAGTTAAGACTGTTCAGCTGTATGAATCAACTTGAGACCCATGTCCAGTTGTCAGGGGGCTGATGGCTCAGTTTTTATATTACCCCAATGTCCCCTGCCACTTATCTTTGGCTGTTGGCTAAATCCCCAGCAGAGATTGGGCAGATAGAAGTCAATCCAAAGTTTTCTGTGCAATCTTGTTAGCAAATCGAATGAGATTATATTGCATTTGTGATGGGACTGGAATGGGAACAGACTATGACATGAGATGAAATTTGGGTGTCTTCCCGGGATTTGGGGCACACAACCCCCAGCTAGCAGATAACTGAGACTGGATCATAGGTGGGTAATGATGTGCTTGATGATGGAAAAGCTGTCTTGATTATTTCTACTTTACTAGCTGATGTTTCTGTATTATATTTGCCTTAGCACACTGAAGATTCTTCCCCATTGTTTTCTGTATTGATTCTAAGCTTCCCCTTTCTCCTTCAGGGGAACATCAGCTCATTTAAGAAGGAAGCATAACAAGCTTCTTACATTATATCTCTTCCCTACTCCTTCTCTGAAAACAGAAACAAAAAACATGTCAAGGGAAAGGGTGAGAGATTTCTTTGAGAAGAAAGTGCCTACCTGCAGGTAACATCAAGCACATATAGGAATCCACAGGTCTGGATTGTAGAAGAGTCACAGTTCTTAAGCCATTTGCTCCAGGTTGCTTCAGCTACTCAGCCTCAATCATCTAATGATCATAGAGGCATCAGTGTCCCTAACAATTACAATTGAGGTCTTTCCCAAAGTCCTCCCAAACAGATCTTTATGCTTACCTAAATTCCTGCCACGATTAGGACAGGTTTCTAGTTCTATCATAAATACTGAGGATAATGATCCAGAACCTTAGAATAGGTGCTAGGTATATCTGAAAGAAATTTGATCTGGAAATTTTTAATCCCTTTAGCTTTCAAAAAATAGTTATCATTATGCCCTTGGCTTATCTTGAAACAAAATTTCAATGAATACTTGGAAGCGCTCCACATAAACTCCACTTCATGGTATATCAAATTCAGGAGCTGGGTGTGGCTTTCAACCTAGGGGATGGTCCTGTAATCTCAGATAATAGAGACACTGACTGTGCCTGCTGGCAACATTGTTAGGATCCAAGATGACCAGAATTTTTAAAAAAAAATGTTTTTGACTGATTCTTCTTCAGCATGGGAAAAGCCTAAATAAAGGTGTCTGTATCCCAATAGAGACAATTAAATCAACCTAGTCAGTTCCTATGGCAACAGGCTCCTTAAAGGAGAAACTCTAGGGGCTGGAGAAGTCAAGACAGGGTAAAAATCAATTCCTCCATCAGTTTCTTTGACTCCACTCCTACTTTATCCTAATATGTTAAAGAATAAGCACCTGCCATTAAGTTGGTTGACTATGGAGATGCATTTCCACAGAGAGGAAAAGGGTGAAGAGTCTGTCCTTAGGGCTTTGGCTGGTCACAGGACCACAGAGGGTAGGTGAGCAAGTAAAGGGTGGAGAGGCAGTGTGCTCAGGGAATTAGTCAAAAGAGACACAGAGTCACAGTAGCACACTGCAAAGAAAATGAGATTGACCCCAACCCCCTGTGGTTCTGGCATAAACAATTTCCATCGTTCTGGAATAGCCATATTCTGTCCAAGGAGAGGAGAAGAGACAGTGGGTGGGGTTGGGAGTCATCAAGGTTTGGAGAGCAGAAGAAGGAAGCCACATTTTACACCTAGGAAGTGCTCAGCATTTTGCTGTGAAGGTTTGTTAGCCTTTACTTGCTCACCTACCCTCTATCCAAACAGATCTTTCCCTTCCATACCTTCATTCTCTAATCCTTGGCTTGTGGGCTTGTGGAGAACAGGACTAATTATTCTGAATGCCTTTACTGTGTCATGCTCTCCCCTTTTCTGCAGTCTTCTCTGGGGAGTAGTAATATGAAAGGCTAATTCCCACAGAGCCAGCGAGAGCTGGCTGTCCAATACAGCCTGCCTCTTCCTCTGCCTGTCATACACCACATAGTTTAGCCCTTCCTTACCATAGCACTCCTCAGTGGACCCTGCTCACCTGGAGCCCTGTGGCTGAAGGAATTGCTAACTCTGGCTCTAGATCTTATTATCTCAAGGAAGACACTAGTTATGAGAGGCATCAATAGACCACAGTGAGACATAGAGAGGCACTCCAGAACAGCCACATTCCTGAGCTCTCCAATATAACACCATCACCCTGTCTTTTCCTTCACCTTCCAGATGAGGAAAACCTCTCACCATATTCTCCCATATCATCTCTACAGCCACAATTCCCACTCTTCAGGCCTTCCTCCCCCACAGACACACACACACACACACACACACACACACACACACACACACACATTCTCCAAGTCCTGGCTCCTCTGTTGAAGAGCTTCATTAGCAATCACATTCAGAGAGTATTACCTCTCTTTATGGAATCCTCCAGTACCTTTAGTACTCAAATCAATTCTATCCTTAGACTAAAAGTTAAGACCTTACTTCCTACAGGAGTCTAGCCATTCTTCTCAGTACATTACTGACATTACCACGTTTAATTCTGTGATCATCGTACAGGATCTGACAGAATCTCCATTTGGCGGATGTGGAAATGGAGACACACACAGTCTATATAGTTAGCCACTATGATATGATGCCCCTAACATTATTAATGATATGAATAATATTAATGACTGACTTAATTTGCTTGCCCTGTAGCTAAACTTCTAGTAAGTGAGTGCTGCGTGTGCACCAAATCCTCCCCCTACTGAAACAACAATCCTCAGTCCTATGCTGCACAAGAGAAATGATGCTAAGATAAATTATGCAACATTACTTGCTCAACTCATGCAATTAGTGTGTGAGTGAGCCAGACCTTTTTGAATTTAACCTACCCCTGTCACCATTTCCTGAGCCACCTCTTCATGGTGCATTCATGGTGGACAGCTTGCAGCATAGCTGATCTGGAAAAATGACTTCTCCCTAGAGCAATGCCAATTTCTTTTTCAACCATTTTAAAATTTTGTTCTGCTAGTTCACTTGCCACAGACCGGGACCCTTCATAGTCCACTAACTGTTTTGTGACTGAAACTCCTGGCGGGTCCTACATTGAGCTGAGAGTAATGACATCATGCATTGTATCTCCTACAAGGGTAGGAAATAAACAGGGCTGTTTTACTCTGTCCATGGGAGGCTCTTCATATTTTAGGACTGAAAATCCAACTCCCAGAAATCTTTCTGTCTTGTGGAAGAAGGTAGAGAGTAGAACTAAATGCAAGGGATTGGATTTCACCTTGGCCACATCAACATTGATTTGAATTCCTGCTCAGAATTCCTTCTTCCTCCTGGTCATTTTTGCAGCCACCAATTGGCACAGGTTCTTCTCTGGCAGACAAGAGTCAGCCAAATTGTCACTCTCAAACTTGAAGCGGCCTATATGGAGCCAAGGATATGGCGACCATTAAAATGTGTGCTCCTCTGAAACTTCCGAGGATGCTTCATAAAATACCTTTTCAGGAAAATATCGAGAGCATACACATATTTCCATTTCCTCAACACTTTGGAGATTCGGCGTGTTGAAGGCTAATCAAGTCTCTACTGAATTCACACATTCCTGTCTTAGGAGCCCCCAGAATGAAATAGCTGTGTTCTCAGACCTGATGAGAATCTTACTTCTTCACCAGGAAGTGGCTTCCTATGACCCCTTCTTTGTCCCGAAGCTGTATGGGTGAAACACAGGGCCTCCGCTGCTTAGATTAGACTTGATGCAGAGGTTCAGGCAAGAAATCCAAAGAGAAAGAGAGAAGTTTCAATAGGGGAATAACACTCTTTTTTTTTTTATAGAAATTGATATTCTCTGTGGTAAAAGATCAATGAGCCAATGGTAAAGACTAAATTCTGAACAATTATTCCCTGAAACAATTGTTTAAATTTTTTTTAATGAATTACAGTTGTTAGAGCTTTTACCACAAAGACCTCCTCCTTTTCCATCAGAAGAGTTACTGTTCAAAGATGGCATGCCCAACCTAGCTCTTAAATCTCTCTGCAAATTCATTCTACAAAACAGAACAACCAAAGCCAAGGGTGACTCTGGAAAACAGAGCACAAACATCAGGCTTCGCGCTGAACGTCATCTTTACACATATACTGTTTGGAAGAAATCATAGTTTGAAATTGTTTCAGAAGCTTGGCAATGCTTTTAAAACATGATAACCATCACACTTTACTCTTCCCTGAAAGGTTAGTTTAATCGTAGATCACAAAAAATTGGTTTCCACAAATGCATAATGGTTCATCTATGTCACACTTGAACTAAATGGTTTTTTAAATGGAGCTGAAATTATTTTGATGTGTACACAGACCCAGATTTCTATACAACCTTTTTTATCCAGCCCATCAGGAGTCTTGCCTCTAAAGCCTCATTAATAATTCAGATGTGCTGATGACTTTAAAAGATCTATGGAATTGAAGCTTAGGGGGAAAAAACCCTCTGCTTGACAAAAAGATAAATGAATGTAGAAAGAAGCTGTAGGAATCTGGCAAGCTGTAGATCATCTCAGAACAGATTGTAACTTTATCATTCTGTCAGTGGGAATAATTTAAAGCACTTAATCAGTTAGCTTCACTGTGAGGATGTAGCATTATGAATTCCTATCGTCCAATCTGTTCAAATCAAAGTGAACTTAATTATAATAGGTGAGAGAGCTAGAGCAGGAGGGAGTGTGAGAGAGAACTAGGCAAGTGGTAACAAGTGTCCTGAGGGCTAAACTGAACTGTGGAACAAAAGGTGGTGAGGCTTTTTCCAGGAATATCCCTCTCCCAGTAACCAACCATCAACAGCAGCATTGAGGGCACACGAAGTAGTAACAGTATGAACCCACAAGAAACAAGCAGAATTGTCATGATCTAATCATAGATGTTTAGTTTATGTGCTATTATACACACACACACACACACACACACACACACACACCCCACACCAGCCAGATGAGTGATCTTTTACTAACATGTCAGTCTAGAGCCATCTACAAAGCAGTTGTGAAGTCTTAGTTGGCAGAAAAGGAAACTGGAGCAATCATTAATGAACTCTCTAACAGTGATTGTGCTTAAAAGCTGTTTTCCAGTAAAGGTATGATTCCCAAGCAAGGGGGCTCTGTGTGTTCAGTCCCTTCCTATCTATGCATATGGCCAATTTCCTGGAAATTTTCAATCCTAGGAAAAGACAGGGGTGAGTCCTAAATAGCTCTGCATTGCTGAGCAGAGCTAGATCATGCCTAACCTCCCTACTGCCTAAGCCTGCAGTACCTTGCAGTTCTCCTCAGCCATTTCTTGTATCTAGG
Source organism: Perognathus longimembris pacificus (assembly GCF_023159225.1). Classification (NCBI taxonomy): domain Eukaryota; kingdom Metazoa; phylum Chordata; class Mammalia; order Rodentia; family Heteromyidae; genus Perognathus; species Perognathus longimembris. The sequence continues at coordinate 51,118,598 of NC_063162.1, read as the reverse complement.
GTGAAAATGACAAGCCAGCATTGAGCTCCCTTATTAACAGCTTGTTTTATTACAGTCCATTTGGCTATTGCCACTTGAAACTCTTATCATAACTTTATACCCACTAGAGTTCTCTTTCAAAGCCCTCTTCTAAAACGTTGCTCGTTATTCTCGTGTTCACTCCCATTGGCCAGCAAAGTCACTGGGTTTCCTTTAAGCTCTCTAAAGCTGGCTGTGAAAGAGTTGATAATGTGCTTTTGAATCTGCTGGTAATAAAGCCAAGTCAAGGCAAGGGAAAAGAGGCAACATGGAAGATTCTAGATTGCTTGATCTGAGTCAGAAAAGATACCCCTGCACTCTAACTGGTACATGCTCAGATCTTTCCTCAGACACAAGGTCTACCCCAATTCCTGATTCACTCAGAGTCTCCTGGCCACTAAAACGTTTCAGACCATTAAAATGACTCCAGAGAACATTGCCAGAGTTCATCTTCCAACCCTTCCTTGGTCTCTGAGGTTCCCCTCTGGCCCTGGAGCCTCTAAGTCTCCATGGCACATTTTTTCCCTCCTTGTTACAGGAAGCAGAGGTATGTTTCAGGTTCTGGGTCCTCCCTCCACCGCACAATCTCTTAGCAATTACTCACTGTCGGCTTCCATCGATTACCTTTTTGCATTTTTTTTTCAATGAACTTTCCAAAAGCTTTACTCTAGGACTAATTAAGCTTCTCATTTCTCCTTCTTGTTCTCTATCCATTTACCCTTTAGCAGAAAAGAAATGGTTTACAGATGAACCGGATAATGCCTATCCCAGAAACATTCAAATCAAGCCCATGAGTACCCACATGGTTAACCAGATCAACCAATACAAATCCACAAGCAGCTTGATTCCTCCAATCAGAGAAGTCGAAGATGAATGTTGACTCCCAGGAGACCAGAACTATTTTTTTAAAGCCTGACAAACTTCACAAATGGTGACGTGACTTTTTCTTCCTCTTACATGATGAATCACTAGTGGGAACATTAGGATAAGCAAGAACTGCAAGAAAATAAAGTAGACAGGATTGCTCTCTTTGTCTGCCTTGAATATTGCTTCCATGTATTTTGGAAAAGAAAATTATTTCATTTATAAATGAACATACTAAAATAGTCATGTATAGCCTCTATCATTTAAAATTATTTTTATTTATTAGAAAATATATTTTTCTTTTCATTTTCATTGTCAAATATCTTCCCTATATCTAAACAATGCAAAATCAACATGGAGAAGTGGCCAGACTCCTTTGTGCATATTTCTCTTCCTTCTCTCTCTTTGCTTTGAGGAGGATGATGGTCACCACCTCATCTAATTGTATTTAAGGGAAATGGATTATTAAAGTAATTTGAAAGTGGTTCACAATGTATCCATATATTTGGGGAAATCCAGAACAGAATATGAAAGGGGGCAGCTTGAACAGCTACTTCTTTTCTGGATGGGTGTGTATTTTGATCTGCGTTGACACCAGCTCTTAATAAATCAAAACGTATTTATTTTCACAGTTTTAAAAAATCAAGTTTTTGTAGCTTTAGCTTTCATTCTGTATTCCTCATCCCTTTGTTCCTATAGTTAAGGAGAAGACCTTCTTGCTTCCTCTCCTACAGCTCCAGATCAGGTTTGCCCAGACATCTGTCAATGCTGGGAGGACTGTGGAATTTCCACCTGGGATACGATGTTAAGGACCAGATTTGTACAAACATGGCTTGATTTGCTCTGATGGTGGGGACTCCTAAATGCTGTTATGATTCTCATTTCATATTCCCAAACTACTCAAGCAAGTGATTTCAATTTTAACAGGATCTGGTGAACTCTCCTTCTAATCCTTCCCCAAGTCTCAGAGCTTCGTAGCCTGAAAGTTTGGGAACACCAATGAACAGTTTTACTTAAGAACAGGATCTGAGTTGCACTCATTCTTCTCACTGAGTTTTTGTTGGAAAGCCAGAAAGTGTCTATCTACCATTATGGAGATGATTTTCGCCCAGATTTTAATTTGCTGGCTTGCCTTGATTTAATTGCTGGGACAATACACACACACACACAGACACACACACACACACACACACACACACACACACACACACACTGCTAAAACAAGTAAAATAATAATATCAAAAAAAGAAAGTAACTGATGCACTTAATACAGACTGTTAGAAAAAGGCCTTTGAAAAAACAATTACCAGCAATGAAATAAACTGTATCAGCCACTTCAAACTGTGGTCAACAGATTTTTTTTTTCCTAACCACAAGAAACAATTAAGATGTCTTAGAAACTCTGCTGTTGCTTGCATGCTCAGTGTACAATTGCCCCAACAACTGTTTTGTTCCAATGACTTAACAAGTCTTTCAACTTCAAAACTGTCGATTTTCCACAACCATCAGGGTCTCTGGAGAAGCATGGATGTGATAGTGACTTTTTATGTTCTTAAAAATGTAAACTGTGGATAATTAACCAAACTAGTCAAAATATTTCCCCAAAGTCTCATGGTATCTATTTCATTAACTTTTTAGGCCATGACCCTGTGTTACTAGTTATGATAGTGCAAACCAGATCAGAGCAAAGCAATGAAATCACCATGAAAACACATGTCCACTAAGTCCTCCAATTACCAACATAAGCCAAATGAGCTTCCACCTCTGTCTACTCCCTGCAGAGCCAATGTAGTCGTGCTTGCACCTCGTAGGCATTGTCCTGCAGTGACTTGTTGGACTGTGGTTACTCTGTTGTCACGTTTTGTAGAATTAGTTCTATAAAAGTATTGTGAATATAATGTATGTCCAATTGGATTGTTTAAAAAACAGTACTTATAATCAATCACTAGTCTACTCAGCTGATTGAATGATGTCAACGGTCTCTATTCAGGCTTATACACATTTCTTGGTTTCCAATAAAATCAAAAGTGTTTGTGGGGAGAGCCCCCCCACCCCCCGGCTAGGATACCAGAGAGCTTTTCTGAAAGCTAGGCCTTCTTTGACATAATGATTTTGCATTGGGGTCACCTAAGTACATTCACACTAATCCACGCTCTTCTTTCCTTCATGAGCCATGGTGGACTCTTCTTCATTCTCCTTCCTGATAACCACCTCTGAAATTGTGGTAGGTCTTTGGGAATCACCTCAAGAAACTTCCCTTGGAGGAATATCAGGCACAATGCTCAGTGTCCTCCTCTTTCTCGTGTTCCTCTGTATCAAGGTAATGTGGAAGTAGCAGAGTTCTCCATCCCCATCTCAGGTTTATTTATGATATCCTACAAAAACAAAGATGGTAGAAATTTATTTTCTCATGTGGTAGGGCACTAGGCTCATGGTCATGAATTATTCTGAGCCAGAAAATAAAATTGGGCATGGCTTTAGAAGATATCCAAAATAAAATAGATGGTGGCCCCTTTGGTAAAAACTGGTGCCTGTGAAGTTGAAAAGGAAATGAAAACAGAAGCAACATTTCTAGACAAATGGAAAAATCTAGGAAATACCAGAGCTTCCTAATTTCTATTTATTGACTTCTGAGTCTTCACCCATCTCTGTTGTGAAAGGCTATCTTCCTGTTTGCATTCACTTTAATCCAATGACAGTCTTATTCAACATATTGCAGGATATAAGATTCTGAACTTCCATCCCAGTTTCGGGTTCCAGAAAAGCCATTTTCCCATACTAATGATGCTTGGGTGCTTTGGAACTCAGATTCACCAACAAGCTGTTTACAAAGCAGAAAGTCCTTACTATACGTGCATTACCACTAATGCTACCTTTCCCATTGAGAAAACTGCTATTTCATTCAGCTTGAAAACCAGCTTTGGTTAATCCTGTTATCTCCATTACATGCATACAATGACTAATATGTAATTCAAATCTCAACACCCCTAAGTTCCTGCTATGTTCCCACTCAAGACCTGGGCTTCAAGAAGTGGTCAGTCTAACTTTTCACTTCATTTTCCGTTCACATGACTTTTCTTCACACTAACTATCTCTCTGCTACTAGCATTCACAAATGTAACTTTGATCAGTTAGTCTCATCATCAGAAAGAACCCTGCAAGAAAAAAGGAAAGAGGAACAAATAGAGAAAGGTATAAAGAGGAAGAGAACAAGAATATCAAATACAGTGATTATGAGGCACCTTGACTTCCAATCAACTCCATCCAACTTGGACATTGAGTCTGGATGTAGTCTGTTCACATTTCATTTGCTGCTGTTTGCTGCTTTTGGAACAGTGATAAATGGTAAAAATCACCAGTTCACATGGCCACAGTGAGGGAAAGACCATCACTACTTATGGCTTGACTCACCCTGCTTAAAAAGCCAAAGGAATTGAGAAATCACTTTCAACTCTGCTAGTAAAATATCTTGTCTTACCTGTTGTGTTTGCTCTATATTCCCAATGGGTATTTTTCTTCTGCTTGGAAGAGATGATTTAACATTTAAATTCTGTGATCATTGGAGGAAGTGATTAGGCCCTTTGGATTTACTTATGAGAGTAAAGTAGTTAAAAATCACTTCCCCCTAATTGTACTAATGTGGCCACCATGATTGTTTAAGTGTTTCTTTTTCTGACTGATTTTTGCCCCAAAATATATGGGTTACTAGTAATTTTAATATTGCCATAAAATAAGGTAGTGTGGAGAATTTTTTATTTATTTAAGAAAATATAAAGCCTAACTTGTCATTGTTATGGTAAGATTGCTTAAATCAGGCTGAAAGCATAGCTCAGTGGTAGAGTGTCTAACATTTGAGAAGTCCCAGGCTTAATCCCTATCACCAATAGAAAAACATAGATTGCTCAAAATATATTCAGGATGGAGCCCAAGTGCCCAAATATAGCAGCCCCTGGAAATAGTTGTAAATTTCATAATAGTAGACCTTCATATCAGTGGATTGGAGAAAGTATTCTCAATTAGATGACTTATACAAGATTGCCCTATTTTACTATTTGCTTTTTAAAATTGTTGTTGTTTGTATGAAAATGGCCCCCAGGTTATCTCCAGAGGAAACAAGACATTCATCTAGCAGCTGGGTAGAAAGAATATATATCATTTCAAACTACCAAGAGCCAGGTCATGGGTATTCTGCTAAGACCTAGTTCTTTGGTTGGAAGAAGAGCTTATATTGGACTGTGGCTTGGGAAGAATGCACACAAATATAATACTGGTGGGCACTAGAGGCATTTCTGTGGGAAACGGGAGGCTGAGCTATGAGGGTTTGCCAGAGATGGATGACTTAGTGGCGTATAATGCATTGACGGGGTATTTCAGTGTAGAGACCACTTTGCCTTGGTGGCATGATTATGTAGAAAAACTAAGAAAAACTAAATTGAGCTCTCATGAAAAGAGCTTTAAAGTAAATAGTCTAAGGGTGCAGCTAAGAAGTTCAAAGTTCATTTTGAAAGTCCTAGGCAATTGGTAAAATTTTAAGCAAAACAACAACAACAACAACAAAAGAGATGCAGCCAGGCACTGGTGGCTCACAACTGTAATCCTAGCTAATTGGAAGGCTTAGATCTAAGAATTACGGTTCAAAGCCAGCCTGGGCAGGAAAGTCCTTGAGACTAGTATCTCTAATTAATCACCAGAAAACCAGAGGTAGAGCTGTAGCTCAAAGTGGTAAAGTGCTAACCTTGAGCAGAAAAGGTCAGGGACAGCACTTAGGCACTGAGTTCAAGCCCTATGACAGAGAGAGAGAGAGAGAGACAGAGAGAGACAGAGACAGAGACAGAGAGACAGACAGAGACAGAGAGAGACAGAGACAGGCATAGAGATAGAGAGAGATGGGCTGCAACAATTGTGCATTTTGTAGACTGAAAGTTTTGAGGTATCACTTCTTCCCAGAAGTCACCATGAAAGTGTAGCCCATAAAACCAAATCTATTCTCAGAAACACCGAGGTTTACAGGCCTCACATTTTATGACAACAACTCACCCCTCATGCAACTCCAACCTTCCTCACTGGGTTTCCTACCTGCCAGACACAGGATGTCCCTACCCTACTTAATTACTAGGATGTCAGCCACAGATCCACTAAATAAATTAGAGGAAAAGAATGGATCCCTATGAACCTGCCAATAATCCATGGTGGGAGGCATTAATATAATAACACCAGGTAAGTCATCAACAAATTGTAGAGTATAATCAATAGTCCAGAACAGTCTAATATGAATTATCACTATTAAAACACCTTGTCAGGAAATTAGGTAGACTGTACTTAGTGATGACTTAGCCCTCAGTAAATATGTGTAAGTGGAATGGAGCAGGACAAAGGAATGAACATATCTTTTGCTATCAGTATAAAACAACAACAGTAGCCACTGATGGCAGGACTGCCATTCCATGTGGCTGAGATAAAACAAGGAGCCATGCTCTGGCTTGAAGTCATTTAGCAGGATTGTCTTCTAGAGCACAGGGGTGTACGTGTTAGGTAAGTAGAAGGACAGCATGCTAGTTGTGACAGCAGGACCACTGGGTGTGTGACATGGCAGGTGCTGTTCATCACTATCAGCTAATGGATATTTATTGAGTAGCTGTTTGGGTGTTGTTGTTTTTTAAAGGAAAATGACCTACCTGCCTCACAAGGAACACAACATGCACATATATTAAAATGAGCATATTGCATAAAACAGGTGTTCAATAAATAACTTTTGAATAGATGTGAAAATCGCATAGCAAATAAAGAGCATGGGTCAAAACAGCTGTAGAAGCTTGCTTGGCTTGGTAGGGATGGGTGTGGGTGCAATAGCTCTGGGTCTGATAAGGTTCTTTGAGAAGGGAATGCAAATTCCAGACCTCAAGGGCAGAATTATGTAGAGGAATAGGAAAGAAGAACAGAAGGCAGGAGGGGAAGGTGGCAGATGATTCTCCTGGGGGTAAAAGGCTGCGTTCATCCTGGGTGGAAGAAGCAGAGGGTGTTCCAGACAGGGGAGCCAGGAAAAGGTATTGAAGGCCCGACAATGTGGAAGCCAGAGCTGTGCCAGTACGCCACATGTGAGAACTTAGGTGAATTCGCCAAAGGAGAGAGTCTAGGCTTAGAAGACAGATTGTTAGATCAACAGTTGGTAGCTCCAATCATATTTTTAGGGGCTAAAAGAAGGTAGCTAAGTAGACACTTTTGAGACGGGAATTGTGGCATATTTTAGTACGAGGAAAATGGGAAGCACAGGGGAATTACACAAAAGAAAAATCATCTATGGGGCTGGAGATGAAAGTCATTGGAGACAGTGACTCTGAAGGAAAAGTAGGAGACTAGGGACTCATTTTCTTTATCCCACAAGCTTACCATTAGGCCTGGCCTGCTCTGGTGCCACATTACCCAGCCACTGTGTGTCACTCTGAAGGTCTTGGGAACAGACCTGACCAGGGACATCTAGGACACTGTACTTGTTTTAAGGGGCTCCAAAGAGAGGGCTTTTGAGCTGGCCTCGCCTTTCATCTGCTCACATCTCCACATCTTTCCTCATCCTTCACCACAGAGAAGACACCAGACACTGGTTTTGAGCGACTCAAACACTTCCGTCTTTGTGCTTCTTCCATGGCTTTTCTGGAACAGCAGTGTGAAGAGTTTGGGGCCAGGTGAACATAGCCTTTATTGGTAGGGAGAATTTTTAAATTTATAAAAGTTTCACCCGGTCTTGAGTTTAAAGACTTCTATGTTTCTTCTTCTCCTCCACTTTGCCATGCAGTAGAACATGGTGAAGGTGAGCCCGATCTCAAGGGTCTGCTGAGGAGGCGCTGCCGCCCCTGCACTGTGTAGAGTCTTAGATGGAAATGCAGACATGCTTCACACATGCCTGCCACAGAGACCCAGAGCTTCTGTCTGTGGGGCTTAGGGTCAATGTGAAAAGACAGGCTGCAGGGAAGGAGCTCCATCAAGAGAGTGGACCAAACTCCACTTCTACACGAAACCAGAGCCCTGCCACTCCCCCCCTTCCCTCAACCCCCAGAGTGGAGCCTTCCTCTCAAAACCAATATGACCAGAACGGCAACATTTCACACACAATCCAAGATATGCCTGGAAAATCCTAAATGAAAACGTTCCATTCCCAGGTGGCATGGGGCCATATCCTGCTGAAAACTTCTGACCCACACCCCACCACCCAGGGGCTAAAAAGAACCCTTCCCTCCTCCCCCATTCAACACCCAAATTTAACACTGGGGGTTTTCTTCAGGGGACAAATTAAAATACAAAGAAATGACACCCACACAGAGGTCAGTCACCATGTTCATGAAGGAAGAAGAGCGTGGGTTCTTCATCTGTCTTTCACACCTTGGTTGTTGGCATGATGATTGTGGTGATGATGAATTCTATGACTGGACAGGAATTGGAGAACAGAATAAAACGCTGGTGCTCTGAAATGATCTACCCAACTCTGTCATCCGTAACAACCAGTGATAACTCTCTTGTCTTGTAAAAAGGGTTTGTACATAACTTGTACATGGTTTCATTTTGTATTTTTCGCAGATTAAAAATTTATGTATTTGTGTTCTAAAATAAGGAGTGTTTCTTGTGTCTTTGTAGCAATCACAAGACCCAAGGGGGTGGGAGAGTTGCAGGGACAAAAAGTCCCCATGGTCACTTTGTCACTTGGATGTTTCTCTCTCCTCTCTCTCTCTTTCTCTCATAGGAGGGCAGTTTGGACAGGAGTTCACTCTTTTCTTAATCTGACTTTTCTCCCTCATTTTTTCCTCTCTCTCTCTCTCCCCCCTTCCTTTCCATTTCTTTCCTTTCCCTTTTCCCCTCTTTTCTCTTACATCCCTGTCCTTCCATCAGTCTCTCTCTTTCTCCATCTCCTTCCCTCTCTCTCTCTCTCTCTCATACATACATACATACATACATACATACATACATACATACCCCCCCCACACACATACAGAAGATGAGGGCAGTTGGATAGAGGTTACTCTCTTTCCTCTCTCTTCTCTGATATCTCACACTCATTTTATTCTCTCTCTCCTTCCTTTCCATGTCACTCCCTTCCCTTCCCTTTCCTCCCCCCAACCCCCTCAGATGAGGGCAATGTTTGGACTGACAGCCACCATGAGCTTACTATAAGTGCAAACAGCCCCGCACCCCTCCTTGGAGAGCGAGTGCTGCCCAAGATTGTAGTGAGCAGTGGAGAGAGGGAGAGCTGCTGCTTCCCATAGTCCTTGAGGCACCCATGTGGCTCCACTACAGGTAGAGGGCCATTTGTTACCACTGAAAACTCTGGCAAGCTGGCTCTAAAGGAATGGAAGGCCATTGATAGGCCCTGAGAAGCAAGGATGGGCTCCCTTCAGCTCCTCTCCTCACACTGGTTATACTTTCTTGCCATTTGCACAGAGAAGCAATGTGTGTTTTCCCCTGCCTTTGGTTTCTTGAAACACACTTCCCTGCTCCAAGTGTGAGTTATCTTGCCAAAGACTCACTCCCAACAGGGCCATGGCTGAATTTCATGAGTTTGAACTCTTTGCGGGAGACTAGACTCCCTAGACAAAGGCTGACTTTGTTTCAAGTTAAAGAAAGAGCTGAAGATGGAGGAAAGGCTACCCAGATTACATAAAGGTTATATACACAGCCTATTGATATTTATTGCTTTTAGAGACTGTCTCATTCATTCATTACCCAAATCTTAATGTTCACATTCCTCTACTGAGAGCTAGGATACAATCCTGAGTGACATCATGATTCCTGCCCTCTAGTCAGGGGAGGGAGGACACCAACAAATAAGAGGGTAATAGTCACATATTAAAAAATGATTTGTAGGAGTAAGTACAGGATGCCATTGGGAAGACATCAGAGAGGCACTTAGCTATTTGAAGAACAGCCCGTCTATTGATCAATATGTTCCCTTCTACTTAAAACAACCACTGCCTGATCCAGAACTCATTCTCAGGGGTCAGGAAATGCAGGCTAACCTGTCAGAAGTTGCCAATTCCTGACAGTCCTTTGAGCTCCAGATTCTCGATTCATCTTTTCCAATATTTGCTAACAAGTCGGCATGTTGTTGGAGGAATGACATTGCCCAGCATATGGTCTCCATTAGTTAGGCAAAAGGCACTGCCAAATTCAACTCCAATGAAGGGGTCTGCAGAAACGATGCTGCATGAGGGAAAGATTGACAGTGACAGAGAAGGCAAAGAAAAGAGATGCAACAGTGAGTTACAAAAGAGCAGGCTTGGCAAACCCAGCGCCAGTACTGTGGAACATATTTTTCTATTTGTTGAGAAAATAACACATGTGATTTTGTACTGAAATCTCTCTGTAGCAAAAATCAAAGAAGATCATTCACCAAAATCAATGTTAACTGCCTCATGTCAGATAAGATAGATTCTGCCTGGGAGGAAAAATGTGGGATGAATGGAAGAGACAATCTTGCTGAAAAAGTATGGTAGAAATGAGATGAAAATTTGACTATGGCCAGGGGCTGGTGGCTCATTCCTATAATCCTGGATGCTCAGGAGGCTGAGAGAACACATATCAGAGTTCTAGGCCAGCACAGGCAAAGTCTGAGATATCTTTTTCTCCAAAGCATAAAACATAGCACAAATAAGTTTACTTATTATAAAATAAACAAGAACCAAACTATACCAAAAACCAGAGCTGAAGGTATGCCTCAAGTGGTAGGGCACCAGCCTAACAAATGCAAAGTCCTGCATTTAAATCCTTGCACACTAAATAAAAAAGGTATAAGTAAAGAAGTACATAGAATTAAAACACTTCAAATCTCATCAAGACAGGGCCTTTGCCAGGAGAAACAGGAAACCCTGCTTGCTAATCTTACATGTTCTGAATATGCAGGCTAAGGAGTCAAAGTTAAAAAGGAACTCTCAAACCCAGAAAATAAATTTAGGCAAGGCAAAAATTAGTTGTTTTTAGTCTTTCACTAATTTATCCACATCTTCAGTGAGTATCTTTGTGCATGTATCGTTGTACAGAGATGTGCATGCTACAGAGTTAGCTTCAAGAAGAAGACTTGCTCTTACTGAAACAAAAATATTTCAAGCAATTTTGACATTGCCATAATATCCTCCAAAGAAGACACCTTAAATCGTAACTCTCCCTCTTTGGTTTTCCAAGTTCTCTTCAGAGTGAAGGGTTTTATGAACCAGGATGTCTTGATTCCTTGGCTGGAAGTTGGTCCTGAAAATGGAAAGAAGTTGGACGTAGGGCTGGTGCTGTACCTCTGCTCCATATTGGTAGTAAGAATCCAAGGGCATCAAGTGCAGAGGCTTACACCTGTCATCTTAGTTACTCAGGAGGCTGAGATCTAAGGATTGCAATTTGAAGCCAGCAGGTCAGGAAAAAATGTTAAAATTATTAAAAACATGAAAAAATAGAAAAACAGAAAGGTAGAAGTAAAGCTGTGGCTCAAGTGGTTGAGCACTAGCCTTGAGCAATAAAGCTCAGGGACAGTACTGAAGTCCTGAGTTCAAGTCCCAGGATCAGCACACACACACAAAACAAAACACAAAAAAGACTAACAAAGAACCACAAACAAACAAACAACCTCAGGTGCTTTCCACTTTCATAGGTGACTATCTCCGTGTGCTAGTGATGACCAGGGCCTTGGTCAAAGGGTGGCTGCCCAAGCTATTTCAGTGTTCATATGCAGATACAAGGTCCTGCAATAAAGGAGATGGTATTTCTCCCATGATCCTCTTGTTATTACAAAAGAAACTCGTCTACTCACCGGCACACTTCCCTCCTGGCCCATGTAGAGACCCAGAACCGAAGCCAAGATAACCGGAAAAGGACATGGTGACTGGGTGACTTAGATTGTCAGTCCCCAGCATCAACCCACTTTAGATAAATAAAATAAAATTATTTTCTTCAAAAAAAAAAAAAGAATCCAGGAAACAAAGCACAAGAAGTGACCACAAGACAGGTCAACCAATGGAGGCAAATTTGAGGGAGGAAAAAGTAAATTTCATTGTCACTTATACTAAAGTTTTTAAACTTCAAACATACTAATGTATCTTTTTGTATTTTTGCCATCCATATTTTCATTTATATTGTTCTTCCTAAGATTCCTATATTGTTTGTTTTAAAAAGTGATTTTCTTTCGTTAATGAAATTTCCTTAAAATTTTAAAATTAGAGCATACAAATAGTAAAAAGTTAAAGATAATCTCTTTATTTCCTTTGCTAAACATACTAGGATTTAAGGGCCTCACACTTACTAAGGAGATGTTCTACCACTTAAGCCATGTCCTCACCCCTTTTGTACTTATTTTTCAGATAGGGCCATATATCTTTAGCCAGATTTAGACTTCGACCTCGATCCTTCTAGCATGCTTTCTATCTAGCTGAGATACAGGTATGAACCAACCACCAAGGTTGGATTCTCTCTAAATGGAATCTCTCTAAATTTTTCCTGACAGAAAGGTACATCAGACTCCATTTCAAAAAATGACCATCAAGAAGCCACATCACAGGTGTGGCTCAAGTGGTAGAGCACCATCTGAGCAAGTATGAGGTAATGAGTTTCAACCCTGTTTGGAGGGAGGGAGGGAAGGAGGGAGGGAGGGAGGGAGGGAGGGAGGGAGGGAGGAAAGAAGGAAGGAAGGAAGGAAGGAAGGAAGGAAGGAAGAAAGGAAGGAAGGAAGGAAGGAAGAGAGGGAGGGAGGGAGGGAGGAAGGGAAGGGAGAGAGGGAGGGAAAGAAATAGAAAAAGCAAAAGAAAAAAGGGAAAGGAAGATGTAAGTAAATATAAATGCAAAGGAAACAGTTCACCTTGAGATGAGAATTTTGGGTGGATACAGGGCTATATTTCTATTGGTTGAGTTTTGACATTTGCTGTTAAAAACTATTTGTTTGACAATGCAACAAAACTTTTGTTGTGACAACACAACAAATCTTTCAGTAAGGATTTGGAGCAACAAGCACTCCTATATTCCTTGGAGAAAGAAATGAGTTGCTTTGGAGTAGAAGTAGCCTGTGAGGCATATTTGAAAGCATATGTAACCTCCAAGCAAACAATCCTGTCCCTTCCCCTGTAGCGTTGGCTAGGTACACTGGCCCCGCACACATGTGCCAGGAGGCAGGCAAAGCCTCTCAGTGTAGTGCACTGTTACAAGTATCAAGAACTGGAAGCAACTTAGCTGTCCATCAATAGGAGAATAGACAGATCATATTACATTCATCAAGTATACTTCAATTGGGCAGTAAAACTTAATGAGCTAGAGCTTCATAAATCAACTCTGATGATTCTCAGCACAAGTGTGAGACTGAAAAAAAAAAAGAAAAGCCAAAAGCAACTTTTAGAAGGACCCATATATTTTATATATGATGCTTTAAACATACTTAACAATATTATGTTCACACAGGTATGAGTCATTGCAGCTGCTATAAAATCATAATGATATGCAAAGGAATAGCTGGTATGAAGTCATGGGTGCTGGGTGAGGACCTGTTGGTTGAGGGAGAATGGGCTTGGAGAAGTGTACATTGTGGGTTTACAATGTATCAGTATTATGTTCCTTGTCAAAAATCCATCATACACATGTTCCATAAATGTTTATTTGAGTAACAGTTTCTATGTACAAAGTTTCATTTTTTTTTAAGTATCAGGGTGTCTGAACTCACCTGAAGATAATGAGCAAGTAGAGTATGGCTCAAAAGAAAGAGTGCAGACTCAGCCTTAAGTAGTGACAGAAAGCTCCTTGGATATTTGGGGTGTTGCCTACAGGAAGAAAATGAAGTAAATATTTTCTGCTAAGATAAATAAAACATTCTAAAGGCAGTACACTTTTTGATAGAGCTTTCAGGCTGAATCAGGTTGAACTAATTCAACAATGATACTCACTAGACACTAAGTTGGAAATGAACTTTACAACTTGGGGGGGGGGGAAGAGTGGGGAATCGAAAGTGAGAGAAAGTGAGAGAGAGGGTAACAGTGTCCACTAGACAGCAGCAGGTGAATTCTTCTACACTCCCTTTCTGTGTGTGAGATGACAGCTCATTAACACTTTTCCAGAGCTGGTTTTGTTTTGTTTTGTTTTGTTTTGTTGCCAGTCATGGGGCTTGAACTCAGGGCCTGAGCTGTCCCTGGCTTCTTTTTGCTCAAGGCTACTACACTCTACCACTTGAGCCACAGCGCCACTTCTGGCTTTTTCTATATATGTGGTGCTGAGGAATCGAACCCAGGGCTTAATGTATACGAGGTGAACACTTTACCACTAGGCTCCCAGCCCCTCCAGGCTGGTTTTGAACTGAAAATTTCCCAATCTTGACTTCCCAAGTAGCTGGGATTATAGCTGTGAATCACCACCATGTCTGGCCCAGATATATGTTTCAATTACAAACCACAGTCAATTAATACTGCAGTCAAAGTAAAAATGATGCTGTTGAAATATGAAAAATGACTAGCCAGAAAAAAGGAAATGTAGAGAAGTGTGGATCTGGGTGGAGATGAAAATCATACATCACAGGTAAAATAGCTCATTGTAACGGTCATAAGGTTCTTAAGGCAAATTCATAGTAGTGATAGATGGCGATGGATGGAGATTCAAAGAGAAGGGAGGACTACATTGGTATAGATTGATTCAGGACACTTGGAATTAGCAGATCACTGGTGAAGAGGTTCAGGTAGGGTGGAAACGATTCCAGGATGTAGCCAATTGCTACCTCCTGTGGTTAAAGGACTCCCCGATGCAATGGCCTCTAAGGACTCCTTCCAGCATCCAGTGACAAGATAGGTGGAAGGCTGGATGGTCAAAGACAGATATGAGCATTCCAGGGGGTTCCTAACTTAGACATAGGCAGAACACAGCTGGCGCCTTTTGTTCTTTCCTTCACAATTGAGTCCAGGTTTCTTCTGATTGTTGCAGAGAACTGGCCACTCCCAATATGGGAACAAATTACTGGGGAAACTGGAAATTCCAACCCTTTTCGGTAATCCTGTAATTGACTGTTTGTTCTTGCTTTATCCGAGTCTGCTCTTCCCCACAATACATGGCTCTGTCATCTAGTTGCACCTATCCACTTGTGAATTTCTTTTGCTTATCTAGAAAAAAATAATTTTCTCTGTGTTTCACTGTCATTAGAGATGTACTCTTTACACACTTTGAGATAGACTCCTTGTGATACCCTAGCACTTGATCACACTATGGTGTTTGAAGCCCAAACACAAGACTTTCAGACTCATAAGCAAAGAGATCAGTCTTTTGTTTAAGGTAGTTTTAGGAACCACTTAAGGCATAACCATTTAAAAATATGAAAACCATTCTTAGCTCCCTGGCTATTTTCACTTCCTTCTGAATGGGGTGATGCTGTTCTTTCTGGTAGAAGCATAGAATTCCATTGTGGATACTACCACATTTTCTTGACTCATTCATCTACTGAAGGGCAGCTGGGTAGGTTCCATATCTTAGCTATGGTAAATAATACAGCAATGAACATGTTTGTGCTGGTAGCTTTACTAGGGACTTGTTTGTGATTGTATGGGTAAATGCCCAGGGGTGGGATTGCTGGGTCATAGGGGAACTCTATGTTTAGCCTTTTGAGGAACCTCCATATTGCTTTCCTGAGTGGCTGAACAAGTGTATACTTCCCCCAAGAGTACAGTATCATTCCCTTTTAGGCACATCTTTGCCAGCATCTGTTATTATTTCTTGATAATGGGCATTCTAACTGGGATGAGGTGGAATCTCAATGTTGTTTAGATTTGCATTTCTTTTATGGTCAGAAACTTCAAACATTTCTTTATGTGCCTATTGGCTATTTTTATTTCCTCTTCATAGATGTCTCTTTTCAAGTCTTTAGCCCACTTGTTAATGGGGTTATTGTTTCTGTGAGAATTTGTTTTTGAAGTAGTTAGTTTCTTGACCTCTAAGTATGTTTTAGATATGAGGCCCTTATCTATTGTAAAGTTAGTGAAAATCTTCTCCCAATCTGTAGGCTTTCTATTTATCCTACTAGCTATGTCCTTTTCTATGCAGAAGCTCTGCAGTTTAATGCAGTCTCATTTATCTAACCCTTCTCTGATGTGTTGTGTTTCTGGGTCTTTGTTAAGAAAGTTTCGACCTGTGCCAGGGAGTCCTAGTGTTTTCCCTATTCCATCCAGCAATATTTTTTATGGTATCTGCTTTTACCTCAAGGTCACTGATCTATTTGGAATTGAGTCTGGTGCAGGGTGATCTGCCAGCACCATTTGTTGAACAGGCTGTCTTACTTCCATCCTGTTTCTTTGGCTTCCTTATCAAAGATTAAGTGGCCATAGGTCTGTGGGTTCATTTCTGGGTCTTCAGTTATATTCCATTGGTCCTCAGACCTGTTCTTGTGCCAGTACCAAGCTGTTTGTATTACTATGGCTTTGTAATAGAGTTTGAAGTTTGATATTGGTATTCCTCCAACTCTGTTCTTTCTGCTAAGGATTTTTTTGCTATTTGGAGTCTTCTATTATTCTATATGGATTTTTAGATAGCTTCTTTTTATTTCATTAAAGAATAATGTTGGGATATTGATGGGTATTGCATTGAATTTGTAGCTAGCTTTTGCCATTTTCATGATGTTAATCCTCCCAATCCAGGACCATGTGAGTTTTTCCACTTCCTTAGATCTGCTTTAACTTCCCTTTGCAGGTTTTTAAAGTTTTTGTTATAAAGGTCTTTCACTTTCTTGGTTGAGTTAATTTCTAGGCACCTTTTTAGGCTATTACAAAAGGAGTTGCTTTCCTGATTTCAGCCTCACTCTTCTTATTATTGGCATACAGAAAAACTATTGATTTTTGTGGATTGCTCTTATATTCTGCTGCTTTGCCAGAATTTCAGATTATTTCAAGTAATTTGAGTCTATGGGGTTTTAAAAATATAAGATCATGTCATCTGCAAAGATGACATTTCCCTATTTGGATCCCTTTTATGTTTGCTTCTTGCTTTATTGCTCTAGCTAGGAATTCTAATACTATATTGGAGAGATGTGGAGAGAGTGGACATCCTCGTCTTGTTCTGATTTTAGAGGAAATGGCTTTAACTTTTCACCATTAAGTATAGTGCTGACTCTAAGTTTGTCATATACAGCCTTTATTATATTGAAAAATGTCCCATGGATTCCTAGTTTCTCCAGAGCTTTCATCGTAAAGTGGTGTTGGATGCTGTCAAATGCCTTTTCTGCCACTATGATGATCATGTGGTTCTTGCCCTTGCCTCTATTGATGTGTTGGCTTACATTAATTGACTTGCACATATTGAACCAGGTTTGCATCCCTGGAATGAATCTTGTTTGATCATAGTGTATAATTTTTTGATGAGTTGTTGAAGCTGGTTGGCCTGAGTTTTATTGAGAAGTTTTGCACCAATGTCCATCAAAGAAATGGGACTCTAGTTCTCTTTCTTTGATGAATCCCTGTCTGGTTCGGGGATGAGGGTTATGCTGGCTTCATAGAGTGAGTTTGGTAGTGTACTTTCATTTCAATTTCATTGAAGTGCTTCAGGAGTATTGGAATGAGTCCTCTTTTGAAGGCCTTATAGAATTCTAGCCCATGACTTTTTAAAAATGAGCAAGAGTCAATCTGTTTCTCTATAGTTTCATAAGACTGCAGGAAGCTTTGTGAGTTTTTAAGAGCCTCCTTATCTCCATCTACTCTCCACTTCAATCAAGGATTCTGAGTGCAGAACATACATTTTGCCCATATCTGGGACAGAAAGATATCTGCCAGTGGCTCATCACCCAGGACCCACCATGGTGCCATTAGTACCTCCACTTTTCCTGTCTTTCAGATTTCTAAGAACCAGAGATACAAATTTGTTTGCTTTCAAATTTCCCTAAAGCAAGTTATTTTTGAAAATTAAAAGTCTAAGCTCTTTAAAATCAAAAGCCTTTTTATCACAACATCTGTTCTGTGAGTCAACGGATGCCTCATGGGAGTAGGCAATGGGCAGGGGAGAAATGATGGGGAAATGTCAGTCATTATTTCAAAGCCTCACAGTCAAATGGATAAAGCAGGATGTAATTATGTTTATGCTTACTGTGAGGATGAAATGTCATGAGACAGGGTAACTTCCCGCAATGTTTGATTTAGAATAGCTATTGGATAGATATAAGTCCCTTACCCCTTAGTTTCTCCTACCTTTCTCTCTGTTTTGTCTTTTTCTCCATGACATTTCTTCCCCTATCTTGTCTTTAAATCCAGTGAGTCCTTACTGTGTATATTCTCTGAAGACATTCTTAAAATCCTCCAGGATTTTAAAAGCCAGGCATTGGTGCCTACTGTATAATCCTAGCTACTTAGGAGATTGAGATCTAAGGATCACAGTTCAAAGCCAGCCCAGGCAGAAAAGTCCTTGAGATCCTTATTTCCTATTAACCACATACACAAAAAGCACTAGAAACAGAGGTGTGGCTCAAGTGGTCAACCTCCAACTTTGGGTGAAAAATAAAGCAAAGAGACAGTATTTAAACACTAGTACTGGTGCGCGCGCGCACACACACACACACACACACACACACACACACACACACACCTCCTCCTGAATGCCTCTCAGATACCTCATACTCTCTTGTCAGGATCATTCCCTAAATTTATCCCTCCTTCTAGATCTTCAGTGTCCATACAAGCACAACATTCACAACTTTGCTGAAGACAGAGGCCTAAGCACCAATCAAGGAGTCCACCCAACTTCCTCCTTTCTATTCTTACAACTGCTGGCAGAGCCAAGTTCCTCAACATCATTTTTGACACACTTATCCTCCTAACTCACCTCCTATCTCCATATTTTTGTCCGTCCACTATGACTATCCTATTTCTAAACTTAGATGGAGCTATGTCATTCTGACTGTGATATAGCACAAGAATTTTACTACCAGTGAAAAATTAGAGGCATAGAATGCATATGTACACTCAGTGAATTCCTTAAATATTGTCACATTCATAGATTCAGAAAGAGAAATAAAGAAAAGACAGGCAGAATGTCAATATCCTAGACATAACAGCATGGACTTTATTGCATACTTCAGTGCTTAGAAAATGCAAATTTCTTAAGCAAAAATTAAAGTCTGAAGAAATAGAAGTCTGCTTAGACTTTGCTGCTGTGTCCTCTATTCCTTTTTGGGGCACTTCTGTTGGACAATCATCACACAGTATGACTCTTGGGTACAGTGCTGCTGGGAAGACCCTTTGGCCACCCCAATCTCTTATGTTTTCCATTTGATCTAATCATACTCACTTTTCACATTCAGGTGGCCTAGGTTGAACTATCATTGACCCTGACAATAATTTCCTCTTACGAGAGGTATCAGTCATTTCTTTCCTTGTTATTTCACATCATGTTATGTTGGTGCTTGGATTGGTTAGTTGTTCTACATATTAGAGTCTTATTCTTCAAATACAAAGTAAGCTTCTACAGAGCTTCTCTTTCCCTCTTGTTTCCAGCACTCATCGCAGGTACTCCATAAATTTATGTTTGCTTTAATGGAGTGGAGAACTTGAGGGCAACAGCACCAAGGGTTGTTCACACATCCACACACAGAGAACAGGTACACTTGTGTTTCATATTTCAGTAAACATGTGATGGCTTGCCTCTCTAGGATAGTGGAACCATCTTGATCTAATAATATTTTCTGCTTCCCATTTACTCATCTGTCCTAGACTCAACAGGTATCCAGGTACTTGATCCTCTGGGAGTTTTTCAAGGAACAACAGACTACAAATCCACTTCAAACACTGAACACTCAAGAGAAGCATCAGCTCTAATGCAGAAGACACTCTGTCCAAATGAGCTATAATGTAGAGTGAGCATGGCACAAGACAATGGGAGGTTTGCCACAGAAAGTCAAGGAAATCCTGCCCTCTGCACCCCAGATCTTAGGATTGTGTTGTAGTTCTGGGGACACAACACATGCTTCCTTTCTCTGTGAGCAGTTGAACTCTGGTCTAGTTATTTGGAAGGAAAACATATTTCCCTACCTGTTGTTAACAATGTCAAAGATAAGCACTTATTGGCAAATTTTCCAATTCTAGCTAGAGTTGACCCTGATGCTTCTCCATAATCCTTGGGTTCCCATTTGTGTCTTCCTAGTGAGGGGAAAAAGACACTTGGGGAATTTTGTCAAGATATTTATCCTGAAGGACTGAACTGAAAATTGTAGCATCATCCAGAAGAGCACTAGCTACACTCCAGCTGCTCTCAAACCCCACCCCTCAATAATATGAAAGCTAATTACTAAAGCCATGTCCTTCTTCATTCAAGGTCTTTGAGTGGACAGCTAGAGGCTTGGCCATCATTTTACACCAGTCAGGCTATCAATCAACTGGAGAAAAAAAACCAAAACATTTGTACGTCCATCAAGAAATCCTTGGGGAGGTTGTAACCTGTTATGATGCATTAGCCTTTGACCACTATGACTTGAAGTCTGCGGTGTTAAAGAGCATGTGTCAGAAATAATTAGAAGCTAATCTTAATTGCATTCTCATTTAAATGAAGCATTGAATGCTGCACTGTTTATACTATCTGGTGAAGAAAGCTGAGGAGTCTTTGTGCCCTTATACCACCATTAGCATCACTATTAATCAAATATTGTAGGTTGAGATTCAAAGCTATTTCCTTCACGCTGCAAATATTTAACACCCATGTGGTTACTATTATCCTGCACTAATGCCATGCCATAAGTACAACAAGACCAATGTAGCTAATTTTCTATGCCCCCAGCACTCCATGGTGAAGGAGATAGATTTCCTGGGAAACAGGCATTATGGAATACAGCAATATATAGGGCCAAGGTTGGCCTTCCACATTTCAGTGGTTATAGAAATGTCTCCCCCCACCCTGATGAGTTACACCTCACCGAGCCCTGACACTGAATCACCTTATCTTGCCCAGTTACTGCTCTGTTGTGCCTGGCTCAGGGGCATTCATCTGAATGACACTGACCTCAAAATCGGAATTTGGACTCTAAATCTTGAGTATGTGATGTTTTTCTTTATGGGCCAGATTTCAGAGCGCTTCAAAGAAGAGAGAGAATCACCAACATATACCTGGCTTGGACCTGTTCACAACTCATCTCAGCCATCGCAACATCCTGTCCTTAGAATGACCTTACAGAAGAGAAGAGCTGAAGGGAATAGCTACAAAAATAAGAATAGTTGAGGAATAAATAAAGCCAGCAGGAAAGGAGGAAGGGGACGCAATGCCCAGACAGGATCAGAATAAAACAAATTCATTAGACTATAAATTGTCCACTCTCTTTGGGGGTCTATTATGGGAAGTTTGTGAGACCTAGGAAGGTGTGTGTGTGTGTGTGTGTGTGTGTGTGTGTGTCTGTGTGTGTGTGTGTACTCCAAAGTTCATTGATCACTCTCAAATCCCTGGAGCTAGGAAATCTAACTCATGATGGATTGCTCATAGTTGTATAGAGTAGATAAATTAACCCATCCCTCCCCAGCTAGCCCTGTCTATTGTGTGAAGTACATTATATAAGTCCTTCTACTTTTGGGCTGTGAATTCTTGAGGACAACTCACCATTCTGAGGGCTTCCAAGAAGGTCTAGTGTTCAGTCTGCTACTATCTTTCAAAGATTGTCCTGAGGACTTACAGCACTGAACAAGTTATGCTCAGAGTAGGCACTCCATAGCATCAGTAAGTCAGAAGCTGTCCTGGCATCTCCACTATTCAACCTTCTCTCCTCCACCACACAGTGGACAGTCCACATTCCAAGTTTTCTCTTTCTCGTACCATTCATTCAGTTAGCAAATATTGATCCAGTAGTTGTTCCATGTTAAGTGCTGTTAATCAGTGGTCTGGGGTCTTCTAAAAGCTCTAGCACTAAATAGATCTGGATTCAAATTCCAGCATCCTTGTATTGAGAAAATTCCTTGGTGTCCCCTTTAGTGATTTCCGCTTCTGTAAAATAAGCACAGCAGTGATGCCTTCTTAAGGTTACTGTGAGGGTTAAGTTCATGCAGTGATACCTTAAACACAGAGTGGTGGCTGTAGCAGCCTCCAGATCCAACCTAAATCTAACTATCACAGTGAGCTCTGCCTGGCTTGCCCAGTGATATTATTCACATGATATTTATTGAATGTTCTATACATTTAGTTTTTGAAGTTTTCATGTTCTTGGTTGGCTTTCTGCTTCTCTTGCCCATTGTTCCAAAAATCCTTAACTTATTCTTTTCCCAGGAAAAGGCATAATCATCAAGAACCCTAAATTAGGTAAAAATTCTGAACTGGAGATTGAATCTAGTTGAGTGTCAATGTAGGGAAAAAAGTCATCTCCACAGTAGTAGAGTGGAGGAAGATGAATAGTCTTGGAGGGATTACAAGGAAGTGACTAAGAAGGAAGGAAATGGTTAAGTCCTTCAAGGTTATCCTGAAGACAGCAAGGTAGATTTTTGTAGAATGGGGATTGCTTACAGTACCAGAATTCAGCAGTGCTGAAGAGGTTAGCTGTGGACAGATTTTCCTTGTGTGTAACAGGACTGTGATTACACATGATCTTGGACCAGGGGGTTGGAGGTGTGGTTCATGTGGTAGGACACCTGCCAGTGAGCATAGGTATCAGATAGTGAGTTCATGTCCCTAGCAATTCCAATCCTGGGCATTTATCCAATAGAACACAAACAAGGCCACACTAAAGACACCAGCACAACCATGTCTAATGTTTGTGGCAGCATTGTTTACCGTAGCTAAGATATGGAATCAACCCAGAGGCCCCTCAGTGGATGAATGGATCAAGAAAATGTGGTATCTATACATCGAGTTCTAGTCATCCATCAGAAAGAACAATGTTGTACCATTCATAAGAAAGACAAAGACTTGGAAAAAATTGTATTAAGGAAAGTAATACAGCTTGAAGTTTGGTATTGAAATTCCCCCAGCACTGTTCTTTCTACTTAGATTGTTTTCTCTATTTGGGGTCTTTTATGGTTCCATATGAATTTCTGGATTGCTTCCTATATTTCATTAAAGAATGGTGTTGGGATATTGATGTGTATTGCATTGAATTTGTGGATAGCCTTTGGCAATACTGCCATTTTCACAATGTTAATCCTCCCAATCCAGGAGCATGGGGGAGGTTTGTCCATTTCCTAAGTTCTGCCTTAATTTCCTTTTTCAGGTTTTTAAAGTTCTCATCATAGAGATCTTTCACTTCTTTGGTTAAGGTTATTCCTAACTATTTTATGTTTTTGAGGCTATTGCAAAAGGTGTTGCTTCCCTGATTTCAGCCTCACTCTTAGGGTTGTTGGCATATATAAAAGCCATTGATTTTTGAAGATTTATTTTACATCCTGCTACTTTGCCAAAGTTTTGGATCAGCTCAAGTACCTTGGGAGTAGAGTCTATGGGGTTCTTTAGATACAGGATCATGTCATCTGCAAAGAGAGAGAGTTTAACTTCTTTTCCTTTTTGGATCCCCTTTAGGGCTACCTCTTGCCTTATTGCTCTGGCTAGGAATTCTAGTACTATGTTGAAGAGGAGAGAAGAGAGCCAACAACCCTGTCTTGATACTGATTTTAGAGGAAATGGCTTTAACTTTTCACCATTAAGAATAATGCTCGCTGTGGGTTTGTCATAGACAGCCTTACTTATATTTAGTAATGTTCCCTGGTATCTTAGTTTCTCCAAAGCTTTTATCATAAATGGATGCTAGATTTTATCAAACACTTTCTTCGCATCTAGTGAAATAATCATGTGATTCTTGACCTTTCTCTGGTTGATGTGGTGGATTACATTGATTGATTTGCATATATTGAACCAGCGTGCATCCCTGAAATGAATCCAGTTTGATCATAGTGTATGATTTTTTTTTTACGACTTGTTGAAGTCGATTGGCCAGAATTTTGTTGAGAATTTTTGCATCAGTGTTCAAGGAAATGTGTCTATAGTTCTCTTTCTTTGATGAGTCCTTGTCTGGTTTTGGGATAAGGGTTATATTGGCATCATAAAATGTGTTTGGTAGCCAACTTTCAATTTCATTGAAGAGCGTGAGAAATAATGGTGTGAGTTCTGTTTTGAAGGCCTTGTAGAATTCTGCTGTGAATCCATCTGGACCTGGGCTTTTCTTGGGTGGGAGATCTCTTATGGCAGGCTAGACCCAAAGAAACATAGGTTGCATGGTTTTCCTCATTTGTGGTAACCAGAATGTGCCTATAAATACTGGATGGAAAAAGGAAAAAAATACACTGGGGCATGATAAACTAGGTCTCTAGGCACTCATACAATGAGACCATAGGAAGACATTCTTAGGAGAGGATTACCAAGGTACAGTAATTATGTACATCTCACCATATAAAATAATATTTCTTAGAATTAAATCTAGAAAATTGAAACAAAAAAGGTTGTGTCTTCTTTGTTGCTGTTTTGTTTTCATTTTCATTTTTTCTTACTTGTTCATTTGTCTCTCTTTGAGAGAGTAAGGGGAACAGTGCTACTCACAAGATGCTGTGTTGAAAACAATCTATATGACTCCTGGGTGGGGACGGAAGGGCAAAATTGGGAGGCAGTGAGGGAAGGGGTGACGTTCTTCAAAAAGAAATGTACCCATTGTCTGACTTATGTAACCATAACTCCTCTGTACATCACCTTTACAAAAAAGAAATTAAAAAAAAAAAAAAAAGAAAAACACAACCTGAGACCAGGCACTGGTCACTCAGTCATCTCATCGTCTTCAGAGGTAGAGGCTCCTTCTCTCCCACAATGTGGTAAATGGGAGACTATCAGACTGTTCTCCCATTTTCCCTTATTCCTTATCTTTTCCTTTGTTCAGGATTAATCTCAGGGCTTTACTCATACTGGGTAAGTGCTCTACCTCTTAGGCACACATTGTAGCCTTGTCCTTTCTTTCCTTCCATCTAATATTCCATTGCAAGCACTTCTCTGGGTGCTGCCATCACAGCAATAAGAAGGACACACTCAGGCCCTGCCCTCAGCTGGCTTACCGCCTAGTCCAAAAGCTATTTGCTTTATATTGTGCATTTGCTTCTTTAAGCTCTGGGGAAGAGTGCTGTAAGGCGGCAAGCCACAGCAACCAACCTGGAATGTTGTATGTCTGTGGCACCACGAGGCACTGAGAAGTCTGAGCACAGTGAGTGGGTGGAAGAGGGGATTGGTTAATGAGAGAGAAGATTCTAAAGCCCATCGTGGCTGAAACTAGAAGTTTGGGGTACTTGGGAAGGTGTGTATATAATTATCAGGACAAAGGAACTGACAGATGGAGAAGCTGGAGAGGCAGGCAAATGCCCGCAAGAGTGTAAAGATCAGACTTTTATAAATGAGCTCTGGAGAGCCACTTGTAGTGGGAGAATATGGATGAACATTTCACCCTCTACCATGTCAGAGGGGTGAATAGGAAGGAGGCCAGCACAGGTGAGAGGAGGATAAATAGGGAGATGTGGCAGAGGTCCAGGTAGAGAATATCTGCTTTGAACTAGCAGAAGGGCAAAACTATAGGGAGAAATGGAGGGAGTGTCTAGGAAATCACACATCACTCACCTTAAGGGAGAGAGGCATGCACGAGCTCTAAGAGACTGTGCTCAAGGCTTTGTGTTTCTGCCATCCCCATAAGGGCCAGGGAAGTAGGGATCACCTTCTCTAGTGCCATAGTACATGCTCTTTCCTGCAAATGTGCTCTCAGTGAGGAATTTCTCATCCACAACAGGAAATGCGCCTGCAGTGGTAAGCACCAGTGGAGACTTACTTTTTTGCATAAAATAATAAGTTAATGCCAATAATATCAGAGCCAATGCCAATATGGCATTCCCTGATTGTCACAGGAGGCATCTGTGGCCATATCATCAATACATCCAATGGAGTAGAAAGTCTATGTTGGTATTCTGTGTCCTTGTCTCAAGAGAAAAAAGAAATTTTTACAAAGAGACTTCAGGCACCCTGCCCACTCCTGGTTGCATGGGGAACTGCCATGGTGAGAATCACTTTTCTGAACTGAATAGAAGGAGATGAATTTATGAGTAACTGTCTAGCAGCCAATCAACAGTGTTAGCTACAACCATCTTGCAAGCCCTGGTTATATTTATGAAAGGGAGGGAGAAGCTGTAGAAGCAAGGATCTAGCAAAGGTCAGCGACAGTCATGAATTTTATGAAAGGTTTGCTGGGGAACTACATTTAAGAAAATATATAAGGTGACTGATTCCCGCGACAGTATGACCAAGTGATTTGCAATGTACTTGCTTTTCATGGCCCTCGTTCCAAGTGCTGTCACTCGCTTTCATGTCAGACTTGAGTTGTTTCAAAATCACCAGGCTGGCCCACTATTATATTACACACACGTGCACACACGCTCACAGAGACTCTTTAGAAGTCCCCGGTGGACAGCTGAGATGTGCACTTGCTCTTCTGATGGCTGCAGCATCAACACTATTGATTTCCTTGGGCAAATACACTTCTTTACAAGACCGGAACTCAAGGGAGATTAATACCGCTCTCTGCCCCTCATCTCTCTCCAAGCACTGGAGTCTAAATTCCATTACTTTTCCACCTGTGCTCACATTCGATTCTCATGACCATCTTGCAGAGAAAGCTTTGTTTTTGGTTTTTGTTTTTTATTTTCCTTACCAACTTAGAAGGGGGTAACTGACCCAAAGAAAAAAATTGGCTTCCTCAGGATGACCTAGTAGATAGTGTATGGGGATGATAGGGGAGGGGAGAGTTCAGCTGCACTTTCTGAGTTCCAATTGAAGCCACGTCTAATCCTGGATCATTCAAGATTGTCAGGATAGCAAGGAAGCAAAAACACTGAAGGATGTAGGAAGGGCTATGCTGATATCCTTAATTACAATTGTAGCTTCAGAAGATCTGGGAAAACGTTCTGCTCTATTCATTGGTGTTAATAAATCATCTAAAAATTTAGTTGCATATAGCAGCAATTCTTCAATGGGATTCAGGAGTCTGTGGTACAGGAGCTCAGGCCACAGTGAAGATTATAGTTTGTCTGATTCTGAGAGTGTCTAGGGAGATTTTAATGGCTATGTGTTGTTCCTTGGTTGATGCTGGTATCATCTAAAGTCTGCCACTCACACTTATGTCTTCTGGATTAAGTAACTCAGATGGGACCACTGCCTTGAATGACCAGGCCTTGCCTCCCTGTGTGGCTTGGACTTCCTTCTGACATGTCTACTTCAGGATTTTTGGAATTTCATGTGTCCACATGAGTTCTAAAAGAATGTATTCTGGATCAAGAAACTGTGGCATACATATACAATGGAATTCTATGCTTCTATCATGAAGAATGATATTTCCCCATTCATAAGGAAATGAAAAGACTTGGGAGAAAAATCATACTAAGTGAAGTGAGCCAGACCCAAAGATACATAGACGCTATGGTTTCCTTCACTGGTAATAATTAGTATATGTCTAGGATAATCCTAGCAGAAGATCACAATAGCTCAATAGCTATGTACATGGTGATCACGTAAGATAATGCTAAGTGAAATGAACTCCAAGATATGGAAATAAGCAGTTTACCATTGTTGTTGTTATTTTTAATGTACTATGTGAAATTGTTTCATTTATCTCCTGTTTATCTTCCTATGGTTTAGCCCCTGCTGTCACTGTATTTGATTTTGGTACCTTGAATATTGTATATATGTTTGTCTGAATTATGGAAGGGAAGGAGGACATCAGAATGGTGAGACAAATGGTAAAAGGTGAAACAATGCAATAGCAATACTTACAAGACAACATATTGTAAACTAACTGTACAACTCGGGAGGGGGGATTGGGGAGGAGGAACAGTGGAGAAAAATGAGGGAGGAGGTAACAAGTTTGACAAGAAATGTACTCATTACCTTATGTATATAACTGTAACTCCTCTGCGTATCATCTTAACAATAATGTTTTTTAAGAAGAACATTTTAAAAAATAATATAAGAATGTCTTCCAACAAGGCAGGAAAAATCTGAGTGTTCCTTTATGTTTTAGTCATAGAAGTCATGTAGTGTCTCTTTTATCAAACTCCATTGGATGAAATCATCTCAACTCCACTTAGGCTCAAGAGGAGGAGATGCTTTGTGATGGAGGAAATGTCAAATAATTTTTCAGCCATGCATTGAAAGTAGTGCAAGTCTAATCTATGCTGATTACCTTTCTTTTGCATGGGTAGTAGACAGGAGGAATGCATTGTACTTCCATTTGGAAACTTTCTACCTCTAAATGTATTTGTCTGGTCCTGCTATTGTCAGTGACTTGGTTACCATAGAAATGATACCTAAGTCTTTTGACTTCTAAATGCTATGTCTTTAAAATAGTGCAAGTTATTCTGGGCAAAAATCTATAATCCTATCTGAAAAATAACTAAGGATAAAAAGAGCTGTGGCTCATGTGGTAGAGTGCTTGCTTAAAAAGATTTAAAAGGTATTTTAAAGTAAATATTGGACAATTCAGGTAATTAGTAAAGGAAAACATTCACATTCAATCAAACAAATTAAATGAAGGGAAAATTTAAATGTAACAGGCCACAATTCACAAAATTCAAAAATTTCAATCCATAGTACAAAGATCTGCTCTAGATTTTTTCCACATTTGAGAATCAATGCTTTTATTATTTTGTACAAAGGAGTTCCAATTCAACCTGTCAGTTTGTGAGTACAACACATCTTACTCTAAAATATACCGCACCTCCAGGAAGACAAATCTATAGTAAATGTAAGAATACATTCTATTGGTGGTATATTTTAATGTACCAGTTTCAGTATAAAAACTATCAAGGGGACAAAAGTGTATAAGGACATAGAAGATCTAAAATAGATTATATATCTCCTGTATCTTATGAATACATATAGTTTTACATGCTGTTGTAGGGTGAACTGTGTCTCCACATCAAAGAAAATATGCTGGAGTCTTGAACTTGATTTTGTTTCCTGATTTTGTTAATTATGCTATTGATATTGGTAGAATCTGGATGTGTTGACAGAGGAATTCTTTGCATTGTTTTAGCAACATTCTTGGTAAGTTGGAAATTACTTCATAATAAGAAGTTAAGGAATGAGATAGCTGGGAATATGGCCTAGTGGTAGAGTGCTTGCCTCGTATACATGAAGCCCTGGGTTTGATTCCTCAGTACCACAAACATAGAAAAAGCCAGAAGTGGCACTGTGGATCAAATGGTAGAATGCTAGCCTTGAGCAAAAAAAAGCTAGTGACAGTGCTCAAGCCCTGAGTTCAAGCTCCAGGAATGGCAAAAAAAAAAAAAAAAAATGAGAGAAAGAGATAAGTGCAGGAATCCACTTTCTCTTTGGTGTCTAGCATCTGTTGAAGTGACATACACAATTGCATTTTCTTTCTTTTGTATTCTGTGCAATTATGTAAGAAACTTTTGCTTTTGGTTCTCTCTACTGATCCTGTAGACTTTTCTAAATGTGTAGTTGTTAGAAAAAAATAAATGCAACTTATCATTTAGAAATTCATGTTTCTTAGCTGAAATTCATTTTTCTGAATATGTGCATCTTGCTTTCTATTTGGGACAATTATTGGCTATTGACTAGATGCCTCTCTGATTTAAGAATAAAAGAAACACTCTTCTTATCTGGAAGTTTTTTAGTACTAAACACATTTTTCCATTAGTCAAAAAAATAGTAAATGCTCAAGACTACACTAAAAATATTTTCTCTATTTTGTGCATTGAAAACTTCAAATACAGAGTTCCTTTCCAAAGCAATATTTGGATTCTGGGTTCTTTCTGTGGGCTCTCAGCAATGTTTCCTGAGGAAGGGTATTGTTAACTGTTCTGTTCTTGCAAGAGACAAAGCAATATTAGCTCATGGGCTGAATTAGAAATTCCAAAATGTGCTTAAAGAAAATCTGATCTTTGTGCATGTGTCTGGGCCCTTCCTAGCATTCACTTTGCTCCATCTCAAAACGATCTGAGCTAGCTCGTCTAGCCCAACACCACATTGGATCGATATCAGTGCTGCATATAAAGTTAAGTCTTACAGGATGTCAATATTAACCTTTCAAGTGTGCGTCTTTCATGATTTATCCATCAATAGCTCTCCTAAATATGTTTGATACGCTGCAAGCACTTGTTTTTAGCAGGCAGAGAAACTGGTATTTCAAAGCTAACTCCCTTTCCATGAAGACGTTTACCTACTGGAATCAGGACTTCATCTCACTAGCAAGGCCAAAGCTGGGTTAAGTAAATACTCCATAAAACCTGCAAATTGACTTCGCCACAAGCCTAAATCTCTTTAGTTTTATCATTAATTACTGAACATTTTTAATGTTTATACTATACTTTAAAAATCACTGGACACATTAGGTTACTGGCTTAAGGCTTCTCCAAATAACATCATTTCATTTAATTTTCAGAAAACTTTGGCACAGTAGATAATGTTATCTACACGTGTGTGTGTATGTGTGTATGTGTACACGCACGCACTTGTGTGAACATGCATGGTACTCTTCAGGCTTGAACTCAGGGCCTTGGTATTGTCCCTGAATTTTTTGTTCAAGGCTGGCACTCTACCAGTTGAACTACAACTCCACTTTCAGATTTTTTTGGTAGTTAATTGGAGCTAATTGGAGTCTCATGGGCTTTCTTGCCCAGGCTGGCTCTGAACATGATCCACAGATCTCAATCTCCTGAGTAGCTAGCATTACAGGTACAAGCCACTGATGCCTGGCTTGTTATCTTTTTTAAAAAAAGAGATACTAAACAGGTAGAATTTACTTCCCTGAAGTCACTTAATGTCAGTTGGATAGCCAGTCATTGCCACCATGTCTGGTATGAATTTGATAATCAATCATTATCATACAGTCAACACCCCTTTTGTGAATAGAACTTGGAACTTCGCAACCCCGGTATGTATTTCTGGCCTGTAGTTGGGATAATTGTGTGCTTTTAATCTGTCTCTAAGGGTCCTTTGTGGAGGATCTTAGATAATAAAATTGGAAATTGTAGCTGGGTGCTGGTGGCTCACACCTGCAATCCTAGATACTTGAGAGGCCGAGATGTGAGAACTGTAGTTCAAAGCCAGTCTGGGTAGGGAGAGTGCCAGCCTTGAGCAAAAAAGCTATGGGATAGTGTTCTGGCCCTAAGTTCATGTTCCAATACTGGAGAAAGAAAGAAGGAAAGAAAGGAAAGAGGGAAGGAGGAAGGGAGGAAGAGAGGGAGGGAGGGAGGAAGAGAAGAAGGAAGGAAGGAAGGAAGGAAGGAAGGAAGGAAGGAAGGAAGGAAATCAGAAGAGGAAGTACTTCAGAAATATTAAGACCCTTGACTCTATTGAACATTCACTGTCTACAACCATCTTCTGAGCATAGAGAAGTGCCCTGGGCACTTTAGGGTACCTTTAAAGACCTAAAGAAGACCAAAGGTGAAATAATATGTATTCATGCAACCATCCTTAGCTGTCTTCCAGGATTATTAAGTGCCCAACACTGTAAACTCCTACTTGTTTCTTTAAAAATTGTTAAAGCAGAAATGCCAGCATGTCAATAGCAGAGTAATATCCAAATCATATATTATTCCTTCCAAGAGGCTGGAAACAGGCTGTGTGCAATCCCCCTCATGAGGACAAGACTAATCATAGAGCAGCAGTGCCAAGCCTGGGGAGATTTCCCTGGAGAGCCCATCATTTTATCACACGTCACAGTTTCTCTCTGTCAGCATGCTCTTCAGAGCAGCTCCTCTGCCCTCCATGAGTACCGCCATTTTGGCAAGAGAGCTTTCTAAAATTCTACCAAGTATAGGGCTACCTTGGTGCTGGGAACCATGGGAGCAACACAGTAAGGAAACAGGAAGATGGACATCTCTCAGTGGCAGAGGCTCTGTCTTCCACCAGCTTCTAGATCAGTACTTAGTAATTCACAGAAGCTACTCCTTTACTAATTTTTGAGTACCTAAGCAAAACAATTCTGATGTGAAAACCTGCATGACACTCTTCCTTGTAGTGTTATCTTCCTCCTCCTTCTGAATGCAGGTTAGTGAGTTTACTCGTATGCATGTGTCTGTGCACACATACAGACATGCTGAGACACATAAGAGATACAGGCATATGGGCACAGACAAACACTTAGAAGGCCAGCTACCAGTACAGTGTGCCACCTCACTTTTAAAATCCATGCCTAGCTAGCTCCATATGCATAACTTTTGTAATCATCAGAAGACTGCAAGATTAACACAACCATTGCCTTTCTCCTACACATAGACTTTGCAGGTAGGTTAATATTCCCATCCCCCCGCCCCCCTATCAATCTAAAAGCAAAATCTCCTCTCACCTGATAGTGTGTTTGAGTGTGTGCTAGTCTTGAGGCTTGAACTCAGGGCCTTTGTTCTGTCCCTGAGCTTTTGTGTTCAAGGCTAGCTCGATAGCACTTGAGCCACCACCGCTGGTCTGGAGAAATGCATGCATTCATCCGTTTAGTATAGGAACAATTGAATCTTTGATGGTGGAGAGTCTCGTGCGATGTCAGCATGCCAAGTGTTGAGAAATCATGGAAGCACCTTGGTGGGCATGATAGGCGTCACCAGAACCAGCAGATAGAGGCCTGGGCAGATGGCAGGATGGACAATAGAACCTGAATGGGGAGCCATAGCAGCCACTGGTATGTAGAATCCCAGTGTTCTTTGGGGCTCCCAAGAAGTCCACAGACCTCTTCCCAGCTCCAAAACTCCATAGCTGTGGCTCAGCAGTCTCCATCTAATCAGCCGCCAAAAGTTAAATGTTCACTGACGTGGCACTGAATTGATGCGGCGAGAGATTGTAATGTGCTTTCTGTCCTTTGTTCTGGCAGGTTCCACTGCACTTCTTCAGCCCACACATCTTAGACAGCCCAGATGGACAACAGGATGCTGTTAAAATATCCTGTTGACATGGAGTAGAAAGGAAGAGATTGTCAGCAAAGACATCTTGTAAAGGTGGAGGGGACACAGGAGAGGGCCATTGTTTTCCGAAGTACAGTTGTCACTCTGTGTTAATAACTGCACATGACCTTTCCGTGACAAGAGTGTTTTGCTGGGATCCACACAAATGGCCAGAAGAGTTTGAAATTTAAGCTCTGACAACAACCGACAGTCCATTTTGTGAGAACACAACACAACACTTAGTTTCCTCCGCCGCTGTTGCCTCTCATGGAAGCTCAGTGGCAGTCAAGAAAGAAAGGTGAAAAATAGCACAAGTGCCACTCCCCAAAGCATACTGTGCTTGGTAACTCAAGAGTTTTCTGTTTAAAACTTCCATGGAAGGTCTTTATTTTTTTTAATCAACAGAAGTTCTATTTCTGTTTGCCTCATGGATCAATGACTAAAAATATAAATATTCGTGGGCCCCTCCCTACTGCCTAGACTCAGCCTTATCTCTTCTTCCATTAAAATAGATTTCTTTCTTCAACTTCAACTCTTAAATTAATGTCTTCAGCCAATTCTTGCTTTGCATTCTATTCTCATTCATTTATTTACTTACTTATTTATCTGTCTATCTATTTATTTACTTCCAGAACTGGGGCTTGAATTCAGGGTGCCACACCTCTGTGTCATTGTGTAGGGGAGAGGGTTTGTTTTTGTTTCGCTGGTTCATCAGAAACAATTTTTTGTGTGTGTTTTTCCAATGTGTCTGGTTTGGCACTGAGATCCTCAGATTTTGGCTTCCTGAACAGCTCAGATTATAGGTATGAATCACCAGCACCAGATTAGCTTCACATTGCCATTCGAGCTTGAAGAGTGCTCCCAGCTGAGGTCAGCAGGGGAGCAGGATTCGAGTGCTGAGAGTTCTTCACTGCACCTGAGGGTGTCCACCAGAGGGTGAAAAGGTGCAAGGTTTTGTTCTTGATGGGGACCAGCGGTCAGGAGTTGGTAAGAATGAGGACACACTTCACGACTGATGACATAGAGTCAGGTCTGTGCTTCGCAGCTTGGAAGTGCTTCACTTTCATGTAAGTCTCACTATAGCCCAATAACTTGGATCTCTGTGGGAGTTTTTTCCTCCTGGTTTCTATATGTGGAAAATAAGAGACTAAATAGCCTTTCCTGAGATATAGTGTGTTAGGGTTAATCAGACTGTCAATTTGATTGGATTGAGAATCCCCTAGGGGACTGGTAAAGCCCGCCTCGGGGGTGTCTGTGAGAATTTTGACATCAGCAAGGCTCTGATCTCATCAACTGCCCAATGCATAGGTGAATTCAGCTTGTGTCCCTGTAGAAGGTGTGGTCTGTGGGAAGCCATCACTGGGGCATGTTCTCGGAGGCCATACCTTGCCCCCGCTTCTTCCCATTATTGCTCCACTCAGCTTCTTGTCCCCCAGGAAATGATCAGCCTCCTTGCTCACATGCTCCTGGCACAGATGTTTTGCCTCACATAGCCCACTATCAAGGGAGCCAAGGACTGCAGGATAAAATATATGAAGCCATGAACAAAATGCGTCATTCTTCCAAACTATATATGCCAGGCATTCTGTCACAGTGACAATGAACACTGACTAATACACAGTGGGTGGGGTAGTCTGAGAAGTCAATAGTTGCCTACCACATTCTGAGCACTTTGGGCCCACACTGTTCTTCATATGACTTTAGTAAATTAAGAAGAAAATAAGCTACCATGAGGTTTAGAACTCTATTGTGTGCATGGGTTCTTCCCTCTTTGTGAATCCCAAACCTGTCATTTTTCTGGATGGGGTCTCTAGGAATCATTAAAAGCATAAATCACAGACTGGATTATTCTCTAATGGTCCTTGATTCTCTCACTTATAAAATGAGAGGGTTGGATAAAATAATCTTGATGGTTTCTTCTGGTTCTTACAGCCCATTATTCCATACAAGGATTCCTATCCTCAAAGACTGTAAGTTTCTATGCTCTTCAGCAACCCTAAAGAGGAAGAAAAGGAATGAAGAATTGATTGCATGCTTGTGCAAATTTAAGTAATAGAGTTCGGATATGCTACCCTTGTGAATTCCCGGGGTGATATGCATGACTTGGATAAAGAAAAGTGTTTCATGCAATACCACAGAGCATCTTTAGCTCAGCCCTTCTTCCTGAAATAAAAATACAACCGGGTTTTTCAAGTTAGTTGGTTGATGTATCATCTTGTTCCCTCTCATCATTCTTGTACGATTCAACAAACATTAGAGAGAAATTCTTCTGCTTAAATTCTTGCCTGCAACAGAAGTAAATATCTTACTTTTATAAAAATACCTTTCTTAAAGATAAAATACAGTTCTACAATGCTGTTTCAAATAGATTTGCCATAAGTCAGATACTCTCGTTCAAATAATGGACTGTGAGCATAATCTGTCTCTGCGAGTCAAGAAGTATAGAATTCGGTCTTATTAAGGTGCTCTGTTATGAAGGCCAGTTGCAGATACAATGAATTGTTTTACAACTGGGCTGTGGCTGCTACTAGGAGTCTTCAGCTTGAAAGAAAAGGCAATTAAGAAAGGAACAAGAGCAAGAATCTCAAAGGAAGTGCTCTTCCTTTCCCATTTCTAACAGAATTAAAATGGGGTGTGACATAAGTGAGATTAACCATATCTCAGGAAACTCTCCAGAGCCATTTGATTCTTACCTTTCTTTCTAGGAGAAGTTTTTGCTAAGGCCTAGTAAACTGTAGATGGGCAAAGGAAAGGTGGAATTTCCCGAGTTCCCAATTTGTGAGCTTCAGCTCGAGAGCCAGTGAGTTCTGAAGAACTCAAGTACTCTCAGCTGCTTTTTACAAGAGCTGTCAAACAGAGTGTTCAGAACCCACAGCTCAGCTTAGTATCTTCTGTAAGTGTGATAAGAAAGCTCTGGTTTTCTAAGTAGGCCATACATTGTACCCCATCAAAATCCACATTAGCAATCAAGATGCAATTCATTTACAAATTGCTTTGTTGAATGGCAACTCCTCTGTACAGCCATTGAAAGATAATATTTTTTTTTTAATGAAGCTGAATCAGGTGCCAGTGGCTCATGCCTGTAATCCTAGTTACTCAGGAGGCTGAGATCTGTGGATCAAGGTTTGAAGCCAGTCCCAGCAGAGAAGTCCCTGAGACTCTTATCTCCAATTAACTACTTAGAAAAAGGCAAAAGTGATGCTATGGCTTAAAGTGATAGGGGGCTAGCTTTGAACAAAAGAAGCTCAGGGGCAGTGCCCAGACCAGAGTCCAAACCCCAGGACTAGAACAAAGAAAAGCAAAAAGAAAAGATGAGGAAAAAAAGAGAACCAAGTTACAAATCTATTGCTGCACGTACAACTCAACTTGGTGACCTGACAATGGCAGATTTATTATTTCGAAGTTCTTCGGGTCAGGAATCAGAGCCTGGCTTACACAGGCCATCAATGTAAAGGTCTCTCACAAAGATGCAATCAAGATTCATCTGCAATGTTGGGTGTCTATATGTGAAAATGGAACTACTAAGATAATTGAAGGAATGGTATGGGTTAGGAGAGTTAGGAGAAATTATAAAGGGGGGTGACATTGTACTCATAAACTAATATGTTGAACTGAAACCTTTTTATAGATCTACTTAAAGATAATTATTTAAAAACCCAAAATGCACACAAGAAAGGGTTCAAATGTAGCAGGGTTTGCTTTGTAGTTCACTTAGTGGGTACTGTCAGGCTTCGATGCCTTGAAGGTGGCTGCCTGTTGGTTGGAGGCCATCCTCTTCCTTTGCCAAGGAGGCATTTCCAAAATGGCAGCATGTGTCATGAAGGCCACAACACAGGGGGTCTCCTGGCAGCCTTCTGTAACCTAATCATAGAATTGATATTGCTGTATTCTTAGGGTAAAAAGCCAATCACTCATTCATCACTCTACCCTCAAGGGGAAAATGTTACACAAGAACGTGAATACGGAGAGTTAGAGGATGGAAATTGTTTGAAAGTCATTTTAGAAGTTGTCCTCCCAAGAATAAGTAAGATTTTTAAGGTTTGACCATCCCCAAACGATAATTAGAGAATTATGTCTAAGGAATTAAATCTCCTTATGATTGTCCCTGAAAATTACCATCAAAAAGAATTACAATCACACATTCACTTCCATTATTTTTTATGCATTGTGATAGTCATAGCTAATGCTTAGAAATGGAATTTTACTTGGCTAAAATCACACTACTGTATCATTTCTCACCAAGTTTTTAATAATAAATCTTATGGTTTAGTTTTTATTGTGACTTAAGTGTATAAAATGATTCTGAACCTATCAATAAATTCCTGTGGAAAGACACTTTCCTACTTTGTACCTAAATTTCCTTAACTGAAAAACAAGTTCATATTAAATCTCAACTAGGGTTCCTGTGGCTTTGCCATTACATTACTGTTAGGTTTTTTTAAAGTAGGTAGCCGGTAAAAGAGAATGCCACGCGGTCTTCAGGCAGGAGAGAAAAGTTTATTCTACTGACCTGCTCCCAAGTTCAAGGTGCACGAGGTAGGCAAGAGAGCGAGCCACCCTGGGGGTGGGGGGGATGCCTTATGTAGGGCAGGGATGGGGAGGTGTGGCCAGGATGTGACTTCAGGGAAGGGGGAGGTAACTGCCTCCAGGTCTGCTGGTTACCCCGTAACTGGGTGGAAACTTAATGGGGGGGCATCTGCATGTAGCCCTCAGGGAAAGGACCTTACAGTTACTTTCTTTTGAAAGAATACTATTTAGAGCTGCCTAAATTTCTTATGGTCGATACAGAATTAATATTAACAAGTATATCAATATTTAATATGACATATAATGTATTTTCCATTTAATTATGCATATAATTAGATGTTCTGCAACTTTTTAAACTGTTACTTGGCATTACACAGTTACCATTTCCATCTCACCAATGAGGAAGCTAAAGTCAACAGAATTTAATTTCTTGTCCAATGGTAAGTCATCATCTCTGGACTAGAAAATTGACCTCTGGTTATTTAATCCAGTTCTAATTTATTAAAGGGCCTCCTCCATATGCTCCAAATGACTCTTCTTTCTTTCTTCTTCTAGTGAATGGTGTAATAGATAGAAATAATGGACCCCCAAATATGCTCCCTCTAGTTCTGGTAGCTGTAAAGATAATACTTACGTAGAAAAGATGAATTATGTTTGTAGACAGGATTAAGGTTCACATTAACATAGGAGGGTTTTTCTGGGTTGTCTGATGGATTTAATGTGGTAGTGAAAGGAGAGATTCAAAGTGGTGATATATACCTGCGATTGTAGGATTCGGGAGGCTGAGGATACAGGACCACAAATGAAGGTCTGAGCTAAATAGTGGGACCCTGTGTCCAAAATAAATAAATAAATAAATAAATAAATAAATAAATAAATAAATAAATAATAAAATTTAAAAATCTGGATATTGGTAGGCCATGCCTATAATCCTTGCTATTTGGGAGGCTAAGAATGAGAAGCTTGTAGTTTGAGGCTAGCCTGGGCAAAATAAATAAATAAAATAAGCTCCTGAGATCCCTTTTCATCCCCTGCTGCTTGCAGTGGTACATGGGAGAGGCCAAGGATGATTGCAATACCAGACTAGCCAAGGCAAGAATGCCTGTGACCATCTCTACAGAGGTAGGCTAGGTGCAGTAGCCCATGCTTATGGTCCTAGTGATGACAGGAAACCTAAAACTAGGTGGACTGCTGTTGTGGTGCCCACCTAAGCAGGAAGTGAGACTCAACCCTATTACTAACCAGTGAAAAACAAGGCTGGAGGTGTGGTTCATTAGTATCACACCAGGGTAGCAAGTGGAGGCCCTGAAACAAAATAACAACACAACCAAATAAGCAAAATCAGCAAACACAGAAGAGGAAAGCAGGAGAAGGTCAGAGGGAGCTAGGACTATGGAAGAAAGATCTGAGACCTGCAGCATTGCTGCCATTGATGTTGGAAGACAGGGGCCACAAGCCAAAGAATGAAAGTAAGGTTTAGAACAGCACAGCTGACATTTTGGACTTCTGACCTCTGTAAGATCATAAATTTGCACTAAGCCACTAAGTTGGTAGGAATTTTTCTAGAGGACCCATAGGAAACCAATACAGATAGATATCTCTCCACTTTCCCCAACACCCCCTACATTCGAAATCTTGCTAGGCAGTGTAGATGAAGGAACTAAGTTGACCAGCCTTTACTGACTTTGAAGTGCATATATGGTGTCTGGCCTCAAATCCTCTTGAATGAGCACATTCTAATCCATCAAGGCCAGAAGGCATAGCAGATCTTGCTACCACAATTTGCCTGGGCTGGCTCAGTTTGAACACCCTCTCAAATGTGGTGGTGCCTAATGTCTTGAGTTTCCTTTGGGTTCTTAAAAATTCTGGCACCCAGATATACTGATCAATTAAATTTCTTGGTTGACTGACAAAAAAAATAATTAATGAAGTTGAAGACTTACTTAAATCATCATTCCTAATCTCTGCCCTGGACATTCTCAATAGGGATTTTTAAAGAGAGCTTTTTTTTTTTTTAAGTTTACTAGCCTTGAAATGTTAGAGAGGATATGAACAAGTAATCAAACTACATGATTACATATTAATGTTAGATTTCATACTTGGTTATACTTATTGTATTCCCACTTAATGCACATAAAGTATAATATTAGAAATACTTAGATAGGTACATAGAGATGCCGGGGTTGTAATTTAAGAAAAGTGGGCCTGATTTTTCTGTGCACCCCTTTGTTTACTTGTAGGAACCACAAGATGCTTTTCTAATTTTGCTGAGATGTGACTGTTGTTAAAAGATCACAAATTAAACAGCAAGAACCAATGGCAACCTGGAACTCTTTTTTTCAGAGAGAGCAATCTTAGAGCTTGGAGAATTCATAAACCAAGTAAACCTTCTGACATAACTATAAAATGTGGTATAAACCCTTGAAAAAAATGGCCATCTTGAAAGGGTAACAGCACTTTTATGAGAATTCCAACCGCACCATGGCAACATCAACCCGTCAAAGCAAATGAAGGGTAGTAAAAGTAAAATTAAACATGATGAAGGGGACACCAGCTTGCTAACAGCTTTCCAAGCAGTAAAGCTTTCAAATGCTATCTCTTCATTGGTCTGTCCAATCACACATGCCTGCTACCAAGCTTTATCGTATTATGTATCTTTCTCATCACTGAAGCCTGCCACGGGTTTGATGGACTTGTCTGTATGT
Organism: Perognathus longimembris pacificus; assembly: GCF_023159225.1. Lineage (NCBI taxonomy): Eukaryota > Metazoa > Chordata > Mammalia > Rodentia > Heteromyidae > Perognathus > Perognathus longimembris. Next base: position 51,078,646 of record NC_063162.1, on the reverse strand, counting down.
TCACAAAGGAGAGGAGGAGGCGCCCCTGTCTCTCATGTAGCACCTCTCCTTGCCTAGGCTCACTTCTCTCCTGTAATTCTTCTCTCACGCCATCCTCCCCTGCTGTTGTCCTAGTGTGCAACATGGGTCTCTTGTGTGCAGCTAGACCCACAGAGGACAAAGTATAAACCCAAAATCCCACGCTACTCTCAGTCATCCTATAAATCGATTCCAACGTGAGTCTGACCTTATTTTCTCTCTTTGCTTCCCCAAATCGTCATCTTCTGGGTGCCAGTGGGTCCTGAGATCTGAGGGGTGAAGTTCATAGCCAGCCCAGGCAGGAAAGTCCATGACTCTTATATCCAATTAATCACCAAAATGTGTGGCTCGCGTGGTAGAGCACTAGCCTTAAACAAAAAAAAGCTAAAGGACAGCATACAGGCTCTGAGTTCAAGCCTCTGTATCAGCCCACATACACACAGAGACACACACTGAGACACAGACACACACAGAGACACAGACACACATACAGATCATTCTTCCTTAGGATCCTTTCTCTTTCCAAATAATTCCTCTTGCTTACTTCTTTTGCAACCTCCTGCAGGGAAAATTGTGAAGGCTTTTTTATGTGTTAACTCTCAGCCTAGCTAATCCCTTGGTCTGAGTACCTTTTTTGTTGTTGTTGTTTGTTTGTTTGGTGGTACTACAGTTTGAACTCAGGACTTCCTGCTTGCTTGACAGGTGCTTTGCCACTGAGGCCCCCCCTCCCCTCTCCCCCCCCCTCCAGTTCTAGTTCACACCTATAATTCCAACACTCAGGAGACTGAAGCAGGAAGTTCAAGGTCAGCCTGGGAGACTTGGCAGGATCCTGTCCCACACAAACAACAGTAACAACAAAAGAAAACAGCAACAAATATCTACCCAAATTTTTATATAAAGGTATAGCCTTTATCTCCCTCCCTCCCTCCCTCCCTCCCTCCCTCCCTCCCTCCCTCCCTCCCTCCCTCCCTCCTTCCTTCCCTTTCTTCCATCTTTCTTTGCTTCCTTGCTGTCTTTATTTCTTCTGGCTCCTGATAGCAATAATGAAACATATTTAGATTCTTGGTAGTTTATTCAGAGGGAGACTGTGCCTTACTATACTTCCTCTGGGGACATCTGCAAAGGAAATTTTTGTTGAAGAAAGGGGACTTAAAGGGAGATTTTGCAGAAACCTGGGAAATCTCACAGTGGTCAAGGGGATCCGGCCCATGACTCGTGGGTATGACAGCAAGTGTGACTGCACAGGGCCTGATGCTGAGTCACCCCTTAGGAGCGGGGAGCTGAGCCCGGAGAAGGAAGCTAAGGGGAGAGAGGTGTGGGCCCAGAGCTCTCCTGGAAAACTCTGCTATCCAAGAAACGTTTAATTAATTAATTACTTAGTTAATTAACCAATTGATTTTGGTGATACTAGGGATGGAACCCAAGGAAGGTCTCACACATTCTAGGCACATATTCTATACTACTAAGCTCCAGCAGACAATTTTTTTTATTAATGTGTTCTTATGTGAGGCTCTTGGGACACAATTCAGATCCTGTTAGACAGAAGTTACTATCCTTACGTTCTGTTCTTGAACAAGTCACATCAGTTGGTCTAGGCACTTGTTAGACAGCAGGTTCTTAGGGACCCTTGACTTCCTGAAATAAATGCTGAGATGAAGTCTAGAGCTCTGTCTCCCACAAGCCTTCCAGGAGAAAATTCTAGCCCTTTCTTTCAATGTTGAAAATCTCCCCCTACTTCTACTTCCCAGTTTGAAACAAATAAGGTTCTTATTCACAGTGTGTGTGTGTGTGGGGGGGTGTGTGGTGTTCCTACATGCCAAATTCCTTAGTCTTCAGATCATATATGAGTTATTGAATAAGTTCTTCTCTGAGAAAAAAGCAAAAAGAATGACAAATGACTTGAACAAGCAACTTAGGCTTCTCATAACCCACACAGGGAGAAGGGACTATAAAAAGCTGGGCTGCCCTGCTGTGATGCTTACAAATAATCAATAAGGAAAAGAAGAAACCAAGGAAAGAAAGGCAACATAGCCACAGGCAAGTGTCTCACAAAATTGGCTCTGGTTTAGCCCAGTATATTGTGTGTTCCTCACTGAATTCTCTCCTATGAGTTGCCCTGTGGGCCAACTTCCCCTTTCTAGGTTTTTGTCAACATTCAAGTAGGTTCCCATTTAAATCAGCTCCTTTGATTCATTCATCCACTTAACAAATGTATTATGCCTCAACTGCTTGTAGAGTTCAGGCATAGAATTCCTTTGAAGTCTGAGGAAGAGCCAAATAGAACATAACCATGAGGACTCCTACCAACATTCTTCCTGTCTTCGTGTGTTTGCCCTGTGCAGGCCAATCTGGGGCACTTGGTGGGCCTTGCACTAGTCTCCTGTCTTTGCTGATTTTCACTCTCTCTCCTTATAGGATTACTACTATCTCCTTATAATTGTTGCTTGAAGAAAAGGCATTGGTATAGTTTGAGTGTGCTTAAAGGATGAATGAGAGCATGATTCTGAGAGGAATCATGTGACTGTGTGCATACATGTATGAGCGTACACAAGCATGCAAAGGTACACCTGCTGAGTTCATTGGTAATTCACTTGATCCTAATGCAATCAACATCTTCTCCCAGAGTATAACAAATTGGATATAGATATTTAGAATCCAGCACATTGTGCAACTTCCAATTGGCAGGGAGTCTGCATATACACAAAAGGTCGGTGCCGTGTACTCTCAATGTGGTTGCTTGATCACAGCTGGTACTCTACCACTTGAGTCATGTCTCCAGCCCAGCTTTTTGCTTATTAATTAGAGATGGAATCTCATGGACTTTTCTGCCTGGGCTGTCTTTGAACTGCAATCCTCTTCCAAGTGTCAGCATCCTGAGTAGATAGGATTATAGACATGAGCCAAAGACACCTGGTTTGTAATGACTTTTGTTTTTCTAATTACATTTCTAAATTCTAAATTTCTAATTTTGTTTCTCTAATTTTGCTTTTCTAATTAATTTCTTCCACTGAGTAGCGCTGTGGCTTTGGACTAGTCACTTTTGTTTAAAATTCAGACTTAGCTGGAAATGTAGCTTAATTGTTCGACACTTGCCTAGCATGCATGAGGCTCTGGTTTGACCGTTAGCATCGATACACACACATACACACACACACACACACACACACACACTTGCTCACAGTGTATATACATCATCTAGAGAAATGTGATTGTGAGTCAGTTGAATCCTTAACTGGATTAAATTGAACCTATGTGAGCTTTGGGAAATTATGTAGGTCTTTACTCTCTTGTGGTTCCTGGTAGAAAAGACACTGAATCTGTCTTTTCATGGTATATCTTGATAGGATGATCAAATACACTTTAAATGACTGGAACATCATTACAAAGGAATAAATGGATAATACCCAGAAGTGCTAACTTCTATCCCTCCAGCCATGTTTCCATCTGGATAAACAGAAGAATGTTAGACTAAATCTTCTCTAACATTTTGCTCAAGAATCAAATGAGAGGAGAGAAAGATGGCGCCGAAAGAATAGGGAGGCACCCCGACTCGCACCAACTGAATAGTGAGCTGGGAACTCCAACACCCAACACCCCACCAAGAACCCAGCAAAACCAGCATCCAGAAGCAGTGGAGAAACGGAGGAAAACAAAAAGGAGCAAAAAAGAAGAACCGAAAACCTACACGGAGCCGGAGATTCACCGGGGCACCCTCCCCCCACCAGCCGACCCTGGCCCAAACAGGGTCAGGCTGGGAAAGGGGAACCCGGCGATCGGCAGACAGGTTGCCAGGAGCGCAGAATCCATATAGCGGGAGACCCCACGGACACAAGGCAGGGTGCAGACCAAGACACACACCTGCAGCGACGAGAAGTTCGGGTCCACACCGGATTCGGACAAGGGAACCCAGAGCGGCAGAAAGAGGGAACGGGGGAAGCCACCACAACACTTCGCCAACCCCTGAAGGGCCAACGGCTGCGTGGGACACACACACAAAGCAGCAAAAGTGAGTCCCCCATAATCCCTTCCCCCAACGGGAGACCCAAGCCCGACAAAGAAGCTATATCTCCCTCCCTCCCCCTCCCCACTCCCGTGGGAACAAAGAACCCCCAAATCAGGCAGGAAGCTCCCATCAGGCGGTGGGAAGCCAGTCTAGCAGGGGAAGGGCGGAACAGCCCCAAGCCCCCAAAGGTTCCTGAACTGGCAGAAACAGCCCCGTCACCTTCCCAACAGGGGCTGGGGGGACGGCCGGCAGGGCAAGCCCCACCTGAGGCGCCTGGACCTTGCGGACTCTTACAACTAAAATCACAGGCGCTGGTGGGCAATACCAGCCCAGCAGGGTCACCTGAGCCTGATCTCGTTCCCCCTCCTCGCAGCGGAGGCGAGGTCTGAGGGTGCCAAGCCACACCCGGACAGTCGATCCCACTGGGCCCCACACATACTGCCTCCCCCCCCAATGGACTCGCGGAGGGCGCAAGCACAACCCAACAACCCAGGGCTCGCTCTGGGAGGCAGACCCCGCTAAAGTGCCTGTTGTAGGGGACTCACAGTGCACAGGAGGGCGGGGCCCCGGCAAAAGCGCCCGCTCTGGTAGGCGTGCCCTGCACTGGTGGGCGGGGCCACAGCGACAGTACCTGCTGCCGTAGACACGCCTACACAGAAGGGAGGGAAGATCTACACAGACCTCCAGATGCGCAAATCACAAAGAAACATAACTCAATTCATCAAAGGACAAGCCAACTCGCCAGCTCCAAAAAGCAGCACGACTGAAGAGGAGATGGAGAATAAAAAAGCAAATGAGGCCATGTTAACAGGAATGATCGAAAGCGTCAGAAATGAAATCAGAAAACAATTCCAGGAGTTTAGAGCGGAAATCTGGAAGGACACCCAGGAAGCCAAGAAAGAAATGGAAGCAAAACTGGATACAATGCAAGCCTCGTTTAAAGAAATGGAAGCAAAAATGGATACAATGCAAGCTGCCTTTAAAGAAAATCTCCACACCCTGAGAATTGAAATGCATGAAAAAATAGATTTAAAATACAACTCTTTAAAGGAAGAAATTTCCACGATCAGAGCTGATATGACAACCATGAATAGCTCTCTGACATCCATAAACTCCGCAATTGAAACCATAACACAAAGAGTTGACCATATGGAATCCAGAATCTCTCGCCTGGACGATGAAGCAGCTGACAACAACCAGAAAATGACCACACTCCAAGAAAAGGTGAAGCTTCAGGGGAGATTAATCCAGGAACTAATGGACAAAGACAAGAGATATAATCTGCGCATAATTGGAATAGAAGAAGGAGCCGAATATCAGAGCAGAGGGCTTAATCATGTTCTCAATAAAGTTATTGCAGAAAACTTCCCCAATCTCACAGGGGACCCCATCGAAGCCTATAGGACACCTGGCAGGCCAGACCCCAGGAAAACCACCCCAAGGCACATAATATTCAAGACTACAGACCTCAAGATTAAAGAGCAAATTCTGAATTCAGCCAAAGCGAAGAAACAAACTTTTTTCAATGGGAAGAGGATTCGAATAACATCCGACTTATCCACAAAAACTTACCAAGCTCGAAGTGAGTGGAAGAACACCATCCAAGTACTTCAGAATAACAATTTACAACCTCGGATCAAATATCCAGCGAAACTGGAGTTCACATTCGAAGGGAGAACCAGATCTTTCCACACCAAAGAGGAGCTAAAGGAGTATGTGAATAAAAAACCAGCCCTACAGCGAATATTAAGAGGGGAAGCCCACCCAACAGAGATCGTAAAAGACACACAGACAGAATCAGAAAGAAACTTCAATAGCCAAAGTCCAGCAGAAAGACCAGCTCACTAAAGACAAGAAGAAAAAAAAAAAAAAACAGGAATAAACAGCCCAACAAGAAAATGGAAGGAGAAAAAACACCCTTATCCTTAATCTCTTTAAATATAAATGGCTTAAACTCCCTGATTAAGAGGAGCAGACTGGCAGAATGGATCTGCAAACAAAAAGTTGACATCTCCTGTCTACAAGAGACCCACCTTACAGCAAGGGACAAAAACAGGCTTCGAATGAAAGGATGGAGCAAGATCTACCAAGCAAATGCACCCACCAAAACGGCAGGTGTAGCCATTCTGATCTCAGACAAGCTGGACTTCTCTTTAAAGTCCACTCAAAAAGACAAAGAAGGACACTACATATTAATACAAGGAAAAATCCAGAATCAAGACATCACGGTGATAAATGTATACTCACCAAACAAAAGAGGCCCGACATATGTCAAGCAAATTCTCATAGAATTACAGAGCAAGATAGATGCAAACACAATCATAGTGGGTTACTTTAATACTCCTCTCTCTCCAAGAGACAGATCCAACACCCAGAGGATTAGTAAGGGAGCTGAGGACCTAAATAACACCATTTCCCAAATGGATCTAACAGATCTATATAGAACCTTCCACCCTACAGAGACCCAATACACCTTCTTTTCAGCAGCCCATGGATCATATTCCAAAATAGACAACGTCATAGCCCACACAAAGAACCTCAGCAAATACAAAAGTATTGACATCATCCCATGTATTATATCTGATCACAGTGGATTAAAGGTAACCCTCAACAACAAAGGATACCACAGAGCCTATACACACTCTTGGAGACTAAACCCCACGCTGCTATCCAACACTTGGGCCACAGATCAAATTAAAGATGAAATCAAGGAATTCATAAGCCACAATGACAAAGAAAACACATCACAAAGAAACCTATGGGACACAGCTAAGGCAGTACTGAGGGGCAAGATCATTGCACTCAGTACCCACATTAAAAGAATGGAAGCAGAGCAGGTGAATACCCTCACGATGAAACTAAAACAACTGGAGAAACAAGAAATGACAGAATCTAAAACGACTAGGAGGGGAGAGATTACAAAGATTAAAGAAGAGATAAATCTGATTGAAAATAGAAAGACCATTCAACAAATAAATAAGACTAAAAGCTGGTTCTTTGAGAAAATAAACAAAATTGACAGACCCCTTGCAAGACTCACAAAAAAAAAGAGAAGAGACTCATATTCATAAAATCAGGGACTCCACAGGAAAAATTACAACAAGTACACACGATATTCAAACAATCATAAGGAGCTATTTCCAAAACCTCTACTCAGCAAAAAACAATAATTGTACAGAAATGGATCAATTCTTAGAGAAGTACAAACTGCCCAAACTGAACCAAGAAGAAATAAATCAACTAAATAAACCAATAACTTACGGTGAGATACAAGAGGTAATCAAGAACCTCCCTACTAAGAAAAGCCCAGGCCCAGATGGATTCACCAACGAATTCTACAAAACCTTTAGTGTGGAGCTAATTCCAATACTCCTCAAACTCTTCCGCGAAATAGAAACGGAGGGAGAAATCCCAAACTCATTCTACGAAGCTAATATCATACTCATCCCCAAACCAGGCAAAGATCCAACGAAAAAAGAGAACTACAGACCAATATCACTAATGAACACAGATGCAAAGCTCCTCAATAAAATATTAGCTAACAGGATCCAGAAACTGATTAAGAATATCAAACATCATGACCAAGTAGGCTTCATCCCTCAGTCACAAGGATGGTTCAACATCTGTAAATCAATCAATGTAATTTACCACATAAACAGAACTAAAATCAAGAATCACATTGTTATCTCAGTCGATGCCCAAAAAGCCTTCGACAAAATACAACATCCATACCTATTAAAAGCTTTGGAGAGAACAGGAATAGATGGAACATTCCTCAAAACAATAAAAGCCATATACAACAGACCAACTGCTAATATCATATTAAATGGAGAGAAATTTAAATCATTCCCCCTAAACACAGGAACAAGACAAGGATGCCCACTCTCCCCACTTCTGTTCAACATAGTGCTGGAATCCCTAGCCATAGCAATAAGGCAAGAGGAGGACATCAAAGGGATCCACATCGGCAAGGAAGAAATCAAGTTATCCCTATTCGCAGACGACATGATCTTATATCTCAAGGACCCGAAAAACTCAGTACCCAAACTCCTACATCTAATAAACCAATTTGGCAAAGTAGCAGGATACAAAATCAATCCACAAAAGTCAGCAGCTTTTCTGTACACCAGCAATAGACAAACAGAAAAGGAAATTATGGAAACAATTCCATTTACAGTAGCCAAAAAAAGAATAAAGTACCTAGGGATCAACTTAACCAAGGACGTGATGGACCTATTCAATGAAAACTACAAAAATCTAATAAGGGAAATCAAAGAAGACACAAGGAGATGGAAAGACCTCCCATGCTCATGGGTAGGCAGAATCAATATAGTGAAAATGGCCAAATTGCCCAAATTGTTATACAAATTCAATGCAATACCTATCAAAATCCCAGCCACATTCTTCACTGAAATAGAGAAACCAATCCATAAATTCATATGGAACAGCAAAAAACCTAGAAGAGTCAAAACAATTCTAGGAAAAAAAAAATAGTGCAGGAGGTATCACCATACCAGACTTCAAGCTCTACTACAAGGCCATCATAACAAAAACAGCATGGTATTGGTATAAAAACAGATCGGAAGACCAGTGGATTAGAATTGAAGACCCAGAAATAAAACCGCACTCTTACAGCCAACTGATATTCGACAAAGGAGCTAAAGACATACAATGGAATAAACATAGCCTCTTCAACTACTGGTGCTGGGAGAACTGGGCAGCCATATGCAGAAAATTCAAAGTAGACCCAAGCCTATCACCATGCACCAAGATCAACTCAAAATGGATCAAGGACCTCAACATCAGACCTGAATCCTTGAAACTACTGAAGGACAGAGTAGGAAAGACACTAGAACTTATAGGCACAGGAAGGAACTTCCTGAATAGAGTCCCAGGGGCACAACAAATAGGGGAAAGACTCAACAAATGGGACTACTACAAATTAAAAAGTTTCTGCACAGCTAAAGACATAGCCACCAAAATAGAAAGACAGCCAACCATATGGGAAAGGATATTTACCAGCACAGCAACAGACAAAGGCCTGATATCTGTCATCTACAGAGAACTCAAAAAACTAAGCCCCTCCAAGCCCAATAAACCTATTAGGAAATGGGCAAAAGAGCTAAAGAGAGACTTCACAAGAGAAGATATAAAAATGGCAAAGAAACACATGAGGAAATGATCAACATCCCTGCTAGTAAAGGAAATGCAAATAAAAACAACCCTGAGATACCACCTCACCCCAGTTAGAATGGCCTATACTCTGAACTCAGGAAACAACAAATGCTGGAGGGGCTGTGGGGAAAGAGGAACCCTTCTCCATTGTTGGTGGGAGTGCAAATTAGTACAACCACTTTGGAGAACAGTATGGAGGTTTCTCAAAAAGCTCAATATAGTCCTACCCTATGACCCAGCCATACCACTCCTAGGCATCTATCCTAAACAGCAAAACCCAAGATATCAAAAGGACATTTGTACTTCCATGTTTATCGCGGCACAATTCACAATAGCCAAAATTTGGAAACAACCCAGATGCCCCTCCACAGATGAATGGATCCAAAAAATATGGTACTTATACACAATGGAATACTACATAGCGATTAGGAATGGTGAAATATTGTTATTCTCAGGGAAATGGTCAGAACTCGAACAAATAATGTTGAGTGAGACAAGCCTAGAACACAGAAAACAAAGGGGCATGATCTCCCTGATATATGACTGTTAACAAAGGGAGACGGAGAGACAGTAGAGACCAAGTCTGTGAACACTGTATATGTGCTTGATACATTGTATATTGCATATGGGTCTACCTGACCTAGACAAGGGATGGAAAAACAGGTTGTAAGATATCACAAGAAATGTACACACTGCCCTACTATGTAACTGCACCCTCTTTGCACAACACCTTGTAAAAAAAATTTTATGTTCAATTAATAATAAAAAAAATTTTTTTAAAAAAAGAATCAAATGAACTACAACAGTTTGAGTAAATGCTCACAGGTCATTCTTTTTTTTTTTTTTCCGCCAGTCCTGGGCCTTGGACTCAGGGCCTGAGCACTGTCTCTGGCTTCTTTTTGCTCAAGGCTAGCACTCTGCCACTTGAGCCACAGCACCCCCTCTGGCTGTTTTCTATATATGTGGTGCTGAGGAATCAAACCCAGGGTTTCATGTATCCGAGGCAAACACTCTTGCCACTAGGCCATATTCCCAGCCCCTCACAGGTCATTCTTATACTAGTCTAAATTACCAGTGCTATTTGAAACATGGGTTTAGGAGCCACATGGCCTGGGTTAGATTCTTAGATTTGCCACTTCCTGCTTATATGCCCTTAACTAGATCACTAAACCTCACTCTGCTTGAGTTTTCTCAACATTAAAATGGGGTTACCTGCACCAAAATCAACTCCAAATGGATCAAAGACCTGGAAAAAATCAGACACCCTGAAAACTCTACAAGAAGAAACAGGAGAAACTCCAGGACTCCTTGGCACTGGAAGAAACTTCCTCAAACAAAGGCCCAGAAATCCAACAAATCAAAGAAAGGCTGGACAAGTGGGACTGTATCAAACTGCAGAGCTTCTTCAGGGCAAAAGATATAGCTTCCAAGATAAATAGAAAGCCCACAGATTGGGAAAAGATCTTCACCAGCCATACAATGGACAAAGGCCTGATATCTAAAATATACACAGAACTCAAAAAGTTAAATTCCTCCAAAATAAACAATCAACAAATGGCTCAACAAATGGGTTAAAGAGCTAAAAAGAGACTTCTCTGAAGAGGAAATGAAAATGGCCAAGAGTCACATGAAAAAGTGCTCTACATCACTGGCCATAAAAGAAATGCAAATCAAACCAACATCGAGATACCACCTCACCCCAGTAAGAATGTCTACTATCAGGAAATCTAATAATAACAAATGCTGGAGAAGATGTGGCCAAAAGGGAACTCTACTACATTGTTGGTGGGTATGCAAACTTGTTCAACCCCATTGGAAAGCAGTGTAGAGGTTCCTAAGAAGGCAAGCATAGAGCTCCCCTACGCCCCAGCAGCCCCACTTTTGGGTGTCTACCCAAAAGATTACAAGCAAGAGCACACTAAAGCCACCAGCACAACAATGTTCATCACAGCACAATTTGTCATTGCTAAAACATGGAACCAACCTAGATGCCCCTCAGTAGACGACTGGATCAGGAAAATGTGATACATATTCACAATGGAATTCTATGCCTCCATCACAAGGAATGACACTGCCCCATTCGCAAGGAAATGGAAGCACTTGGAAAAAATCATACTAAGTGCAGTGACCCAGACCCAAAGAAACAAACCCTATGGTGTTCCTCAGGGAATAGCTAGTACAGGAATAGGCTAGTCATGGTAGAAGACCAAAATACCCCAATAACTACACCCATATGACCACATAAGAAGATGCCAAGTGAAATGAACGTTACGGAAACAAGAGTTGTGCCACTGTTGTGATTGTTGTCAGCATGCCATGTGAACTCGTACTACTTTTTTCTCTTTTTTTCCTTGTCAGTTTGACTGAGTGGTTTGTCTAGTTTTGTTTCTCTTGTAGTCCCTTCCTGTGGCTGTACCCTGGCTACCACTGTACTACATCCAAGTACCCCGGATATTGTCTGATACGGGTAGTAGAACTGGGGAAGGGAGAGGGAATACAAGGATCGAGAGACAAAGAACAAAAAGACAAACAATTAAAAAAGCAACACTTAGAAACCATTTGATGTAAACCAACAACTCTTGGGGGGAGAGGAAAAGGGGGACGGGGAGGAGGAAAATGAGGGAGTAGGTAACAAGTAGAACAAGAAATGTGCTCACTGCCTTTCATATGAATCTGAAACCACTCTGTATCACACTTTGACAATAAAAAAAGAAAAATAAATAAAATGGGGTTAATAATGCTTATATTCATATATCATTATGAAAATTAAATGAGTCAATATTTGCAAAGTACTTAAAACACATATCTGGTAGATAATGGGTACTATTTTGTGTTGAATATATTTTTTAATATAAATCCACACACATAAAACTAAGTATTCAGGTCTTCATGCATATAGCTTTCATTTAACTATAAATATGTGAAATTACTCAGTTTAAAGAAAAGTAATGGAAAAGTATATAATGTAAATTCGATGTGATAAACAATATTGCTTTTGTTGGAACTAAATCTTAGTTATCATTAATTATGTAAAATTAACCTCACAGCAAGTTCTATATTGAATCCATTTCTGCAACATTGGCTTTGATATTACCAAAATGCAAGAAGACTGTGCATAAGTTAATTTTTCAGGGAGCTTTGAAAAGTCTTTAAGACATAACTGATCAGAGCGACCAGAGCCATTCTTTCTCAGTACTCTACCGGTGAATGACTTGTCCAGAAATGACTACTTTAATTAAATGTAATGTTGTCATTATACTATCAGTGAAACCTGTATGAAATTGTTCTCTAGTTTACCATATTTCTCAAGTCCAGGGGCCTTTCATAATGTCTCTCTCTATATTGCTAAACTTGCATTCAAGTCCTTCTAACAAATTTGCCTTCAATATATTCTCCGATTCATCAGATGATGGTGGCTTAAGCCTATAATCCTAGAGACAGATGATGACTTAGATCTGAGGATCAAGTTCAAAGCCAGCCTGGACAGGGAAGTCTATGAGATTCTTATCTCCAATTAAGCAGCAGCAAAGAGCTGGAAGTGGAGCGCTGGCTCTAATGGTAGAATGCCAAGCCTTGAGGGGAAAGCTAATAGTGAGTAAGGCCCTGAGCTCAAGCCACACCACACACACACACACACACACACACACACACACGGCCCAGCATTACTGGGAATGGCTCATCTTCCCAACCTCTACTGAGGCATTCTTCTCACACTCCACCTGAAGCCATGCCAGTCTGCGTTCATTTCCTCCCCACTGTCTCCTTCATACTTTCTAACCGCCCCCCCCAGACCCCCCAACTTGGCCTCTCCTCTCTGTTTGGGATACTCACTCCTCATGCTGCATCCTTCTCATCCTTCAGATATCTGTGACAATGTGTCAACTTCTTCAGAGAAGCCTTCTCAGACCACTCTAATGACCTTGTCGCAGTCCCCTGGGCTCATTGTGATCTCCATCACATTTCATCATCTCATTTTCCCAGAGCACTTGTCACAACTTATAATCATGTGCTGACTCATTTGTTTCTTTATTTTCTATCACCTATGCCAGAGGGTCAGCAGCCTGGGTTCAGGCGTTAGTTCTCAGATCTAGGCATACCCAGTTACCAACCATGATAATAAGCACTTAAACATATTTGAGGAATAAATGTTTACTCTAAACCCATTATGGATGGAATTCAGACCAGAAGTTCTTCATCCTGTATTGATTACATTAACTATGATATGCCCACTATGCTGGGCTATTTGAAGACAAAGTTAAGGTAACCCATATTGAATGTGAATGCAGCCTTTAGCTCCCCTGTTGCCAGTTTGTTTGCATTTAACATTTAAGGCTCCTATAATTCTGTATCCAACTTCTTATAATTTTCATAATTCTGTATCAAAATTACCATAAACATAGCAGCTTGAAGACAACGTAGAGTTGTAAGTCTGACATGAAGCTCCGTGGGCTAAAATCAAGATAAGCAGTGAGTGGGTCAGCATACCTTTCCAGAGATTTAAATAGGAAGTGTTTCCTCATTCCATTCTAGTTCCTACAGGCTGATCCCATCCCTTTCCTGCGCCCTCACCACCTCAGCTTCAAAGGCAGCCAGCAGTGAGCTGAGCCCTCCTCCTCACCTTGTGTTTCTCTCCATTGTTAGTGGTGTCTCTCTGACCAATGATTCTGAACTTTTTTGGAACTCATGGTTAGACTGGAGCCATGGGGAAAGATCTAGAATAATCCTCCACCACAGAGTCCATCACTTCAATCATACCCATGAAGTCCCTTTACCATGGAAGGGCATATTGCTTGGACATTGAAGGACATCACTTGGGTTTGGTGATAACTTTCTCAACTGTCTTTTACTTTCTTTATCTTCTTTTGTGCTGGTTCTGGGGCTTGAACTTGGGGCCTGGGTATTATTGTTTCCTAGCTTTTACTCTCAAGGCTGGGACTCTACAACTTGAGCCACAATTCCACTTCTGGCTTTTTGCTAGTTATTTGGAGACGAGAGTCTCATGGACTTCTCTGCCCGCCTGGCTTCAAACTGTGGTCCTCAGATCCCAGCTTCTTAGAGTAGATAGCTAGGATTACGGTGTGAGCCACTAGCACTTGATGACATTTGTATTTTTATTGCGTACCTATGTGTATGTGTACGCATTCACACACATATTGCAATAACATATATCATGCATTGCAAAACTACTATGGGCCAAGTATTGTGACAACCAGTTTTCATCCTTGTAACAGCCCTTCAATACTCGTGTTATTATCCCCATTCTAAATGGAAGCAACTAAGTCCTGGAGAGAGCCATGTCAAATAACCACCCAGAAGTATAGGGATCCTGAGCTGGAAATTCTTTGGAAGAATTCTCAAGACATATTTGCTCAGCTTCCAACAGACTTGTTCACATCTTGCATCTTCCCTGATTTCTGTGATGAGTTATGGCCCACGACCAGAACAAGAATATCCAACCTGAAGGGTGGGCAAATAGGAACCAAGCAACTGAGTGCAACACTTGGAGCATAACACTGAAGCCCTGTCATCTGAGACCAGCCAAGGCCCCAGAGAAAGGCAGTTTGCCTAAAGTCATAGGAGCATTGCCATGATTCGCTTCAAATTCCCAGTATTGTTTTCAGCTTTTTACCTCACTCCACTCAGCCTTCCCTCACAGCATTCACATAGGGTGCTGATTATTTAAGTCATTTACAGAAAAGGTAAAACAGATGCCAAAGAAAGCAGAGGTAATTTTCCTAAAGACACAGAAGTGCATGGCAGCAAGAGAGGATACTGGAGCCCAGGCAAAACTAGATTTAGCCACTGAGTGCTTAACTCCTACATGGTTAACAATGACTTCTGTGCACCTATTGTCTCCTTAAATCCTGCTCTTCTCTGACTGCCAAGTGTTCATAAATCCTGGGTTCCTCCGAACCATGTTATGTGTTGTAGCCATTACCTTGCATTGTTTCATTACTGTAACTGTCTCCCAAGTGGCTGTAAGCTGGCTCTCCCATCTGCACTTCCATGAACTCCCATGGAAGCTTCTGGGCCACAGGCGTTCAGCTGCTCTCTCTTTGCAGTCCAATTTTACTCCTCCCCACTGCTTAAGCTACTCCTGGAGTTTTGCCTTCTGATGCAAGATTTACCAGGGAGGCATAATCACACAATTACCCTCCTCCACACAGCACGGACAATGTGATCATCTGTCAGGAAATGCCCTGAGTGGCTCTTGCGAAGGGCAGTCTGGACCACATGGCAAAATCCGCTTGTTACCAACATGTCTCCTAACTACAGGAGAACAATAGAGCTCTAAGTTAGCGTGAGTATGTCTTTTCGTTTTGTGTTGTTTTTATTTTCTTGCTTTCCTACCCACCTACTGAGATTCCAATCAAAGCTACAAAGGAAGGGGGAAAGATCTCAAGACAAAAAAAAATGCCTTTGTCTAATATTTTAACTAAAAAGAGTGGAACCAGTTTGCCAAAGGGTCTTTGAAACCAATTGCATTTTCCTCCTCCCAAGGAGTAAGTTCCTTCCTCATGCTTTCTTGTACGCTTGCTTTCCAAAGAGCCAAAATGTAGTCAATGAGTAGGGGAGAGAAGATAAGACTTAGAGACCAGTGGGACATTCAGGCAGGGCACAGAACTCTGGTATATTATTAAAGCTGAGTAAATAAAGAGGACTCCATCTCACTGTATCTATGTATATGTTTGGGTATGGATATGTGTTGGATGTATATGTATATAATTTCATAATACAGTATATTATGAAAACATACACACATAAAAGTTGGAGCCATCTATATCCTGCCCCTTAAATAAGCATCTATATTGTGCCCCTTAAATTTCCCAGTTAAATATTTTTATTATGACCTTGTTTTATGTCTTAACTACAAGTAATCTAGTCCTTTATCCAGCTAGCAGTTCATCTCATTTTACAATATACTTTGAAGTAAACTGCTGACTTTGTTATACTCTGCCAAACACCCATCACTAATTAAATTCAGTATTTATTTATACTCCTGTCTTATTTTTCAGTTTTGAGGTAAAGTTTTTCATGCATTGTAATGTCAGGATCTTGAATGGAGTCTTCACTGAGTGTTAACATATGCTTCCATCTGTGTAATCCAGATCTCTATGAAGATACAGAACTGGACCACCACTCTAGAAGCTTCTTTATGCCACAACCCCAAGCAATCGGCCTTGCTCACCTCTGTAGAGGCAAGCACCATCTAAGGATTTTTCTCCACTTGAGTTTTGTTCGTTAGTATCTCATGCAAATGGAACTAGAGTGTAAGGTCACTTCCTTCAGTATGATGCTTTTGAGATGCAGCTATGTTGGTGTTGTTGCACATTGCCATAAACCAGTGCTTTTCCTTGATGACACCTTTATGTGGGCATAGCACAATCTATTTACCCAGCACCTGTAGAGGAACACTTGGTCTGTTCCAGATCTGAGTGGTTGATATGACAGCTGTTATGAATACCTGTGTCAAAGTCCGTTCTCATTTCCCTTGGGCAAGTCCACCTGGGATGGGGCAGCTGTAGGTTTGGTTTCTGCCAGGTTTCAATGTACTTATACCATTTTTACTCCTGCCAGCCATGTTGGTAATTTCTGTTTGGTCTCACTCCTCATCAACATTGGACATTGTCAGTCATTTATTATGGATTTCCTCCCATTTTAGTTATCTGATGATAATGCCAGTACCATCCTGAGGTATTAATTTCCAAAATGACTACTAAGATGCTCATGGCCATCAATGTATCTTCTCTTGTGAGTTATTCCACTCTTTTGCTCATTTCTGTTTCCTAAGTGACAGCCTTGACTCTACTTTCCAGGGAGAACAACACATAGCACATATGCATCTGTGCATGCTTTAGGACACCCCAGCTCATCCCCACATCTCCACCCCCTGCTCAGGCTCAAAAGAACCTGAAGAGATAATTTTTGAATAAATGTTGGTTGCATTCCTCATTTGCTGGGTGCTGCCAACAGGCAGCAGGACTTGACGGCTTGTTAGTAAAGCCTGGCCCCTTTGTGAGATGTTTTCAGAATGATTGATTTACAATAAAGTGGTTCCTGGTGGGTGCATGCAGGTGGAACTGATGGGGATCGATTCCAGGGGCGCTAACTAATCAGCTGTTTAAACTGGCAGGAAGAATGCTCAGTGACAGACACGTGAGGCGCCACCATCATTTTCCCCCTAAGATTACAAATTAACTTGTTCGGGTGTGCTGGTGTGTGTGACAACTTGGGGCTGGCCTCAGAGGAGGGGAGGGCAAGGGAGCTGTGGTTCCGGGATTGGCTTTTCCTTTGAGGCTGGCCCAGTGCACATGGCTAGAGGAAAAGACCTCACTGCAGAAGATGTAAGGATTTTATTCCGCAATTGACGTTAAAGCCCCGCCCTCCCTAGGTGATGGGATGAGCTGAATTTTACAGGGTGCGTCCCTCTCTTATTTTTACTATTAATTACGTGCTTGATCCTGTGGCAGGCTCATTTTTTCCCTCCTGCCTCTCTCCACACAGGATGAGCACAGAAGGAACTGACCTCTGCTTCTGAAAAAAATCCAGTATTGCCAGATCTAAGACCTTCAATTTGAAAAAGAGTTGTTAGGATTTTGTTTTGTTCAGATTGTTTTTTAAGATGCTTTACCTTCTTTTAAAAATTTATTTATTGTCAAAGTGATGTGCAGAAGAGTAAGATGCTTTATTTTCTCTCAGGATTCAAGTGTGATATTTTAAATAGCTTAGATATCTTTCTTTTTATACCAATCTAAAAAATGGCCTTGGAAACTAGGACACTGTAGCCAAATTGTGCAGGTAAGATCTGAGTAGAGGTGGTAAACCTGAAGGGTGGACATGAGCATGGCCCAGTCACAACTACCAATAAGAAGGCCACACCTAGTAGTCAACCTCAGAGCAAGTCCTGATCTACTTATTGCATTCCACTGAGACATCACAACCCCAAAATAGCTTTGTGATAGATCATCTTATCTTTATGATAAATAGCTCACTGAGAAACATGTGGCTGTTCCTTAATTTCTAAGAAGTATGAATTAAATGACACCCTCAGGTAGAAACTGAAAGTGACAGGATAGCACTTCAAATGCAGGACTTTGGATGATAGCATCTTTAAGAACAGTTCTGGAAGACTGAGTAAAGCAAGCTGAAAGATAAGTGTAGTCTATGAATGTCTGAAATGGCATTCCAGTGTTAGAAAACAAATGTATTAGGCTCTGAATTAACATTGCACATAGATTGATTTGTTTCTTCAGAACTTGATACTAGTAATCTGAAGTGTTGCTGTTTTTTTGTTTTGTTTTTGGTTTTTTTTTTTTTTTTGGAGGAGGGAAGGAGAGAGGAATAACTAGTTAAGAAACCAGATAGACTATATCCAGATATTAAAATTTAGGATGAGTTCTAATCAGTATGTATGCTCTTGGAGATGAATAATAAAACAGAAATAAATAAGTAAAATAAATAAAAGACAGAATGAATGAGTAGAAAATGTGGTGTATTTATCATCTAACTAGTATTTGTTAAAAGCAAAATGTGAATGAAGGAGGCATAAAAACTTTGAGAGGGGATGGAAAGGATTTAATAGCAGGTGGCTCTAATGCAATTGAACAATTGTTAAGAAAACATGGTATAGAGATATCATATGTACATCCTTAACAAAATTCCACTGTGTTCCAAATCAGTATCAAATATTTCCATATTTGTGTAGAAATCTGAATGGTAAAAACTTTCAAAACATTTTAAGTGATTATTCAAACCTTTGAAAAAGACTATAAAACTAAAAGCAAAGTCAAAACAACAAATGAGAATGTAATTTTATTGCATTAGAAAATAATGTATTTTTAAGCTGTGCACCTTGGTGGCTCATACCTTTAGTCCTCACTACTTAGAAGGCTGAGATATGAGGATCATGGTTGTAAGCTAGTGCAGGCAGGAAACTCTGTGAAACTCCAATTATCCCTCAAAAAACTGGAAAAGGAGCTATGGTTCAAGTAGTAAAGCACTAGACTTGATTACAAAGCTTAGGAATAGCACCCAGGACCTGAGTTCAAGCCCCAAGACTGGCACACACACACATACACACACACATACACACACTCACACACACACAAAATGTATTTTTATTGTGTCATATTTTTTTGCTTCCATAAAATAAAATAGAGATTAAAGGTCAACAATCAACTAGAAGGGATATTTTTAAGACTTATACTGGAGGATTAATATCACTTATTCTATAAAATTTTGCTCTAATACATAAGAAAAACAGAAACCTGGATAGATAAATCGAGTCTTAGGATATGAAGAGTTAAGTCATAATGGGATAAGTAAATATATGAATTTACCTTCATTGCAAGTTTACTAGTTAACAAGTAATTTGAAACTGAGATAAAAGGATATAATTCTTCATCTGTCAAATTAGCAAAGATGTAAATATGATAATGCTCAGTGCTGGCAATCATATGATATACTTACCACATGTGTGGATAGAAGAAGGGTAAGTTGTATCATTTTCTGGCCTGCATGTAGTGTTGTCTCTATTGATTTCTCCAGGGTCATCTCACATTGCTTTCTCCATTGCTGGGTTCCACAGTAGGGAGATGTTGTCTTACTTTCCATCACAAGTCTTTTTCCATGCACCTAGAAAAGCCCTTGACTTCCTCTTCCTCTCCCTCTTTTGCTTTTTCCTGCTTCTTTCTTTGACATTCTCTCTCATTTCCTTCCTCCTTCCGTCAGCTATGTTTATGCCTTTCATTCTCTCTCCTCCTCTACTTTTCCATTTTCCAAGCTTCCTGGTTGAGGCTTGCTCATCCTTGAAATCTCAGATTAAACAACACTTGCTCAGATGGAGCCTCCTGATTTTCCCTCACATTATCGGTTCCTTTTTTTTTTGCTGTCATACTTTGAAACTTTTACTACCAATAATAATCATAATTAAATCGTATCAACTTATCATAATTAATACCTTTCTCCCTTGTAGGATTATATACACTGTGTCACCTATTCATCACAATACAACACTGGTGTTAGCAATTGCCAGAAGCTTATATATTTCTTGGACATCTTGAACACTAACTTCCCAAAAGGCCACTAGAACAAACTTGCCAAAACAAAACAGAGTTTATTAAAACTACTATAATAACAGAGAACAGTCACTTAACAAAACCTAAATTATTTCCTAAAAGAGGATAATCAGTGGTAGATACCCTCAGAGCATGGGATGTGGCTCAAGTGGTCTAGGGCAGGTATCAGCATGAGGCTTTGAATGGGAATGGTTTGGATATGTAATATCTTACATAGGCTCATGTTCACTGCTTGCTTGGCCATCAGTTGGTGGCCCATTTTGGGGAAATTCTGGAAACTTGGTATATAGGGCCTAGTTGGAGATATAAATCATGAAGGTGTATGCCTTTTAAGGTCCTAATTCCCTTTGACTCTCTCTTATTACCACTCTCTGTCTCTGTCTATCTCTGTCTCTCTCTCCTGGCATGAGGTAAGTAATCTCTGCTACATTCTCCGCCACTGTGATGGTTGGCCTTACCCTACAGCCAGAATGAACATTATGAACTCTGAAATCCTGGGCCAAAGTATATCCTTCTTCCCTGGAGTCATTTATGTCAGACATTTTGTCACTGCAGTGAAGTATCTGACCAACAATGGTCAAAGTTGGGGACATAATAATTTAAGATAGGTAATAATGATAAATAAAATAGTGAGAATAAAGACTTTCAGCAAGTCTTGGCCATATAATGTAGTTTGATACATGAGCTATTTGCACTCACCTATTGGTTTAAGAAGAGGTCTAGATGTTTGTCTAGATGTACAAATTACTTATTCACATAACTAAGTTTTCCATTTTTCAGAAGCTACCATTGAAGTTATTTATTGGTTTACAGTGTTATCTTAATGGTCAAAAATTTCCTAGATGGAAGAATAAAATCATATTGATTCAGCTAGCGTCAATTCTCAGTCCTGAAAGTCCAGATACATGGATGAAGGTAGAGTGAATACAATGTCATTTGGGCAATATGCATTAAAGTCCTTAAAACTATTTTCACAGTATTTCATAATGGTCCTTTACTAAGAGTATCATCTAAAATATCAAACATATGAAGTTTTATGTACAAGATTTGGAATTGTCCCTACAGGAATTCAGGCAACTATTAAGAAGTATGATGACTTAAACTTTGTAAGAAAAAAAATAACTAGAGTTCAAGGAGGGAGAGGTGCAGATGACTGCAAAGAATTTTTATGCAGTTTTTTTCCCATTTAGGGAAACTATTTTCAACATGCATTGAGGATTTCTTCTCTTCTCCACCCAAAGCTGTTCACATTGCTAAGAAATGCACAGAGATGAATCAAGCTCTGGGAATTTTACACACATATATAATATATAATTATATATAATTACATATTATGTATGTAATTCCTGACTCCAGAAACCATTATTTACATATGTATATATGCATATATATCAATAGATATCAAATATGTATAGAAATAAATGGTTATATGTCTATACGTGTATACACACATGTATATATACATATATGTGTAAACATATATATGTACATATGCACATATATAATAGGTTTTGGATCTGGGCAAATCACGGAAGCATACAAACTAAACTTAAAACCATTACTCTGTATCTTTTATTTTTCTAACTATATTTTTATTACCTTTAAGTAGCTTTCCAAAGGGATTACCCTTCAACAAATGTATTTATGAGTACAATGTGTCTTGATGGATATCCCCCCTTCCATCATCTTTATGTCTTGTAAATGATTTCATTCAGGGATTCAAAACTGAGAGGCTGAATAAAGATAATTTTCAAAGTATCATGAAGAGAGCTGAATCTCCAAGGAACTTTTTTCTAGATATAGTACATGCGGTATGGCATTTGTTGGTTGACTCTAAAAGTTGGTTGGAATCTTAAAGTGGAATAATTCCAGCCTAATTGTACATAGGCTGGAAAATGTTTTCTTCTCTTACCCACCCCCCACTACCCCTTGCTTAGAGAGCCTGAATTTCATATGTATGCAGGAAATGAGGAACCAAGCAAACCCTTCATTTCCATGTCTCTAAGAAGACGGTGTGAGCTTGACAAGCAAAGGCAAGTAAGGGATGTAAAAATCACCCTCCACGATTCATGCTGAGGACACTCTTCCTAAGAGCTATATAGAGACAGGAGTACAAGAGGGGTTTCTTCCTAGGTGGAAAGAGGTGATAATTAAACATAATTTGTAGGAGAAAATTAATAGTGATGGACTTGAATCCTTTATGGCAAATGTAAATTTCAAAGCAATTTTGTGTGGAGAAGTAAAAAGCTATAATATATGGCTGAGTGGTATAGGCTGACAGTAATGGCCCTCTTGTGCTGTGAGTTATTAAAGACTTTCATCTCGTGGTTTTCAATAATGAAAAGGGAGGCAGTTTGGGGGCATTTTCTGAGATATGTCCCTAGTGTTGATTTAGCTTGTATGATCAGTAAGTTATCTCAACAGCTATGTGGAAAAGGTTAAATTTACTAAGGAAGGAGAGCTCTAAAATGCGAGAAGCATGCTATTTTTAAAAGATGTATTATTTTTTTCTCACATACTACAAACAAACTACGGTCATGGGCAAGTCATTTAAACTCTTAGGAATACCATATCTTGGCCACAGATATTGTAGATGGATTTTCCCAACTCCAGTAATTTATGATTCTTCCATCAAGTGTGTGTGTGTGTGTGTGTGTGTTTGTGTGTAGTGTAGTGTGCTGGAGGTCGAACTCACAGCTCAAAGCTTTCCCTTTCCTTTTTTTCTCACAGATGGTGCTCTGCCACGTGACTTCCATTTCCAAACCAGCTTTTTGGCTGGCTAACTGGAGATAAAGTTCTGGACTTTTCTTTTATGGGTTAGCTTTGAACTATGATCATCAGATCTCTTGAGTAGCAAGGATTATAGACATAAACCACTGGACCCTGATTTTATTTCATCTATTTAATTAGAAAGATCTTGGAATATTCCTTGCTTTCCCTCTTCACTAAGTTTGCTCTGAAGTCAAGAGCTCAGGGATACTCAGGGTATAGTCATATTTTTTTCTATCAGTTTTCTCTAGGACTGTATACTTCCTTCACTGAGCTGGCTGTGTAGAATGTGAAGAGACAGTAGCAAATTGCAAAGTCTGTTGCTCAAGCTTTTACAAAGAACTGAAGAAGGAAAAAAATCTGGAAGCTAACAGTTCTGCTTAACTGGGTCGCGAAACATGTAACTCTGAATTTGAACTGTTCAAAAATGTCCCTGGCTGTGAAGCTTGAACAACAAAGGGGTGACAGAAAGAATCGCAAAGAAGGAAGAGATCACATATATTTTTTAACAGTGTCCTGTATCTATTAAACTTCAAGGAGTTAATTATAGGGCCTAATGATTATAGATTTTCTAGACCTTAATAAACAATGATTATGCTAGTGCAGAGATAAACAGCTATCTTGTAATAATATGATATTTGTCAAGACTAATTAACCAATAACTCATTATTGCTAATTGAAGTCCAAACTTCGATCAAATTTACACAGTTGTTAACTTAATATTGTTTGTGTGTGTGTGTGTTTCAGGATTTCCCCAGCACATAATATTACATTTGTTTATCCTAATTCTCCCCTTAGGGCTCTCTTGACTGTGACAGTTTCTTAGCTATCCCTTGTCTTTGATGACCTGGACACTTCAGAAAACTACTGGTCAGGGATTAGGCAATGGGTTTCTTAATTGGGTCTTTCCAATATTTTTCCTCACGATTGGATTGTCACTGTGGGTCCTTGAAATATCACAGAGTTTGTAAAGTGCCATCTTTTATCATATTGAATGTGTCCATGCTGTCCACATGACTTATTACTGGTGGTGTTAAACTTGATGGCGTGGCTGAGGTAATGTCTGTCAGGACTCTCCACTGTATGGCTGTGCCCTCCCCTTTCCACTACCCACCTTCTGCACTGCCTGGAAGAAGGGCATTTCAGGCAGCCTCTGGGTAGATACACAAATTGTTTGGAATTATTCTATGTGATAGAATTGTCCATTCCCATCTATTCATGTTATTTAAAAAAACATTGACTCATGAATATGGTATTTATTTTATACTTTGGGTCATATTCCAATACATGTTCTTTATTTTTCTGCTCAAATGTTCTAGCTGTGCCTACTGGAAGCTCTTCCCATTGCCTCCTGGATGCTGCTGACATAACCTCATTGTTTGGCTTTCTTTTCAACACCTCTTTTCCTTCTGAAATCACAAGATGCTCCAGGATCATCTGATCTGTTCTGTCATCTGCCATGTGTCTAGAAACTCTGCTTCTTTTATTGAATGGTGGTGTAATGGGGTTGGGGGTGTGGGGAGGGAATCCCTCATCCCTCCAAGAGTCCACCACTCAGAGACAGTCTCAAGTAAAAAGATGGATTTATTGGGGAAGTTCCAGATGGATCGGTCCCAGGTCAAAACATTTAACACAAAACAGGACAGCGGCACAGAGACTTACTTCCGGAAGATTTCTAAGTACCAACAAACCAATTCAGCTCCAATGGAGAGCTGAATTGGGATACCATTGGGATGAGACACCAGCCGCGAACATGTGGCATGTCATCATGGCGCCTGAGCTGGCCTGCCCCTAAATAGGGTCAGGTCAGAGGACTGGGTCACAGGAAGCTCACAGCCCCAAGCAGGCCATGTGCCTGCCCCTGTCTCTTGGGATTTAGCAACTCCCATTACCTGGGGGTGGGACTTCCCTTCCTGTAGGAATCCAGACACGCCCATCAAGACAAGATTTTAGAAATGCCACATGGTCAAGCTTGCCATGTGACCAATATGGCGCTGGCCAGATCTGACCTCCATATTACAATGGTATTTGAAATCAAGAGTCTTTTTTTCTTTTTGGTGGGGGGAAGAGGAAAGCTTGGTATTCTTTGTTAAGAACTATTTATTGTTTTTAGTCACTCTCTGTGAAATGAGGTTGGAAGTATTTATGTCTAGTCGAACCTATGCACACACATTGCTATTCTTATTTAGGCATTTATTTATGTACACCTATGTCAAATGTAAATTCACATGGGCATTTCTAACTCCCATTAGGTATATAACCTGATTGATTCTTAAACTCTCTCCCTCTCTCTTTGAAGCCACTAACTTATTATTTCTTTTTTCTTTTCTTTTATTTATCTTCCCTATGGTTTAGCCTCTGTTGTCACTGTATTTGATTTTGATACCCTGGGTAGTGCATATATCTTTGCCAGAATCAAGGAAGGGAAGGGGAACATCAAAATGGTGAGACAAAGGGTAAAAGGCAAACCAGTGCAACAGCAATACTTACAAGACAATATGTTGTAAAACAATTGGGAGGAAGGTGGGTGGGAGAAAAAGGAGGGAGGAGGTAACAAGTTTGACTCACTACCTTACTTATGTAACTGTAACCCCTCTGTATATCATCTTGACAATCAAAATTTTTAAAAAGAAACCTGACTCTCAAAATCTGCCATCCTTTTGGTTACATGCTGGACTTCACCATGTATGTATGCATAATGCTTTGAGATGTTAACCCATGTCTGCAAGCATTACCAATCTGAGCACTGTGCTGGGAGACCATTTCTTTTGTCTTTAGTAGTAAACTACCAATTCACTTGCAAAGTGACTGAAGTCAGCATTTCTTTCCCCCTCTCACTTTTACTAGGGTTACAGTGACATTATTATGTTTTTATTTCTTTATTTTGTCAGTCACAGGGCTTGAATTCAGGGCCTGGGCACTGTTCCTGAGCATTTTTGCTCAAGGCTAGCACTCTACCACTGTGATCCATGGCACCACTTTTCAGTTTTCTGGTGGTAAATTGGAGAAGAGTCTCACGGACTTTCCTGTCTGGGCTGGCTCTGAACTGTGATCTTCAGTTTCTGAGATCTTAGCCTCCTGAGTAGATGCGATTACAGGTGTGAGCCACCGGAGCCCAGCTAACAGTTAGATTTATTTGACACAGTCTGTATTTAATTCTGTTATCCCAACTCTCTTTATTTAAATAAAACACACACATACACACACACACACACACACACACACATATATATATATAAAACAGATATTATTGTTCATGCTTTGCACTGTAAAATTTCTTAGGTATTTAAAAATTCATTGTGTCCTCTCTCTCCAATTACATGGTTGTGGGGAATAGTTCCATCACCCTGGGAAATCTTCTGTGATTCACATGGAAGCCCTAACATGGAAGCACTCTAAAGACCTCTGGCTCTAGGATTCTATTCAGAACCAAATAATACATTTAGTCAACAGGATTTTTTTTTTTTTACAGTTTCTTGTCTCTAGTAATTTCTCTGAAATTCCATGTTTTTTGTTGATAAACCTCTAATCTACTTTTTATCTTCTTTTGCCTTTTCTAGAATGTTGTATAAATGGAATAGAGTAATTTGTGTTGCTTTCCATCTGGTTCTTTCATTTAGCAATGTACATTTAAGACACATCCACGTAGCTGTTTACATTCTATTCCCTTTTATTGCTAAGCAACATTTCACTGTAGATATATACCTCATTTGTTTAGCCACTAGCTTTTTGAAGGACATTTTGATTGTTTCCAGTTTTAGTAATTATGGTTTTTGTGTGGACCTACACTATCAGATCATTTGGGTAGATGTCTGGGAGAATAATTGATGAATTGTATGGTGAGACTATGTTTAGCGTTGTAAGAAGAAATGCCAAGATGAAAGAATTCAAAGTAACAATTTGCACAGAAGTTTGAACGTCAATGTTCATAGCATAACTATTCACAGTTGCCTAGAAGTACAAACACATATGTGTCTATCAACATAAAAATATATAAAACTTGGTATAAGCATCAATGAAATATTATCTAGCCTTTAATATAACTCAATACTACTTCATATGCAAGACCAGGTGTTAGAACAAAGGATTTCAAAGTCCTCTCACTACCTTTATGAAATCCATAGGCTATAGTTACACAATTCATTGTTGCTATTTCTTTAAAAGTACTTTAATTTAGATGAATTAAGAATAAAAAGGCTGGGATGTAGCTCAGTGGCAAAGCGCTTGCCTAGCAAGTGCAATGTCCTGGGTTTGATCCCCAGTACCAAAAAAGAAAAGACAAAAAAAAATACAGCTAAAAAAACCCAACCAAGAATAATAAAATATGCCAGGTACCATCAGGCTCACACCTGTAATCCTAGCAATTAGGAGGCTGAGATCTAAGTATCAAATGTCAAAGCTATCCTGGGTAGGAAAGTCCTTTGAGATTCTTCTCTCCATTTGCTCACTAAAAAGCTATAGGAGAAAAAAAAAAAAAGCTATAGGAGCTGTGGCTCAAGTGGTAGAACACTAGCTTTGAGCATAAAAGCTTAGGGACAGCACCCAGGCCTTGTGTTCAAGCCCCAGGACTGGCATAAACAGGCAAATAATAATAATTAAATACATATGTGTATATATATATACATATAAATAAATATATAAATTATATATATGTTTTGTTTTGTCAGTTGTGTGGTTGAACTTAGGGCCTGGGTGTGGTCCCTGAGTTCTTCAGCTCAAAGCTAGCACTCTACCACTTGAGCTATAGCACCACTTCCAGTTTTCTGGTGGTTTATTGGAGATAAGAATCTCACAGACTTTCCTGCTGGTGATGGCTTTGAACCACAATCCTCTGACCTCAGCCTCCTGAGTAACTAGGATTACAGGTGTGAGCCACCAGCTCCTGGCAAGATCTATATTTTTGATGTACATAATTTTTCATTTGCGTGGAAAACCTTTAGTGTGTTTAATGTATTAATGTTCACATCTGTTCTACTGACCACAAATTTCTTCAGTTCTTAGTATCTGGGAAAACCTGGCACTTGAACTTGGGGCCTCACATTCTTGCTTGTTCAGCATTGTTGCTCACAGACGGTGCTCTACCCCTTGAGCAAAGTCTCCAGTTTAGCTTTTTGTTGGTTAACTGGAGATAAGATTCTCTGGAACTTTCCTGCCTGGGCTGACTTTAAGCCTCTACCTCAGATCTCAGTCCCTTGGGTAATTAGGAGTACAGGTCTAAACCACCAGAGCCCTTTTATTCTCTTTTTGCCAGTCCGGGGAAGTCTGAGCACTGTCCCTGGCTTCTTTTTGCTCAAGGCTAGCACTCTACCACTTGAACCACAGCGCCATTTCTGGCTTTTTCTGTTTATGTGGTGCTGAGGAATTGAACCCAGGGCTTCATGTATACAAGGCAAGTACTCTACCACCAGGTAGAGCCCCCACCAGAGCCCTTTTGAAGGATGATTTTGAGAAACAGAGTTCTGTGATAGTATTTTTCTTTCCCAGTGCTTTATACCCTCACTGTATCCTCTTCTTGCTTACATGGGCTATGATTAGTCTGCTCTGTTCTTATCTGTCAAAATTTCCTGTGAAATAATTGGGTCTACAAATGGCTACACTGGATTCTATTTCAGGCAAACAAATCTTGATCAGTGTACCTCTCTGGCTGTAACCATCCCTCCATCCCTCCAGATAGCACAGTGGCAGTTCCCTGGTGGGTTCAAAACCAGCTGTTGATTTTAAATCTACTCAGTTTTTTTTTAATCTACAAAGGTGATGACTCTGAACACCTGACATATCATATTTATAATGGGGACTAATAGACTGTCCATTTGAAGGGGAAAAATTAATTTGCTCTGCTTCAATCCAGAGACTCCCATACCTGATACAAATAGGAAGATATATCAACTGAACAATTAAATAACTTTATATAACATAGCATATATATATAGATATAACAATAGATATAAAGAGCAATAATTCCATATGTAATACAAGTTTATTATACTCACCTAAAGATGAAGAGATTTCAGAGGGAAGGTTGGTGGAGAAAAAAAATGCTTCTCTGGGGAAAGTTGCATTTATTATAATGCACTTAGCTACATTTTTTACTTTGTGCTGTTACTGTACTCAAACTCTCATAAATAGAACAAAATTGCAGAACAGAAAAACATCTATCTAAAGAAATAAAGACTAAATCAAAAGGCCCATGGAAACACATAGAAACAGCTTACCTGGAATAGGCTCTTTAGCTGAGGGAGTAGCTCTTCTGTATCCTTGCTTGGCAAACAATCACAAATAAAATCTTTTGGTTCACTGAACTACAACCTGCAGCTTTGATTTGTTTCATACCATATGTTCTGGTCTAGTAAAATGTTTCTTTACTTGAATCTGTAATGTTACAATAACACTTCATAGAGTAAATTTACCTTAGTATGTTTCTCTTTACCAAAAAAGTCCTGATAGGAAAAAGGAAAGGAATTGTGTCCTGAAAATGGTATACAACACACACACACACACACACACACACACACACACACACACACATTTTCAGGAATTATTATAGAAAAATATCATTAACTAAGTAATCCCTATGTAGAGTAATTCTGTCATTCTTTATAGTTTTGATTTCTTTTCAACTCTGGGAGCAGTTAATTAGTAACTATATTTTCTCCAGAGCAATGTTAAAGTCCTAGCACACTGAAATTTCTCTCTACTTTGCTCTTAGCCTCTATCAATACCCATGTAGCAACCCCCTCACATTATTATTGCTAGAGGTCTTTCCTTTTTATAATAAATACTTATTTAGGCCTAACCACAGTGGTTCTCGCTGCTTTGCGGACTAGTTCTTCACATGGACTCCTGCTTCTTTCTGGAATCATTTCTTTGTTCTTGAAGTCACTTATCCTCTTATGAAACATTATTTTATACACAACTTATAACTGATAGATCTCACAACCCAAACTCACATTTAATTACAATGTATGTGAGGTCAGAGTTGTAGTTTCATCATATTTTTATTTTGCAGTTTCAAGATACTGATCCATGATCTTCTTGAATAGTGCAGATAAAAACCTACTGGAATCTTACTTCTTGAAGCAAAGTGCTTGAGGCAAAGATGTGAGAGTGGTCTATTTGGGAGATGACCCCAGGAAACATTGTTAAGATGTGACTAAGGGAAAGAAGTCTCCAAAGTGTGAATGATTAAAGTAGTCACAAAATGTGGGCAAATGTGGGTTCAGTAGGACATCAGTCTCCTGAATGAGTCAGAGAAACAAACTTTCAGAGCAACAACCAAATCAAAGAGCTTTGACTTTGTAGCCTTGAGTTCATTCTTCAACATCCCTTACTTAACACAAATGTACGTCCCATTGCATCATTCATGCTGGTGTACTATACAAGCTTAAACTTACATGTAAATATTTGCCCATATTAGAACATAGCACAGTTGGAACTCTGAGAACCTTATCAGTCAAATATGATCCTTGGGTAAGTTAAGAGTTGTTTTACTCAAGTTTAACCCTCCAGGTTGTACTTTCACAGGAATTTGTGAAGCTGAGGTATTAAAATCCCATTGTAAGCATGTTAGAGAAGATCATAGAACATAAGCAGCTCTTAAAAGTGATTCTTAAAAGTACTGAAGATTATTCAAATTTTCTTACAAGTATCAGTCCTACTATACAATGTCCTTGCAAAGTAGCATGGGAACTTGAAACAAAATCAAGAGACTATTCCAGGAAGGTTTTGCACATGGACTCTTGCTTGTGGCAAAAGCATCTCTCATCCTTATTGAGACTACTGCAACTGTACAGAAGCCGGAAGGACTGTTAAGATGATTCAATGCACATTTAATGGTTGTTCCAGTAGCATCTTGACAAACATTTTAATTTTATATCCCTCAAGTAAGCCCATAAAACAGCATGATCTAAAAATTCTTAACAAATAATATTAATAAAAATTTAAACATGCATGGATTGCTTTCGCTGTTTTGAGTTAATTACACAGTAATATTGCCTTGTGTACACCTTAATTAGATTAAATATTGATCGGCTCACTTTCCATTGATATTTCATTAACACACAATAACTGTCTTGTTATATCTAGATGTAACTTTAAATTAACTTAAGTCTGGCTTGAAATGAAAAGTTATGGAAAAACATACCAAGCCAGCCCTCTGAAACAGGAACAACAACAACAAGAATAGACTGCAAAACTGAGCCTCTGAATTAAAGCAGTGAAGAAAAATTTAACTCTCTACCTATTTTAAGGTTTTAAAGTAATTAGACAGAAGAACAACTACCCACAATAAATTTCCCACAATTTTTTTTCAGTTGTAATCTTAGTTACGATAAGTTCATCTATCACTCTGTGTTAAAGAGGAAGCTATGAAATATTGCAATTATTTCCACGGATGATGGTCTTTGTTTATTTCAAAAAGAACTGAGGTTCTAAACAGCACCATAGATTTCTTAACATGTGAGGAAAGCTGTTTATTTTCATGCTGATGAGCAGAGAGATGTTTCAATGGAGGAGATGGTGTAATTTTCCCATGATCTGGAAAATAATTCATGGCACTTTTATGTTGTCATTAACTGTCACATCTCTTGAGTTAAATATGAGCCCTGTCATTTGGAAGTCAGAAAGCAGCTCCTAAATTTCTCAATTTCATTAGCAATTGATTCAAATCATTTCCCGAAAATAGTCTGAATTGACATATGAATTGTAGTGGTTCCTCAGCTTGGTGATTAATTAATCAAGCCATCAGGTTCACATTAAACTATTTATCAATCTTACGATTTCCTGCTTTTCAGGAAAAAAATTAAGAAGCACTCTAATGATATTTTATGAGTTTGGGGAAAAAATTAAAGTGGAACCAGAAAATGTAATCTGTTCTTCCTAATTTGGAACCCCCATGATGCCAAAGTCTGTAAGCCAAAATGCACAAAAAAATGACCTTGGCTGGAATCTCCACCATGGGGATAACATTACAGTTCCTTCTGCAGACCTCAATTTGTTCCTCTGCAAAATAAGGTAATTGAGCTTTGGAAATTAAGTCACTTCATCAAAATGTATTTTGCTGGACACCAGTAGGTCATGCCTGTAAACCTTGCTACTCAGGAAGCTGGGATCCAAGGACCATGGTTCAAAGTCAGCCTAGGCAAGGAGTCTGTGAGGCTGTCATCTTCAAGTAGCCACCAAGTTGATGAAAGTGGAGCTATGGCTCAAGTTGGAAAGTAACCGCTGTAAGTCAAAAAAGCTAAGGGACTGTGTCCAGGCCCTGAGTTCAAGCCCCAATCAGTAATGGCACATACAAAAAAAATGGTGCTATTGTGCTATTTTTATTATACATTTGTATGCCTGATATCTTTACGTTAAAAGAAAACCAAGAAAATTCACTGACAGAGCCTCAAAGACTCCAAATTATGACTGTAATTGATGTCCTTGGAGCCACATTGGCCACTGTTCTGCAATTTGCCTTTGAAATTCTACTTTCCATTAAAGGCCAAGTTGTCTGGGTCTCTTCTACTCAGCTAAATAACAAGGGCCCGCAGATGATTACTTCATTCCAGAATGACAGTATCAACCCCTTCCACGTCTGGACCTCACCAAGAGCTATTTGTTAGCTGAGTAAACAGTTGGCAAAGCATCAAGTCATTTGCTTATTTAATTTCACTGCTATTTTTCTGAGTTCAATTAGTAGTCAGTTCTTTTTCCAAATAAATGCCTAGCCAACTATATCCAGCCCCTTTTCTTTCAAAATTGCTGTGCATATAACCACAAACTGAATGTCTCATTCAATGCAAATTCCTCTGTGGTTATTTTAAAGCAAACTGAGGTTTCTTTCTTAAGAGCTAATTTCATTGTAAGTTCTGGGCTTCCTCTGCTTTTCTGGAGCAGAGAATGAGCCACACAAAAGTGATGCCCCAATGTTGGGTAAATCCTGCCCTTCCATCACCTGGCTGTGGTTTCAGAGAATTACCAAAGGCTCTGGGGTGGAAAAAAGATGCAGGCATTTTAACAGTGTCATCCTCATAGTCAATTCCTTCTCAAGAAGCTCATGAAGATGTATAGACATAAAGTTTTTTTTTTCCCCTACCCCATTTGTTGGGATTCTCTTGGAGATTCCACACTGCAGAGAGAGATAGTGTGCAGGTGAGAGGAAAGCAGTTTTCTGGGAAGTTTGGGTGGTCAGCAACAAAGACCTTTCTTCTGGGCACTGGTTGGTTCATCTGTAATCCTAGCTACTGTAGTGACTGAGATCTGAGAATCACAGTTTGAAGCCAGCCTGGACAGAAAACTCTATCAAACTCTTATCTCAAATTAACCATCCACCAACCAACCCCCCAAAAATAACCTAGAAGTAAAGCTGTGGCTCAAGTGGTAGCGGGCCAACTATGAGCAAAATAGCTAAGTAAGAGTAAAGTTCTGAGGTCAAGCCCCAGTAGTAGCACACACAGAAAGAATAGGACTCCAACTATGCTGAGGGAAAAAAGTGTAGGGCAGCGCTCATCAGCCCGGAGTTACAAGAAGAGATGCTAGCCTTAGACCACAGCAGCTCTGAGAGTATCCCATTCCTGTGCCTGCCACCCACATATTCACATTTTACAGAAAGAGTTGACATGGGAGAAGGCACCTTGCTCAAGAACAAAACTTTTTTTCAATTGTCATTCTTTACAAAGAAAAAATTTAACCAATAATAGCATGTATTTTAGGGATATGCTTTGATACATGTACTCATGATGACATGATTAAGTCAAGCTAATTAACACACCCGTCACCTCACATACTTAGCATTCCTTAAAGGTTAAAAAAATATGTATTAACTTAGCTTTGGCCCACTGGGTGATAGAGTAGATATGGGAAGGCAGAAAAGGAACTAAACACCCTAACCCATAAGGGACCTCACGGTATATGCTTTATTTCCAGATGAAATTATTTCCATAACTCTAATTAAAGAAAGAATGAAGGGAGAAAAACAAAGTTCAGCTCATAGCCAGAAACTTTCATTGCATTATGGAAGCCTCATTTGATCAGTTCTGTGACTATGTGTGCCCAGTGAAATAATAGTGCATTGTCTTAACAGAGAGTTCATTTGTTGAATGCAACCACTTGAAAAATCTCATAGGACTTTCATAACCCTGTTTCAATATTTCTCCTTTGTGATTTTTCTCTATAGCCTCAAGATAATGGAGAAGCTCAGGGGCCCTCTGAGGCCTCGCACAGTTACACTGTGCATTCTTCATTTTAATCTCTGTATTGCTGGAGTCCCACCCGGTTGGAAGACAAAGCCTTGTAGTAAAAGGAAAATAACCTATGAGAAAAGCACATTACACGTATCAAGTGAATGACCTAAGCCCTGGAACAGCCTTGGTACATTGCCAAAGACACCTCCAATTATAGTACTGAGGAAAAAGAAGAGTCCCCTCCTGTAGATCATATCCAACTCCTGCTACTTGGGTATAAAGCACTTGTAATGCATTGCTATCCCTAGCCCTTTCTGGAATATTCCATGCTTTCAAATTCTTAGGCTAGGATGAAACGGAATTGCATTTGCAAATGTCAGCCTACCTCATCCATCTACCCTCATTCAAACAATATGTATTCGAGGTTCAGCAATCGGAGTTATATATTTTTCCTTAATGTTGTTGTAAGGTAATGGTTCTCTTATCTGAAATTCATCAGCCTGCTATAAATTTAAACTCCATTACTGCCAATAGAGAAAAGCTAAGCACCAAACCACTTTCAATAAATTTGCACTTATGCAATTGAACTGATACGGCCTCTGAGGAAAAGGTGAAACTCGTCTTGAGATATTTAAGTTAGTCTGAGTCACTGCTTCGTCTGGTGTTAAATTGGATCCATCGAGAAATTGTAGGGCAGCACTCATCAGCCCTGAGTTATAAGAAGAGATTTCAGCCTGAAAAAATATACATATATTCTGTCTCCAGCATTCATTATTAGATGGCATAATTTTAAGAAACCACTAGCTGGCTCTGTTATTTGGCACAACTAACTGCTACAAATGGAAACCCTGATGGATGAATATTTTTATGAACAATGTTAATCAGGATCAGGCCAGTCCAAGCCCTGGAGATTTGTCATGTCCACTTGAGAAGCTGTAAGTGAAGATGTCTCTACACTCAGGGCAAAAAAGTTAATTACCAACATTTGCATGGGGTTTCCTATGTATAGAAACTATCACTTCTAGTTATGGAACCACCCTGTGTTCACCAATTATTTGCCATCCTTTAATTCTGATGAGGAAACAGACTCAGATATATGCGGTGACTCTCTTTCCTGGTTGGGTAGCAGCTGTATCTTGGTATGGGGGGGTCCTCCTACCTCTGTGACTTTGGCAGTGGAAGATTGAGAATACCCCCAATTGAGCAGCCTCAAAAGACCTGCTAAGCCAGGTGCAGGTGGCTCACATCTGTAATTCTAGCTCCTCAAGAGACTGAAATCTAAGGATAGAGGTTCAAAGCCAGCGCATGTAGGACAAATCCTTGAGTCTTTATTTCCAATTAATCCACAAAAATAAAAGCCAAAGGTGAAGATGTGGCATATCTGAGTTCAAGCTCCAGGATCATCTCTCTCTCTCCTCTCTCTCTCTGTCTCTCTCTCTCTCTCATACACACACACACACACACACACACACACACACACACACACACACACACACACACAGCCTGTGAGCATCTCTTAATGAAAAGGAGTGCCTTAATAAGAAGGCAAAAGAAGAAAAGGAGCTACCCACAGAGTCACTACTGTGGCTTCTTCGAATGGAGGCCTCTGGAGGCAATGTAGCCTTTGGGGGCTGGGAAAGATTGCAGGCCAATTAGACTTGACTTGTTGGCAAGCAGAGGACAGGGTGACCAACAAGAGCTCCTGGGCTATTAAGGAGAAGGTTTGGGGACTTCAAAATTTAAGATTAGTTCTATTTATGGTTGAAAAAAATCTCACATCTCTCTGGACTCAAGCATAGGAAGTTTAACTTCCAGGACATAATGAGCATCTATAGGCTGTGAAGGACACACACACACACACACACACACACACACACACACACATACACACACACGTGCGAGAGCCTCTCAAGCCCTCCTCCTAACCCCCAGCCTTGGTGCCCATGCTAAGGCCAGAACTGGCATCACATACTAGTTGCAAGAACCTAACAACATTTGCACTTAATTGGATGATATACATTATTCATAAGTCTTGAGTCCGTGATGATTTTTGGCATTCATTAGGGGGTAAAAAATGGGGCATTCGTTTTCTTGGTACAAAACATTTTGTATTAAACTTCATTTGCAATCCACTTTTCAATGTGAGAAATTAGAAATGCTTTTTAGCCAAGTTAGGGAATGTGAAAGTATCTGAGAGACTTGAAGAGGGAGAGGAAAAGAGTAAGAGGTGAAAAATTTCAAGCTCTGCACATAAGGGAGGAAGAGTCACCTTGAAATCCAAACAGACTAATAGTCATATTGATAAATGTGTGTAGGTATTTGTATATGCCGGTACGTACTCTATATGAATATATAACATATGAATATAGATCACACATGGATATATATATACTCAATACTTATTTTGAAGCACTGGGTAGTTGTAGGGCATTTCATTTGACTCTAGTTTTCAAAATAAGAGCCATCATTGTCTGAGAGAGGCCCCTCTAAGGGCCCTAGTTTAGGACCCTAGGGCATTCCTCTTTACTGCATTTAGAATAGACTTCAAAACCTACCAGAAACTTTTGTGCACTTGAGCTTGAATCCCGCTTTGTTTTCTTTCCCAAATGTATCTAGAATTCCTGAACCAAGATGAACTAAATCACATGCTTTGTTTTAGAAATAAAGAAATGAAACAGAGGCACTGTGAATGAGCTAGGATTCCCGATGGGTCTGCAGATGGGAGCTGGAGAAAACTGGGCCAATATCATGGGCTATCCCGACCCACCATGGCCACAGATCTCTGGGAAAACCAGAGATTTGGCTATGAAGTCAAACATCTCTGGGACCAAACATGATGGAATCATGAGCAACTTCATCACCATGTTGTTTTGATTCTTCAATTCAAATAAGAAGAGAGGCTCTTCATTTTTTTTTAAATTCTTCAATTGCAAAATGAAGAGAAATCATGTGCATTTGTTATAAGGTTTTGAGCAGGTAATGTCAGGCTATTCTAAAACAGAATCTGGCATGCACTAGACCTCCATTTTCATGGCTGTGTCTTTGTTTGGTTTGACTTTGTTATTTTTCAGGTAGGGTTTCACATTTCTTTGCCTGTGGTTGACCTGGATGACAACCATTATGTGTGGCTGGATGACAGGCAAATACAACCATAGCTGGATCATTTGTTGGAATAGAGTCTCCCTAAGTTTTTTCCTGGACTGTCCTTGAGCCTCTAATCTCCTGCTCTTTGCCGCCTTGAGTACCTGGGATTGCAGGCATAAGCCACCAGGGCATTTGTCTTTTATTAAATTATAAAGCCTGGATACACAATTCACGGAATATTCTTGCTATCACATTTATTTGTACACTGGAGACATTACATTAAACACTGTGTTGCTTATATGAGAGTCAACTTTTTACATTATATTTAAGTTTATATTTTACATTATGTTTTCCAACTCTAATTCAAGCAATAGAAGCTTAGAACTGCATGCGTTCGAATCATTACAATATACAATCTTTTCACATGTACCCTATGGGTGATGGCATATCTGCCATCAGGAACCAGTGCCAGCTCCATGCAGAAAGTCCCATGTATTAGAATAATGACAAGCCACATTCCCCCATTTTGTTTCAGGGCCTGCTCACAAGGACCCAGGCAAGTAGTTACCCCCATTTCCATTCAATAGAGGAAGAGATCAACTTCAGGGGGAGCAGGAATGATGAGCTTTGAAATCTAGCCAACAAAGGGGTGGGGCTGGAAAGGAAAGTCAAATTACCCAGCTTCCATCTTTCTAGGAGACATGCATGCACCCCCAGTCCATTGTTTGGGGTTGAACTCCAGAGTGTATGGTGCTTTTGCAGAAAAGCAAAGAAACAAGAATGTTGAGGACTAGAAACAAATGCAGAGAAAAAGCTCAAATACACCCTGTGCTGTAGGGGGTGGGATTTGCCAGCCCCATAGGCAGACATTAAAGTGTTGGTGGAAACAGAAGCATGCCTTATGAATGCATGCTTCACACGTGCATGTGTGTGGTGCCTAATCTGTACACCATGAGAACTGGGAACTCTGATATGAGATACACCTGGGACGAGACCTTAGCTTAAAATTAATATTTTTCATCTGTGAGTGGGTTGGCCAGTCTACTCCCAAATCAGGAGTAAAGCAATTTGTCTGCCACTGAGACTGTGAAGCATAGCCCAAGAGGCTCATCACAAGAGTGAATGAAATTTCTCTAACGTTTCCCATTCAAAATGACACCCATTTCCATTCAACTTTAAGGTATGTCCATGTTTGTTTTGTTTTATTATTTTATTTTTGGGGTCAGTTGTGGGACTTGAACTCAGGACCTGGGTGCTGTCACTAAGCTTTTTTGGCTCAAGGCTAGTATTCTACTACCTTGAGCTACAGCTCCACTTTCAGTTTTCTGGTGCTTAGCTGGAGATAAGAGTCTCATGTGCTTTCGTGCCTGGGCTGACTCTGAACCAGGATCCTCAGATCTCAGCCTCCTGAGTAGCTAGGATTACAGGTGTGAGACACCAGCACCCACCTTATCCATGTTTATTTTAATACACATTTACCTCTTAAATCTTTAGTACAATAAGCATTTCCCCCAAAATGTATCATGCTTCTCTTAGAGTTCTGAGAACCAGTAGCCCACATGTGAGATGAGGAAGAACAGTTGAGGAGATCTTCTTTCCCACCATTTGTCTCTGAATCTCGCCTGAAGCCTGGGTGTGTAATGACCCCCTGCTCCTTCATCATTGGGGCACAGTGAATGGGCCTTGGGGAGGGCATGCCACCTGGCTACCAGCTGACCCACTTGTCAGTTTTTCTTAAGGAGCTACCAAGCTTTCTCTCCTCCCCACAAAAGACCTGAAAGCAGCTAAACTCATTTCTCTCCTGTCCATGTGTATTAATTCCCGCTTCAGTAATGAGATACAGGAAAGAGAAAAAGAGGAAGAAGACTGATTGGGTCCGATGAGTTATGGAGCTTGCCTTCTCATCAGCCATGTAAAACAGCTCTGGCTCTATTTACTGCCGCTGTCAGCAGGATCGATAAATAACCCCTCTGTGACATGAGGAGGGAAAGCGTGCGCTCAATGAAATGAGGGGGACCCAGAGGTAGACGCAGACAATGGCCCCCTTTTCTCTTTCTGCCCTGTCAGGAGTCACTTGTTTGACCCTTGAGGGCTGGGGACAGGAGGTGGGGGTGGGGGAAGGGGAACATACATTTAATTTGACTTTGAATGAAGGAGGAGGGGGGAACATCTCCAGAGCAGCAGAGAAGTCCTCTGATGAGAGGAGAGACAAAGAAAGACATGATCCTTTGTCATCGTAACTTCTATCCTTTACACAGCCACACCCTCATCTTAGTCTACAAACTGTCAATTGAACCCGGTGAGCAAGGCCCCATTCATCTTTTTGCTCACTTTAGGGAGGTCTATGTTAGGAGGTCTCCAGGGTTTGGCTGAAATCCATGTTTGTTTGTTTGCTATATGACAGAAGACAATGATTGTCAAAAAAATACTTCCGAGGTAGGGGAAGATGAGGATGGGTAGTAGCTTTAGAATTTAGCAGAACTCTGGTCCCTCCAACAAGCGTTTGTAATGTCAGGAGCCAGTGGCTCACACCTGTAATCCCAGGTACTCAGGAGGCTGAAACCTGAGGATCACATTTCAAGGCCAGTCTGAACAGACAAATCCAGTCTGAACAGACAAATCCAAGAGGCTGTTATCTGTATTTAACCAGCCAGAAGTGGAGCAGAGGTGTGACTCAAGTGGTAGTGCACCAGCCTTGAGCAGGAAAAGCCAAGTGGGAGTGCAAGGTCCTGAATTCAAGCCCCAGGACGGACACCCCTCTTCTCCCGCAAAACAAGGTGTAGTCACTAGATAACACACTTGAAGGAAATCTCTGATGTCATCTCAGTCAACCATGCACTGAATGTAAGAATCACCTTACTAGCCCATGGCACAGTGGGGTCACCACTTCCAGAGGCAGCTCTCTCCAGTAGAGGCTTCCTGGACTTGAAGCCCATGGTACAAGTCAGGTGCCCCAGTGTGCCATGAGGTGGGTGCTGGCCTGTCAGCCTTGGGAAACCCACAATACCAAAGGCAGCCTCCTAAAGCGCCGCAGCCAAGTCCCAGGAAAGAAACCCAATCTTAGTTTTGGTGAACAAAATAATTTTCAGAGCTTCATTAACTTTACTTTTTTTTTTTCTCCTGACATTTTACTAGCCCATTCATTTGGGCTCTCAGCTGTGTGTGGTTGAGAGTGATTTAAAACTGTGGTCTATCTCAGGATCTCTGTGGCCTTTAAAAGTTTGGGCAGAAACCCACTGTAATCGCAGCGGAGGCATTTGGAGAGAGAAAGGAAGAGAAGGGAGTCATGAGGGGAGGAGTAGAGAATAATGGTAGGTAGAGAGGGGTTGAGGAGAAAGAAAAGAGAAGAGATAGAGGAGAGGGAGTGTGTGGCATACAGAGAAACAGAGAGAGTGTCGGAAAGACAAAGAAAGACAAAGAGATACACACAAAGAGAGAGACACACACACAAAGACAGAGACACACAGAAAAAGACATAGGGAGAGCCATGAAGAGGGATACAGAGAGAAACACACAGAGAGACAGAAGAGAGACAGACAGAGAGAAACAGGGGGAGGGCAGGGAAAGGGAGAGAGAAAGAGGAGGAGGACACGGAGGAGGAGGAGGAGGAGAAGAAACAAGAGACCACTCAACAAATCCCTGCTTTCATCAGCAGTACTTCACATTTATAAACACTGTTAATTGGGTGGGAAACAACATGATCAGAAGGAGCTCTTCTTTGGACACTGTGTTGAAAAGCTCCAAGACATAAAGTCAGAATTAGGACACACACACATGCAAATGTATATATGTATGTATATATACATATATTCATTCCATATATTCATTTCTGATTCTGGTTACAAGTATCCTCTGTGAAAATCTCATGAATTCCATCTGAGAGCCATATCAAGGATTCAAATTCTTCTGAATTCTTTTCCATACTAGAATTGCAAGGTGCTAACTAGATGTTGTGCATTGTTCAAAGTATTTTCCCAGCTCAACCTCCAACTCATAGACAAAGCCTATGCAATCGGGTTCATTGGCATCTATCTCTCTTTCAGCAGGAGACACAGAGGCTGAATAAACTATAGGACCACCAGGAGGGAAAGGGCCAAGACTCCAACCCAGGCAGTGTCTCTCCAAAGCTTGGATGTTTCTAATTCACTTTGGAATCACTCATTCAATCAACTGGTATTTGCTGAGCTTCCACTAGAAGTCAGGCTTGGAATTTTCTCCAGTATCACACATGCCACAGGATAGAGTCTGATT
Organism: Perognathus longimembris pacificus; assembly: GCF_023159225.1. Lineage (NCBI taxonomy): Eukaryota > Metazoa > Chordata > Mammalia > Rodentia > Heteromyidae > Perognathus > Perognathus longimembris. Next base: position 51,037,106 of record NC_063162.1, on the reverse strand, counting down.
TGAAGGACAAGTGTTAAGACCTTATAATGAATGGTAATTGCTTTACCATTTGTTTCCCTGCTGAAAAAGGACAATATAAGACAGGTCACAAGGATTTGCCTTTCTAACAAGCTCCACATGATATCCATGTTACTGATTTTTGTTTCTGTTGCTGTTGTGTGCTGGTCTTGGACCTTGAACTCAGGGCCTTGGGCTCTGTCTCTGAGCTTTTGTGCTCAAGGCTGGGAGCTCTATCACTTGAGCCACAGTTCCACTTCCAGCTTTTTAGTGGTCTCATGGACTTTTCTGCCCAGGTTGGCTGGTTTTGAACCATGATCCTCAGAGCCCAACCTCTTGAAAGTAGTTACAATTATAGGCAGGTTTAAAGGCATGAGTTACCGGCACTAGAGGTATTGTTCTAAGCCAAAGAGCAGAGTGCAAGGTTTATAATATGGCTGAAAGACTTTCTGATGAAGAGAAAAGAAGGGACATGTCTATAGAACTGCAGGTAACAGGCAGGCAAACGTGACTCTGAGAAATGAAGGAAATGATGTATGGCTGGAGTATGAAGGTTAAAGTTAATGAATGCAAAAAAAAAGTGGTATGGCAGCCAATTTCAAATCCCTCAGCCAGTCTCAGAGGGGGCCATGTTCTTCTTAAGCTCTCTTTGGAGAACTAAACAGGGTCAGTTGTTCCTGAGAGGCAGAGCCATTGGTTGATGTAAAAGTCAATTCAGATTTCTCATTTTTCCTCAATGTGTTTATATTTATTTTATGTTTTATTTATCTGTAAGTAGTAGTACAAAGAGGTTTCAATTCAACATGTCAGTTTCTGAGTGCAATGCTTCTTCATAATTGTTACCCCTCCATCATTCTCCCTCATCTCTCCCAACTCCACCCATCCTCTCCGTTTTCCTACTCCTGTTTTTCACATGTATACTTCGAATGCTCTGGCAAATAAAATGTTTAATCACTTATTTGTTCTGCCCTCTCTTTCTAGGGGGATCTGATCTAGACTAGCTCAATCTTAAGTGTCTCTTACTACATGATACTAGTCAACTGAGACTTAGAAACACAGCAAGTTGGTTATATGGCTTTGTGATCAGAGTAAGGTTTGTATAGAAGCCACAGAGGTGTCTGGCTTGAGAAGAACCAAAAAGTCTCACTGATCTACCCAAGAGATTCCAGTGTCCACTACTGATAGCATTCATTTGTGTGAAATGATTGGAGCACTCATGACTCCTATTAATATGCAATTGTGTACATTCAGTACTACCATAATCCTTATGAATATAGTTTTAGGGAGAAATATATCAGATTATCAACATTATTTGGGCCTGGGGAGAAGAGAGTCTGTCTCAGCATTCTCTGATGAGGGCCCAACACACCTTGAGACCATCTGTGTTTTTGGTGATTTAGACTGTAACAGTCATGATTCCACAGCTGTGTCCAGGGTTATCCGGCACACACATCTGACCTGACATTCATTGGCCATTTTGTTTTAACCCATGTGAGAGTTGCCTGCAGTAGATAGACACATTCTCTGCAGAATTCTTCAATGAATCAAGCCAGACATATCTTAGGCATAGAATGTCAGAGTTGTACCTAAAGGTGTGGTCAGTAAGAATAAGTGGAAAGAATGAGGAAGGGAAAGGTAGTATATCCTTAATGCGAAATGAAAGTTATGAAAGTGACAGAAAGAGAGAGGGGAAAAATAGACAACAGAACAACAGGGTGACCATGGATGAAGAGTGAAAAATGCAGTCATTATATCCAATCTACATTATGTAAATATGGAACTATGTAACTTGAGGGTAAGGACGGGGGTGGGAAATGGGAGGGAATGATAGAAGCAATGACAATCATAAAGATTCATTGTGCTCATAACCTAAAGTCTCTGTGTACAACTACTTAGTAATAATAAAAAAGAAATCAAGCGATTGGAATTTCCTGGTTAGATCAGATTTGTTGTTGTGTAACCTAGTTGGAAGTGGGGGCATAGCACAGATGGCTTTAGGCCTATCTGGTTTCAAGTACGGAAATGGCATAGGGGCTCTGACCAGCTTGCTGTCAAGCTTCTTCCCTCTTTGAGTCTGTGCCATTCAGAGAATCATGGCTATTGGTAGCCCCAGGAAAAGAGAAATATTCCTTCTCCTGGTGATCACAGGTAGAATAGCAAGGGACACTGACTGGTTCTATTTGAGGTAAATCCACCACACTTAAGTGTCATCACTGGATTTGCTTACACTTCCCATGATAACATGACCCTAGCTTAGGGCAAGGGGATTAAATGGGGTTCAGGAAGTTGTGTGTGTGTGTGTGTGTGTGTGTGTGTGTGTGTGTGTGTTGAAAAGCAGAGACTCTCCTACAGAGGCATTGACTAGAAATAGAAAGCACCTTTCCAACTAACCTATGCAGGTGACTAAAGTCAGGTAATCATCTCCTCCAATTTCACCACACCTGGGAATCTCCACTCCTTTACTGAGACACCTAGGTCTCAACTACCTACCCCACCCCACCCAAGCATCTAAATCACAGCTGAAGTCGTTCAGGACATTCCCGGAGATAAAAACACTCACAAGGCCAAGAAACTTTAAAATAAGGCAGTAAAGGATGGGCACATGATCCCCATTAGAGAGTCTTAGGAAAGGAGCCAGATAGTCTTCATGCTTGAAATAAGCACCAAGCAAACATCAGACATCCATAAAGATGGGTTCAGCTTAAGACCCTGGGCTGGATCCTTGGGAGGAGAGAGAAACTTGCTCCCCTCCTGTTTCCTTGTGTGTTGCCTTAGGCCCTAAATGACTTTATATGCAGGGGCTGAAAGTCAGCCTCCTGTGTGAGCAACATGGAGCTGGGGCTTGAACACGAAGGTAAGATGGAGCTGTGGTAGTGATGGCATGGCAAACTACCCAACTGCAGTAGATTGGGTTTATCTCTATGTACAGTTGGTTAGCAGCCTGCCAGTGTTTATTCCGTGGGACAGTCTGGGGAAGTCAATTGTTTAATCCTTTGAAGAGTCAATTTCTGGGTCTGTGTAAGTGGAAGGAAGAGCCCAGAATCTCCCACTGTCCGTCTCATGATCCAGCCTGTTCTTCTTTATAACCCTAGTGCAAGTCAGGGTAATAAAAATGCATTAATGCGTGTGTGTGTGTGTGTGTGTGTGTGTGTGTGTGTGTATGTGTGTGCTGGTCCTGGGGCTTGAACTCAGGCCCTCAGATTTTTGCCAGCGTAAGGCCAGCATTATGAGTACTTTGAGCAGCAGCTCCATTTCCAGCATTTTGGTAATTGAAGATAGAGTCTCACAGACTTTCATGCCTGGGATGACTTTGAAACATGATCCTAAGATCTCAGCTTTCTGAGTCGCTAGGATTACAGGGGTGCACTACCAGTGATTGGTGAGGTGTCTGAGCTGCTGAACCAATGCCAGCAAGCTCTTGCTTTGTTCTGTAAGGAAATGATGCAACTGGAAATGGTGTAAGTTTGCAATATGCAATTGTATAAGTCTGCAATACTCAGTCTAAGATACTTGCTGCTGTTTGTTCATTCTAGAGACTGTGGCTCAAAGATTTCCTCTCTGTTATGTCACAAATGCCACACTAGGCTGTCAACAAAAGTAAATTGTGGCTGGGCACCTGTGGCTCAAGCCTATATGTAATCCCAGCTACTCAGGAAACAGATCTGAGCATCACAGTTCAAAGTCAGCTTGGGCAGCAAAGTCTGTGAGACTCTTACATTCAATAAACTACTAAAATGCTAGAAGTGGCTTAAGTGGTAGAGTGCTAGCTTTAAGCACAAATACTCATGAATGGCAGCCAGGCCTTGACCAGCACAAATAAATAAACTATAGATTTCTAAGATGTACCCAATTTCTGAAATGTTAGGATAGCAGCATTGTTTATCTTAGAGTTGGTGAACTGTGATAATAAGAGCAGCTCACATTCTTATTCACACATGTAATGAATGGTGCCTACCACACTGGGAGTTCAGGGACACAGTCCAGCTAGGAATTCTTCCTTCAGCACTGCTCTACCACCTGAGCCACACCCCTAGCCTTTCTGCTTTTAGTTTATGTTTCAGATAAGGTTTCCCACTTTTGACTGGCTTTGGGATAGGACCCTTCTCCAATCTGTGCTGGGATCATAGGCATGCACCACCATATCCAGCCCTAAGGGGCAGCATCTTTCAGTAACAGATGCCATGAGTTCTAAGTGGTGGGCCCTAACCAAACAGTTCTTTCTGATACAAAACATGAGTTCTGGAAACACTACAAATGAGTTTGGTAACAAACTCACTTTTATTGGAACTTGACAAAGGCTGGTTCTCTAATTCTGGTTGGCTTTTCAAAGCAGGTCTGGTTAATGGACTGGAATTAGGACTATTGGGACAGATCAGTTCATTGAAATATTCAGAGTCTCCTATCAATGTCACCCTCTTACCCAGGCCCACTGGGGCAGCGTTGTTTCCATGACAATGCCGTACATTTAGTCAGCAGCACCTCCCCGAGTAAACAGTAATCCTTCAGAAAAACAAGAAGGTCATTACAGCAACTTGTCAAATCAATGCAGAGGGTGTCTGGGCCGATTAAGGCATCTTCTCTGGAAGCTGACATGGTGTCAATAGTACTGGGCCACCAGTGCTAGGGAAGATGATTGAAGTGAAGTGTCCATCAGTCAGGGCATGGAGGTGGACTAACGATTCCCCACGCTGCCTATTAGAGCTGCATGACAACTCAATCCTGCTGGCTGGCAAATAGAGAGAAGAGAGAGGAATGAGAGAGGGAGAGAGAGAGGGAAAAGGTGTGGGGGGGAGGGAGAATGGTGACCTTGTTGCTTTGTTTGAAGCTGAATTAAATTGACAAGAGCAGCTAATCTTTACCTAGGGCGATTAGCAGCATTAAGGACCATATCAATTGTACTGAAGGTATTAAAAATGTCTATGCAAAGGTTCAAGGATGTTTATGATGTGAGGTGCTCTGCTAGAAAACTCAGCCATCCACATACATACGTACGTACATACATACATACATGTGTATGTATATATGTATAATTTTTTTCCCTGGGTCCAGCCTTCTCCAAATGAAGCATGGTAATCCAATTAACACCCTGCCAAAGCTACACAGAAGGATGCAAGGCTCTTTCCCAACATGCTTCTTCCCATAGAAGCCTGGGCTTCCGCTCTCGCCAGTGGCAAGGACTGATTATTTTAGACTTATGAATCTGGGCTGGGGAGAGTCATAAAAACACATGGCTGTTAAATATATTTCCCTGGAGAAATAGTTTGCTTTATTTTAAATCTTCTAAACCCATGATTCCATAAGCATATGTTTTTATTTTTTCCTTTTTGTGTCCTATCATGTAATGGTTCATCAAAAAAAAAAGAAGAAAGAAAGAAAGAAAGAAAGAAAGAAAGGAAAAGAAGGAAAGAAAGAAAGGAAGGAAGGAAGGAAGGAAGAAAGAAAAAAAGGCAGACAAAAGTGCTTTGTGACAGAGAAAAAAAATCTAAAAGGAGCAATTTGAGCAGTTGCTTGGGGAGAAATATGCTTTTTTTTTCTCCTCTCATTCCCTGGAATTTTACATCCCTGATACCATTAAAGGCATGGAAGCCACCATGGGTTTTTTTTTGTTTGTTTGTTTGTTTTTCCAGGCAAATTTGGAACAATGATATCAAGGATGAATATTTTACTTCTACATAAAAATGCATTAAATGTTTAGTAAGAACATTTCAGAACCAAAGCAGAGGTCATCCCCTCTCCCCAGCCCCCTTATCATTTCCTTTCTTACAAAGGGCTAGAGAGTAAATAGTTCAGGTTCTGTGGACCTTGTCACCTTTTTGAAACTACTCAGCCATTGTAGCATGCAAAAAGGCAACAACTAAATGAAAATGGATTGGGATCGTTTATATTTAAAAAGCAGGCAACGGGTCTGGGTGTGGGCTATGGGCTGCAGTTTGTGGAACCCTGATCAAAGAAAAATAGAGCAATTCCAGGCAGTAGTCAATCATGAAGGGCTTTCTGCTTGTCGGCTGTGAGGGAAGAAAGACAGGACCAAAACAGTTCATGGGTGAAAAACTTTAAGTGTGAGAGAGAAGACAGAGACATGAATGTCCCATTACAGAGTAATACCTAAGATACTGCGGTTAAAAGAATATCATGAAAGTAATATCTTCTTCCTAGGGCAAAGAGACCAGATAGCCACTGATAACAGAAGATTTTAGAATTTTTAGGTAAGTGTATTACAGTGTGAGTATAGCCTGAGGGTTTGTTTGTGTGTGAATGAGACAGAGAGAGAGAGAGAGAGACCAGACACACAGAAATAAACAGAAACAGAGGGGAGCCAAACACAGATAAAAATAGAGAGAAAAATAAAGAAAATGAGAGAAAGAGATAGAGGATACAGAGAGACAGAGTTGTATATGTGTGTGAGAGAGAGAGACAAACAGAAGGGAGAGACAAGGAGAAAACAGAAATAGAATGAGTGAAAGAATATATAGAGAAAAGGAAACAGAGAGAAAGAAAAACCAACAAGCTATATAATGAGGCAGGCAGAGTAGGAAGAAAAGATTCTGGTGGAACAAAGTGGTTAGAGAAAAGACTAGAGAGGTATATTGGGGTCAGATGAAGGGATTAAATGGCAAGGACAAGATTTCAGAGTTATCAGTCTCAGTAATAAAGATCAATTAAGTAGCGGTCTCTAAGCTGTGGAACATACACAGCATCTGGTTGTGAGAAGACAAGGAAGTAGTAGGCAGGGACTAATACAATAGTTCTAGGCAATAAAATAAAACTGGATTTAGAGTTAGCCAGGGAATTGAGAAAGGACAGAGATAGAAGACATGTTTTATAAATAGAATCTGTCAAGTGCCTGCTCTTAGGGATAGGGCAAATATGACTGGAGGTTTGCCATAGCATCTGTTCCAAGAAATTTGGTCTTGGGGGAAATGTAGGACCTTGAGAAGAATTTGCACAGTGCTAACCAAGGCAACACAGCTAAGAGAGAAATGTAGTCTAAGAGGATATCCAAGAACATCACCATGGAAACAGTCTCCCAGAGCCAAATATGGAGGATGATCCAAAGGTAAAAGGGAGGTCATAGATCACTGAGGTGAGAAACTCAGGAGATTTAATGGAGGTCAGAAAGCAGGGCCAGAAATACAGTTGGATCAAATTATTCAGGATTGAAGTGAGCAGGGAGTAGGTCCTTCAGCGTGATTGGACACTCCCCACATACATTCATATATAAGGAATGGCAGCAGGAATTATTCCAAGAATTCTACCTGGGCCAATTCAAAGCAAGGTGATACTAACCGAGGTGTTAAGAACAGTGGTGGAATTCTTGGGCATGATGAATCAGATCCGCCTACATGCTAATCTAACAGGTGGTTTGTCCAGTATAAGAAAGTAGAGCTTAGGATTCGAGATAACATCTTGAGACAAGTCAAATACATACAGTATCACTGAAGCCCTGAGAATGGATGAAAATCAAACTGAAAAGATGCAGCAGGGAACAAGGAAGAAAATAGAAACTTCTGAAGAACACTTGGGAAGAGTAGGGTAGAGCGTGGTAACCTCACTAAAAGAAATGGAGAACAGCTAATAAGAATAGTAAAAAGGTCAAGACTCTCCAAATCAGTGATCTCATCAGAAGGCCCTGGGATCTGAGAGTTAAGAATCATCCCAGGTGAGTCGCACATGCAGGCTGGCGGGGAAGTTGCTCTCAGAACACTATGTTGTACTTGTGATCTGAACAGTGGTTCACATATTTGACTTCTTGTTGAAATAAAATAATTTTAAAAAAATCATGCTGGCTCTCTGTCCAAGAGGTGCTGATTTAGTTGGTCTGGGGTTCTACCAGAGAGTTGGGAATCTTACCACTTCCCCATAAGATTCTAATGCATAGGCAAATTTGAGACATAGGCTGAGCAAAGAAGATCAATTGGGATGACTTGGACGAAGGGAGTGGACAGAATAGAGGGAATGGCGCAATAAGGATGCCCTGACATCTTTTTCCAGCAGAGCCAACTATTTAGAAACAGAACAGCTGGGTAGACCTCATGATGGATTGACAATGTAAATGCAGCAATTAAAAAGAATCATTATTATTATTTTGTTAAGGAGGAATGGGACAGAGTTGTATTAACTTTATTTCACAAGGAAGGCCATGAGGTAGATATAATTTGTATGAAAATAACATAGAGGTTCCTCCAAAAATTCAAGGCTGAACTGCTATCTGCCTTCTAGATGTATATCTCAAGGATAAGAAACCAGAACCTTATATAGGTACTCCTGTGTACATGTCGGTACTATTACTATTTTTTGTTATCATTTGTTAATTAAGTAGTTGTACAAAGGGGTTTCAATTCCACAAAGGGGTTGCAATGATTGGTATTCAGTACAGCCAAGATAACAGTCTAAGTGTTCATCAATGGTTGAATGCATAAGAAAAAAATGGCATATATACGTGTGTATATATCAATATATACAAACAGGTGTATGTATGTATATATATATATACATCTATGCCTATGTGTACATATATAAAATGTTTTCATATACATATGGATGCACACATACATGTATGTATGTATATATTATATAATACATGTATTAACTATATACTTATATATAAAACACATATATGTAAATATATAATAAATATATACATTAAATATTAAAGAAGGAAATATTGCCATTTGCCACAACATGAATTTGCCTGGAGCATATTATACTAACTAAAATAAGCCAGCCACAAAAAGAAAAAAATTGCATGATCTCCTTTATATGGAAAATCTAAAAGTGTCTAGCACGTAGGAATTAGAGCACAATGGTGAATACCAGAGATGGGCGGAAGGAGGAAGGATAGGGAGATGTAGACCAAAGAAGAAAAATTCATAATTCAGTAACAAGAATGTTATAGAGATATAATTTACAGCTCTAAAATTGTGGATGGTAGTATTACATTATATGTTGGAAATTCAGTAAGGGAATGGATTGTAGATGCTGTTCATCATAAAAAATTTCAAAAGACCTTAAAACCTAACTGTAAGATAGGTGTTGTACAAATGGTTCAAAACATTCTGGTGCATATCTCCAATACATGTAACAGATATAAATAAATAATAAAGGAGACAGATGGAAGTAAGCAATAAAGGAGACATAATTCCAGAAATACTGTGTAATTAGTAAGTCATGATTGAGTTTATGATCCTGGAATCTCAAGTTTTCAAAGTATGGTGACAGAGATGGCTTGCTCAGATAAAGTAAAAGGTAAATAATTTTGAGTTGGTTAGGGTATGAAATTTGACCTTTGGAGCTACAATTCCTTCATGAGAGTTCAAAACTTTGAAATCTAGATTTCTTAAACCTGGCTCCTTCACTTACTAGCTGTATAACCCTGAACAAGTTATTCAAGCCACAGATGCCTCAACTTGTCTATATAATGGGAATCATAATAACGGCTTAAAAGAACTTGACAAGTGGGTGATCAACAATTTCAAAGCCTGGAGAGAGGATCCAGGAGGGCAAGAAATAAAAAGGCTTATAAATTGATCATTGATAATTTTGTTATTAAATCATTGGATATTGAATGATTGAGTCATTTAATAAATATAAAGAGAGCCATCAGGAAGGAGCTAAGTCCCAATGTGCTGCAAATGACAAATTCTCACCTTCTCAAGAAGTATAGTGGAGCAAATGAGATGGAGATATTTTGTGGTAATTTTAGGCAGTCCTTTGTTCATGGAAGACTTGTCAGATGATCGTGATGGCTCAGGTAAATGTTGCATATAAATCATTTATTCTGATGATGATGATGATGAATATTACTAATACTACTAGTACTGCTATGCTTGCAATAACCCAGTTTTGTGATGGCAGTAACTGTATTAGAGAAATTAGAATATTGTTTGCTTTAAGAGTCAGATGATGGTGTTAAACAAATGGAAAATTTACAACATTGGCCTGAAATGGAAAAAATATATTTAAAATTAGAAACATGTTCTATGTGGCAATTATACAAAAAAGCAAAGCCTGTCAATGTTCTGTTTTTTTTTAATCATTCTTGCTGCTGAAATGGAGTTCCATATAAGACTCTATATAATTTTATTTTGTGTGCCAGTACTGGGGCTTGAACTTAGGGCCTGGGCACTAACTCTTTTCGCTGAAAGGTATTGCTCTACCCGTTGAGCTATAGCTCTACTTACAGGTTTTTTTGGCTAGTTAATTGGAGATAAGAGTCTCATAGACTTTCCTGCATGGGCTGGCTTTGAACCACAACCCTCAGCTCTCAGTCTCATAAGTAACTAGGATCACAACCACCAGTGTTCAGCCACTCACTTATCTCTTAAGCTTAGAGAAATTTTACTTATTTGATGAAAGCCTTCATGTCTATATCATGTTTTTATATAGCTAATCAGCTTTAGTTGAAGGATTGGACTAAGTGGATGGAAGCTGACAGAATGGAGAAATGTCAGGTCAGCCACAGATTTCACAGTGGGGGGTGATAATAGCCTTCTTGGGCAATAGTAAACTTTTTTTTTTTTTTTTTTTTTGGCCAGTCCTGGGCCTTGGACTCAGGGCCTGAGCACTGTCCCTGGCTTCTTCCCGCTCAAGGCTAGCACTCTGCCACTTGAGCCACAGCGCAGCTTCTGGCCGTTTTCTGTATATGTGGTGCTGGGGAATCGAACCTAGGGCCTCGTGTATCCGAGGCAGGCACTCTTGCCACTAGGCTATATCCCCAGCCCCAATAGTAAACTTTTTGTGCTTGTTTGTTTGCAATTAGAAACCCAAAAGATAAAATAAACAATCAATTTCTGAGACATGAGCAGAGGGGCTTAAGCATCCAATGAGATCTTAGACTCAGATATTTGTGAGACCTTAGACGCAGATATTTGTTCTGACTCTGAAAAATTATGGTCCAACATATGATACACACATATCAGAATAAATACTTTTCTTTATGATTTGCCAAGATGGGTTGGTCAGTGCTCTTCCGACTTTGTAGGCAGCAGGACAAGAGGGAAGGACTCTTGGAAGTGTTTGTTAGGAAACATTTTGGAGGGGGGAAATGGGCTTTGTAGTTATTGATCCATATTGTGTTAGGAAATATACTCCAGACTTTTTATAGTGGGTCTTATTTAATTGTCACTACAGAGTGATGAAGTGGAAGAAGGTAATGAAGGGTTAGAGTCGTTAAGTAAGCCATCATGATCCCATAGTTACAAAACCAATATCTACACCAGATTTATCATCCCATCATCCCATGCAGTCTGGGATCTTAATCCCTCTCTGCCTGATGTGGCTCTCAGCATCTCTTTACTGACTCACTGCTTGTTTTGAGGTATATTGCTCACATGGATGGCCGCATCGTAGCCTTTTATTATAACATAAGAGATATATAGTACTGGGTAGCTAAAAATAATAACAACTTAGGTATCTCCCCAAGTTACTTGGAGAACAATAGAAAAGAACAAAGAAACTCCACAAAACTTATATGCTCACATAACTAGGAGACAGAGATTGACCAAACTTCAAAATCACTCTTGGTGAAAAGGAAAAAAAATATGTCAGTGAGTTATCACTCATATTCCCACTGAAAGCTTTTTGAAATGACAGGGCAGCTTGAAAAAAATAACCCTACCAAAAAAAGCTGATGATGTGCACAAATCTATGGCCAGAAAGAGGAAGTTTACCTTGAGTGTAAAAATACCAAAAACAAAAAGTCTATTGCTAGATCTCATTACTGATAACAAGAAAAGTTCTTCAAATTCCACATGACTTGAAATAACATTATTTGATTTGTGTGTGTGCGCGTATGCACGTGCCCCAGTACTGAGGCTTGAACCCAAAACCTGAGTCCAGTTTTTAGCTTTTTTACCCAAGGTTAGCACTGTACCACTTGAGTCATACCTCCACTTCTGACTTTATTGTTGGTTAATTGCAGAGTCCCCTGGATTTTTCTGCCCAGGCTGGCTTTGAACCACAATTCAGAGATCTCAGTCTCCTGAGTAGTTAGGATTATGGCTGTGAGCCCATAAATATAAATTTGTCTATATATCTTATTAGCTATATAGTGATGGATATAAATTTATATTTGTATAGATAAAACCCACATGGCTAAATGCATAGAAAATATATACATGTATTTGTAATATAAATACTAATAATTATTTTATAATTTATATAATTTTATATATTTTAATATTTATATATTTTTAATTTTGTATTTTATAATTTATATATTTTTATAATTTATAATAAAAGTTACATAAATGTACATGAACATATAGCCCATGCTGGCTTCCAACCATAATCCAATCTCTATCTCTGATATAGCTACAAATACAGGCATGAGCCACTGGGCCAAGCCCCAATCAAATCATTACTAATGCTTCTCTTTTCTATGGAATAAAATGTTATTTTAGTTGAAATCAGATAATATGTGTTAATATTATTTCCCTTATGTACTAACTAGCTTGAAAAAAATCAGTTCACAATTTTTAAATGAGAATAATGTGAATTTAGATGGTTCTATTCAAATCTACAAGCTTCTGTATGCATTCAAATCTATCCTTACCTGTTAAAAAAACCAAAATCCCAAACTAGTTACTATCCTTGTACCCATTGCTTAATTCAACTGTAATTCAACTCAAGAGGCTGAGATATGAAGGATCAAGGTTTGCAGTCAGTCCAGGCAGAAAAATCTGTGAGAATCCATCTTCAAAATAACTAGCAAAAAGCCAGGCTGGAGGCATGGCTCAAGTGCAAGTACTAGGCCTTGAGATAAAAACCAAGTCTCAACACTAACAAACAAAAAACAATTGCCCCTTGTAGTTGGTACCATTTCTCGGTTGTTATTTTGAACATAAATAATCACATAGCATTAAGTAACTCTCCTTTCTTCCTTTTTGTGGTGGGGTGGGGTGGGGTGCGAGGGATGGACTATATCACTGAGAATCCTCAGAATTAACCTGTGTGAATGGATGTAGAGGAATGTGAATGTTTCTTAAGAGCAAGTGTGCTCATTTCCTCCTTACCTAGGTAGGGTTTGGATTTCAGTGGGGAACCCCTGCAATTATTTAGAGCTTAGATTAACAAATGATTTTAGGAGGAAGGAGAGTTGATCACTAACATTTTTTTTTGAGTTGCCATCCTATGGTGATAATAAAAATAAGCTTATTTTTTAGTTGATTCCTTTATCATGTTTAATTTCTCCATAATGTTCCTAATTTCTCCCCTATCCTGCCCCCAGATGGTACCCCAGGCATCCTTCTCTCTTCTCTCTTCCCTCTTGCTTTGTAATCATTTACCAACACATTGTTTTCCTTCAAGATATTGTGAGCTATTTAAAAACAGAGACAATGCTTTCTTTATTCATTTCTATTGCCTTCATGCTCCATAGGTGAAAAATAGATTCTCAATTAATCGATTGCCAGTAAAAGACTGGTGAATAGTCACATACAAAAACTGGATATGATCACTGCCTAAATACCCCTAGAAGAGTTTTTTTTAAACCCTTTCAACTTTAAAATTGTCCAAAGTCTCAAGTCTTTCAAGGGTGTCTGTGTAGACTTCTGATTAAGCAAATGAGGTGATCCCAACCCAAAAGAGCTCCTTTATCTGTTCAACAAATACTGGTGCAGGGAAAAGTGGTAAAGAACTACAAGTTGGTGTCAGGTGACAGTGGGTTTATATCCTGGCGATATTTCGAAGAGTTGGAACCCTGCTCCACCCCATGAGTTTCAATTTTCTCATCACTGAGAGTGGGCCTCATCCCGACACCACCTCAAGTTCTTGTGATAGAAGCATGATGAAATGGTCTGTTGTCATTTCAGGGGCTACAGTCTGACTGTAGTCGTCCCATTCTGCTCTTTTTCACTGACAAATGATGCTTAAACACACTCCAAATTCATCTCTCCTACATCATAAAATCCAAAAGACATCTTCAGTGTAGCATGACATTTTGTTTAACATATGAGACATCTATTACGGTTTGGGGATGTGGCAGTTGTAAATACTTTTCATCAGTTACAAGAAGATGCAGCCCTGGATCTCTGGGCTTCTCTGATGCTCTCAGGAGTATCAGGGAGCCTGGTGGATGCAGGAAGTGGAGAGCGCTTTCCTAAACATCTGCTGAAGGTCTGCAGAAAACCAACTGGCGGCAGGGCATGGAGTCCAAGAACAACCCAGTGTCCTGTTCTCTTCTTTCACTAGATATTTCCTGTGCATCTGATAAACAATTTCACCATCTTCCAATAATCACAACTTATTTTTCAAGGTAATTTGACATGGTTAGATGAAGAGGAAAGAGAACATACAGGAAGAATAGGGGAGGTAGGCATACCAATGGATACTCTTTTGTTTTTCCTTGCAGGTATTGAGTTTAAACTCAACCGTATACTTACTCAGAGTGCTTGCTCAGCTGAGGCTCTCCCATTTGAGCCATGCCTTCAGCCCAGCTTTTTGCTGGTTAATGGAGATGGAGAATTCTGGTTTCTGTCTTGCTCTTGGCTTCTGTCTGGAGGCACAGACCCTCCATTGCCATATGCCTCTGCCACCATAGTGTTTGGCCATGCAAAGGTGGCCAAGAAACTGAACTGAATCTCCTGAAACCGTGACTTAAAATCAATCTTTTCTCTACTAAGTTGTCTTCCTGAGTACTGTGGTTATAGCTACATAAAAGTAACTCATACAGTATCTCATTTTTCTTACTTTAATTGATCAAATGTAACAACACTTTGTCTAAATAATAGTACATGCAATATAATAGGAATTATTGCTTATATATAAGCAATATGTATGAGAAGAATTCGATTTCTTTTATAAAGCGACTTTATTTCTATGAAATGATATAGTGTTATTTGAAACTACTCAACAGTGTAATGGCATAATATTTTTTAATTTAATTTTATTGTCCAGGTGATGTACAGAGGGGTTACAGTTACATACGTAAAGTAGTGAGAATGTTTCCTGTCAAACTTGTTACCCCTCCCTTATTTTTCTTCCACTTTCCTCCCCCCCACATAATATTTTTAATTAGTTGTAAATTTATATTTAGCCATAAAGGAGCCATAAGTATTTTAAAATACAATTTTTATGATGAGAGGAAAGAAAATAGGACTACAAAGTGTTCTATTAAAAGCAGAAAAGGCAAAAAAATGTGGAAGGCATAAAAGAAATAAAGAGCAATCAATAGAAAACAATTACAAATAGAACAAATAAAGTAGACATAGGCTAATTAATGAATAGCCCTTTTAAATATGAAGGCTTTAATTATATCACTGAGTGGATAGAGATTGTCAAAATGTATTAGAGCCCAGAAATGATCCAACTACAGTCTATCTAGAAGAAATACATTTAACAAATAAAGACATTGAAGTATGAGAAGTAAATGGATACAGAAAGATATATCATGTTGACAATAGCCATATGAAAATTGTAGAGATTATACTAATTCAGACAAAGCAGGATTTGGAGCAAGGAATAAAGATGAGCATTGTTTATTAATTAAGGTATCACTTGTACGGGAATGTAGCAATTCTTAGTGATCTGTACAATGGAGCATCAAAATATCTGAATTGAATCTAATAGGCCTAGAAGAAGAAAGACAAATTCACTCACTGCTATAGTTGAAGATTGCAGCATAATTCAGGTGGTAAGGGATAGATCCAGAAATCAACTGTATAATGGTAGTTGAACAGTACAGCATCAGAAATCAATTAACTCTAGTTGACATTTATATAATATTTCATGTAACAGCAGTTCTTTTGAAGCTCATGTAGAATATTTACCAAGACAACCAATATTTTAGGCAGTATAAAACTTGAACAGTGGCAGAAGAATAAAGATTTAAATAATTGGGAAATTCCAAAGTATGTGAAGATTAAATAGCACGTTTTTAATGAGGGAAAAGTGACACTGTTCAAAAGGAAATGGACTCATGCCAGGCACCAGTGGCTCAAGCCTGTAATCCTAGCTACTCAGGAGGCTAAGATCTGAGGATCATGGTTCAAAGCCTGCCCAGGCAGGAAAGTCCATGAGATTCTCATCTCCAATTAACCACCAGAATGGAAATGGCACTGTGACTCAAGTGGTAGAGCAATAGTCTAGAGCTGAAGAGCTCAGGGACAGCACCCAGGCCAGGAGTTCAAGCCCATGACTGACAAAAACAAAAGAAAGAAAGAAACGGGCTCATTACCTGACTTATGTAACTATAACCATTTTCTGTATATCATCTTTACAATAAAATTTTTAAACCAAAAAATAAAATAGCACATTTTCAAGACATGAATCAAATATGAAATATCAAAAGAAAGTTTAAAATATCTAAAAATATAATGGAATAGGTATTAGTTTATTTTTCAAATGTGTTTTCTACATTCATTGATATATTTTACAGATTATTTTTCCATTGCCTCTTGATACACTAAATTGCACTATTTGATTTTAGAATGTACTGAACCATCCTTGAATACTTATAGTAAGTATTAATTGCTCATTGTATATAATTCTGTTTATACATGGTTGGACTCAATTGCTAACATTTTATTGAGTGTTTTAAATTTATATTTATCAGAGATGTTTTTCTATAGTGTTCCCTTTCTGTGTTATCTTTTTCTGGTCTTAGTATCAGAATAATGTTGACCTTGTACAATGTGGTATGAATTACTCTCTGTACTTCTGTCTTTTGGACATGGTATGGATAAGTGTCATAATTTCTTCCCTAAATGTTTGATATATTTATCAGTAAAACCATATAAACCAGGTGTTTGCATTTTTAGAAGAGATACAAAAGGGATATAAAAACATTTTCTCTTTTGGAAAAGAGTAGCATTAAATAAGTACTCAATTTCTATTAAAATATCTTGATGAGTATCATCTATATTAATTTGTGTGAGCTTTGGTAAATTTGAGTCATCTGAAGAATTAGTCCATTTTGTCTAAGTTATCCAATGTATAAGCTTTTAATATCCATGGGATTGGAAGTTATGGCTCTTTTTTCATTTTAAGTTTATTATTTTATGCCTGTGCCTATACTAGGGCTTGAGCTAAGGGCCTCATGCTCTTGTTTGTTTGTTTCATTCTAAGCTGGCTCACTGCCACTTGAGCCACACTTCCACTTCTGGCTTTTTGCTAGTTACTTGGAGATCAAAGTCTATCAGATTTTTCTACCCAGGCTGGCTTCAAACCACGATCCTTAGATCTCAGTCTCCTGAGTACCCAGGGTTCCAGGCATGAGCCTCTTGTGCCTCGCCTTTCATTTCTGAGAATTAGTGATTTACATCTTCTCTTTTTTTCTTCCTTTGTTGGGCCTGGTTAGAGGATTATCTTACTATTTCATTAATTTTTAAAAAATAGCATTTAAAGTTGATTCTTCCCTAATAATTTTGTTTTTCAAATTTATTTACCCTGTAATTATTTTTCTTTCTTTGCTTGTGATTACTTTCCTCTTGTTTTCATAGTTTCCTAAGGTGGAAGTTAGTTACTGATCTTGATCTTTCTTCTCTTAGCATGTACATTTCTAAGCTTAGGGAGGAGCATTGGACACAAGCCCATAGTTGACAGTGCTCTCCCATTGCGCCACTCCATGTATGATTAAGATACTGCAGATGAGAAAAGCTAGAGTCCTTAAAAAAGAATCACAAGGAAGATTATCACAGGAAGTTGCAGAAAAACCTTACCATGAGTAAACAAACTGCAAAACCATTTCCTGGCCACTGTCTTTCCACCACCCTGAAATGAATTCCATGGTTTATTGACATGGTATCCTTCCCTGATATTGATGAAGTTGTGTGGATAAGAGAGAAAGACCTGAGGTCATCTGACCTTGGTTTATTTCTGATCCCACCATTGAGTTGTTGAGTGATACTGGATAGTGTCATGGAGTTGTGACGTTCATGCCAGGTATTTGCAGCATCACCTAGAACACACCATTGGGCTCTTACTGAGGCCCAGGGCCAGCAGCAAGCAGGACACATTGCTGTCCTTATTAATCTGCAACCTGGCAGCTCCACCTGGCTCTTTTCTTTACCTTCATTTTACATGCATTCTTTAGGTTGCCAGCATGATCTCAGAAAACCCTAGGAAATGCTCTTCAGGAATTTTGCATTCAATGTTTGAATCACTTATGCGAACACTGGCTTCTGGCAAAGAGCATTGCATGGTCAAAATATTTGGTAAACTCCACACCATTTTGGAGATGCACAGAAAATGTTCTTAATCACAAGACTTCTAAATGCATATGTCAGTAAGAGGAAATATTTGAGTAAACAATCTATCTTTGTTTAATTAGTGACTATTAATATCCTCCCAAATGCACATTCCTTGGAAAATACTTTGAGAAATGACAACTCACTCGGTACCCCTTGCTTATTTTCTTTACCTTCTTTGCTACCATTGTTCATGTGTTCTCAGTAAGAATCGAAATCTCTTCCATTTCCTCTGCTTGTTGGATGAATTTTCCCTTGAAGAAAGAGACATTGGAAGAAAGGGGCCCTTCCTTGTCATCTCCTGCTTGATGTGATCTCTGCTAGCCCATCTCAATATTGTCTGCATGGGTAACCTGCCACGCATAAAGTTCTATGTCAATTGCCAGTCATGTACCAGATGTGACAGACAGAAAGTATTCTATAAAAACTGGTACCATAAATTTTAGGAAATTATAGAAAAGCTTCTTGCCAAGAGTGCTTAGGGGCCACAAGTTGAAGGACAATAAGAAATTAAAGGTGAGAAGAAGCCAGCTCTTTTAAGGCTGACTCACCCCTCTTTCTGCATTTTTTTTTTAAAAAAAAACAAAACTCCCATCACACAATGGCCAAGTTCCAAACAAACTATCACTAAGGAAATAAAACAAATGACAGCTAGCAGAGCTACATTGTTAGCAAAGAAAAGGCAATTTCTACCAGTTGTTTTTCTGGTTAGCCTTAAAAGGAAGCATTGGTCTGTCCAATGTGGTCCAGAATTCAGAGCTAGTAAATATGTACCAGACATGGCACACCCTTGAGGCTGTCAAAAGGAATTAGAGGCCCTACGAGTTGGGAAAAGCACTTTTCTAGGTGGCAGGCACTTATCTTGCTCAATTCCATGTCAATATGACCACACACCAGGGAGGCTCACATGCTACACATGAAAGACATAATCCCACCCAGGAAGATCCCATTGCTTCCCCCTGTGTGAGTCACTTGAGGTCAGACTCATATGGACAGCATTTGCAGAGGGTTTATATGAAAACTATGAAATTTAACTTAATAGACTCAAGGCAATAATAAAATAAACAAGAAATGATTTTTTTTTTAAAGAACGAATTGCAACAGGTTTACAGTTGCTTTTAGGATCTCCCGCAGGAATGCCATCCTTCTCAAATCACATTCCTTTGGAACAGAAGAATTGAGCAAAGACGTCCTAGAAGAAAAGCTTAGCTCACCATCAATGCAGAATAATTTGTATTTCATTTTTTTCTACTGGAAAATGTAGGACAATGAGAGTCCTAGAATGAAAACACACAACGATAGAGTTTCATTTTGTAAAATGTGAAGAGAACATATATTAAAACATTCATCTCTGAGCCAATCAGAGGACCAGGAAAATTCACAAGATTGATTGACTAGACCTGAATTGTAAAACTTCTGGAAATAGAATAGCTCTATAGAAATTATTGAAGACTAAGGTTTAAAATAAGTCATCAAACAAAACTCAGGGCTTATATTGTAGAAACAATTCAAATACCAGAAAGTAAAAAAAAAAAAAAAAGAACAAATTCTTCAACAGAAATTGAAAACAAATGGCAACTCTTAGAGCCACTATAAATAAAAATGGAAGCCCACTCCTGTAATTCTAGCCACTGAAGAGATCAAAGCCAGCCTGGGCAAGAAAGTCCTTGAGACTCCTATCTCCACTTAACCACCCAAAAGCCAAAAGTGGGAGTGAGAGAGAGAGAGGAAGGAAGAAGGAGGAGGAGGGGGAGGGAGAGAGAATAGTGAGTTCTTACTTTTCATTAAGCAGAGTTCTAAGTGCTTCTTCTGAATTAATTCATTATACTTTTCACAAGTCACTTGTAAGGAGACATGATTAACATCTCCATTTTAGAGAAGAGGAAAATGAAGATACAGAAGTTGCCTAAGTGAACCTCAGTGCTGCCCGGACAGCAAGTATCTGGGCTGTGAGTTCAGCCACCACCAGCCAGCTCCTGGGGCAACATTGCAGCTGCTGTGTTCTTGTCATTGCTAGTAGCTTCCTTCTATCCAGAAATTAACAGATGGGTACCTGCCTCAGGAAAATATTATTTTATTTAATCAAAGATAATAATATCTAACAGAGTAACAGCCATTTCTCTAACAAAGGCAGAGCATGGAAATCACATGAAATCTCAGGGTAGTGAGTGGCCACCTATGCCTGGGTGGAGCCCATAGGAAGGCAACATCGAGGAAGTGTTAAGGTACTCATCTTTGAAATACAAATAGGACTTTTGCCTTTGGAAAGGGTAGAAGGATATTCCAGAAAATATGTACAAGGAAAAACAGTGTATGTTTTATTTTAAAAAACATGTACAGCTTTTTATTTCCTATCACTTCCTTCATCTCCATAGCTTCCACAATAATACAGTATTATTCTCAGTCCTCCTACCAACCAAAGAGCTCATCCTTTCCTTCATGTCATATCCTTCCCTGCCCCTCCTGCCAAACACACAAAGGATGAAGAAACTGCTTTTCATAAGGAACCATAGTGATAATAATAATCACAATGAGAACTAAGAATGACTGAACACAAACTATGTGCTAGTGTTACACTAAAAGCATGATGTTCATTTGGCCATTCATCCTCTTAAAAGACACTATTGTTATTGACTATGATTATTGAAAAGAGTTATTGTCCCATTTTATAGACAAGATCACTGAGGCCTGCAATAGTGGAGAACATGCCAAGGTTCCTCAACTCATGAATGAAAAAAACTGGAATTTCAACCCATCACAGACAGAATGAAGAACTAAGCCCTACCCAGTAGAGGTGTCACATAGATTTGCCAGGACTCCCTGATCCTCTGCCCAGCATGCCCCTGTGGTCTGAACATCCCTTGCCCACCCTCTTCTCTCCCTCAACCATACTGAGGTCTGAGTCAAGGGGAGAATAACGGTAACTGGGATGAAAAGTGTGATGATCACTTCTCTTATTTAAACAATGGAGAGGGAGTCTCCTAATGGAGAACTTTCAAGGAAATGAAAGATGACACTAGCATTCAAGCAAAGTTTGGCACTACACAGACTGGTCTGTCAGCCCTTTGTCATTGGAGCAAAAAGATAGAAATGGAAGACATTTGTTCTTGGTAAGATCATGTTTGCATTATGAGCAGGACAAATCTTGATCATGAGTAAGAATGGGGCCCTTGTGTACCCATAATGAATAACCACACTGCGGGCTGGGAATATGGCCTAGTGGCAAGAGTGCTTGCCTCTTTTACATGAAGCCCTGGGTTCAATTCCTCAGCATCACATATATAGAAAAGGCCAGAAGTGGTGCTGTGGCTCAAGTGGCAGAGTGCTAGCCTTGAGCAAAAAGAAGCCAGGGACAGTACTCAGGCCCTGAGTCCAAACCCCAGGACTGGCAAATAAATAAATAACCACAATGAACTCAACAATCACAGCCTGATGAAGGTATCAGTGTGGCCTGTTGGACAATCATTAATTAACTATGTCACTGCAGGTGTAATATCCACCAGCCTCAGTGTCCTCATCTCTAGACTGAGATTAACAAGATATAGGCTTTATGGGGGAATTAAATTTGTAGCACAGTATAAAATAGCCGCTGTTCTGGGTGACACAGAAGAGAAACTCCTATTGATCTCTTCTCTGTGCTCTCGTAACCCTGTAGAACATTAAGATTGGCTATGGAAAATGAAAAGAAGCACACATGTGCAGGACTGAGGGGTTAGCAGGATTGCCAAGGAACCAGCCCACCTGAGTGCACTGGTGATAATTCAGGGGCGATATGGGTTGATAAACCTGAGGATATCTTCTCCTTCGGCCTTCCTTCCAACATTCAGCAATCCAAACTGAGGGTGAGAGGAAAGGAAGAGTAGGGAAGGGGCAGTATGTTCTTATTGGTTGATATGGATGGAGCCAGGGTGGTTCTAGTGGAAGTTTCTGTCATCTTTCTTCTCTCTGGGCCCTCTCTTGGCAGTGATGGCTTTGGTGAGAAATGCTTAAATCGCATGGGACCTACCGTTAGCCAACAGCATTCTTCAAGTAAATCACATTTAATGTCTTTCATAACTGGCACTGCCTCAAAGGATAGGAGTTAAATGTTGATTTATAACATGTTATTGCCTTTCTCTCATAATCCAATGCTGTTTGGAATCTAATTTCTGATCTTAACACTGACATGATTCTCTAGGGAATTGTCAGCAGCATCCATTTACAGGGGTTGGGGAACCTCCCAGCCCTTCCCCTTGAATTCACCAGAAGTCACTGAATGGGCTCTGACCTGCCAGGGTCATCTTGACCTGAGTGCTGTCCATTTCCCCTTGCCAGACACAGGTGTTTTCCATGATTGGACCACTTGCCCACCTCCTGGAGCTCACAGCCACTAAGCTGAAAGGTGACCCCACAGCTCAGATGTGATGCAGTGAGCATGGGTTTTGATCCCAGTTACCCCTACCCTGGGGCCACACACCCTTTCCCAATGACTGGGTCATGAGCCTTTGGAACTATGGCAAAACTGAATTAGTCAGCTCAGATCGCCAAACAAAATACCAGAGTCTCTGTTTAAACAACTCGGATGCATTGTCTCACAGTTCTGGAGACTGGAGCTCTGTGAGCAATGTGCCAGTCTGGTCTGTTTCAAATGAGGGCTTTCCTGCTAGCCTCCAACTGTGTCCTCATATGGCCTCTCCTAGGTGTGTGTGTGTGTGTGTGTGTGTGTGTGTGTGTGTGTGTGTGTGTGTGTATGTATGTGTCAGGGCAGGGGCTCTTCCTCATCTTATAGGCTTATCAATTCAATCAGACTGATGATTTGCCCTCATATCCTTAATACCTTAATAACTTTAATACTTCCGAAAATATCTGCAAATACAGCTACATGGAGGCAGGGTCAGGACTTCAATACATAAATGGGGGGGGGGGACACAACTGGGCCCATAGTCATGACTGTATCCTGTTTTTGTTTTTTTTTTAGGCTCCCCCTCTCTTTTCCTCAGATGCTGTTTCTTACAGCCATTCCACACTCTGGTTTTCTACTTACCTTGTTCATTATCACATTCTTACTTCTGGTAGCACACTGTGCCAGCTCACCCACAAGGAGACAGTGACTCTGGTGCATGTGAGGTATGGTGTGGCTCCTGGCCTTCCCACTTCAGAGTGGGAGAGAGTGAGTCAGAGGTGAGGAACTTCCCCTGCTGTCCCTCCTTGCTGTATTGAGCACTACAGCTGACAATTTAAGCGAGGGTGAAGAGGAAGAGTAGGAAAGTTTGCCACTAGAAGGGAAAGATCTAGAACCTGAGTCTAGAGAAGAGGCAAAAAATGAGATGAGAGACTTTATGACAACAAAGAAATGGAGTATTTATTTAGCTCTTGTACAGTACACACAAGATTCTAGATGAGTGGGTTATAAATGAGGAGATGAAGGTAAAGTCACAGGTTCCCACAGGAAGAAGGTTTGGGGGCACTAGACTGAGGCACATGTGTGCGTGTGTATGTGTGTCTGCACGCACACACACATTTATATAAAACTTCATAAAAATGTGTGTAGTGTCTTTGAGTAGAGGAATGCTAATATAAAATATAAAAACAGAGGAGGTAATGAACAGTACAAGAAATGTACCTAAGGCCTAATGTATGAAACTGTAACCACTCTGTACATCACTTTGACAATAAATAAGAAAAAAAATAAAAACAGATTTGTATAAGATTAACTCAAGACAGCCCCATCAGAGACAACTAAAGCACAACTGTGGTGAGAACAGGGTAACCAAACAGCATTGTGTTAGGAGAGGAAAACACCAACATTTCTGTATTTGGAAGGCCTCTGCTGTATTCAATGGCAGCTGCTGTAAGAACAGAAAAGAGATAAGTTCAGAGTCATTTCCATTGTTCTTTTTTGTTTCAAAGTCACAATTTTGCCCCTTAATGCACCAAACTATGGAAATGACCAAGGCATGTCTCTGCTACAATGGAGACCTCGTGGTGTGTGCTGGCTTTCCCTTGGCTTTGTGAATGCTGAGAGTCTTGGCTCTTTCAAGTTCTGGAGGACTGAGCCCTGACACCACCGAAATAAAACACAGAGAAGCAGTGCCGAGGGTCTGAGAATGCCATAAACCAGAGGGCTCAGTACAGAGGGTGACAACATGGAACAGATGGCTGAGTCTTTCACCAGGTCGGGCACAGCCCCCGACCATAATCACTCTGCTGTCTTCGTTTCTGCAGATGAAAAGCTGGACAGGACTCTAATAGCTGGCTAATGAGCATGATTAAAACCTGGTAATTACTCATCCTGGGAGAAAATGTTCAATCCTGCAGAATACATTCTGCTTTATTATCTGTGAACTTCTAGCTGATGAGGACTGGAGATTGACGGACTTCCATTATGTGGAGAGTACGTGGCTAGCCAGAAATGGATGGTACCTTCAAATTGTCACTGCTGGAGACTTGTGATGCAGTTCTGCAGAAGGAGGAGTCCCTCCCAGGGATGTCAGAGGAGCACTTTTATTTGTTCCCCGTCTCCACCCCCATCCCACTTAAAGTCCCAGCCTCTGATGTGGCAAGACTTGTTGAGACTAAACAGAAATGTATTGTTTTCTGCTTAGATTTGATTAACATGGTGCTGTCGAGCCTTTACGGTCAGGGCAGATTATATTACAGTCATGACAAGTAGTTAATGAATTTACATTGACTAATCCATACAATGCTAAAGATTTTTCTGTCAGGATTAATACCCAAAATGTGCAGGACAGTCTGTCTGAAGCATAGCTCTGCCCCTTGTACCTGTGTGATGGGTGGCTGGTGTTTAATGTCCCATGATCAGGGCTAAGTGACAGGCAGGAACTGCGCGCAGTACAACTCAGGAATGCTTGGAGAGTTTGATAAACAAGTACCAGGGCTGGTACATTGCATTCCCAGAACATCTCTAGAAATGACCATCCCTTTTGCTAGCTCCTTATCTGCCTCCCTAACTTTTGCCCACTGCTTGCTCAGGCCCTCTGTTCCTTCCCATGTCTACTCAATATGATTCTGATTTCTTGTCTTCTGACTTTAGATATCCTCCACTCTAAGTGTAACACACTCCAGACAGCTCTGCCTTTACCAGGCCCTCACCCTACCTGCTAGTCTTAAATTCAGACCTTCCCACACACATCTTCATTCCAGAAATAAGATGGCTAACATATCTGATGCTGGTGATCAGCCCTGGGTTGTAATTACCAAAGCACAAGGGCTGTCACCATCATCTGGAGAACACTGCCTACCCATTACATCCACACAGACTCCCTGCACAACAGATTCCTCATGCTTAATAAAAAGGAGTTCACGACACACAATGGAAGGATCAAGGATGGCTCTTCTCAGGCCATCTCCAGAAAGGTCCTGTCCCTTGACAGCGATGTCTACACTAACAAGCTGATTGATAAAGGGTTGTGGGTAGAGACAGTCATTATGGGATCTACTGTCTAAGAGCAGACTCTCCCCATATGATACACATTCTGGTCTTTCCCATCGCTTGATCCAAGACCTAAGCCTACAAAAGATCAAAAGCTTTCACTACCACATTCCTTCTTTACCCTCAAGTTCTGATGATCCTGATGTGATCCTAACTCAATAGTATCCTTTGGGGAGAGAATATCTGAGAGATAATCCTAGTGGACCTCTGGCAGGCAAGATAAGGAGGGACTGAGTGCTGGCAATCTTTTTGCTCCCTTCACTTGTCCATGTGTGTCTCACTTAGCTATAAGTCTGTGGCTCACATGAAACTTAAAAAAGCCCACAACGTTTGGATTGCATGCCATTCAAATGGAAGCTGGGTAAGAAGAGAATATCACTATAGACAGAGAACAGTAGCCTGAAGTGGGCCCGCTAGCACTCCCCGTGTGACCTCTTGGTGAAATAACTGGCTTGTACTGAGGACCTGATGGTGCCTAGGAGTCTGCCTTTGCTCATCCCAGCAACGCTGTGTCACAGTGAGATTGTTCCTTCTACCCCCCGGAGCAAGTACAGATTCAGAGACTAAGTGCCCCATGCTACCATGTGAGAAGAAGCAGGACTCAAACTCAGGCCAGCCCTGCAAGATCTTATTCATTGAAGACATACATCAAAGACATTGAGTCAGCAAGAGCTTTCTGTCTACAAAACTGTTATCACCCTTAACTCTTACCTGCTACCTTCCTTCTGGGGGATGATACTGTATCTGTTAGGCTTCTGTGTTTGTTAGCTTCTTCTGAAGCCAGAGTAGAACTGCTGAACTACTGGGGTGTATTAGTCAAGCAGAATGGCAAGAATTATTGCCATCACATTTAGTAATTACTCGATAGCAGTGCCTTAAATGCACAGCATTGCTTTTTTCTAAGTAAATCACAGTGTTTTAGCTATATAATTCTTTTTAGAAATTCTGAAGGTTAAGTGGACATAAGCTATCTTCTTTCTCTCTTCGTTTATTGCTCCTCATCCTTCCCCTCCTTCCTTCTTTTCTTTCCTCCTTCCTTCCTTCCTTCCTTCCTTCCTTCCTTCCTTCCTTGATACTGAGCATGGATTCAGAGTCCTACTCTTGCTAGGCATTAAATGTTCTACCACTTGAGCCATGCCTTCTCCATCCTTTTTGCTTTAGTTTGTTTTTCAGATAAGATTTCATGCTTTCCCCCTGGCCAGCCTCTAACCCTCATACTTTCATCTGCTGAATGGCTGGAATTACTAACATGTATCAACCACTACACTTGGTCTATCTTCTGTCATTTTTTTTGCATTTGAATTTCAGCTCAAATAACCCTTCTCTATAAAGTCTTCATGTTCTGTAATTGTGGTTTGCCCCTTTCCTCTGTGCCCTTCAAGGTTATTTCTGGGTACATTACATGTTCTGCCATTGCAGCTGCTTGGCTGTATACCCAGTTGCCCCTTCCAGACTGTACATGCCTAAAGGGAAAGAATTTGAGTTTCTTCCTTTTTGTTCAAAGCCAATGATGGTGATTAAATTCACAAATGGGGAATAAACTATATTGCTAGAATTTTGCTAGATTTGATTCTTTGCTCAGGGCCTTATATTTATTATCACACACACACACACACACACACACACACACACACACACACACTGATCTGATTTTAGATTCAGAGAAGTAAAATAATTACAAATATGCCTTGCAGGGGGTTGATGGAGAGCCTGTGGTTGGCAGAAATGCAGACAGCTACGTCAGCACCTCTGCCTGGGTGTCTGAAGTCTACCCAGCCCAGACTCAAAAAGACAGAGCTGGGCATCTGGGAAGATTAATTCTTTTCATTTCTCTCTGCCACAAGTGGGTCACTGCTGTGTGGTTAAACTGGACCGTAGGCATGTTCTTTCTTACAGCATGCCAATTCAGTGACCCTGTGCTTGTCCTTTCTCAGGAGGGCATTGTCATACTGCAGCACCCCCATCCTGTGTCCTCTGAATTGCTCCTCACTCTCTGTGTGTCATTTTCTACTTTCCAAGATCTGAAACACAGCCTAGAAGAAACTCCTGGTACCTCTCCAAGGCTGGCCCCAGCCTGTGTATCCCAGCTGTGAGGCTGACTCATAAAGGGGCCAGTTGTAACATTCACGCTTCCTCACGTCACACTCTTGTGTCTCAATTCGTTTTGGCTAAGAGGATGGTTGGCCAAGCACAGGGAGGCAGACATATTTCCCAAGGGCAGACCCTGTCACTGGCACTGTGGGGGACCTCAGTGGGAGACCCCTTCAAGGATTTCCCAAAGTGGCTCCCTTAGCATTCCTGGCATTCGTAGTCTCACAGTCATTGTATATGGATGTTGTATGATGTCTGTTTGCATGTTTGAGACAGTCCTCCCTGGATTACAAAGCCATTTTTGAGCCACAGGGTTTTTATTTGTGTGTTTGTAAGAGCAAAGAAGTTTCCTTTAAGCAGAATTGCTGAAAGGTCTTGCTTATCCAGCATTTACCTCCTATGAGAGGAGAAAAGCATATCAAAACAAGACTTTTCTCCCCAGGCTTGAGATGGTTTACGAAAACACTAGCTCTGTGTCTAACTTGGGAATCAGTCAGTACTTCAGTATTTACACATTTGACTGAAAGTTATTAAACACCACCCCTCTCACACACATTTGGCATCATACAGGGTGCCAATATACCTGAAAGCAAAATAAAGTCCTTGCTTTAGGGGAGTGTCCCGACAAGATGCAGATGCTAAATCTTTCCCCAAGATGAAGCAGGGAATTGAACTTTCCAAGCAATGAAGGATACACTACTCATGGACCCTTCATGGAAAATTCCTATGTCCTAGCTCAATGTCAGTAGATAATGGTGTGGATAATGGATGGTATTTGCACATACAGGTGAAATATTTACTTGTGAAGAAACACACACACACATATGCATGTACTGCTCTGTGGAGAAGAATCTATAGTTTACTGAGACCCTCAAAGGTCCCTCAAATAAACTTCACTGTGTTTGAAGTAATTTCCCACTTGAGTCTCAGGGCTTTGCTCTGTTCCTGGCTAAACTGTGTCAAAGTAGATGGAGTCATCTTGTCTGTCTAATGGCCTTTGTTTATCTTCCACCTTGGATTCTGAGAGAGGGCTATATCAGATTCAACTTACTGAAGTATTGTTAATCTATGTATTAGGTGCATATATTTAAACCTAAAGGGAGAAATGTGTTCTTTTTGGGGGAAGGATTTCATTAATGAGTGTCTACCAACTACATTCTATATCATTAGCAAATTCTCTTTTCTGGCTTGGCCAGGCATAGAGACATTTTATTCCTCGCAAAACCAGAAAGACATTGGTTTATAATATGACTATGTCTTAAGTAAATTTTCTCCTCCCAAAAGGGGGAGAAAAGTTTTTGTCTTAAAATGATTTAGCCTCTGTATAACTATTTAAGGATAATTTAAAAATTTGGAAAAAAATGCTTTAGCATCTAAAACAAACAAAAGACCTCTGGATTTTAGAGAGCCAACATTTCATCTAATTATCACTGAGTATAACAAATTGTAATAACTAATCATGACCTAATTCCTAGGCCATCTGTGAGCTATCTCCAGTGATAAGGCAAATGGTAACTTGGTAGATGGTGGCTTGGGTGGGGTGCCGATGGATGATCTAGAGTCATATAACATGGTGCTCCAGTTATGGCTCAGAAAGCTCTTTCTTACACTATTGCCCTGTATCATGACATGCTAGACTTGTACTGTGCCTTGTGGAGTCACCTAGAACAAAAGGTGAAGAGGTTGCTTTTGTGAAGAGGTTGCTTTCTCCTGGCTGATGTTTCAGCATAAAGAGAAATGAGGGAACACAAGAATAATAGAATCAAGGAGAATGTGTCCTAGAAAAGAAATCATACACAGAATGGACAGAATTAGTGGTTCAGAGCTTGCGAGCTAAGTTCATGGTTGCTGGCAACTCATTTTTAGTTCACTTCTTTTTAACCTCCAGTCTCTAGTGTCTATGTCAGTGGTAGATTAGATGAGTAATTAGAGTACAGGAGCAAAAAGAAAGACTTTTCTTCTTGTAATTATTCATTAAAAATATAACATGGCAGATATCTGATATTTGTATCACATTTGTATGGTATTAGGTACCACAAGTAATCTAGAGTTGAAGCGTAAAGTGGGACATACAGGGTTAGATACAAATAACTATGTCATTTTATACAAAGAATTGTGTATGGAAGATTCTGGTATTTATTGGGCATCCTGGAACCAATTACCTGGGGATATTATACTTTCTCTTTCAGCAATCCCTAGCCCTGCCTCTCTGTGCTTCATATTTAAAACCTATCTCTTCATTCCAACCCAGGCTCCTGAGGCATGGTAAACCTTATCCAAAAGGATATTTCCATTCTTCTTCTCCAAAATCCTCATTTAAGAGGGAAAAACCCAGCACAAACATTACTCCTTCAGCAAACCAGCAGCCCAAGGGGAACAAGGTATACTTACAAACTATGAAGCTCTTGAGTGCACACGCTTCTGAAAGCAGTAGTTTAAAAGTTAGGCCACACTAATTGTTTAACCTTGATCATGAAGCCTTCCTACAAATTATTCATTAACATTTACGAGCTTTAAACTTCTCAACAGGAAAATGTATTTTGAAATTCCGGGGGGGGGGGGGGGGGGGCAGAATTCTTATCCCAATTAGGAAAACGACAAACCCAACAGGTACTTTATCACTTAAACCTCTTTTTTTCTTTTTCTTGGAGATATACATGGATATCTAGATATATATGGATATATATCTTATATTTGCACATTAATTCTGTAATAAATGGCTATAAAATATATGAAATTTGTACGAGGAAAAGACTATCCAACACACTTTGAAAGGATTGTTTTTATTTGTCTGACAAATGTGTCTAAGACCCTTGTATACTACACACAACAGGGACTAATACTGCCTGGGTTCTCGCCCTCTGTGGTGTCTGCCATCTAGGGAAAGGCATCAACATGATGTCAAGAATTGACAAATGTTCCTACCCTGAATTCTTGTTTTACAGATCAGTGATGGAATACTGTCGCTTAACTTTGCTTACCTTGTTTTCCTTAGTTTGATTTTTGGAGTCCCCTGCTTCTTAAAGTCCTTGTTCTTTTATCTTTACAAACAATCCATCTATTTTGGCTGAACTAACTGAGAAAAGATGACTAAACCTAGCAGGCATTATTTTAGCTACTTGACTAAATAGGCCACCTCATTTCAAATAGACTACCTGACGTGTGTTTTAGAGAACTATCCATTAACAAGGTGTTCCAACAAGCTCATTGGACTTGTTCAAGCCTTTTTTGTCATTTGTACCAAATAGCCTCAGCTGTCTCACCCCAGTCTGTCCATTGTATCCTTGGCTGGCTAGGTGGGGTGATGGAGAAGGAATCTAAAGGAGCAGGAAGGAAAGGAGTGGGTGACTTTGATGCTATACATAAATTTGCTTTCTTAAGAACTGATTTCTGCTACCTATTCTCTGTGTCCAACTGTTTCTTATTGCTTATGTCCTTCCCAGAAAGAGCAAAGCCATTAAAGAAGAGACAAATAATCTTATTTTGAAAAGTGAAAGATAATTTCCTGTCACTATGCTAATGAAGCAATAAAGTTAGATTTCACAATGTGTTGTATTTAATGACAATACTGTCAAGAAAGGATTTAAGTATGGTTCATTAGAAAATACCCACCCACACATGGCTCTTCCTTCTGCAAGTATGTGGATACTGGTTCTTATACATTTTAGTCTATGATAGAAAAATCTCTGTTCTCAGTATACTAGCATATCTTATACTTGAATTGCCTCCCAGACTCACCAACAGGCAGGTATCCATCTCTCCTTGGAAACAGAATGCTGCCCCATTGTCAGCCAACTTGTCTTACTTGAGCAAAAAATTTAATTTGAGTTCCATACAAAAGCTTCAAAGGATTAGTAAATCCCAGAGACATAAACACCTTCATATCAAAGATTTATTTATGAAGAGATTATATTCTTTTTTTTAACTTGTCTCTCTTGGTTGTTTGGGTATTATGACAAATGTTTACAAAAAATTGCTCTTTCTAGGATCCTGGGGTACATGCTATGCATGGTTAATTTTGTGACTTTCCTTTCTGTCTACTCTACGATTATGTGAATTTTGAAGTTCTTGTCACTAAAGAAGCAAGGGTATATTGGCATTCCTGGAATGTGTGTGGGTTTAGTTCTATGATTCTGACTCATCAAAAGAAGAAAAGAGTACGTGCATCACTTCCAAGCACAGGCCTCAAGAGACATGTGTTTATGCTTGCTCTCTTTAGCTCTCACAATAGCAAAGTTTCTCAAGCCTGGGTGGGTGATCCCAGGAAGAGGGTGGAAAGATCCTAAGCTACCTTGAGACATGGTGCCCCAGCTCAGAGCAGCATCCATACACAAGCTCTGTGCACATGAAAAGCCCTGTGGAGATAAGCCACATCTGGCATTATTTGGGAATATGCATCTCCCCATAGATAGGTGAGATAGGAATGATAGCTTATTGCTGTTTTAAGCCACTGAATTTGGGTTAATTTGTTACCCAAGTCATAGCTAACTCTACATGAGCAGAGATTTCCTGGCCTGCTCTGAAGTACCAATGATTGCCTAAATCCTTTTGCTTTAAATCCTTTCTTGACAGTATTGTCATTGCCTAGCAATCTAGACATGTCCTCTACTTCCATTTTTGATAGTTTTTCTCTGTATATGTCACATATATACAGATACTGAGAATAATGTGTAATTCTTCCAGAATTGTTCTACTAGAGTCCTCTGGTAAGGTCACCTGATATCTTTGTTTTACACACACACACACACACACACACACACACACACACACTAAATCTTTCACTACAGACCAAACTTGTGCAATATAAACCCTATCATTTTTGTAGCTTCAGTCTCTATGTCAGCAATAGTAGGAAACTATCACCATATTGCCTTCTCTGATGAGTTTTTGCTCATCCAGATTCATATAAACATCAATTTTTAACTTCAAAAGTGTCACTAAAAACTGTGCAGCCCCAACACTTTATGAAAGAGAAAACAGAGTCCTAGACAGATAAAGTAAGTTGCCTGTGCTCATCCGGCAAGCTAGCAGCAGGGCTGAAGTGGGTGCAAGACCTCTTTCTTTGCAGTGTTGTCCGTCATTCAGCTTCTTTAAAAATAAGGAGTTGCACCAAGAATTGGAAACATGAGGTTCTTTTTATGTCCTGTATACATTTATTCCTATTTTTTGCTTCTGTTTTGGTTTTCTGTACCCTCTGTCTTTTTTTTAAATTTAATTTATTTATTAATTGAACACAAATTTTTTTGACAAGGTGCTGTGCAAAAAGGGTACAGTTACATAGTAAGGCAGTGTGTACATTTCTTGTGATATCTTACGCCCTGTTTTTCTTTCCCTTCTCTAGGTCAGGTAGACATATAGACAATATACAATGTATCAAGAACATATACAGTAGCCACGTGGCCAAGCCCAAGAAAATTCACTTAGGGCTTTAAATGTAATGTCAATATTAGACAATATGTCGACATTAGTCTTATATGAACGTACATACATAGCTTTTGAGCTATTGTATTCCACTGAGAGGTCAATTTTTGACCTTTATATATTGAGTAGTTGTTTGGTTTTAGTTACATACTGTTGGGCCACTGCCCCAATCCTGTGGGAAATACCATTTGACAAGCAGTTTTTGGTTTCACAGACCTGGTCTCTACTGTCTCTCCATTTCCCTTTCTTAACAGTCATATATCAGGGAGATCATGCCCCTTTGTTTTCTGTGTTCTAGGCTTGTCTCGCTCAACATTATTTGTTCGAGTTCTGACCATTTCCCTGCGAATAACAATATTTCACCACTCCTAATCGCTATGTAGTATTCCATTGTATATAGGTACCATATTTTTTGGATCCATTCATCTGTGGAGGGGCATCTGGGTTGTTTCCATATTTTGGCTATTGTGAATTGTGCAGCGATAAACATGGAAGTACAAATGTCTTTTTGGTATCTTGGGACTTGCTGTTTAGGATAGATGCCTAGGAGTGGTATGGCTGGGTCATAGGGTAGGTCTATATTGAGCTTTTTGAGAAACCTCCATACTGTTCTCCAAAGTGGTTGTACTAATTTGCACTCCCACCAACAATGGAGAAGGGTTCCTCTTTCCCTGCACCCCCTCCAGCATTTGTTGTTGCCTGAGTTCAGAGTATAGGCCATTCTAACTGGAGAGAGGTGGTTTCTCAGGGTTGTTTTTATTTGCATTTCCTTTACTACCAGGGATGTTAAACATTTCCTCATATGTTTCTTTGCCATTTTTATTTCTTCTCTTGTGAAGTCTCTCTTTAGCTCCTTTGCCCATTTCCTAATTGGTTTATTGGGCTTGGAGGGGCTTAGTTTTTTGAGTTCTCTGTAGATGACAGATATTAGGCCTTTGTCTGTTGCTGTGCTGGTAAAGATCCTTTCCCATATGGTTGGCTGTCTTTCTATTTTGGTGGCTATGTCCTTAACTGTGCAGAAACTTTTTAATTTGTAGTAGTCCCATTTGTCGAGTCTCTCCCCTTTTTGTTGTGCCCCTGGGACTATTCAGGAAGTTCC